>NC_140948.1:106045028-106755028 GCF_014529385.1 Adiantum capillus-veneris | reverse complement strand
TGTCAAAAACTCTAATTTGCCTTTAAACGCTCTAGAAAACCTAGATTTAGTGCAATCCCACTTACAAATTTTGAGATTCACCTTTGAATTCCAAGTCAATCCAAAGGCGAGAGAGCTAGCAAAGCTCAAAGAAATCTAGCGTAAAAACCTTCAAAAATAACCGAGAATTGTTAGAGTTCCCTCGTGTCATCCACCTTGGACCTGCTCCTACCTTGGTCTTGCACATCTTCTGCCTTGAATTTGACGGATTGAACTTTCCAAATTGCGTCAACTCTCAATTTCGTAGATGTCGATGTCGATTTTTTATTTTTTATTCTTGATTGTGGATTTCGTCTATTGTCGATTTGTTGATTGTAAAACCAATGTTTACTCTCCTTCCCCTCCCTCTCTCTAGTGCCGGTGTGAGAGCCCTCTCTCTCTCTCTCTCACACACACACACACACACACACACATAGACACACACACTCACTCACACAGGCTGTAGTGAATGGTGCTCTCTCTCTCTCTCTCTCACACACACACACACACACACACACACACACACACACACACACACACACACATACTGTGTGCAAGACATCCATAACAAATTGTGGGACTCCTATCCCTGAATTCTTGAGCTCAATGTACTTCATTAATGCAATGCAAATGTGGAAAGTCTTCGTGCAATGCCCCAACACCTCGGGGAATGGTACGTCGACTTCGTCTCTTATATTTACACACATCGAGAGAATGGCTCTCTCTCTCTCTCTCTCTCTCTCTCTCTCTCTCACACACACACACACACACACACACACACACACACACACACACACACACGAATACATGCATCTAGCTTTTGAATTTCGACCATTGAGGTCAAAGATCATTTAGGACATGGAAGGTCCATGCGAACCTCCCAAGGGAGGTTCATTGAGCAAGACATGGAGAAACATTTTTTACAGCCTTCAAAATGTAAAAGAAAGCCACCACCACCCTTCAAATGTTTTTCAAAAATAAAAGTGGTTAGCCTTGAAATTGAGGGATGGAGTGAAATGGCCTCCCAAAAACTACAGGCTTAAGTATTATAAATTTAGATAGAGTACTAAGGTCCTGTTGACTTTCCACACCCAAGACTCCCTCATATGTCTTTTCGTTTTCTACCATCCTAGTACTTACACTTCACTTTTGCATTTTCAATTAAATGTTTTTTAAAAGTTCTCTTTGAAATGAAGCATAATGTGACACATGGAGTGTCGCTCCTTCCTTGAAGTTTTTAAGTTGCTTCATATATAGTATAGATATAGATAGTATAGATTATACTATATTATACATACATAATCAAAATGGTTTATATATTAGAAAAAATCCACTTAAATAATAAGATTAAAGGTGAATTTTTTTTAAAAAAACACATTGAAAAACTAAAACAAAAGAGCATTCTTTAAAAAGATAGTTTTAATAGATATAAAAAATAATAAAATGAATCTTTGTAAAGTTTTATACAAATCAAAATATCAAAAAAAAATTATTGAATCAACTTTTCACATCATGGATCAATCTCCTATGAACACATGTTTAACTAAATTTGTTCTCTATAGCTTTTTTCAACATGCTAAAAATTCAATAAGCTTTGACAAATAGCATTTCAAATAACATGATGTCTTTTTCTTTAAGACTTTCAAAGCTTTTTTTGCGACACATGTCTAAAAATTAGAGTTGAACCACCTTCACTCATATGGATACTAAGGTCTTTAGGAGCCCAATAATACTATCACATTTAGGAAGTCCTGCCCTCCTCGTCAGCACTCAAATCGTCAGATACTTCTTCTTACATAATGTATGGTAGACAAGGAACCTCCATGTGTTTGAAGGAGTTTCGGAGGTGGCAAGCTTCGCAGAAACTACTCAAGAAAGAAAAGTGCTAATATGGATGCTCGGGCGCAAGCAACACTCAAAGGATTGGTCTAGGACTACTTGTGCCTTGTTGTGAGGAGATGGAATACCTAGGACGGGGGAAAACCTTGGCCATCGGTAAATAAAAGATCTCAAAAGGACAACTCTATGGACCCTGTGTATCGAGGAGGAGGCAGGGGGTTGTTGGGGGTGGCTGCCCTGATAGCCGATGGAATTATAGTCCCTGGATGATGTCATGGCTCAACAAGAGCATGACAAGACCTTGTAATTTTTTGGGCTCTGCAATATAATCCACTCACAATTGTGAGTTGCTAAAAAAAAAAAAAAAGATGTCCCCACATGGACACCTACAAGATTTGAGACTTACCTAGAAATTTTAAATTTGAAGGTGAGAAAACCTACTAGACTTAGAAAGATTCAAAGAGTACCAGAAGATGAAAAAGTGGCTATACTTTTAAGTGCACTTCCACCTTCTTATGACCACTTAGTCACAATTCTTGAAGAAAAAGAACCAGCACCACCATTTCAAGATGTTATCAACTCAGTCCAAGCAGAAGAAAGAAAGCAAAGAGGTTCACTCACCCCATCAGGAGGAGTTTTCATCGCAACATCTTCAAGGGGAAGATATTCACCATCAACATCAACAAACGGAAAAAAGTGTTATGAATGTGGAAGAATGGGACACGTTGCGAAAGATTTCTACACAAACAAACCTTGCAACAAATGTTGTAGGAAAGGACACCCTCCTTCTCGGTGCTACTCAAGTGGAGGCAGTAGCAGTGGAGAAAGCAGCAGCAGTAGAAGCAACAAAAAAAGCAACGAAGGCAAGAGACCTGACAGAGGATCAGCTCACATAGTAGAAGACAAAAAGGACGAAGACGAATGCAACGCTTGGGAAGACCTATTTTGAAGATGCAGACTCTCTACTTGTAGGGGAGGATTTTTTCCTGTGTGGATACCAGCTTATCATCCTGTGTGGACATCACCATCCTTTGTGGAATTTTCTTGTGTGGATATTACCATCCTTTGTGGATTTTATTTTCCTGTGTGGATACCACCATCCTATGTGGATTTTGTTAGCCTGTGTGGATCATGCATCTTCAGTATCTTGTCTTAGTTTAAACCTCAAGGGGAGGATTGTAAAGTGTGAGCTTTGTCCTAAGGTGTGAGTCAAGGAGAGGAGAGTGTATTTATCCCACATACTGTGGAGCAAGGCTGTAGAGCTACTTAAAGCTCATTTCTTGAATGAATAAACAACAACTTCATTTTGCACTACATGCTTGTCTATGGTGAGCTTGTGCTAAGCTAAGTCAATACTCAAGATTGTGTTTATGAGTCCAAGCTAATTCTATCCTGGAACCTAATTCACTTGAGTGATAACCTTGCTTACACACGCTCACACACTTGCACCATGTTTCTCTTTCATCCACCATAGCTAGCACGATCCAATTCCTAACATTTGGTATCAGAGCCATGGTGTGCTAGCTAGGATTGTTGTTATGCATTTGTGTGTTAGTACAATTAGCATTCATTGATCATCATTAGATAGATCCATAATATTTGCTCTTCTAATTGCATACCGCACACTTGATTAGTGTTCCATTGGCTAGCATGAGCATGTTCTTGAGCTAAAGACTCTTGGGCCACTACTCACTTGCCAATTGGAAGCCTGATTAGCATTAGATTGCATTTAATTTCCATCAAGAACTTGCATTTTGCATTCAATGGCTGCTCCTCATTTTGGCAAAATTGGCATTCACCATTGGTATGTGTGCGTAGCCCCATTCAAATGCTTTCCGTCAAGCCCACCCATGCCAAAATCGCATTTAATTTGCCTATCCTAAAGCTTGCTTGATTTTGGTCTCATACACACCCTCAATCTCTAGAATTTTTTGCAGAACAAAGCCACAGGGGCACTTGTGTGTGTGTGTGCATGCCTAAGAGAGCATTCAATGCTTATCAACCTTTTCACACCTCCTTTGTGAGCCCACGTGGTGGGAACGCCCTGTTTTTGGGGCCTTTGACCCTTTCTAATTTCTAAAGGCAAACAGGCCACACACTAGGGTGCCCACTGGGCGGACTCCAAACAAAGCAGCAAATTGCATTGCAATCGTGAGGCGGGTCCGCCACTGGCCCGACCGGCTGTCTCCCTTTTGCGTGCGCCCATCCGACGGCATTTGAATCAATTGCGACCGACTACGCGCCCCCGTCGTCTGGCCAACGAACCTCAACCCCGTGGCGCTCAAGCCTTTTCTAAGGCGATTTCAGGTCCGCCCCTACGGGGGCCCCCTTCCTACGGGCTATCTGGCTTGTCGCCTTATGCCAAACCCCCAAAAGCTTTAAGCGGGCAGTCCTGCCTTACTGCATCTGAGCTTCAAAAGATCCTACCTTCCCACACACCGGTGCATTCCCACAGGCCAGAGAATACCTTGGTGGCTAGACACATCAAAACCTCGACCCGAAGCAAACGGGGACTCCAAGGCAAACCTCCAAGAAGCCCAAAGCTTCCAAGCTCAAGCCTTGCTCCCACCAAACTGCAGCAAGGCAAACAAAAACTTTCAAAGCCTCAAAGGAATCAAAGAACTCTGAGTGGAAGAAATAAAGAAACCAAAGGTGAATTCCAAAAGGCTTCATCAAAATTCTTCAAAGCATCACCAAGCATCCAAAGGAGCATTACCTCCCTGTGAAGAGGGGCTTCATCGACGCGACAGTGAAGAGGAGCTTCACAAAAAGGGGGATCTCTCTCTCTCTCTCTCTCTCTCTCTCTCTCTCTCTCTCTCTCTCTCTCTCTCTCTTACAAAGAACCCTTAAAATTATTGCAACCAAGCACAATTTTGCAAATTAAAAATTTCTATCATCAATTGTGCACCGTGTAAAGAGGCAGACACTGGCTAGGAGAGTCTCCTAAGCTAAGACCCCTCTATTGGCACAAATGGGGGACAAGGGAATAGAGAAATTCAATGGGGAGGGATTTCACACTTGGCAAAAGAAATTAAGAGGCTACCTTATGAAAAAATGTTTGTGGTCTGTCATTAGCACTACCCTCGAGCAACAAGCCAAACCCGATGGAGTGCACACTAGGGCATCTACACTCATAGCAAGTGCACAAAATTTTACCAAAGACGAACAAGCATTGGGAATTATCATCACTTCTTTGCATGATAACTATGTGCATTTCATAGATGAATGTAAGCATGAACATGAAGCCTGGCATGTCCTAGAAAGTAATTTTGGAGCTAGAGCCAAAAGAAGCAACGTTAGTCTTAAAAGACAGCTTTACAAAGTTACTATGCTTCAAGGGGAGGACATTGCTAGCCTAGTGCATAGGCTTAAGAGCATTGTCACATAGCTCACTTACATCCAAGTTGAAGTACCAGAAGATGAAAAAGTGGCTATACTTTTAAGTGCACTTCCACCTTCTTATGACCACTTAGTCACAATTCTTGAAGAAAAAGAACCAGCACCACCATTTCAAGATGTTATCAACTTAGTCCAAGCAGAAGAAAGAAAGCAAAGAGGTTCACTCACCCCATCAGGAGGAGTTTTCATCGCAACATCTTCAAGGGGAAGATATTCACGATCAACATCAACAAACGGAAGAAAGTGTTATTGATAGCTATTTTTTGGCTCTCTATAATTGCCATAGTAAGCTACCTCACCCTATCAAATCACTCAAACATTTTGGTTATCCCTTACCATTTCACTGTACATAGGCGTGTGTGAGTTAGGGACTTTCTTCATATTTTCTTAAAACCCTTAGCTAGCTAGTCACTGAGCTAGTTGAGCCAAAAAAATAAATAAAATAAAAAAATAAAAAATATTATGGCCCATTTGTGTATAAATATTTCATTGTATATAGGGCCTAAAAATAAGGACTTTTCATAATTATTTTGGTATTTATTTAAATATTTCTACCTATGGTGTGTTATTTATGCTATGTACATTGACTCACCATTACCATTATTTTTCTTACCATTTTGCATACTCTTTATTCCATATAAAAATAATTTCATGCAAGCTTCTCTTATTTTTGGTGTAACTCCATCCCAATAAAAATCCAAAAAAACTAGTTTTATTTATGTGTATATTTTTTCACAATTGTGATTTTTTCCTTCCTACATCTATTCTCTATTACTCTCATAAATTAGACCACCAAAAATATTCATCTTTTTATGGTAGACTTATAATGAGAGAGATTTATTTTGACCCCTTTATATTTTTTCCACCTATATTATTTATATTTGACATGTACATTTTTTTTTAAAGACCCCTCAATATTTTATTTTCTTAGTTGTACTATTCACTTATATCATGATCTCAACAATATCTTCAATTATAGACCTACTAAATAAGGTCAATGGCATGGTGCATGCATGCATGCACCATGGGGAGCTCACTCTTGGAGGTATTCAAAAGAATCATCCAAAGAAGGACCTCACAAGGACTTTGTGCAGTGGAAAAAACAGTCGGTTTTTTTGAATTTTTAAAGATCACATGCTCCCCGAATTTGAAAAGGTGATACAAACAAAAGTTGTAGCTCCTGAGCTGAACTTTTACCTCAAATGTTTTCATATTTTTTGGAGCTACAAGCTGTGAGCTATGATTTTATTGGTGGACCCCAGTTATCCCATGCTATGCAGCCACACTCCCTCTTCCACTTTATCATTTTCCTCTTTCATACACACTCCTCCCTCTCCTTCCCACTCCCAAACCTGCAACTCCCATGTCCTAATTCACCCTTTTCACCATTGCCACATCTCTCACACCTCCATAGACTTCATCCTCCATTTCTACACCCTATGTGTCCCCCTTTCTCTCTACATATATGTCCATATTACCATACTCTCTTTAGCTTTGTAAAGAACTTCAAAAAAATCAGCAAAAATCCAATTATAACCTCTGCAAATGGAGGCTTTTATCATGAATTTTCCAAGGTTTGAAGATAACATAGCTTCATCGACGCGCACTACTTCACCATGCTGACTGCTTCTTCTTCCGGTGCTGTAAAGAGGTGAATGTCAACTTCTCCAAAGCTTCAACCTCTCGTTACAAGCTCATCCCTTCTCTAAATTTTCTCATCATATATCTCACCATTTGGTGAATGATTTTGTAAATATTTTTTAGTGATAATTACTAACTACTAACCACTAACCTTATTGTAAAATGCACCCTCTACTAGAGTAGGCACTCCCAAATTATTCACTCAATCCTCTCTCCTTTCATCCTCAATAATTCTCTTCCCTTGAGCCCACATCCATGTGACTCAAAGGACAAGAGAGACCCACCCTCATTAAAAATAAATAAAAATATGCATAATCTTTTATTCCTTCAAATAAACTTGATTAGGCTTAATCCTAATCGGGGCTTCTAAAACCTATAAATAGAGCCCTTCTCTCCTTTGTAAATCATCACATGATCACACTACACCACACCATTCTCAACACATAACACATCACTCTTCAAGCCTAGTTGTGTAGATTGTGTTCATTGTGAGTGCTCTATTCCATCACTACACATAGGTGCATGGAGAAGCTTAAAGTTAGTTATGCCATCTAGAGGAGTGGAGTGTATGCCATACTCTTCACCACACTTGTAGCCTACTCTTGTGCATAAATAAGATTTATAGTTTTGGGTGCAATTGTATGTTGCAACTACGACTCTTCTCTCCAAATTGACTTGATAAGTTGGCTAATCAGGTGGTTGAAGGTATATTTTCCTTGAAGTTTGTTGTGCCATTTCATGCTTGGTGGTTTGAGGGCTTGTTGAATTGTTTGCCTAAAAGGTCAATTGTAAGAGGGTGCTCGGTGAGAGGGCTCCCGTGACCCTAAGACAATTTGTGTATTGGCAACAAGGTCAAGTTTTGTGTTGTCTCTCTATTTCTCATCAAGCTTTGTGTGCATCTAGTCTTTAAGGATAAGACTGAGTTGCTCAAGTTGATTTGTGCTCTTCACCTCTCTCTGGCGTGGTGAATGTTTGTGTGTGGTGTGTGTGGCTATCTTGTATTCCCCTCTCTTTGTGCGTTTGAGTACAAGAAGATATCACGTGCGTCCTAGTTCGCATCTACAACTAGGTGGTGCCCCTTTTCTTGTTTGGTTTCTGGCTGTGGGTTGTTGTTGTCTCTGATTGTGCTTTCCCCAGCCCCAATTGAGCAGCACAGGAGCCTCGAAGGGTGTTTAGAGGTCGCTCTTCTTGTTGCCCGCCCCGGACCGCCTCAAATTGGTGCCCCCACTGAGGAGCCAACTTGTGTATGTTTTTGTGTAGGATCAATCTTTAGAATAGTCAAGTAGTTTGCATGAATCACGAGAATTTGTATAATCCTTTCATTCCCATTGCAAGGCAAAAGGTACACATAATTTTTAGTACTAAGTTGCAATTTCAACGTGTAATTCGTAGAATTTTAGGTCCTCTTAGGTTGGCAGAGATAAACGCATCAGTAAATCCTTTTATTTTGCCTCTCATTAGGTACGACCTTAGTTTGGACGTTTATATTTTCGTTTTGTTTTAAGCATTAGGTCATGCATAGACCATGGATAATGGCCGAGGAATAGAGGTTTTCCCCTTTCATTTCACTCCACTCATTAGAGTAAACATTGCAATTAGTAGAAAAATCCATTTTCAACAACGTATAGTGTTCATGTTTGGTGCCCAAAGAGTAGGAGAAATTCCGGCATCACCAAACCCTGTCATCCTGCCTCTTATTGATTATCGTAGGTCAGTTGATGTGAATATTTTTATTTTGTTGTAGAATAGATTGCAATTTAGAAAATATTACTGTGTAAATCTTTAAAACAAACAAAAACGTGTTGTCACCTTAAAACTGATTCAATGGAGGCCCAACGCCAAATGTCTAGATATCCTCTTTTCTTTGGAGAGCCTAGAGAGGATGCAGAATTATTTTTAGCAAATTTCAAGATGTCTTGTCGTATCAAGAGGATAGTAACTGATCAAGAACGCGTAGAGATGTTTGAAGTGGTCCTTAGGAAAGATGCTAGCACTTGGTTTGACTCGTTGCCTGAGGAATTTAAAGGGAATTACACGAAAATGGTGAATCATTTCAAGAGATACTTCTTTGATCCCCAAAACACTCAAAAACTATGGCAAGACATTGTTTCTCATAAGCAAAAAGACCTAGATGACTACTACTTGTACAAGCAAGAGTTTCTACGTCTTTGGGCTCTATGGATACGAAATGTTGCCAACCCTGGTGATGGGGCAGAATTTCTAAAGAAGGAGAGGTTCATAGCCGGACTCTTTCCTGAACTTAAGGTAAAAGTTGAGGCGGGTGCACCTGCTACCTTTGATGCAGCTGAAACTAGGGCTGCTAAGAAATATAGGAAACTCAAGTGCTTAAGGGGGGAGGTTCCAATAGAAGGTCTTAGACCCAAAGGTAAGTCACAAGCATCAACATCTAGGGAGCTTCCTGAGGTAACGGCGGAAGTGATTGAGAAGTTAAATGAATCTTTAAATAGCTTGTCAATTCACCTTGCACAAGCTGTAGGTCCGAAGGGACAAGCAAAGAAGTTTGAAGAGCAAGATTCACGACCTAGGAGAGTCTTGCAATGTTGGAATTGCGGTGAGTCTGGACATGGGATGTATAATTGTCCTTGGCCCCGTGGGGAGCCAGGGAGACCTAACTTGAATTACCCAGTGATGAATGCAGGTGAAGGAACTAGTCAGAAACCACGGCTTCTACAAAGGCCAAATGGAGCAAGACCACCTCCACAAGGAGTGGAAGGAGTTCCACCTTTTCCAGACCCAAATGTGCATGTGGTAGAGGTGACAAACGCAAAAGAGGTTGACATGGAAGCAAATGGCATTAAGCGTGGCCGAGGGAAAGGTAAGGAGAAAGAAGGAGTTACATCACAAAGTGACCATGGACGAGAAAAGAAGGCAAAGGAGACCAAGGAAGCTAAGAGGACTCGACGTCGTATCAATCTTCAAGACTTCCCTCTTGGACATGGTATGGCTCCATACAACCTATTGGAAGACTTGAGAGGTAAGGGTCCTGATATCACATGGCCTCAGTTTCTTGCATTATGTCCACAAGTTAGGAGGGATTTAACAAAGGCAGTTAGCACGAGGAGAAAGGTAAAAGAGAGTGTGCCTGTTGTAAAAATTGCACATGCTGAAATGAATGAGGATATTACACCTGTGCTAGATTGTTACATCAAAGGAAGATTAGTTAGGAAAGGTCTAGTGGATGGGGGTGCACAAATTTGCATCATGATAGAGGGACTCATGCAAAGACTAGGCATGCACATCCATGAGACACCTGAAGTCAAAGTGAAAATGGAAAACAATAGCAAGGCTAGGTGCGTAGGAATTTGTAAAAATGTTTTTGTGGAGGCCTTTGGCATTAAGAAGGCAGTGGATTTCTATGTCATGTCTACCAAAGGAAATGGTTACCCATTTATCCTAGGAAGACCATGGCTAATGAAAATGAGAGCTTTGCAGGATTGGGAGAGTGGAAAGCTAATTTGCAGGAATGACAATCATAAGAAGGTTGTCTTTGACATGAAGGAGCAACACCAAGAGGAGCTCCATGAAGAATCATCTCAAAGTGAGACGGAGGAAGGCTCGACCGATAGCACTTCAGAAGGAGAAAGTAGCGGTACCATTACTGAAGAGGATTCTTCCATCGAAGTCATGGGGGTAAGGTTTAATCCAAACAACCAAGAGACCTCTTGCCCAGGTTTGGAAGAGGTAGGTTCCCAAGAGAACCAAAATGTGCAAGATGAAGGAATGTTATAAGGTATGTTGTCTACAACACTTACAAAGGACAAAAGAGAGGAGTTCAAATGTGTGCTAAGGAAATTTCCTAGGCTTTTTGCTAAAGACTACACCGATGTGCATGGAGTAGATGTTGTTCAACACAAAATCGAGTTGAAGCCAGAGGCCACACCTAAGGCTCAGAAGCTACGAAGGCTAGGAGTCATCAAGGAGCAGGCTTTACTCAAGGAGGTAAGAAAGCTTCTAGAAGCATGTTTCATTTATCCATTGGAGAATTCAGAGTGCGTCTCTCCCGTTGTTGTCACTCCTAAAAAAAATGGCAAGTGGAGGGTGTGTGTGGATTACCATCCACTCAATGAGGCAACAAGGAGGGATCACTTTCCCCTCCCATTTCAGGATGAGATACTAAATGAGGTAGCTGGTCATGAGAAGTACACTGTGTGTGATGGCTACTCAGGTTACTTTCAAATAGGTATTGCATTGGAAGATCAGTTAAAAACAACCTTCATCACTCCTTGGGGTTGTTATGCTTTTAGAGTTATGCCATTTGGCCTGACAAATGCTCCTGCAACTTTCCAACGTTTCATGAACATGGTGTTTCAAGCATTCTTTAGAAAGTCAATCAGGGTGCTCATTGATGATTTCTGGATTTATAGCTCAAAATCATTGCATCTACAAAAGGTAGAAGAAGGTTTAAAGAAGCTCTACGACATGGGAGGTCAACTCAACCCCGACAAGTGTCACATAGGTGAGGATGAAGTGATCTTGCTTGGTCACAAGGTTTCCTATAAAGGCATTGAGGTGGATCCTTCAAAGGCAAAGGCTCTTATTGAGCTCCCATCACCCAAGAATCTCAAAGAGGTCATCTCATTCATTCAAAAGGTGAAGTATATGTCACGCTTCATTCACTTAGCCTCGGAGTTACTTCACCCTTTGCAAAAGTTGACACAACAAGTAGAATTTGCATGGTCTGATGATCTTCAAGAGTATTTTTGTAATATTAAATTCATTTTGTTAGAGCTACCAACACTCATGCCTCCTTGTTGGGAGTACACATTCTTTGTTAGCTCTAGTGTTGAAAAGGAAATGATTGGTGCAGTTTTATTACAACAAGATCCCCACAGTACCAGGATGCGACCCATCTACTTTGCTAGTAGGGTCATGAATGCTTTGGAGAGAGGCTACACGGAGGCAGAACTCATGATGCTTTCTCTCATGTTTGCGGTGAGAAAGTTTAGATCCTACTTGCTACCAAAACCTTTTGTAATTCTCACTGCATAAAATTTGTTTCCTTGGGTGTCATCTCAAATGAATCTTAGCACTAGGATCTCAAAGTGGATTATGGAATTGCAAGAGTTCCAATACTCTTTCAAGGTAGAAGATAGTGTGCGTGCACAATTGGCACGGATCCTTACTTATAGGGTACATGAGAAGGAGATTAAGGTGCCTGAAGTAAAGACCCTACCATTGCCACCACCTAAAAGTATTCCTAATGCTTTTACCTTGTTCTTTGATGGAGCTTTTCGACGATTCACAGGAAAAGCAGGGGGAGGGCTAGTATTGCTCAACCCAAGTGCGGAGGTAGTCATGAAAGGGAAGGTGAATCTACCACGTGCAACTAGCAACAATGAAGTAGAATATGACACACTACTCCATGGTTTAAAGATATGCATTGGCCAAGGTATACAACGTCTCATGGTAAAAGGGGATGCACTTCTCATTGTGAAGCAAATTTTAGGCATTTGGGCATGCAAGAATGAAAGCCTAAGGACAAAAGTTCATGCCATTCGTAGATTGTTTAATCAATTTGAAGAAGTGAAACTATATCATATTCCTAGGAAACAGAATGAAGATGCCGATTTACTTGCACAAGAAGCAGTTACATGTGTTGAGAAAGAAGTGCAGGTCATCATGGTGGTAGCAACTGTCAAGCAACCGAGATACCAGGGATTGGAGTCATTGACTCCCATTATTAGCTACATTTTGGAGGGTGAGTTTCCACAAGACTTCACGAAGGCTAAGAAGAGGAGACTCGTGAAGAAGGCAAGTGCATATCTCTTTCTAGAAGGATCCCTCTATCAAAGAGAGAAGGATCAAGTGTGCAGAAGAGTACCAACTATCAAGGAAATTCCAGCCATTCTAAAAGGTTTGCATGAAGAGGCATGTGCTGGTCATTTTGCTCAAGAGTTAACTTTGAAGAAGATTTTGCTTGCAGGGTATGTTTGGCCAAGGCTGCATGTGGATGTCCAACATTGGTGTAAAAGTTGTCACAATTGTCAGGTAAATGGGAATAGAAGATTGGTTTATGGTCCAAGGCAAATCGTGCTTGCAAATGGACCCTTTGAAAAGTGGGGCATTGATGCTATGGGTCCTCTGCCAAGGACAAAAGATGGTAAACTCTACATTCTAGTGGCCCTTTGAAAAGTGGGGCATTGATGCTATGGGTCCTCTGCCAAGGACAAAAAATGGTAAACTCTACATTCTAGTGACCCTTTGAAAAGTGGGGCATTGATGCTATGGGTCCTCTGCCAAGGACAAAAAATGGTAAACTCTACATTCTAGTGGCTGTAGACTATATGACTAGGTGGGTGGAAGCACAAAGTGTGGCAAAGGTAAATGAGAGGACAGTGAGCAAATTTGTCTACACTCACATTTGTTGTAGATTTGGCACACCTTTGGAGATTGTTTCTGATAATGGTCCAGGGTTTAGAAAGGGCTTGCTCACAGAAGTCTGTGAAGAACTTCACATTCTACATCGTCATAGTACACCCTACTATCCCTAATCCAATGGTCTGGTAGAAAAAGCTAATGGTGTCATTGCAGGCATCATTAGAAAGATGGTGAGAAACAAGAAAAAGTTGTGGGATGACTTCTTGGATGGTGCCTTGTGGGCATATCGAACCACATATAGGGTAGCCACGGAGTTTATACCATTTCACTTGGTCTATGGTCGAGAGGCTCTGCAGCCTATCGAGTTCAACATTCCAACAATACGGCTTCATGGCAGAGGTGCACAAAATGATCAAGAAGCATGGATGGATCGGCTTCTTACCTTAGTTGAGATTGAGTGGAAAAGAGAAGCAGCATACGAGTGCTACAAGAGGAAAGCTACGCAGGCAAAAGAGAAGCTTGACAAGAAACTTAAGGACAAAGGCATCAATGAAGGAGATCTTGTGCTAAGGTATGACGATCGACTTGATAATCGTTTTGATGCCAAGTTTGAAACTAGATGGAAGGGGTCGTACATAGTCAAGAAGGCTTTCAATTCAAGTTACTATCAACTTATGGACTTGAATGGGAAAGAGCACTCCAGGAAGGTAAACGGGTATCGCTTGAAGCCTTATTTGAGTCGCCTTCTACCAAAGGATCTACCAAAGATCTATCAAAAGGCAGCTATCTCATGTAGGTATTGTTCCGTGAAGCATGAGTGTAACTCAAACCAAAATTCTGAGGGGCCAAACAATGAAGATCTCGTCAAGGACTTTGAAGCACTCTCTTTGGAAAAGATGCTCTATGATGGTACATGAATATACCATCATCCTGGGGGAGGGCTAATGATAGCCGTTTTTCGGCTCTCCATAATTGCCATAGTAAGCTACCTCACCCTATCAAATCACTCAAACATTTTGGTTATCCCTTACCATTTCACTGTACATAGGCGTGTGTGAGTTAGGGACTGTCTCCATATTTTCTTAAAACCTTCAGTTAGCTAGTCACTGGGCTAGTTGAGCCAAAAAAGTAAATAAAATAAAAAATAATATAAATATTTCATTGTATATAGGGCCTAAATAAAAGGATTTTTCATAATTATTTTGGTATTTATTTAAATATTTCTACCTATGGTGTGTTATTTATGCTATGTACATTGACTCACCATTACCATATTTTTTCTTACCATTTTGAATACTCTTTATTCCATATAAAAATAATTTCATGCAAGCTTCTCTTATTTTTGGTGTAACTCCATCCCAATAAAAATCCAAAAAAACTAGTTTTATTTATGTGTATATTTTTTCACTATCGTGATTTTTTCCTTCCTACATCTATTCTCTATTACTCTCATAAATTAGACCACCAAAAATATTCATCTTTTTATGGTAGATTTATAATGAGATAGATTTATTTTCACCCCTTTATATTTTTTCCACCTATATTATTTATATTTGACATGTACATATTTTTTTTTAGACCCCTCAATATTTTATTTTCTTAGTTGTACTATTCACTTATATCATGATCTCAACAATATCTTCATTTATAGACCTACCAAATAAGGTCAAGGGCATGGTGCATGCATGCATGCACCATGGGGAGCTCACTCTTCGAGGTATTCAAAAGAATCATCCAAAGAAGGACCTCACAAGGACTTTGTGAAGTAGAAAAAACAGTTGGTTTTGCTGATTTTTTAAATATCACATGCTCCCCGAATTTGAAAAGGTGATACAAACAAAAGTTGTAGCTCATGAGTTGAACTTTTACCTCAAATGTTTTCATATTTTTTTGAGCTACGAGCTGTGAGCTATGATTTTATTGATGGACCCCAGTTTGCCCATGCTATGCAGCCACACTCCCTCTTCCACTTTATCATTTTCCTCTTTCATACACACTCCTCCCTCTCCTTTCCACTCCTAAACCTGCAACTCCCATGTCCTAATTCACCCTTTTCACCATTGCCACATCTCTCACACCTCCATAGCCTTCATCCTCCATTTCTACACTCTATGTGTCCCCCTTTCTCTCTACATATATGTCCATATTACCATACTCTCTTCATCTTTGTAAAGAACTTCAAAAAATCAGCAAAAATCCAAGGATAACCTCTGAAAATGAAGGCTTTTATTATGAATTTTCCAAGGTTTGAAGATAACATAGTTTCATCGACAAGCGCTACTTTGCCATGCTGACTGCTTCTTCTTCCGGTGCTGTAAAGAGGTGAATGTCAAATTCTCCAAAGCTTCAACGTCTCTTTACAAGCTCATCCCTTCTCTAACTTTTCTCATCATATATCTCACCATTTGGTGAATGATTTTGTAAATATTTTTTAGTGATAATTACAAACTACTAACCACTAATCTTATTGTAAAATGCACCCTCTACTAGAGTAGGCACTCCCAAATAATTCACTCAATCCTCTCTCCTTTCATCCTCAATAATTCTCTTCCCTTGAGCCCACATCCATGTGACTCAAAGGACAAGAGAGACCCACCCTCATTAAAAATAAATAAAAATATACATAATCTTTTATTCCTTCAAATAAACTTGATTAGGCTTAATCCTAATCGGGGCTTCTAAAACCTATAAAAAGAGCCCTTCTCTCCCTTGTAAATCATCACATGATCACACTACACCACACCATTCTCAACACATAACACATCACTCTTCAAGCCTAGTTGTGTAGAGTGTGTGCATTGTGAGTGCTCTATTCCATCACTACACATAGGTGCATGGAGAAGCTTGAAGTTAGTTATGCCATCTAGAGGAGTGGATTGTATGTCATACTCTTCACCACACTTGTAGCCTACTCTTGTGCATAAATAAGATTTATAGTTTTGGGTGCAATTGTATGTTGCAACTACGACTCTTCTCTCCAAATTGACTTGATAAGTTGGCTAATCAGGTGGTTGAAGGTATATTTTCCTTGAAGTTTGTTGTGCCATTTCATGCTTGGTGGTTTGAGGGCTTGTTGAATTGTTTGCCTAAAAGGTCAATTGTAAGAGGGTGCTCGGTGAGAGAGCTCCCGTGACCCTAAGACAATTTGTGTATTGGCAACAAGGTCAAGTTTTGTGTTGTCTCTCTATTTCTCATCAAGCTTTGTGTGCATCTAGTCTTTAAGGCTAAGACTGAGTTACTCAAGTTGATTTGTGCTCTTCACCTCTCTCTGGCGTGGTGAATGTTTGTGTTTGGTGTGTGTGGCTATCTTGCATTCCCCTCTCTTTGTGCGTTTGAGTACAAGGAGATATCACGTGTGTCCTAGTTGGCATCTACAACTAGGTGGTGCCCCTTTTCTTGTTTGGTTTCTGGCTGTGGGTTGTTGTTGTCTCTTATTGTGCTTGCCCCAGCCCCAGTTGAGCGGCACGGGAGTCTCAAAGGGTGTTTAGAGGTCGCTCTTCTTGTTGCCCACCCCGGACCGCCTCATTATGAATGTGGAAGAATGGGACACATAGCGAAAGATTGCTACACAAACAAACCTTGCAACAAATGTGGTAGGAAAGGACACCCTCCTTCTCGGTGCTACTCAAGTGGAGGCAGTAGCAGTGGAGAAAGCAGCAGCAGTAGAAGCAACAAAAAAAGCAACGAAGGCAAGAGACCTGATAGAGGATCAGCTCACATAGTAGAAGACAAAAAGGACGAAGACGAATGCAACGCTTGGGAAGACCTATTTTGAAGATGCAGACTCTCTACTTGTAGGGGAGGATTTTTTCCTGTGTGGATACCAGCTTATCATCCTGTGTGGACATCACCATCCTTTGTGGAATTTTCTTGTGTGGATATTACCATCCTTTGTGGATTTTATTTTCCTGTGTACCACCATCCTATGTGGATTTTGTTAGCCTGTGTGGATCATGCATCTTCAGTATCTTGTCTTAGTTTAAACCTCAAGGGGAGGATTGTAAAGTGTGAGCTTTGTCCTAAGGTGTGAGTCAAGGAGAGGAGAGTGTATTTATCCCACATGTGGAGCAAGGCTGTAGAGCTACTTAAAGCTCATTTCTTGAATGAATAAACAACAACTTCATTTTGCACTACATGCTTGTCTATGGTGAGCTTGTGCTAAGCTAAGTCAATACTCAAGATTGTGTTTATGAGTCCAAGCTAATTCTATCTTGGAACCTAATTCACTTGAGTGATAACCTTGCTTACATACGCTCACACACTTGCACCATGTTTCTCTTTCATCCACCATAGCTAGCACGATCCAATTCCTAACAGCCTTGTCTCTTGCAAACAAAGTACATGCGATGTCATGAGGATGGAATTTGTTGTAATCTTTCTTATATTTTTATTGAGGGACACAAAGTTGAGAGATTGAATTATGATATGTGTGTTTGAGTAAGCTTCTATTGACTTTTGAGTGGAGATCCATCTAGCTTGTGCTTTTAGGTGATCTAGTTCTTCTAGTACAGGTTGGTCGACCTTGATATGGGAAGGTTGTATTCTTTTGAGCAGGTAAAGATCAGTTGGGTCTCAAACGCGTGACAATGCTGTGTATGTGAGACCATGTGTTCTTATGTGTTCAGGATTCAAGACTAGTGTTTGCAATGTAAGACCTTGGGAGCGATGAATTGTTCGAGCACTAGCTGGTTCCAATGGGAATTGGTATTTGGAGATGATGTTCAAGTAGCTTTTCCTGACTTGGAATTCATGAACGACTTGTTCTAGTGGGGTCCATTCTTTGTTAATGGTCAATGAATACAATGCTTGATTTTCATAGCATTTTCTCTTTCCAATGAGAGGGTTGGAGAAATGAACCCAAATTATTGTTTTTTTGCTTGTTTTTGTACTCCCCTTCTACTCCGTTAACCAATCCATCAAGAATATCCAAGTTCCCTGCGCATAACTCGACAACAATGCCTGCTTTTAGGTTGAGTGTGGAATGCAATCCTCCAGTGGATTTGGGATCTGCATGAATGCTCATTGTTTTGTTGCATGAGTTATTTCTTTTGTCAATAGCGATGAAAGTTTGTGGTGTTCCCTCCATTTGATTGAAAACGGCAAGATTATGAGCGTCCTTTTCTTTGTTGGAGTAAAACAAATGAGAAACTTGACGGTTGGTTGGAATAGGTCTATAGTACTTTTTGTTAAGATATTCCAAATCCTCAGAAGTATGTTGTGCAACTCGAAGTCTATTAAGAATATCTATGAATGTTCGCTGTCATTTTTAAAAGAAGTTTTGAAGTCTGTGAGTGAGCGTACTGTGTACGAGAGAGTGTGAGCTTCATCTTGACGCTACGTGTGCATCGGTGGTCGGAATCGAGCGCGGAGAAGTACAGCGTGTTGCCCCCTACGAGAGCTACGCGCCGATACCTAATATACATATATGTATATATATATGTATGTATATGCACGGGGGAAAAAAACTCCTAAAGAGGGAAAAAATGCCCCGGCGGTCCTAGTGTGTTGTATATGGTAACAAATCCCCCCTAGAGTGCTGCGGTGAACAAGAGCTGGCACATGAGTAAAGGGAAGTGCCATGCCCTGAGGACAGGATCAGTCCACAAAGGGGAGTAGGCCCAAAGCTTTGCGGAAAGCTTCAAGCTTCTCACGAGACAATGCCTTTGTGAAAAGATCTGCAAGGTTGTCCTGTGTTGGCACATAAGCCAAGCTGATCTCTCGTGCTGAGAGCCTCTCCCTGACATAGTGGTAATGCACCTCAATGTGCTTTGTGCGAGCATGAAAAACTTGGTTCCTCGCAACTGCCAATGCGCTCTGACTGTCAGTGTAGATAGTGTTGGCAGTGTCCTGTCCAACACCCAAATCAGCCATAAGGCGTCTGAGCCATACAAACTCAACCATGATATACATGAACTGCCAAGCATGAAACAAAAACCACTTGTGGACACTCGCATGTCAAAACAACCATCCCAATCTGAGTCCGAAAAAGCATGTAAGTCTGGCGGCAATGATCCCCCCTTGGGATAAAACAAGCCAAGATCTAAAGTGCCACTAATGTAGCGAAAAATCCTCTTGACAGCCTGCCAATGCTTAGACCCTGGGCTATGCATAAATCTGCTGACCTGTGAGATTGCAAACTGAATATCCGGCCTCGTGTTTCATACATAAATGCGGCAGCCAAGAGCAGCTTGGTAAAGAGTGACATCAGCAGGATCTTCAGCATCATGTAGACTCAACTTCAAACCTATTTCCATGGGAGTGGCAATAGGTTTGCAATCCGCAAGTCCAAACTTACACAACAATGTCTCTATGTCACTTTTCTGACACAAGGCAATACCACCATCACACTGCTTAAACTGTATACCCAAGTAATGATGCAACAGCCCCAAATCTTTCATCTTGAAAGTAGCATTCAAATCAGCCTTAAATTCAGCAATATGTCTCTCATTTGGTTTAGTGATCAACAAATCATCAACATAAAGAACCACAATGAGAAGTACATCACCCTCACGCTTTACATACAATGTGCTTTCTGTTGGACTGTTACGAAAGCCTCGTTTAACCAAATGAGTGTCATCTTTCTCATACCAAGCATGAGGAGATTGCTTCAACCCATACAAAGCCTTCTTACATCTTCTCACTTTGTCCTCTTGTCCTTTTATGACAAAATCGTGAGGCTGCGTTACATAAACTTCCTCAAATATGTCACCATTCAAGAAAGTAGTAACAATGTCTGATTGATGTACATCCCAACCAAAATGAGCTGCCAATGCACATAGAAAATGCACAGTAGTCATACGACAAGTGGGAGCAAAAGTCTCTTCATAATCTATGCCTTTTTGTTGTGCATAACCCTTTGCAACAAGTCGAGCCTTATGGCGATCGATCTCACCATCCGGCTTACGTTTCAACTTGTAAACCCACTTCGTACCAATGGCCTTTTTGCCAGGAGGCAAATCACATAAAGTCCATGTGTCATTCTCTATAAGTGCATCATATTCTGATTGCATGGAAGCCATCCAATTTTCTGAATTCTGTGCTGCATCAAAAGACAGAGGATCCTCAACATCATGTAAACTAGACACAGCCAAAGCATAACAATCTAATGCATAAGATGCACGGAGAGAGCCTGAACGAGTACGACTAGACAAAGGTGCATCCAATTTACTGTCACGCAAAAAAGTGTGCACCAGCCATTTTGGCATACCTCTAGCCTGCTCATTTTCAGCCCTTTCCTCATCAAGTACATCATGTACATATGCATCAGTAATAGGCTGATCTAAAACATTTTCAGAAACCCCCAAAGGCTGTACATTTTCCTCATTGGAACTTACATTCGTATTTCCACCACTGAAAAGAGGCAACAAAGTGTCATAAATTTCCTGTGAGCTTACATTATTGTCTCTAGTACATGACAGCAAGGGCTGAACAGAATCTTCCTCAAACACTGCATCCCGAGAAACTAGAATACGTTTTGTTTGCGGATGATACAACCTGTAACCTTTGCTTTCGGCACTATAACCAAGAAAAATAAATTTGATAGCCTTATCATCCAACTTTTTGCGCTGCACTTGTGGCACCAAAGCATATGCCAAACAGCCAAAAACACGCATGTGCTCAATAGAAGGTTTTCTATCATGCCATGCTTCATATGGAGTAATAGACTGCAAAGCTTTCGTAGGACACCTGTTAAGTACATAAGTGGCACACATGATGGCCTCAAGCCAAAAAGAATGCGGTAAAGCTTGACTTTTGACCATAGATTGTGCCATTTTTGTTAGTGACCTGTTTTCCTCTCAACAACACCATTTTTCTGAGGTGTATAAGGCACTGTACATTGGTGTTTTATCCCACGACTAGCCAGAAATGCATTAAATTCATGAGACATATACTCCCCCCCTCGATCGGAACGGAGGGTGTCCATAGTACATTTTGAGACATTTTCAGCCATAGCCAGAAATTGTTTGAAGCACATAAAAAATTTGGACTTCTCTTTAAGCGGAAATACCCATGCATGCCTAGAGTAATCATTGATGAAAGTTACGAAGTACAGGTAATTGCCCAAGGACGGAGTTTGCATGGGTTCACAAACATCACTATGCACAAGCTGCAACCTGCATGTGGCCCGAACTGAACCATCCTTTGGAAATTTAGAATGCTGCATCTTACCCAAAATACAACCTTCACAAACATGTTTGACAGGTGATTCAAGAGGCGGCAAAGAAGCAACCGTATCAGATTTCTGCAAACGCAGCAAACTGGCAAAATTCAGATGACCAAAACATGCATGCCAAAGTTTTACATCTAAAATAGCCCTTGAATCTGCAACAGCATTTGCAAAATTTTGTGCACACTTGTCATACAAAGTGGGCTTATACAGTCCACAGCACAAAAGCCAGATGCAACAATTTCATCACCAAAACTGAGATCATGAACTGTACATCTGTCATCCAAAAATTTGACTACAAGTCCAAGTCTAGCAAGTGCGGATACAGACAAGAGATTCTTCTTGATCCCAGGTACATAAAGTGCATCAACAAGTGTGAAAGAACTGACATTAGCAGCAGTAAGCACAATCTTTCCAAATGCTGGAACTAGATAAGAGGCATTGTTGGCACAAGTGACTCAATTCCCATGAGGGACAGACTTGAGAGAGGTAAACAATTCATGATGTGAGGTAATGTGCTTTGTAGCACCACTGTCGACATACCACACATGTGAATCTGCAGCAACTGACAAGCATGCATCATGGACAGCAGGATTGTAATTGCACTCTGCGCTAAACGCCCATTCTACATTAACATCAGCATTACAGTCTCCTTTCACAGAAGACGCAACAATGGCTGCATTTGTAGTGGAACAACCCTCTTTCTTCTTAGCGTCTATGGCCTTCAACTTAGGACGCGGCTTGATCAAGTGATCATTGGATTTACAATAATGGCAACGCATCTTCTTTTTTCCCTTATCACCAGAATTGCCAGACGAAGTGCTGCCAGCAGAAGCATTAGGAACAGAATTTTTGCCACTTGCAGTAGAACCATAAGAAGTGGCTGCATTACTGTTACCACCCTTTCTTTGAGAAGCAATAAAAGCTTGTTCAACTGCACGTTGCCTAGTTCTGTTTTTTCTGGAAAGTGACTCTTGCAACAGCAATGTGCATAATGCATCAAACTTGACAACTTCAGGATTTCCTTGGGTCATCAGTCTCCAAGTACTAGCAAAAGTCTGGTAGGAATCTGGTAAGGCATCAAGAACAGTCTGCACAAGGGAACTGTCTGAAATGACTTCACCTGCAGAAATAAGCTGCTCATTGATATCATTGACACTAGCAAGGAAAGTGTCCATATCATCTTCCTCATGCATAATCTTCGACTCCAGCTCTTTACGCAGCAAAGCAATTTTAGCCTCATTGCGGCTTGCATAAAGACCTGCTAGAATATCCCAAGCCTGTTTTGCAGATTTTGCTGAATGGATGTGAGGAACAATGGTGCGCTTCACAGACAACGCAATCAATGCATGAGCCTGTGCATCCTTAACATCCCAACGAGCTTGTTCTTCCGTAGGCAAAACAACTCTAACAACTGCAATCCTTGCAGCAAGACGTGCAACATCCTCAACATCACCTACATCCTCAGAACCAAGATGTACATCAATGCCCTGCACAATGTTCCAGACACCCTTTGACACAAGAACATGTTGCATCATATAAGCCCACATAGGGTAGTTGTCCCCATCCAACCTGTCCTCAGCAGCAAACATCTTGAACACATCTGTGTTGTTATTGTTAGCCATGGTAAATGCTGCACTTGATGTGAAAACTACCCGAAAATAGGAGAAACGGAGCGGGAACAACCTGTGCTATATAGAACAAACCGTAGAAGACTATAAGTCACCTGTTATGTAGAAAACGGCACTAACAAAAATTCTGCACAAAATGACAAAATAGCCTGTGCAGTACTGCCTGTAGTGGAAACGGAGGCCGAAATGAGCCCAATTCAAAATTCTGAGCAAACGCTAGCCAAAGCTCACTGAAATCGGAGAAAGTGAGCAGGCCTCTGCTGGAGCAGCTGGCGACTATGCCCGGGAGGACGTGACCTGCTCTGATACCAATTGTTGGAATTAGGGTTGCAGAGAAACACACACAGCTTGGAGAAGACGAAGGAAGCTCAAGGCACACAATAGAGAGTGTGTTACTTAGTGTGCTATGGAAAGATAGATAGCCCTAGAGTGATGGGCGTATATACAATGCACAGGGGGAAAAATCTCCTAAAGAGGGAAAACATGCCCCGGTGGTCCTAGTGTGTTCACACACATCACTACCACATGTATATGGTAACATTATCGTCCTCGGAGGTTGAATATGACCTATGGTAACCATACCCCATAACTCTCTCTTTATCTGTGGATAGTTTCTTTGGCGAGCACTTAGTACCTTTGCTCCAAATCTCACCACATACATGTGTCCTTTTTCATCATCTTGCCCTATTGCCCATCCAATCCCTGTAGGACTGGTGTCTAACTGTCACAATTAGTGGCCTTTGACACTCATAGTCTACCTTTCTCAAATGGAGAAACTCTTTTAGCTTTTTCATGGATTTTACATGTGCTTTTGTCCATTTAAACTTTTGATTCTTTCTAAGCAACTAGTAAAGAGGATCAGCTACATGTGCATAATGTGGAATCCAAATAACATAAAAGACACATGCTCCCAGAAACTGTCTAACCTCAATGATCCTAGTGCACGTTTCTTTCATTCTTTGGATGGTATCTACCTTTATTGGACAAGGTTTCCTACCATATGGTCCGCAAATGTGCCCCACAATGAGCACTTCATTGACACCAAATATAGACTTTTTCCCTGACAAAGTAAGATTCACTTCCTCCACCCTAGATAGAATTTTATCACAACCATTTATGTGATTTACCACAAACCTGTGACATCCCTTGAGATCCAAAGCTTCATCTTTCTCACTTTCTTCACATCCTTTGATAGGAAAATCATCACTGAAAGGCATTGTAATTTGAGGAATAAAGTCACGTGAGACCTTATTCATCCCATTCATCATATTTGCAACTGAGTTGGTTGCTCCCTATGGCAAGGTACACATCCTTACCAAACCCAAAGGTGTCCTCATTGTTGTCAATTCTCTGCTTTCGATTGCAAGATAAAATTGATCATACCCTGAGTAGAGATCCCCCATTGAGTAGATTTCCCTCCCTGCAAACGCCTCTGCAAACTCATCCACAATTGGACATGTACCTACATTTCTAATTGTCACCTTGTTCACTGGTTGTATATCTTGGATGAAGTGTAGAGAACCATTCTTCTTTGGAACTGTGAACCGCCTGTTTGAGTATGGAGCACAAGAAGGATCCAAGATTCCCATTTTGATTTTCTCATTCAGTAGCTCTACTAACTTTGGCAAATGAGCCTTTGGAACCGGAATAGGCCGCAGATTCCAAGGCACATGAGGTATTGTGAAAATTACCATAGGAGCTACAATAGAAGGATCAACACATCCGATCTCATGTGGCTCAAATGCAAAAGCCTTACCATGCTTTGAAATCATTTCTTTGAATCACTTTATCTCCTCCTGTGTTAGAAACTCCTCGCGACCAATCTGCAACTCTTGGAAAGACTCCTTTGTGAAGGTATGCCCGATCTTTTTAGGATTCCTTAAACTTGGTTGCAAAGAAGCTTGCTCAATCTTTTCTCTGTTGTTGTGTGGTAAGGGTGAACCTACTAGTTTCACCTTCTTTGCTACACTCTTGTATTTAGTTTCAACATGGACTTCTGGGCCAACTATTTGATTTTCTTTAACGGTTTCTATTACTTCATACATTTCCATAGAGCAAACTTCCACAACTTCATTTTCAAGATGCAAACTAGACCCCATTATAGCATCAAGCTCACCCATAGTATCTACAAAAGAAACTTGTTCACACAAACCCAAAACATTTTTAGTAGGCTCTAGCAACCCACTCTTTTTCATGCCTATTTGTACATTATGTACATATTCCCTCTCACATTTCTTCAAATCTTCAAGTTTTGTAAAACATACTGATCCATTTCTTGTTACCAAAGAGCCCATTGAGAAAGCTTCACCTATTTTTGGATCAGGCGAGACCCTTTTTCTTTCTGTACCACCACAATCCCGCTTTACAATGGTACTTGGCCAAAACCCATCATTTCCCTATGATCATGAAACTCTTTGTTCACCTTTGGTAGATGATGTTCTCTAAGGTTGCCACGATTTCTTTCATGGTTTACACAAACTGTGAGAAATTGGACATCACGTTTACCATCTTTGTTGCGTATCCTAGCATATGCTGAACCATCGTCCATTACCTTTCTTTCCGTTCAAACTCCCACAATGTAGGGTTGTCCAAGGATGAGATGATATGAAGATGTATCCTGTACAAAGAAGTTTTAGTCAATCTTTACATCACCTATTGTCACCTTCACACCTAGACATGCTCCATACAATTCACCGGATGAATTGTTTGCCACTTTTACCATCCAACCATGATTTGTGTCCATCGGCCATTTGCACTTGTTGTACAGACTCTTTGACATTATGTTTATTTTTGAACCATGGTCAATCAAGGCAACAAATGGCTCTTCAAGATCACCTACCTAGACCAAAGTTTCTGTAGTAGCCCTTGCCCAGTGACTTCGTGAATAGTAGCTCCTAGGAATAGCTTCAACTTCTTCATCATCATTTGAGAAATGCACTTGCTTCACTCTCCCACTAGATTGGTAGCATCCTACCATAGCTCCATCATCCTCCTTATTTTGCAACTGCATCCCTTGTGTCTTCAAGGTGTGGACGACCAACCTCAACAAGAGTTTGCCTCTTTCTCTTGATGATGTCAATGATTTCCTCCTCGAATTCATGCTTTGCAATGCCAAGGACTTCTCCTAGAGTGAACTCAATCTTGCTATTCAAAATCCTTTCCTCCAAGACTTTCTTTAAATCTGTAGCAACCTCAATATCAGATTGTAGTTTATAAGTTGAGCCTTTTGTCTTACCTTTTGTTGGCTCTTTCTTCTTGCTTGTTGTAGACTCCTCCATGAGTACTTCAGGTGGAGATGATCCTTGTGTCCAGGGTGTTTGAGAAGGCATTGAGTCGCTTCTTCCCCCACTTCTAGAAGCTCTTTTTGATGGTCCTTCATCAACATTTTCACGTCTGCGCTTCTCTTCTACAATAGCCTCATTTTGTTGGCATTTTGTAATGTAGGCATGCACTAACAATGAGTCCACTGGATCATTCCATCCTGTTTCTAGACGTATACAATCACCTGCTTCATGTAGAATCTCTTTTGTAAGCTTTTCCTTTTTAGCTAATTGCATGACATTTGGCCAAATTTGACCATGATAGTCACTCACCTCTTCGTCACTAAGATGCTCAATTTTTACTCCATAAGTAATTGCCTGAACTGAAGAGGTGGCATGGTTAGTTGCCATATCTTCAACTAAGGTTTGTATTCCCCCCTTTCCAAAGTCAGTTCTCAAGGGTAGACCTGTCTCTCTTAAGGGTATCTTACCATCCTTAAAAAAGACAACATCTTTTGACAAAGCATCACTAAAATCATCACAATCCCTTTTTTACTATCACACCAAATACATCTATTAACAAAACCTTCTTTGGGCTGTTGCCTTTGCCTAGGAAGAGGCCATGACGGTTGGCCTTTTTCTTCAAGGTTTGCAAGCTTCACCTTCAAGTCACGCATTCCCTTCACAAGCTCATCTAGCATGGAATCATCAAACTTAGGAGCAATAAAAGTAGGCTTTACCATTTTGTCAGAAGTTGAGGTGGAAGGACTTGTAGTATTTACTACCATTTTGTCCCTTCTTCTTTGTCATTTGGCAAGCAGTGAGACAACACCTTCAACTTCATTCCAGCCTTTCTTTAGTCCTTGCTCAACATCTTTATCTTCAAGAAGAAGCTCCAAATTTTCTTGAAACTCTTTACCTACAGCTTGTAAGAAAAGATCTGTCTTCTCTACATCTAGTGTGGCCCTTTCTGTCCTGGTGAGTTGTGCATAGTGCCGCTCAAATTCCCTAAGTAGCTCCGTTATTGATAGTGCTTGATTTGGCTTGACTACCCATTCTAAGAATGTCCTTTTTGTCACTCTCTTAGAGTCCTCTATGAAATATTCCTCCTTTAAAGCTACTTTGAGTTCTTCCCAGTTTCTCCCATGCCCATCTTTAATTTTCCTAACATGTTCCCTAATTTCTGGAGCAACAACTAGCTCAAAGCTTTGCATCATCTCACCTTCTGACACACGATATAGCTCCATCTCCTTCACATACTCGCATAAGTACTTGGTTACATCTTTGCCATTGAACTGATCCATTCTGTTAACGATCGCTTGTATGGCCTTGGTTGTTGAAATCTCCCTTCTTTCAGTGGCATGTTGTTATTGCATGAAAATTGCAGATGCTTGAAACATTTGCATTGTTGCTGTGTCAAAATGCATACCCTATTTCTCAACATGATCAGCCATGGTTACCCAAAAACTCTCACCCTGGCAAATGCGTGTCGGGTTCACCAAAAATATGCCGAGAAATTTGTGGTCTTGCCAGGAAATCACCGAGCTTTTGGCTGTGAGAGTTTGTGAGAGAACTCCAAAAAACTATATGAAGGAGTTAAACCATAGATGCCATGAAGACTAGGATTTGGAAGGAAGTGCAATCAAAGAAGCCCCACTCTTTCTCTCTTGCACTCACACACACAATGAAAGAACACAAAAGAGAATATCAAAACAACACAAAGATGAAAACATCAAGGCTATGGTCATATCGTATCATGGGTAATATGAAAGGATTAATAGATGAGTTAATGGCGTTCAATCTTTGCCGACCAAACAGCAACGAATTGTTCTTTGGAATTGTAGTTTTGTGCTTACCATAATATATATGGTTTCTCTGGTGATTGTGATTAATTGTGTGTACAAATCCTCTTGGTTCATAGCAAGATAACTACACTTACGTCAAAAGAAAAGTTATAGTCTATAAGAGGTAGTATGAAGGGATCCGGTGAAAGAAGTATTTCATTCAGCCTTTCTGGGCCAAAGAGAAACACTATACCTTGTTGAAAGTGTATTTTATGGCTAATCCATACGTTAATTCTAATAGATCGCACAGAGTGGAAGCGATAGAAATTCTCATCATGTGGATCATTCATCTACGATAGTATGTGAGAAATGTAGATATGAGAGAAGTGAAGAGATGAGAAGTTTCCCACCCAAGCCCTATTCTTGCCCGTAGGCAATAAGGATACTACAGGGAGAGATGTACCTGTAGCAAGGAGAACCTAGAATTTGTAGAGCGAATGAATTTCTAAGAGTGATAGAGATAGGTTTGGTTAAGGAGATGAGATTAGATATATATATGTTGGATTAGAGATGAAAAAGAAAACAACAAGAAATCAACAAAATATCAATGTAGAACACGTCTTACTTGTCAAACCCTTCAGCACCATTTTTGATGGAGAAAGAAGAAGAGGGAAGAATTCAACTTTGATTGATACACCAAGTCCAAGACCTTCTTTGATTAGAGTTGATCTTCCAAGGATATCTCACAAGAATGGCTAGTCTTCCTCTAGGAGAAAGTGTAAGCTTAAGCTTATGTTAACGGCTAAGTACAATTAGGCATTACTACTCACTCCCTCATGAATT
This sequence comes from Adiantum capillus-veneris, assembly GCF_014529385.1. NCBI lineage: Eukaryota > Viridiplantae > Streptophyta > Polypodiopsida > Polypodiales > Pteridaceae > Adiantum > Adiantum capillus-veneris. Next base: position 106,726,107 of record NC_140948.1, on the reverse strand, counting down.
CCTCTCATCAACGGCTTGAATGCTTCAATGGTTTTCAAGGAAGAAGAGGTCCCTTTTATAGGTGAAGGGAACCCCCAAGGGTTTACACAAGAAGAGAAGAGCCAGTGTGAATAGAAACTGAAAAAGTTCAAAATGAGATGTCCCTGCATGATGTGGGCAGACTGGGGTCTAGTATTTTGATCATATCTCCTCAACCGTGGCTCCAAATAAAAAAGTAAAAATATGGACAGAAAATTCATTTCATTAGCTATGACTCCATTTTATATATTTTTTCCAATTTGGATTGGAACCTTGTGTAAAAAATTCATCAAAATAGGGTGCAGGTTTGGCAGCAAAAGTCTTCTTGTGGTCCCCGTAGCCTAGACTTTTATTTGATTCCAATGGACACTTCATGCCATATGAAAGCTTGACATTGCTCCTTGACAAAGTTTTGTAATCATGCTTGCAATAATGCATTAAAATAAGTGTATCTTTGAAATCATGCCACCTAGTGTCCCACTAGGATTTTATTCCCTCCTAGTAGCTATTTAAAAAGAAATATAAGAAAAATATGAAAAATACATAGAATATATATATATTGAAATTTACCCTAGATATAGGATCTAGCTAGGGTGTAAGATGATAATGACATAGTAGAAATAAATAATCAATACTTTTTGCCCCAAGTCTATTGATGTTTTTTTTCATAGTACTTTTTGATGGTGAAGTAAGAATACGTTACCCTTGAGATAAATTATAGGATGAGATAGAAAGCTTAGTATTATACTTGGATATGCATATGTACATTATAAGAAATATAATTATGTATCTAAAAAGTTATAAGATAGATCTTGTAGCATGCGTTCCCACTATGTACCTGTCTCATAGCACGACATCTCCAAAGATTTTCTCGCGGTACCATGTCAAAAGCTTTCTTGAAATCCACAAAGCAACAATACAACTTTTTTCCTTTCAATCAAGACGCTTCCATAAGAGCTCGAAGAGTGACAAGGTGATCAATAGTGCTATGATTCTTTCAAAAATTTGCTTGGCCTAGCGCACGTTTGCCATTCTTTTCAGACCATGCACTTATCTTCATCTCCATGATACATCCAAATAACTTTGCCATCAAGGAACCAACCATTATAGTGCGATAGTTGTTCACATTGTTTACATCTCCTCCTTTGTGCAAAGGTTTGATCCAATTTTCACTCCAATCATGACGCATGTCATGCTGAAGTGCAAGGTTAAACATATCGCATATCCAATATTGTGTTTTCTTGCTTGTCCATTTAATCATTTCAGCCTTGACACCTTGAAGGTCCCTTGCCTTGCGAGTAGCAAGTTTCTCAAGCGCGCAACATACATCTTCAATGGTAGAGGCATAAACGGAAGGGAGCTACAACACTCCATCTTATTAACATTGTGTTGCTCATAGAGGTTCTTGCAATGCGTATGCATATCCTCAAGAGTCAAGTCACCAAAGCTCTCAACACACTTGCCTTTTAGATTTTGCCACATGCATGTGCATTCTCTTGCGCTAAAAGAAGTTGTTTTTGGACTTCCCACCTTCTCCTCTTTTTTTGAACAAGTGCTTTGTATGTGCGTGAACATTCCAAGTTACCTTGCTTGTCTTTGCTTGCATCCAACCTTAGCAAGTGTTTTTGGGCTTGATTACATTCCACATCAAACCATTTCTTCTTGGTGCTACCCTTCTTAGATCTTTTGCAAGACATGTGTTTCACCGAAGAGCATTCCTTGGCACAATAGGAAATTACTTCTTTGAAAACTTTCCACTTGCATTCTAATGTTGGGCTCTCTTGATGCTCTGTCATGCTTAGCATTTGGTCCACCATATCAGCATATATAAGTGCTCGTTTGAAGTCTAGACATAGGTACAAACGATTCACATCATGATTGGAGGCTAAATGCTCGGGTCTTTTACCACACTTCAGGTCAATACATAGCATCCTATGATCCGATTCCGGATTCCCTTCACCAAGTGTAAAGCTTTGTATGCATTCTAGAGTGGCTTCCGAAAACAACATATAGTCAATCACGCTATCACCATTGTGCTTTCTACATGTAAAGTCATTGGTGCCTTGCCATAAAGATACACCATTTACAATGAGCATTTCGGTACTACTGCACATATGTAGAAGTGACTTTCCATAGTGATCCAATTCTTTTGCATCATTAGAACTTCAATTATACAAGTATGAGTCATCCATTCTTCTTGAGACATACGGCATGTCGACTTGTTGTGTGTTGTGTCGTAACGTATTTGTGCAAGCATTCATGTCTCCAAAGACAATGACTTCACCTAATCCTTGTAATGAGCAATGTCTTCCTCTAATTCAACAAAGGACTGATCTCTATCCATATCCAAGCGAGCATAAAAGTTGGAGTCATAGTGAGGAATGTAGCAACCCACCACAAACATGACTTGACCATTGGGTGGACTGATTTTTAGCCATAAGTAGCGTTTATACTTATCTTCTTTCACAATGGAAACATCTTTCAAACCCTTTTTGATCATACATGCTACGCCTCCTTGGCCTCTATGTTTCTTTGCATTTTTGGTCCACATCAAAGAATGCACATCATATTTGTCAAATCCAAGAATTCATTGTGCATCATGCTCCCATGTTTTGACAAGAAGTATCACATCAGAATCATTGGTAAGCTCATCAATGCCAATTCCCACATTCCATGACAATTCCAAAAGCTTATTTGTAAGTGTGAGTTGGTCTCATAGATCATGTGTCCCTATATTGTTGGGTGGACTTGCATCCTCCTCAAGTGACTTTTCTTATTGAGATGACACCTTGATCTTCTTGGTTATTTCCTCATATGCTTTGCAACTTACATTTTGCTGCATAAGAGTGCGATCCTCATATACATTACAATCCGTTCCTTTGAGGTAGATCTAACTATTATCAAGGATGATCTTTCTCTTTACCTCATCAGTCATGGTACATACAATAGGTCTTTCTCCCGAGCGTGGGACTCCTTTTTTTCCAACTCGATGTGCACCATAAGCCATGATTCCAGACATGCCAAAGTATGTAGCAAAAAACTCTTCAATAGCAACCGCAATAAATTGGGGTCTTTCCATGCTTTCCTCCTTGATTCCACAATGACGATGTTCTTCGAGCGTTTTTGTCATTCTTGCAATTCTTGAGTGTGTACATTCTCTACATTCTTTTCTTGGACAACGGCTTGCATGATAGGAGATGTAGAAACCACATTATCCTTACATATATCATCCCATGATTTGGATGCATTTCTCATCTCATATACATCATGTCGTATTGTGTCTATCATTTCCTCTTTCAATATGTGATCACTCTCAACTTTCCTCAAGCGCTCTTTCAATACATTCATGTCCACAAGAGAGTGCTTACATTCTTGAACTTCAATTTCAAGATGCTCCAAGCGTGTTGTTTGCATTTCAAGAACCTTCTTGAGGTGCTCATTCTCCATAACAAGAACTCTTAAAGTGCCATTCTATTGCAAGTGTGTGCAACTCTTCACCTTGCTTGTTGACGGTTTCTTGTAATGAGATCAAGTAAGCCATGATCATTGCTTCCGTTGTTGTAGATGATGTGGTTTGATTAGCATCCAAATTCCTTGGAGATTTTGCATCATTCTTTATGACGAGTGTGGAGAGAGAGAGAGAGAGAGAGAGAGAGAGAGAGAGAGAGAGAGAGAGAGAGAGAGAGAGAGGGAGAGAGAGCAACATTCACGATCTTCCAAAGATTGTCTTTTAAGCTCAAAGTCAAAAGCTATGTGTAGTTTATTCATTTTATTGGGAATAAATAAGAAATATCCCTTAGCAACCACCTGCTACAAATAGTTTTGTTACAGGAAATTGCATTTCAAATTAGTCTGTCCAATGTATCACGGTAGGGCATGATATCAAAGCAAGCATGCCCTACAAGAAAGACTACCACAACTAAGCTAGCATTACCAAGAATTCACTTGCTTTGTATAGAGAAGTTGGTGATGCAATTCTTGATTGAATGCATACATCTCATGCAATTTTGATAATGTGAAACACATATCCAATGCTCATTAGAACTCATGATCAAGCCTACAAGCTTGTCTACAATCCATTGACTCCATCATAAGCCATAGCCACAAGGAGGTGTTTGCTATTTTTAGAGCATGTAGATTGATGTCTACCAATCCATGGTAATTTAGAAAGAAATAAAAGTCCTGTTGAGGGGGTCAGGGGCCTGCAACAAGAGAGGCGACCTCTAAACACCCCTCAAGGCTCCCGTGCTGCTCAATTGGGGCTGGGGCAACCACAAGAACAACACAACAACAAACCCACAGCCAAACCCAAACAAGGTAGGGGCACCACCTAGTTATGGTATGCGAACTAGGACGCAAGAGAGATTTTGTCACGACCAAGAAGATGTGCCACAAAACACACACAAGAAACCTCACAACAAGACACACACAAAATGAACCAAGGAGAGCTAGAGCAAAGGGAAGAGAGAGAGGAAAGGATCTTGTGTAATACCTTATTTGTGACTTGCAAATGGAGATGGTTGTTATTGATGCTATCGTAGAGCTTGTACAAAACTAACTCAATGCTTAGTGAATGCTAAACATTGCCATACACACACACACACACTGTCTTAGGGTGTGGGAGACCTCTCACCACAATACCCTCTTACAATGGACACAAAATTGGCAATGAAAACACACTAAAACACTTTCTAAAACAAGATCAACCGATAGAAACTCAAAATACATAAGTCACCTTGAATTTACAAACCGTATTGCATAAATGAAAGGACGAAGATTTGAACGTCGAATCATGCCTTTGATGCACCAACCCTCAATTTATTGATGATGGAGCATATACAATAGTGGTTTTGAAATTCTTGAACTCAGGAGCATATACAATAGTGGTTTTGAAATTCTTGAACTCACGCTCTCTCACTTGCAATGTGTAGCTTGAAAGCTTCTCTTACACCAAAAGTGAAGCTCACAAAGTGGTTGCTACACCTAAGTCTCTCCTCACGAATAGAGTGTTGGGGTGCTATGTGAGATATTGGAGGTTGTTTTACAAGAAGGAGAGGGGCCTATTTATAGGTTGGACACCCCTCATTAAAATTATTGAAAATCCTAATTTACAAGATAGCAAATCAGGATTATGATTTTTTTGAATGTCAAAACATTGCGGGCCCTTCTTTGTCTACTTGAGTCATGGATGTGGGCTCAAAAAAGAGCATTATTGATGGTAGATAAGGTGAAAGTAAAGTTTTCCCTTTTATGAGCACTGTCATTATGGAAAGCAAACACAGACACATCGTACACATTCTTTTGACAAAGAAAGAAAACCCATAGAGCTTGTGCACAACGGTTTATGTGGGCCTATGCCTTCTAAATCCCATGGTGGTGCATCCTATTATGTTACATTCATTGATGATGCAGCACAGCATGTTTGGGTTTACACCATGAAGTCTAAAGATGAGACCTTCTCTTGCTTCAAGAAGTTCTTATCTAGTGTTGAAACTCAATTTGAACATAAGTTGAAAGCTTTGCACTCAGACAATGCTGGAGAATATGTCTCCAAATAGTTTATAGACTTTTGTGTAAGTAGGGGAATTAAGCGTGAGTTTACAGCTCCTTATACCCCTGCACAAAATGGTTTTGCGGAACGAATGAATAGGACCATCCAAGAGTGAATTATGTCTATGCTATCACATGCTAATTTACTGCAAGCATTTTGGGCTGAAGCATTATACACAACTGTGTACTTGATCAATAGATCACCACATGCTTCATTACAGTTTCATGTACCTTTGGAGTTATGGTCAGGACATAAATTGTCTTATGAAAAACTCCGCACATTTTGTTGTGAAGCTTATGCACATGTACCCAAGGAGTTGCATGCTAAGCTAGATCCTAAGTCTAGGAAATACATCTTCATTGGCTATGTTGTAGATGGTCAATTTGTCTATCGTTTATGGGATCCAAAAGGTCAATCAATGATCCGTAGCATTGATGTGGTCTTTAATGAGACTAAGATGCACAGACAGCCAGTGAAAGAGATTGAATTTTGGAAAGTGACATTTTTTGATGTATCACATCCTATCCAACCAGCTCTTGAGCCCATTATTACATAGGCTAGTACAAGTTCTGATCAACCGCAGAGATCTCAAAGAGTTTCACATCCGCCAGAACGTTTTTTTCTTGGTGTGGATTTTGATTTGTTGATAGACAGTGGTCAGCCTTCTTGTTACAAAGAGGCTATGCTAGCCAATGATAAGGTTTAGTGGGAACATGCTATGAAGAGAGAGCTATCCAGTATTGCAAAGAACAAAACATGGGAACTTGTTCCATTGCCAAAAGGTAGGAAAGCATTGCCTTGTAAATGGGTTTACAAGAAGAAGATTGACAATTACAAAGCTCATTTAATGGCCAAAGGTTTCAAGCAAGAATATGGTGTCAATTTCTAGGAAATATTTTCTCCAGTTGTCAAGATGACCACACTGAGAATGTTGCTTGCTTTACTTGCCACTGAAGATATGGAGCTTGATCAAATGGATTGTTGGGGTATAAAGCCCAATGTGGTCGCCCAGGTAAGTGGGCGGGCCGCCAGGTATGTACACATATTCTTTTGTAAAAACCTAATAAGAACTCACTATGATCTACACATTACAGAAGAGCGAGTTCACCATATCATCGTGCTATTCTTCTCACACTCTCTCTCGCGTCGCACTTCCGCTCGTACTCCTTCAACTGGTATCAGAGCTCAGATCGAGGCTCGGGGCAGCATTTACAGGTAGCCAGAGTCACCTGCTCAAATTGGAGTGAGATTCGACAGGCGAAGACACGGCCCCAAATCCTGTGGGCGAGCCCAAAGGGCGCGGTGTTCTCAGAATTTCATTCTGAGGTCATCTCGGCCACCGTTCGGCTTGACAAAGTTGTGCGCAGGCCATTTTCGACTACGTGGTCTCGGCGGGTGCAGATCCGACTCTGCAAATTTGGGGTTTCGGCTTAGGACTGCAGGTGCTGAGGATATCTACACTTCCAAAGTGTTGATTTGTGGCTGTCTACACAACAAAGGACGGCTCACAGTTCTTGGAGCAATGTCACATACGACACGGGCGCACCTACACAAATACTGTAGGCGACATCCACTAGTTCATCAGGTAGCTTGTGTTTGCTGCTTGATATTCCAGATTTCATCCTGACATTGCGGGTACTTCCACATGGGATGTATTGTCAGAGATGATGTATGTCTGTTGAGGGTTTGCTGGCTGTGAGTCACACAGCAAACAACCGTCGCAGCGGTTACAGCATACAGTGGGAAATTTGTGGATGTATGACTTTGTGGGAAGTCTATGTATTGTCAGATTTACTGTAGCCTTTGTTGAGGGTCGAGTGAGGTTTTATTGAGCTGGGGGATTCTCGAATGTTGAGATCCTTTTGGTGATACAGGTCTTGGAGCGATCCCTCGAGCACCCTTAGATAGGCAACTAGGATGTATTGACTGTGAGTGACAGTGGGGATTGCATCTTTGCTTTACTTCCGTTGAGGCATTGTCGTAGTCTATGCTTACAGGACAGTGACAGTATAGTGCAGGATAGTGAGAGACAATACAGGTGCAGGACAGGTTTACCCACAGCTTACAGTGTTAGAGAGATAGTGGTTTTTTGAGCTATTTTTGGTCTGTTTTTTAGTACACCAGAGCCATTTTACAAAGGAGAGTCTGCCGAAATTTTTGCAGAATCTGAAGCTTTCTTGGTTCATTTGACAGGTTGATATTGGTTCAGAGGTCAGTTTACAGGGGAAACTCTGCCGAATTTTTCCCAGGAAAGTAAACTACTGTGAAGCGTAGCTATGGCTTGATCACAGGACACTGCTCTTTACAATATCAAGAAGCTGGATGGAACCAATTTCCCATTGTGGAAGAAGCAGATTTGGCATGTGTTGGTACAAAAGAAGCAGATAAAACCTATAAAGCTCAAGGGGATAAAACCAGAAGATATGGACGAAGATGAATGGAGCGAAATGGATGAATTAGCACTTTCTACCATTATGCTGACTTTGGCAGAAAGCGTTTACTTCAATGTAGCAGACGAGATGTCGGATTATGAAGCATGGACAATGATGAGTGATCTTTATGAGAATCAGAGTGCAGCTTCACAGGTATACTGGCTTAAGAAGCTTGTTGACTTGAAGATGAAAGAAGGGACACCTATGTCCAATCATCTGAATGAATTCAACACCATCTACAGTCAGTTGTCAGCTCAAGGTGTCAAGTTTGATGAACCTGTTAGAGCTATGTTCCTGTTGATCACATTGCTGGAAAGTTGGGACACTTTTCGCACAGCTTTGAGTAATTCTGCACCTCCAAATGGTTTGACCATAGTAGGTGTAGAAGGCAGTCTGCTTACTGAAGAAACCAACAGAAAGACAATGGACAAAGGCAAAGGAACATCCTTAGTTGTCAGGGGAAGGACCAAAGAAAAGTACAAAGGTGGAAAGAGGGATCAGTCTCGTAGCAAGTCCCGCAGTGCTAAAGGCAAGGGTGACATAGAATGCTACCATTGTGGCAAGAAGGGTCACATGAAAAGAGACTGCAGAGAATGGAAAGCAGAAAAAGGCAAAGAGAAAGCAGAAGACCATGGTGAGAAGAACAAGTCCTCAGTGAAGATTCAAGATATAAATGTGACAAACAGTGCTGCAGAGGATGACAGTCTAGTGTCAGGAGATATCTACTTCTTGAAAAATACAATGGACTCAGCTCTTCTTACAGCATCTGATGGAAATGCACTGAGTGACTGGATTATAGACTCAGGGGCATCACTTCATGTGTCTCCAAACAAGGAGTGGTTTACCTCTTATGTGGCCACTAAAGATCATGTTCGGCTAGGCAATGGGCAGACATGTGAGATCTTAGGTGTTGGAGATATTCAATTGAAGTTTCAGAATGGCTCTTCTTTCACGCTGAAGAATGTGAGACATGTTCCCGCAATTACAAAGAGCTTGATCAACACAGGTTTACTTGATGATGTTGGCTACGTCACCACTTTTGGACAGAACATGTGGAAGATATCTAAGGGTTCTATGACAGTAGCACATGGAGTAAATTCTGGAGGACTTTAGATGATTTATGTATCAAATGTCTCTAAAAATGTAATCAATGTAACCGAGCAGCCGAACGTTTCTTTGTGGCATAGCCGGTTAGGACATATGTCCAAGAAGGGAATGGAAATCTTGTCTCGTTCTGGTTATTTTCCTGGCTTTTCATTTAATGATTTTGAATTATGTGAACATTGTCTGTATGGTAAGCAAACACAACAGCCACATAAGTATAGAAGCAGTAGAAGAGATACACAGTTGGCACTTGTTCATAGTGATTTGTGTGGACTTATACCTAACCTATCTCTAGGGGGAGCTTCTTACTTTATGACATTTATAGATGATTACTCAAGGAAAGTATGGGTTTACTTTCTCAAGCATAAGAATGAATCATTTAGTGTTTTCAAAACATTTGTGACACTTGTGGAGAATCATAGTGGCAAGAAGCTTACGCACTGACAATGGTGGAGAGTATGTTTCAAAGGCCTTTCAGGATGTTTGTGAGTCCAAAGGTATAAAACGGAACTTACTGCTCCTTACAATCCTCCTCAAAATGGTGTTGCTGAGAGGATGAATAGGACCATACAAGAGAAGGTCAGAAGTATGTTGTCTAATGCACAGCTGCCAAATGGGTTCTGGGATGAAGCTGTATCAACAGCTGTTCATCTCATAAAAAGATCTCCTAGCAAGGTTTTGCAGAAGGATTCAGTGGCAGAGATGGTATGGTTAGGCAAAATGCCCTCATACAAGCATCTCAGAGTCTTTGGATGTGAGGCATATACTCATGTTCCAAAGGAATTTAGGAACAAACTTGAGCCAAAGAGTAGAAAGTGCATCTTTCTAGGCTATGGTAATTCTGGTTAGATGGGGTATAGACTTTGGGATCCCGAATCCAAAAAGATTATCCGCAGCAATGATGTTCACTTTAATGAAGCCAAATATCATTCTAAACCATAGATGGTTGAGGAGATTAGAAGAGTTGTCTTCCAAGAAGATGGACCTGCACGTGCAAGACAAAATGTCATGGCTCAAGAGGAGCAAGGACAGGATAGAGTGGAAACACAAGTTGTGGTTGAGCCTGAGCCACCTATTGTGCGTAGATCTGGACGTATCACGCGACCTCCTGATAGGTTTGTTCCATCTATGAACTATGTCATGTTGACTGATTGCAATGAGCCTTCATGTTACAAGGAAGCAGTGCAAATGAAGGACTCCGGGAATTGGCAATTGGCCATGTAGTTAGAGATGACAGCTCTGCATAAAAACCAGACATGGAAGCTAGTTAAATTACCACAGGGAAAAAAGGCTCTACCTTGTAAATGGGTTTACAGGTATAAGATCACCGCTCATGATAGTCAGCCAAAGTACAAAGCAAGGTTTGTTGCCAAGGGCTTTAAGCAAGAACAAGGCATTGACTTTGATGAAGTCTTCTCTCCGGTGGTCAAGATGACTACATTGAGATGCTTTCTTGCATTGGTTGCCATATTAGATTTGGTGTTGCACCAAATGGATGTCAAGACAGCGTTCTTGCATGGTGATTTAGATGTGGAAATTTACATGCAGCAGCCAGAAGGGTTTGTTGAGAAAGGCAAGGAAGATTTGGTATGCCAGTATGTTAAAGAGTCTTTATGGATTAAAACAATCACCGAGGGCATGGTACCATAAGTTCCACAAGTTTATGCTTTCTCAAGGCTACAAACGTAGTGAGTTCGATCACTGTCTATATACAAAGAAGGCTAAGGATGGTAGTTGGCTGATCCTTATTTTGTATGTGGATGACATGTTGATTGCTGGCAAGCACTTGGAAGAAATTTCAGCTTTGAAGTCAAAGATGGAAAAATCGTTTGACATGAAAGACATGGGTGAGGCAAGTCATATACTTGGTATGCGCATTCAGAGAGACAGATCAAAGAAGTTGATTTGGCTATCTCAAACAAAGTATATTGACAAGGTTTTGCAACGTTTCAATATGGAGAAGGGAAAGGCATTGAGTGTTCCATTGCCACCATATGTGAAACTTAGCAAACAAGATTGTCTTGTGTCTGAGGAACAACAGGCTGAAATGGATAAGATTCCATATGCGTCTGCAGTGGGTAGTTTGATGTATGCAATGATTGCTACTCGCCCAGACATTGCATTTGCAGTGGGAGTAGTAAGTCGATACATGTCAAACCCAGGCAAGAAACATTGGGAGGCAGTGAAAGGAATATTGAGATACCTGAAAGCTACAAAGAGTATGCGCATATGCTATGGGATTCAAGAGCTAAGTGTAAAGGGTTTTACAGACTCAGATTATGCAGGTGACTTAAACAACCGAAGGTCTACGTCAAGGTATCTCTTTACATTGGCTGGTGGAGCAATATCATGGCGTTCTAGATTACAAGATTGTGTTACTCAGTCTACTACAGAGGCTGAATATGTTGCAGCATCAGAGGCATGCAAAGAATCAATTTGGCTTAATCGACTAGTAACATATTTGGGAATCAAAGAAGAGATGCATGTGTTATATTGTGATAGTCAAAGTGCTATACAATTGGCTCGCAATCCAGTTTATCACTCAAAGACAAAGCATGTGGATGTGAAGTATCATTTCATCAGGGAAATGCTCGAGGATAAGCAACTTCAGCTTGTCAAAGTTCACACCACAAAAAATCCTGTTGATCTACTTACAAAAGGACTTCCCTCAGAGAGCTTTGCACATTTTCGCAAGCAGTTAGGTGTAGGGTAGTACATCACTTCTCTACATCTCTTCTATATTAGCTTGTATAGTAGCTTCTTTCACACTTAAAGTACCACATTGGACTTTAAGTGGGAGGTTGTTGGGGTATAAAGCCCAATGTGGTCGCCCAAGTAAGTGGGCGGTCCACCAGGTATGTACACATATTCTTTTGTAAAAACCTAATAAGAACTCACTATGCTCTACACATTACAGTAGAGCGAGTTCACCATATCATCGTTCTCTTCTTCTCGCACTCTCTCTCGCGTCGCACTTCCGCTCGTACTCCTTCATGGATGTCATTACATATTTCTTACATGGTGATCTCAAGGAAGAGATTTATATGTAGAAACCTGAAGGGTTTGTGCTAAAGGGCAAGGAACATTTGGTTTGTAAGCTTCTGAAGAGTCTCTATGGCTTGAAGAAATCATCCAGACAATGATATCAAAAGTTTGATGCATTTATGCATTCCCTAGGCTATAAGAGCAATAATGAGGATCCATGTCTTTACGTGAAAAGACAACCCAATGGACAACTTATTATGCTTATCCTTTATGTAGATGACATGCTTATTGCTCGTCATTCCAAGAAGGACATTGCTGACTCAAAAACCAAGCTGAAAAGTCAATTTGACATAAAAGATTTGGGTGAAGCCTTTTGGTTATGTGCATTACTCATGACCGTAAGAAGAGGTTGTTGTACCTTTCTCAAAAAGAGTATGTGCACAAGGTTCTTGATCGTTTCAACATGCAGAAGGGGAAGGCTTTGAATACTTCATTGCCTGCATATTTGAAACTTAGACAGAACGGCTGTCCCAAATCTGTTGAGGAAAAAATTGTGATGGATAAGGTTCCTTATGCTTTAGCTTGTGGTAGTTTCATCTATGCCATGGTGGCTACAAGACCTGACATTGCACATGCAGTGGGAGTTGTCAACAACAGATTTATATCTAACCCCGGTAAAAAGCATTGGAATGTTGTCAAGGCAATTCTCAGATAGTTGAGTGGCACTGCAAATAGACAGTTATGCTATGGTCGTGGAGAGTCATCCATTCAGGGATTTGTAGACAGTGATTATGCAGGCTATGTTGACAGTTTTAAATCAACAACAAGTTAGATTTACACATTTGATGGTTCTGCTATTTCTTGGAGATCCATTCTTCAAGATTGTACATCCATTCCTACCACAGAGGCAGAGTATGTTGCATTAAGTGAGGCATGAAAAGAGAAGCTATTTGGCTTGCTCGCCTAGTGAAAGATCTTGGATTTCAACAGTATACACTAGTTCTTCATTGTGATAGTCAAAATTATATTGCCTTGGCTAGTGTTTTATTCCAGAACGGAACACATTGATGTGCGTTATCACTCATTTGTAAATACCTAGCAAACAAGATCCTTGATTTAGTGAAGATTCCTATGTCAGAGAACACAACGGATGTACTCACTAAAAGTCTCTCTAGCCATCAGTTTTTGCACTGTTGTGAGTTGATGGGCATTGGGTAAAGAGTGGTTCTCTTCCATTCTTATGGTCTCCCACATTGGCCATCCAGTGGGAGAATGTTAGGTTTAATGGCCATGTGGCTGCCCATCACTAACTGCTACTAATCCTAAGTGTACAGATATACACTTGTGAGAGCCACTAACACTATGTAGAGTGGTATTATGCCTAAGTGAATAATATAAAGAAGAAATAAAGGGGACACATAGTGTGTGTTGGCTCTCCCCCTTCAATCTGTGTGTGGCTATGGTGGTGTGTGTGTGTGTTTGTGTTCCTCTTCCTCTTCCACTGTGCTCCTGCTCCTCTTCTTCAATAAGCTCTCAATTCTTTTATGAATAGGCATCTTATGTTCCTCCTCGACATGTTTTCTTCTATCAACTTCTTGAGCTTGAGCTCTAGTCACCACATTTATAGGAACCGTGGGTTCTACCTCACATCTACTTGAAGAAGGTAACACTTCTACAAAATTCATTGTTGTTTTCCCCTTGCTATCAAGATTTTTGGAACAATCCAAAAGAGAACGAGTGATTGTACATCCATTACAAAATCCAAAACTCTCTTTACGTTCACCCTTGTATGGACAGCTCCTTGCCCAATGATCACTTCCACACTCATAGCACGGTCCTACTTGTTGGGATGTTTGTGGTGTAGCCAATGGTTGTTCTTGCCTAGTAAGAATGGTCTTCAATCCATAACCTTGACTGGAATGTTAGGGTCTTCTTGTTCATGGTATAATAACTTTTCATGGGTTCTAGCACATACTCTACCACTCTACCATCATTCACAAGAGGTGGTTGCTACCCTATCATATGTTGTAGTATTGGCTGAGTGTTACACCATGGGGTGGGATGGTCCCCTCCATAAGTGTTGCATCTACTCATTTGTTCTTATCGTACATATGGGTTCTAACTATAGCCTTGGTTAAGTCTTCTTACCACTTCCTTGACCAGTTAATCAACATTGGTCAAATTTTGAACACTCCACTTCATTGTGGATCCCCTCATCATAAAAAAAGCACCTCTAGTTGGACTTTTTGCATCTTCTATCACCTCTTCCTAGGCCTTATACTTGTCAACTAGTTACATAGCTTCTCTAGTGACTTGCTCAAATTTCATGTACACTTTCAAATGAGGGTCCTTCTTGAGATTCTCATTCCTCAAGCCCTCTATAAAAACAACACACACTCTCTCATCTTGTGCTGTGGGACATCTCTCAAGGTATTGTTTGAATCAAATCAATGCTTTCTTTTCTTTTTTGTTTTCTTTTGAAAGTGTCAATATGGGACACAATATTGTTCTTGATTCCCCTTTTATAGAATACTCTGTGAATTCTTGCAAGAGTGTTCAATGTTTGAAAAATCATCTCTATTTAGTGGTTTGAACCACATCAAGGCCATTCCTTCAATGTTAGCGCAAATCCTTCATTCTAGGTATGAAAATTTGCAACCTATTAGTGCTCAAAACTTGTTTGAAGAGTGAGACATGAGCGTATGGATCCCTTGACCCATTGTACTTTGTCTTGACACATTTTGTCACCTATAAGGGTATCATTTGTTGTTGTTTAGTCACCAATCTAACTAATTTGGGATCTCTTGCACAAATGTCTCTTGCTCTCTCTTCTTGTCTTAGAGAAAATCTTGGTGGAATCCTCTCTCATATATGCTATGGCATCATTTTTTAAAATCTATGTTTGAATCCTTGTGTGTTGGTCTCAAAGATCATTGTTACTCTCACACTTGGCTATAAGTATGTAGAGGTTGGATTAGCCTTATATGTATATCTTTCTAGGTTTATTGGATCAACAAGTTTGTACTCTCATCCATACTTATATAGCATTAAAACTTGCAGTCCTTTGGCATTTGCATACATGAATGAATAGAGGTTCTTATGCTATGTCAACTCTCTAGAAATAGATTCTACATACTTGTAGAAGGTATGTTGATCCTTGTTTGTGAGCCTATACAATCCCTCATGAGTATAATCCATCAGAATTCTCATGGATTCATTGGTTTTAAAAAACCTCACGCTAGGTTTTTTGATTAGCAGATGCTTCTCCTCTAGGTCTTGCAACATAAAAAACAGGTTTTTTGGTGGAGATTTTTGGTGTCTATCTTCGCTCGGAATTCGAAGATGTGGTCAACGGAGAAAATATAGCCCATAAGCTGAGTAATCACCTCAAAGCTTTTCATGATTTTTGGAGCTACCACCAGTGAGATAGGATTTTTTGAGTGGATCCTAGTCTGCCCACTTTTCTCACAAAGTAACTCATAGTCTTCTCTCACCTCCTTTCTCACTTCTACACACACACACACACACACACACACACACACACACACACACACACACACACACACTCATTCCTCTCAATCTCTCACTCAAACTTGCACCTTCCATGGTTTCTCTCACCTTCTTCACCATTAATCTCCCCTCTTACTTCCATAGCTCTCATATGAGCTCTACATGTACATACACCATCTCTATGCCTCTCTCTATTACTTCCAAAGTACAATTCCATCTTACCCCTTCTCTATATACATAAAATTCAGCATGTAAACCATGCTTAACCTCTGCAAATTGAAGATCTCATCAACCGAATTGCCATTTTCATCGCGATAATCAACCTTGGCGGCGGTGGCGTAAAGAAGAGAAGACAAAGAAGAGGATCGATAGTCATTTTGAGGACCTACACAAGTAAGTCAAAAACTTCTTCAAGCTTCACCATCACAAGGATTTCCTCGCTTCATTCAACCATCTTACTTCAACCATCCACCTCATTCTATCCATTGTAAATATGACATTAACTATCTAGTGATTACTAACACTAACCACTAACATACTAACACAAAATAGTCATTGACCTAACCATGAAAGACACCTCACTTCAAGACATGTGCATAGTAACTCTCTCTCTCTCTCTCTCTCTCTCTCTCTCTCTCTCTCTCTCTCTCTCTCTCTCTCTCTCTCACTTAAAATCAAAAATTGACAAAGACGGTAAGTAGCCCAAACGAGAGAGTGTCGCCATTCCCTTCTTTGACATATGTCCTAACCAGCTATGCCACAAAGCAATGGCTGGCAGCTCGGTTACAGAAAGAACACTATTTTTATTAGATACATAAAGAAGATAAAGTGAACCAACTTTAGAACCATGAGCTATAATGAGATGACCCTTCCGAAATACGCCAAGACTATTGATAAAAAGTGACTTTGTAACCCAAGTCATCAAAACGTCCCACCAAAATCAAATTGCATGTCAAGGCTGGAACATATGTACATTATGGATGATAAAATTCACCCCATTTGCCATGACCATGGCACTATCACCTACGCCAACAATGTCACAAGAGTAACTGTCACCAGGTGTAACAGAGCTAATAATTTTGTTGTATGTAGTAAACCAATGCCTATGCGGTGTGACATGCAATGAAGCACCTGAATCAAGAATCCATGTATGGGATAATTCACCACGAACAAGGAGTTCAGCTGGCATAGAACACTGCAAAGATAGAGTTTCCTGTGCATCATAAAAGACTCATTATTTTCAGTCAACATATTAATGTCTTGTGCATCACTGTCATCCTGAACTATGTTCAATTCTTCAATCTTAGTTGAACTCTTTGGTTTCTCCTCTTTATCATCATGATCTTTGCCTTTCCCTTTTCCCTTCTCTTTGTCACGCTTCCAAGCATAAAAATCCTTCTTTATGTAACCAAACTTATCACAATAATGGCATTGAACATTACGGCGACCATGAAACTTTGATCTATCATTTGCTGCATCTCTATTGCCTTCTTTCTTGGACTCACGTTGCGAAGAACGGCCCTTACGTTGCTTATCATCCCTTTGCACATAATGAGATTCTCCATAATGCAAGCTAGTTGTGGTCTTCTGACGCATCTCCTCTGACAAAAGTGCACTAGTAACATCATCGTACTTTAGCGTACCATTAGGAGCAGAGTTACCAACTGCTGTGCAAAAGATATCCCAAGAGGGTGGCAACGATCAAAGCAAAAAGATTGCTTTCATCTCGTCATCAATGGTCATGTGCTGTGCATGAATTTGGGCAAAAAGAGAATCAAAATCATTGATATGGCTGGAAACACTAGGTGCCTCCTTCATACGAAGGTTGAAAAGTTCTCGCATCATGAGAATCTTATTGCTAGCCCTATCCTTTTCGCAAGCGTCGCATAATTTTTTCCATTAAGCATGAGCAGTCTCGCATTCTAACACTGAAAAGTAGACTGACTCACCAAGGTGCAGTCTAATCATAGACCTGCATAGCTCATCAAGCTCCTCCAACTGAAACTGAGTCATGTGCATATCTTCAGTTCTATCCGCATAGGCAATAGGAAACTTTTGCTTCTTTTGGACAAGCACATCATGCATTTGGTTCTTCCAAAGCTGAAAATTAATGCCATCAAACTCCTTTATGTCATAAATGTCACGGTATTTTCTAGTAGACATGGTGACAAAACTACCAAAAGATTCTTGGGAAATTTCGATAAAGACTATGTCAACCAAAATACAAGATAAAATGACCAAGTATGTCACTCACAAAGCATAAAAGAGGGCAATGCCTCTTAAAAGCACACTGTATAGAGACCAACTGAGGCGCATAAACTATCAAATTGACCGTATACTGCCAACTCGGTGTCAAAAGCACCGTTAGTGATGGACGGACACATGGCATTAAACCTAACACTTATCAAGGACTCAAATAAAATCATGGAAGGGCAAACAAGATAAAATGAAAGAAAAAAGGCTAAAAGAGAAAAATGTCTTAGAAACCATGCTACAACAAACCATAGAGTACCTGAAACAAGAAAAGGAAAACAGGGAACAAATAAAAAAAGAAAGTTATCGTCAAGAGGATTAGTGTTGATAAAAAAACTCCTAGATCCGTTAGACGCTATGTTTCAAGAATTTGAGGCTAGATTGAAAACCAACCAAACATTGGAACAGAGATGGTTGACTTATTTGCACCCTAAAGTTGAAAAATAGAGCACTACAAGAGGTACTTAATATTAGCGACGCTCAAATGTGAAAAACGACGGCGTCGCTATAGGCGTTGCTATGAGCGTCGTTAAGTTACTTGTAACTTAGCGACGCTCATAGTAATGCCTATAGCGACGCCGTCAGGGGTTAAAAAAATAACCGAGAGCGTCCAAAAACTCAGATCTCAGATCTGAGTTTTCGACGCGCGCTCAAGCAAGCAAGGTAACGCGCGCTCTCCCTCTCTCTCTCTCTCTTTCTTCTCCACACACACACACACACACACACACACACACACACACACACACACACACACACGAGGAGAGGAAGGAGAGCCAAGTATGCTCATTCCCTTTCCTCACTCTCATGTTCCCTTCCCCTCTTTCTCTCTCCCTCTCTCTCTCTCTCACACACACATTGTGTTTTTGAGAGAGAGAGAGAGAGAGAGAGAGAGAGAGAGAGAGAGAGAGAGAGAGCACATGCATAAACAGAAAACACATACACACATGCATAAACAAAGAATGCACACACATTGAGAGAGGAAAAGAGAGAGAGAGAGAGAGAGAGAGAGAGAGAGAGAGAGAGAGAGAGAGAGAGCATGCATAAACCAAAAACGCACACACACATGCATGAACAAAGCATGCACACACACATTGAGAGAGAAAAAGAGAGAGAGAGAGAGAGAGAGAGAGAGAGAGAGAGAGAGAGAGAGAGAGAGAGAGAGAGAGAAGAAGAAGAAGAAGAAGAGAGTCTTAACATCATAGGAAACTATCCCAATAGACCTTAAAGATCTAGTCGACAGGAGTTGAACTCAAGACTTATTATTCATGAGGAAAATGGCATAACCAATCTATCACGCTTGGGTGATAGAAAAGTTATACCATTTTTCTCCTTTTATTGGCGTGCACACACACCCACACACACACAGACCCAAGAAGAAGAGACTTTAATTTAACGTCGTAGGAAACTAATTCAAGAGACCTAAAGATCTAGCCGACGAGGAGTTGTGAACTCAAGACTTGTTATTCAAGAGGGAAATGGCATAACTAATCTACCACACTTGGGTGATAGAAAGGTTATACCATTTTTCTCTTTTTATTGGCACACACACACACACACGAGAAAAAGAGAGTTTTAACGTCGTAGGAAACTATCCCAAAAGACGTTAAACATTAGGTTAGATGTAGACTTACGTTAAATTAGATTTAGGTTTATTTAAGTTAAATTAGATTAGATTTAGGTTTATTTTTAGTTAGATTTACATTTGATTAGATTTAGGTTTATTTACGTTAGATTTAGATTTACGTTATATTAAATTAGATTTAGGTTTATTTACGTTAGATTTAGATTTACGTTATATTATATTAGATTTAGGTTTATTGACATTATTTACCTGTTATTGAAGAGGGAAATGGCATAACCAATCTACCACACTTGGGTGATAGAAAGGTTATACCATTTTCCTCTTTTTATCATTTAAGATAAGGTTTGATTTAGATTTACGTTAGATTAGATTTAGGTTTATTTAAGTTAGATTAGATTAGATTTATGTTTATTTTGAGTACACCGAAGGATTATACTACCTATGCGTTTGAGAGTGGCCGGAGTCTTGGCCATTGCTTTGGAGATGCTTAGAAGTGACTCGAACACTGTATCGGGGTCACCTAAAGGCCTGGATGATGAGCATTCATAGGAAAAGGTTGCTATAGTTCACGGGAGTGTCATAAAATCTAATATCTAACTTTACCAAATGATTTTCTCATATTAAACTGACCATTTAATGTGGAGAGATAAAAGGGGACCAAGAGTTAGAATATAGATAAGTGCTTTTACACCTATCTCTACCAAGGGCCTACATGAGAGATGATGGCATCTATACTATGGCTAAAAGAGGGGCGGTCTATCCAAGAGCTAGGTACAAGAAGTGCTTTAGGTTTATCTCACGACGGGACCAAAAGAGAGATAGTTTTATCTCATTACAGGTCCATATGGGAGATGGCCTATAAAAGGGCAAGTACACTTAATGAGCATTAAGACCCTAGGGTTTGCTTCATTAAAGCCTCCGAGGGTTAGTGTTAAATGCCTTTAGACCTAGGACATTAAGTTGCATTTGTTAATTTTCCAAGGTGGGAACCTATGCTAAGGAGCTGGTGACTAAGCAGCTTGAGGTGCTTATTGACTAAGCACTATGACTAAGGTTCTTGAGGTGCTTGAGTCAAAAAGGGGGCCTACAAAGGAGGGGGGCGATCCCTAAAGGTAGGGGATGAGGGAGAAGAATCTCTCTCTCTCTCTCTCTCTCTCTCTCTCTCTCTCTCTCTCTCTAGGCCATGCCCCTTATGGGCCAAAGGACACATGTCAGCACCCTAGGCCTCCTGCTCCCATAAGGTGCTAAAAGGCTATTGGCTAGCCACCTTAAAGGTCCAATGAGCATTTAAATAATTGATTTAAGCATATCTTTTATTAGGAAAGGCAATTTCATTTTCTAGTTAATGCTAAATGATGCTAAAATCATATTGGGTAGCCTACCAAATGGACCAATGAGAATTAAGATACATTATCTTAATTCCTATTGGCCATTTGACTGAGAGGCCCAATGAGGATTTAATAAAGTATTTTTGATTGCCAAAGCTTGTGATAATAGGGGTATCAAGGACACTTGTCACAAGGCTACCCCTGTTGCCTTGGATGATCGAGGCCAACCATTGGCCAGCCCGGAAAGCATCCAATGAGAGAGTAGGTAGTGTAAGAAGCCCAAATTCGAATTTCCTTCTCTCTCTCATGAATCCCACGCCCCATTCTTGTGTGGAGGAGTTTTGAAGCTCACAAGTCTTCTCTCTCTCACATGCAAGGTGAAGGGAGGTGCCTACACCAACACCTCTTGGCTATGGATGCAAATCCAACCAAGAGCCAAGCTTAAAGCATGCTAACATCTTCTTAATCTCTATGTAAGCTAAGCTATGCTACTTATGAGTGATTATATGTAAGGGGATGAAAGCTTTCTTGTAGAAATACTTCTCCTTCTCTATTCTTCCTCGATCCCTACCAGCTCTCCTCACCATTTATGGTGTTTGAGGTCTTGGGATAGAGGTTTGGGATATTTCAAGTTCTTGTTTTGTTAATAAGTATGCTAATGGTGGTGCATGAAGCTTCCATCTTCATGGCAGCCAAATGATTTAATGAACACAATGATTAATGAGTTCACAAGTTCTTGTTATTGATTTCAAGCATGCTAATGGTTGTTTTGCAGCAAAGTCTTGGTACGTGAATCTTTACATCTTCATGCTATCAAAGAGGTCTTAAAGAACACAAAAGATTGTATTGTACCAAGCTCCTCTTATGAGGAAATCTATAATACAAAAAAAAGCCTTCTAGAGGGGGGACCGGCTCCAAGTAAATCCGGTCCTCAACTGTTGTCAAATTCTCTATCTCTCTCTCTCTTTTACAAAGTTATTGGTCATGCCATGTTAATTAGGAAGTGTGTTTATTGTTGCTCTCTCCATCCAAACACTCTCTCCACCCACATGAAGGAATCTCCTTAATAAAATGCTCACAAAGTTATTCTCCTTCCGCTACAATTTAAGTTAATAGGCCAATTCCATTACACGGGAGGGACATGCCAAAGTGATACGCCTACCTCATCAATTGTATGTCTGATGAGACCATTATGCTCCCTGAGGGGAAGCAAGTGATGGGCCGCATACAACAGTTGTGTAAACGGGTTTTTTGACACACTGTAGTCTGTCATGGTCTCTTGGAGGGATCAGGATAAAGCCTCTAAGGATTATCTTATTGCAACGCTGCATCGGGGATAATCCCGTCTTGATGCAAACTCTTGCTGCGTCACTCTGCTACCACCACCTGTCTGGATTGGTCGTCCTCTCCTCCCTGATACCAGAGACGATGCTTGGATGAGGAGACGCATGTGTGACTACATGAGGAGAGGAGTGGAGGGGTATCAGGGAGGAGAGGACGACCAATCCAGATAGGCGGTGGCAGCAAAGTGACGCAGCAAGAGTTTGCATCAAGACGGGATTATCCCATCACCTGGGGAGTGGCGGCGGTTGGGCCACCTTCGAGGAGGATTTTGTCCCATCACCTGCGTCATGGATTGACGGGGTGGAGAGGCGAGAGTATTAAACTCTTGTGTATATGTAAGGCCCATTGACATCTACACAGCTAGTAGCCCCATTGGTATGTCTTTAAGATAAGATTTTGGATTGAGTTTTTATATTAGAATCTACCTTCAAGATTACGGTAAAAAAATTAGAGTTAGATGAACGGTGAAAAGATCTACAGTGAAAAGATGTTAAGATGCAGTGAAATGCTACAGCTAGAGAAGAGGCAAAGGGGTTTGTCCACTACATGCACTATCATGTAGACATGGGTGTGTAGATTTCTTGTACCCGCAAATATAGGCATTGACCAATAAAGACGAGCTTATAACCCGGTGGTTCTGATCTCCGTGCACCTCTAGACAGAGGTGTGCGGGGATTGTACATGACTAGAGAATGTGAGGTCGTTTACAGTGTGAACAAAGAGAGAGAGAGAGATAAGACAAAGAATGCCAATAGAAGATTAAATTTGTTGTCCAGGTCATAAGATTTTTACCCTCATTATGAGTAGTAACGAGGATGTGGGGCCGTCCAACCGAAACACCTATCTCTCAACGAGGATCTTATCTCCTTGTAATCATTGCAAGCATGATGTGTGACGGACAAGACGCGTTTCTTTGCAGCACGTTCGCGAATTTGGTGAGTTCAATCCATCTATTATAGATCGAGTTGTTTCCAATTATAAATCATCGGACTCTGACGCTGGCCAACAGGCAGCAATCTTGCAACCCAATAGATGTGTTCGTAGGCGCTTTGGTCAAGCAACATATGTGAGGCCACAAGATGTAGCCAGCTCTGACAGCTCGGGGGATGATCATGCAGACCACATTCCCAACGAGGCAATGTTTGAGCCCGAGATTGATGAAATAATCGAGACGATCATGGACTCAGAAAGGCTTATCTATGATGATATGAAAAGTAAAGCCGATACGCCATTGTATAATGGAGCACGTGTGTCTAGATTGAAAGCGCTCCTGGTTCTTCTCAACATGCAAGAAAAGTTTGGATGGAGTGACACTAGCGTCACAACGCTTTTCAGGTGATGTATTACAATTAGTTTACTTTAATAAAACTCTAAATGTATAATGATATGATAGATTTTTACACAATTGCACCGTATTTTTATGTTGTGTAGATTGCTCAAAGAGCACATACTACCAGATGATAATGTGATGCCAGATTCCCGAGAGGAAGCAAGAAAATTTTTGCGAAACTTGGGGATGGATTACAATTCGATCCACGCTTGTCCTAATGACTGCATTCTTTTTAGAGGGAAATACATAGACATGGAGAAGTGTCCAAAATGTGATTCCGAGAGATATCGAGTAGATCTCCACGGAACAAAAATTTTGCAAAAGGTTTTGCGACATTTTCCTCTGCTTCCTCGCATCAAGCATTTCTTTGAATGTAAGTCCATGGCCGCCCTAGCATCATGGCATGAGGAGAATAAATCTTCGGATGGTGTTCTACGGATTCCTGTAGATTGCGCAGCCTGGAAACATATAGATGGAACATGGTCGGATTTTGCCAAGGAAGCTCGAAATTTGCACTTAGTCCTGGCTATGGATGGCGTAAATCCATTTGGTCAAAGGTCAACATCTTATAGTGTATGGCCCGTTGTCATCGTCAACTACAACATTCCCCCGGTTGATTACGAAGAAGGGGCACCTATGGCTAAGCTTGATTGTGCTAGGGCGATATAAAGTGAAGAATATGGATGTGTATCTTCATCTACTATTGGAAGAGCTACAACAATTGTGGATTGGCATAGAAGTGGTGGATATGAGTCGCCACACAGGTCGACGGAATGCTTTGATCAGAGGCATTCTAATGTGGACCATGCATGACTATCTCGGACTAACAGAATGCTCAGGTGATCTATTTACACTCCTCACTTAGACACTGTAAATCTTGGTTTTTCTCAAGCTGATCTATTATCATGTGTATACATGCAGGGCTTCAAACAAGCGGATACAGAGCATGTGTCACATGTGGACCTAGACTGAATGCACATAGGGCGCCCTCATTGAAGAAGCAAATCTACGAAGGTCATCAAGCGTATCTTCTAGAGAAACATGTGTTACGCGACGGCTTTTTGGGAAGAGAGCCATCGAGGATGTCTTCACAAGCATGGTTAGAGCAGAAGGAGATGTGTCATGACGGATTGCCCCAGGGATGAAGAGACTATCTCTATGGTACGAGTTACCATACTGGCCCCGACTCATGATCAATCACTTGCTCGATCCAATGCACATATTCAAGAATGTGGGTAATCTACTATGGGACCATCTGACCGGCAAGAAAGATACTTTGGGAGCCGGATTTGACCTTAGAAATGTGGATCGTATGGAGCAATATTGGCCGCAAACAGTGTTCGATGGATCGATAAAACTCCATGGATTTTCACAAGAGTCCAAGAACGCAAAGTAAAAGAGATCATTTGATCTTTGCGGACCCCCACTGGCGTAATGCACTCGCTCCGAACATGTTTTACTAAAGAAGGAAAGCTTACCGGTTTGAAATCACACGACTGGCATAAAACGTGTCAGGTATGTTCATATTAGAATATATCATAGTGGGAAGTGTGTAACAAATTTGTGTGTGGACTTTAATATCATTGTTGCACGTGTTTTGCAGTTTATTTTACCGGTTGCCATTGAGGGATGTTTGTCTCTTGACGTCCATAACACAATCTACAAACTTGTGAAGTTGGTGCAATGGATCTCACAAAAGGAGAGCAACATAGACTCCATACCATTCGCCAAACTAAACGCTGCGGAGGTTGTGTGCATGTTTGAGAAACATTTTCCTACTACCATGCTAACCATTCAGGTGCATCTTCTTGCTCACATAGTTGATGAGGTGGAAATAGCTGGCACAGTACATTCCAGATGGATGTTCTTTTTAGAACGTTTCATGAAAACGCTCAAGGGATATGTGCGTCAAAAGGCACATCCGGAGGGTAGCATGGCAAAAGGTTGGCTGGTATCAAAGTCCCTAGTGTACATTGGAGAGTGGCTAGACGGATTTGATAAAGCCCGGGACACGCTATGGCGAACCATAGATGATGAGCCCATATCTGAGATTGTCATGTGCAATCTCGGTGTTGAGAAGAAGATGGCGGAAGATATAGAGGCTAAAATCAACCGATTTTGCATGCTTCACAATCCAGTGATGCAAAAGTGGATTTCACAATATGAGGATGCAAAGCAAGAGCAACAAAGGGCACAAATTGAGTGGAGACAGGGAAGACGACCACCGATGCACTATCCGACGGGTCTGGAGAGCCTACCAACATTCATGAGCTTAAGATGGTTGCACAACCAATTGAAAAGCGCACAACAATGCGGTGAAGAAGTGACTAAGGAAGAGTGGGAGTACTCTCGGGGTATGAAGGCTACCATGTGCACGAATGTATGAAGGCTACCATGTGCCAATCACAGTGGCATCAATGGAGGAGATCGGAGAAGATGCTCAGTCAGAAGCCGTTGAGGTGGTGCCAGACGAACATCAAGTTGTTACTCTCTATGGGGTGCATGCAGAGGATCTACAAAATGAAACAGAGGACATCTGTTTAAACGGAGAGCTCTATATAGATATAGGAAGTTATGCTGAGCTATGCGAGGATGAGAGAGAGATCTCTTAAAGCCATAAATATTATATTTGAACAATTTTGCTCCGTTTTGTAAAAACTCTGGCTCTCTAAGTACCTTCCATGTTGTATAACGCTCTTTTGATTTTGCGCTCACATCCTGGGCAATCCATGGCCACATGTAGCTCCATCACCTGGTTTTTTGACTGCAAGATTTGATTGTGTGCTCTCTCTCTCTCTCTCTCTCTCTCTCTCTCTCTCTCTCTCTCTCTCTCTCTCTCTCTCTCTCTCTCTCTCTCTCTCTTTCAATTCAAAATTCTGAGTTATCGACTTGCCTCTTCCATCACTTAAGTTGAATAGAAGAAGAACTCGTTCTGTTGCGGCTAGCCTTTGAACATTCCAAAGCTACAAGCACCTTCAAGTTCTACGTCAAAAAAGAAAGAGATAGTTCGGATTCTTGTACAATTCTCCCTTTTGAAAAATTTTGCTCCGTTTTGTAAAGCCTCTGGCTCTCTAAGTACCTTCCATGTTGTATAACGCTCTTTTGATTTTGCGTTCACATCCTGGGCAATCCATGGCCACATGCAGCTCCACCACCTGGTTTTTCGACTGCAAGATTTGATTGTGTCCGCTCTCTCTCTCTCTCTCTCTCTCTCTCTCTCTCTCTCTCTCTCTCTCTCTCTCTCTCTCTCTCTCTCTCTCTCTCTCTCTCTCTCTTTCGATTGAAAATTCTGAGTTATCGACTTGCCTCTTCCATCACTCAAGTTGAATAGAAGAAGAACGCGTCATTGTGTCATTGTATTTATATGCGTCATTGCGTCATTGTATTTAATGGTCTTTGTGTGCACTCTAGGTACGTATGCTCTAGCTATGTTCTCACAAGCAGGGACGACGAGCATCTCCTCCTCTCTCTCTCTCTCTCTCTCTCTCTCTCTCTGTGTCTCTCTCTACTTGTCCATGTTTTCTACTCCATTCATTCAATATTAAGTTTAAATGTTCATGTGTTTAATGCAGGTATGGATGATGAGGAGTTTCTTTCTTCTTTGTCACCCTAGCAGAGACAGTGGTATGTGGAGCGTCATCGCTCTTGCGCACCATTGCACATTCCTACTCCAACCGCATCTCCCTTTGTTTCGGAGCATTCAGTGCGCTCCGAAGCTTCGGTGTCGACGAGACGATCTTCACACTCGTCTAGGCACCGACGCTCTAGTGGTGGCGGTGGTGGTTGTTATGGGGATGCCACCATCGATGCTTTGACACCGCCTCGTGTTCGACGAGGCTCTTTACCCTCCTCTTATTTTCCCGCACCGACACCAACCACGGCATCGCCATCGACACCAGGTTTTGCGCATCTGACTGCCGTTCCTAGCAGCTACACACCACTAGCTACTCCTCCAGGAGTCACTCTAGTGGACACTCCTTGCTTCGGGGCTCAGACTCCAATGGAGACACCTGACGTCCGTACCCCCGTCGACACGCCCGCTAGAGACCCCTGCCGAGATACCCAGGTTCACGCGTCAACGGCGAGAGGGCTTGCCTTACTCCGTCGACTTCAGCGGCGGTGGCATCATCTTGGATGATGAAGGCAAGAAGGTGATTTCACGCATGCACGGTCTTTGCTCTCAGGTGTTTTGACACTACATACTGAACAGTTGGAGTGAAGTACCGAATGATTTAAAAGACAGAGTCATCAGCATTCTTCATGATGAGTTTCCCGTTCCAACACAGTGGTGCAACCAAAGTTGTGGTCCGTGCTAGGAAGTGTACAGTGCAGTGCTATGTATGCTAACAGATGCATGGTAGAGGGCTAAAGCAAGTGTGGGAGACCTCAGCAGGACAGCGGCAATGAAAATGCATGCTTAAAGTGTTTTTTTAAAAGCCAGGGGGCCTTCGAAGTGGGCTGATTGGGACGGCATGTCAAAGTGTTCGAGATGCATGAAATGTGCCCCAAAATGTGGTATTCGAGATGCTCTAGAAGGTCGTCCAGACGGCTCGTCAAACGGAGTCCCGGTGTGAAAGTTACGATTGTCCGAAGATGGAATGCTTTACATATCCCGAGGGACAGGGCAGGTACATACATGCGGCCAAAAATGGGATCACTGGATACGCGTGTAAATCTCGAGCTGTCGATCATGTCGTTTTTTTCGGTTCGCCATTCAGAGCCCAAACGGACAAGTTATGGTCTGTGGAATATTTGTCGAGGGTCGGGTACGTGCTCACCGGGCCACGTTGGTAGGCTCGTCGACAGGCACGTTTCTAGGGCTCGCCAAGATTCTACAAAATCGCATGTAATGTGGGGGGTCAGTCAAGACTTGCGGCTTGCTGATCGAAGTCGTGTGCATCGAAATGGGCCGAATCTAAGTTGGCAAGCGGATGGCAGGAAGGGGTCAGATGGTTTTCCCCGTTTTGGGATGTGGTACCTGAGGCCAGGGTGACATCGAGAGATGGAGGAGAGATGGGATTCGGAATGAGTAAGATGGAGTTCCCATGCGGCATGCTCGAAAAATCTTATTTGGAGAATCCGTGCACACAGAAGCACCGACCATGTGGGAAACAAACACATGAGCCTCCTTGGTTGTAATAAATAAAAGAAGCAAAGTTTGGCTGGAGTTGAAAAAAACAAAGGAAAGGGAATTCAAAGGCTAAAGGGAAAAAAAAGGGGGTAGAGGGAGAGCCCAAGGCACAGTGGCGCCGGGCGTCACTGCAAAAAAGAAGAATTTTTTTCTTTTCGGGGGGGGGGGGGGGGGGGGGAAGGAAGAAAGAAAGGGGCGGCGAGCTTTGAAAAGAAAGAGGTTTTTCTTTTTCTGGGGCTGGAGAGAAAAAGAGTGGGTGGAGAAAGAGAAGCGGTCGATGCGCTCGAGGAGTCGGAGTCGCAGTGAAGGTGGACCGCCGTGAGGCGGCTCGAAAGAGCGAAGGCAGCCAAGGGAAGTAGCTTCTCTTGGAGAGAAGCGAAGGGGGGTTTTTCTCAAGGTTTTTGCTTCTTGCTTGGAGTACGGAATTGAGAAGGAGCAAAGGGAGAATCTTCGTGCGTTCGGCAGTTGAAGCTGACATGCGTCGCCTGCAAAGCGGCTCGTAAGGGCGAGGGCCTTGTAGAGGAGGCAGCTAGTGAGAGTTTGCAAGAGAAAAAGATATTGTCGAAGCGAAGCCAGAGTGAGTTTTTCTCGTCGAGGTGGGTACCGACGAGAGTCGAATTTGGGGGGAGGCATGTGCCCCTATGTATTTTGTGGTGATGGCCATGGCGTAGCCGAGAGCAAGCTACATGGGTCCTGTACATGTGTTTTCTGTTTGAAGGAGAAGCCTTCATTGTCGATTTTGGCATCGTCTTCCCCCCTTTCTTCTTTGCTCGTCTCCAGGGTGTGTGGTGCCGATGTTTGTGAGCGTGTGCGTTCCCCCGGGCCCCGTGTGTGTGTGAGAGAGAAAGAGAGAGAGGTGTTGAGTTGTGGAAGAGCTGGAAGCGGGAAAGAACGGTGTGGTAGCTTTCTGAGGATTGTGCAACGCGTGTGTGCGTTGGGCGAAACACAGGCGAGGCCCTGCTAGTGTGAATCGTCTTTTTTGAAGGTGTTTTCGAGAGGAGAGGGGTGTTGTGAATACCGTGAGCTATATAGGGGCCATTGCGTGTGTGTCGGGTGTGTTCCCCATTCCCCCTCTCCATCTTCTGGTGCCCCCACGGAGGAGCACACTGATGCTCCTATTTGAAGATAAAGCGATGATTTTGGTGATGCCAAAGGTGCGGCCTTTGAAGAGCAGGTGCTGCTAGAGAAGTAATGGCTTACACGGGATTTCCCATTTTCACTAGGGTCGAAGATGCAGGAACCTGGCTCCAAGACTATGGGTTGTTCGTGCTGGAAAGCGGTTTGTCGAGGGAAGAAGGTGCGGTACAGGTGTTTCCTCTCGTGGTTCGTGGTAAAGCGAGGCTATGGTTTGATGGCCTGCCTAATGAGGAAAAGGTGGATCATGAAGCACTTGAAGCGGCTTTTCGAAGCAAATATGTAGCAGATGCGCAGTTAGATGAAGTACAGAGAAGGCTGGACAATTTGAAGCAAAGCTTGGAAGGGATTTTCAAGCATTTTTATGGGAATTCGAGGCCCTTTGGGGAAAGCTGATAAAGGTAACTACTGCTGAGAATGTTGGGTTTTAAAACTGAGCAAGTTTTTGGATTGCCTGCATGAAGAATTAAGAGACAAGGTGGAGATAGATGGCCCGGTGTCATACGAAGAAGTGGTGGCTCTAGCGAAAGGGCGAACCAAGAAGATTCTCAAGAAGCGTGAAGCTAAACAGGGTTTCCCAGGTGTTGTGATCCCAAAGCAGGTTAATGCGGTGGTAGCCGAGCCAAGGATTGTGCAAACAGAAGTGCATGTGCGAGAGGAACCAAGGGTTCTGTGGTTGCATCAAGATAGGGACGTTCCTATGCCGAGGATGCTAGCTAGAGCGGCTCCAATTGTGGAAGATATGCAGGTTGTTCCCGATCAGGCAAAGGATGTGCTGCCAAGTCAAGGTATGGCGGTTCAAGATCCATCGAGTGGTGGTAAAGGTCAAAGAGTGTGGTTTGCAGATGACATTGAAGCAATGAAGCTAGGGGAGATTCCCGAGCTTGAGACAGAGGACGAGGTTGAGCCAAGTGAAGGTAGCTCTATGGATGCTGACACAATTTGGGAGACTGAGTCCTCTCAGTCAAGGTATGATGAGCTTGATCTCTTGCAAGTGGGTGGAGATACAGTGAATGTGTGCGAGAAGCAAGGAGCAGTGCATACCGTTATGTTGATGGAGACCAAGTGGAGGAGCCCGAGCCTACAGGTGATGATATGCAGGGGAAGATGATGTGCGGTGCCATGTTAATGGCCATGCTGATGAAAGTGGCGGTGGAGTGTACCATAGTGGTACAATAGGTGCAAAACTTTGCCAAAAGGGATGGAGCAACCTTGCCTATGGAAGAGGACAAGGATAATGTGATAGAGAACGAGTTTCTCTCTTCCTTGATGGAGCATGATGCAGCAGTAGAAGAGATTCTTGAAGAGCAGGTGATGGAAGCCGACAAGAAAGTGGTGCTTATCGACCTTGAAGGGTCGATTGATGAGGGAGATCTTGATGGTGTTGAAGTTGAGTGCAATGCAGATGAGAAGGCAAGTGTGGAGCCAAAGGTAGAGGTGCTTCCTATGCAACAAGTGCACTCTGTGGCAGGTGATGCGGATTCCAAGGTGGTGTCCAAGCTTTCAAAGGAGGTCTATGAGTGGTGGTTGAAAGTAATGATGATAAAAGCGGTTGTGTAGTATGCTGTTGAGCAAGTATAGGATCTGCTAGACGAGGATCTAGCTTTACATGGATGGGAGGGTGGGTCAGGTACATCGCGCGTGTTGATTGAGCAGGATAGTGAGCATGAGGGTGCTCTATTTGGTGTTCTTGGAGATTCTTGGTTGCGAGTGGACAGTTTTTCAAGGAGTGCTTGGAGTGGTAGACGTATGGTGATGGCAGTTTGGCTATGCAGTTGGCTATGTGCCTTGGTGTGGCACTATGCAAAGGTGTTACAGGTGGGTCAAAGAGACCAATGTAAGGTGTTTGACCCAGGCGGATGAGGGCAGGTAAAGCAGGGGGCTGGGCAACCCGCATGAACAAAGGCAGCAGGTAGCAGATCCCAAGTTGTGTACATATCTTAGGTGGTTCTGTGATGTGCAAAGAGTTTGTTTTGGTGTGGCAGTATTTTAGTGCAATAAGCCTGTTTGTAGTTGAACATGAATGTTCAACAAGGGGGTGGGCAATGATGGTGCAACCAAAGTTGGTCCGTGCTACGAAGTGTACAGTGCAGTGCTATATATGCTAACAGATGCATGGTAGAGGGCTAAAGCAAGTGTGGGAGACCTCAGCAAGACAGTGGCAACGAAAATGCATGCTTAAAGTGTTTTTTTAAGGCCAGGGGGCCTCCGAAGTGGGCTGATTGGGACGGCAGGTCAAAGTGTTCGAGATGCATGAAATATGCCCCGAAATGTGGTATTCGAGATGCTCTAGAAGCTTGTCCAGACGGCTCGTCAAACGGAGTCCCAGTGTGAAAGTTACGATTGTCCAAAGATGGAATGCTTTGCAGATCCCGAGGGAGAGGGCAGCTACAGACATGCGGCCAAAAATGGGATCAGTGGATACGCGTGTAAATCTCGAGCTATCGATCATGTCATTTTTTTCGGTTCGCCGTTCAGAGCCCAAACGGGCAAGTTATGGTCTGTGGAATATTTATCGGGGATCGGGTACGTGCTCACCGGGCCACGTTGGTAGGCTCGTCGTGACAGGCATGTTTTTAGGGCTCGCCAAGATTCTAGAAAATTGCATGTAATGTGGGGGTCAGTCAAGACTTGCGGCTTGCTGATCGAAGTCGTGTGCATCGAAATGGGCCGAATCTAAGTTGGCAAGCGGATGGCGGGAAGGGGTCAAATGGTTTTCCCCATTTTGGGATGTGGTACTTGAGGCCAGGGTGACATCGAGAGATGGGATTCGGAATCAGTAAGATGGAGTTCCCATGAGACATGCTCAAAAAATCTTATTTGGAGAATCCGTGCACACAGAAGCACCGACCATGTGGGAAACAAACACATGACCCTCCTTGGTTGGTATAAATAAAAGAAGCAAAGTTTGGCTGGAGTTGAAAAAAACAAAGGGAAGGGAATTCAAAGGCTAAAGGGAAAAACAAGGGGGTGGAGGGAGAGCCCAAGGCACAGAGGCGCCGGGCGTCACTGCAAAAAAGAAGATTTTTTTTTATTTTTTTTTTTTTGGGGGGGGGGGGGGGGGGGGGGGGGGGGGGGGGGAGGAAGGAAGGAAGGAAGGGGCAGCAATCTTTGAAAAGAAAGTGGTTTTTCTTTTTCTGGGGCTGGATAGAAAAAGAGAGGGTGGAGAAAGAGAAGCGGTCGATGCGCTCGAGGAGTCGGAGTCGCAATGAAGGTGGATCGCCGTGAGGCGGCTCGAAAGAGCGAAGGCAGCCAAGGGAAGTAGCTTCTCTTGGAGCAAAGCGAAGGGGGGTTTTTCTCAAGGTTTTTGATTCTTGCTTGGAGGAAGGAATTGAGAAGGAGCAAAGGGAGAATCTTCGTGTGTTCGGTAGTTGAAGCTGACATGCGTCGCCTGCGAAGCGGCTCGTAAGGGCGAGGGCCTGGCAGAGGAGGCAGCTAGTGAGAGTTGCCAAGAGAAAAAGATGTTGTTGAAGCGAAGTCAGAGTGAGTTTTTCTCGTCGAGGTGGGTACCGACGAGAGTCAAATTTGGGGGGAGGCGTGTGTCCCTATGTATTTTGCGGTGATGGCCATGGCGCAGCCGAGAGCAAGCTACAGGGGTCCTGTACATGTGTTTTTTGTTTGAAGGAGAAGCTTTCATTGTCGATTTTGGCATCGCCTTCCCCCCTTTCTTCTTTGCTCGTCTCCGGGGTGTGTGGTGTCGGTGTGTGTGAGCGTGTGCGTTCCCTCGGGCCCCGTGTGTGTGTGTGAGAGAAAGAGAGAGAGGTGTTGAGTTGTGGAAGAGCTGGAAGCGGGCAAGAACAATGTGGTAGCTTTCTGAGGATTGTGCAACGCGTATGTACGTTGGGCGAAGCACAGGCGAGGCCCTACTAGTGTGAATTGTCTTTTTTGAAGGTGTTTTCGAGAGGACAGGGGTGCTATGAATACCCTGAGCAGCCAATTTTGTAAGTGTTTTCGCATTGCTCTCTATGTTCTATAGTTTAGGGTTTATGGGTTTTTAAATTCTAACATAATGGATTCTTTGTATATTTTGACAGTGGTCGATGATGACAGGACGTAATCCCACACCGTACGAGCACGAGTACGCAGGCTGAAAGGGCTTAAACGCCCTGATGGACATTCTGAGTTTTCGCAGCGGCATGGTTAGTATAAGGGTTTACTCTTTTCTATTTGTTGTATTGTTTTATAAACGTCGCTATATGTTTATACTTACAAAAAGCTGTGTTATTGTTTTTTTTTTGCAGAATCTGACAGATAGCCACTTGGACGCGATGAGACGTCTGGTTAGACGACGTCAGTTTAGCCGTAGCTAGATAGCATTAGTTTCTTTTTGTCATAGCTTATGTATCATGAGACGACTTTTATACGTCTTTTTGAAAACCATGTATGTTTTTTCAATAATGACAATGGTTTGTAACTATTATATTTGCAAACTTTAACAAATCAAGTGATTTTGCCTATGTATACAATTGTCATTGATTTAGTTTCATCAATTCACACTTGTCAGTTTTGCATCTTTATTTTGCAAACAATACGTTGTCGAGAAATTTGCGGTCTTGCCAGGAAAGCACCGGGCTTATGGCTGTGAGAGTTTGTGAGAGAACTCGACAAAAACTATATGAAGGAGTTAAACCATAGATGCCACGAAAACTAGGGTTTGGAAAGAAGTACAATCAAAGAAGCCCACCCATTCTCTCTTGCACTCACACGCACAAAGAAAGAACACAAAAGAAAATGTCAAAATAACACAAAGATGAAAACATCAAGGCTATGGTCATATCGTATCATGGGTAATATGAAAGGGTTAACAGATGAGTTAATGGCATTCAATCTTGGCTGCCCAAATAGGCTACTAATTGTTCTTTGGAATTGTAGTTTTGTGCTTACGATAATATATATATTTTGTCTAGTGATTGGGATTAATTGTGTGTACAAATCCTCTTGGTTCATAGCAAGATAACTACGCTTACGTCAAAAGAAAAGTTATAGTCTATGAGAGGTAGTATGATGGGATCCGGTGATAGAAGTATTTCATTGAGCCTTTCTGGGCCAAAGAGAAACACTATACGTTGTTGAAAGTGTATTTTACGGCTAATCCATACGTTAATTCTAATAGATCGTATAGAGTGAAAGCGATAGAAATTATCATCATGTGGGTTATTCATCTAGGATAGTATGTGAGAAATGTAGATATGAGAGAAGTGAAGAGATGAGAAGTTTCCCTCCCAAGCCCTATTCTTGCCCGTAAGCAATAAGGATACTGCGGGGAGAGATGTACCTGTAGCAAAGAGAACCTAGAGAGGATGAATTACTAAGAATGAGAGAGATAGGTTTGGTTAAGGAGATGAGATTAGATACATATATATATGTTGGATTAGAGATGAAAATGAAAACAACAAGAAATCAAGAAAACATCAATGTAGAACACATCTTACTTGAAACCCTTCGTCACCATTATTGATGGGAGAGAGAAGAAGAGGGGAGAATTCAACGTTGATTGATACGCCAAGTACAACACCTTCTTTGATCAGATTTGATCCTCCAAGGATGGCGTACAAGAATGGCTAGTTTTCCTCTAGGAGAAAGTGTAGGCTTGGGCTTATGTTAATGGGGCTAAGTACAATTAAGCATTACTACTCACTCCCTCAAGAATTCCTCTCATCAATGGCTTGAATGCTTGAGTGGTTTTCAAGGAAGAAGAGGTCCCCTTTTATAGGTGAAGGGAACCCCCAAGGGTTTACACAAGAAGAGAGGAGCCAGTGTGAACAGGAATTGGAAAAGTTGGAAATGAGATGCCCCTGCATGATGTGGACAGACTGGGGTCCAGTATTTTAATCATATCTCCCAAACCGTGGCTCTAAATAAAAAAGTAAAAATATGGGCAGAAACTTCAGCTTATTAGCTATGATTTTCATGTTAAAATCATTTTCCAATTCGGATTGGAACCTTGTGTAAAAAATTCATCAAAATAGGATCCATTTCTGGCAGCAAAAGTCTTCCTGTGGTCCCCTTAGCTGAGACTTTCATTTAATTCCAAAGGACACCTCATGCCATATGAAAGCATGACATTGCTCCTTGACAAAGTTTTGTAATCATGCTTGCAATAATGCATTAAAATAAGTGTATCTTTGAAATCATGCCACCTAGTGTCCCACTAGGATTTGATTCCCTCCTAGTAGCTATTTAAAAAGAAATATAAGAAAAGTATAAAAAATACATAGAATATATATATATTGGAGTTTACTCTAGATATAGGATCTAGCTAGGGTGTGAGATGATAATGAGATAGTAGAAATAAAGAATCAATGATTTTTTGCCCCAATTTAAAGAGGCGGAGCTATTGATGCTTTTCCCATAGTATTTTCTGATGGTAAAGTAAGAATAGGTTACCCTTGAGATAAATAAGAGGATGAGATAGAAAGCTTATTTTTATACTTACATATGCATATGTACATTATAGGAAATATAATTATGTATCTAAAAAGTTACAAGATAACTCTTGTAGCATGTGTTCCCACTATGTACATGTCACAGCACGACATCCACCCTCTCTAAACCTGCACATCCTCCGGTATGTGCCAAATTATTTCTTTGTAAGATCAGCCCTCTTGTACATCTTCCTTGCTTTCATCTTCACTGGATGATTCTAGAGCTTCATTTTTACTTTGATCTTCACCTGTGTTTTGCTCTTCTTCCTCATCAACATTTTCTGGATCATTGTCTCCTCTTCTCTTAAACATTTTGATCCTTTTTCCTGCAATGGGAATCTTTTCTTCTGTGCCATCTAGTTTAGACAAGCTGTAAGTAGCATTTTCATACACATGTTTTATAACATATGGTCCAAACCATCTTTTTGAAAACTTACGCATGACTGTGTGTTGGGTATCCAGGCTACTATCATACACTAAAACCCAATCACCTTTGTCAATTGCTTTGCTCCTGAGCCGATGTCTCTTATCAAAGTAGTCCTTGTTTTTCAATCTTGTATTTTTGAGTCGTTCTTTTGCAGCTTCAATGTCTCCAGGTCTTCTCTCTAGTTGCCTTATGCGCAATGCAAGGAGATCTTCCCTGCTAAGCCCCTCTTGCCAAGGTAGTACATTCCATGTGGGAATTGTATCTTCAATCGGCATCACTGGCTTTTGACCATACATTAGCTCCGCAGGCATGTAGCCAGTTACTGAGCTATGTGTTGTACGATCAGCCCATAAAGCATATGGTAACAGTTTTGGCCACTCACCAACTCTTCCTTCGCAAGCCTTGGCCAAAGCTTTGATGATAGGAGGGTGCCCTCTTTCACTCTTTCCATTGCCTTCAGGGTTGTAAGCTGTAGTAAGAGAAATCTTGATTCCTAATCTAGAAAAGAACTCCCTTGCTTCTTCGGCATCCAGTTCACCTCTGTCTGCAGTGATCTTTTCCACACAACCATAACGGCAAATCACCTCATCAAGAAGGAATTTGCACACAGCTTCTGTGGTTTTAGCTCTTAATGCTCTTCCTTCAACCTGATTAGTTAGGTCCTCTCGTGCAAGAACCAAGTACCTCATGTGCCAGAGTCCTAAAGGCATTGTGACTAGATCCACAACCCATTTATAATGCATGGCTAGTGGGTATGTAGGGTGCAATCTATCACGATGTCGGACATTTGAATACATTTGACAAGTTACACATGACTCTACAAATTGAGATACATCTTTATACATACCCTTCCACCATTATTTTTCTTTCAACTTGGAGAAGGTTGCCCACACACCCCTGTGTCCAGCCCATAGACTCTCATGAAACTCTTGCATGAGCTTTACTTGAGTCTCTTTTTTACATATAACCCTTTGTGGTGTAGTACCCTTTTGTTTAGGATGCTTCCACAAGTAACCATCCCTCAGAAAGTAACCATATGCTTTCCTGCGTATCCTCTTGAATTCATGTTCAGACCAATCATCCTGTTTTGTTAGAGTACTCAAGTACCTTCCAATAGAAATCCAATCACCTTCATAAAGATCTTTCAAGA
This sequence comes from Adiantum capillus-veneris, assembly GCF_014529385.1. Taxonomy (NCBI): domain Eukaryota; kingdom Viridiplantae; phylum Streptophyta; class Polypodiopsida; order Polypodiales; family Pteridaceae; genus Adiantum; species Adiantum capillus-veneris. The sequence continues at coordinate 106,688,403 of NC_140948.1, read as the reverse complement.
ACAATTCAAGTGAATTAGTCATGCAGACATTGTTACCTTTGACATGAGAGATAGAATAGAATTTTGTGCCTACATCATCTCCCTCATCAATCATTTGTGACTCATCTTCATACCTTGCCCTTGATAGCATATCTGCCACTGTATTGTCTTTACCTGCAATGTGCTTAAACTCGGGATTTAAGGACTTAATGTAGGCAATCCACCACAACATAGCAATGTCTGGTGTTGAGCAGCTTGTAATCATCCCAAGAAGTGGTAGACAATCTGTTTCTACAACCACACATGCACCAATTAGGTACTCTTTCCCACTTTTCAAAGCTGTAACCATACCCCATAACTCTCTCTTTATCTGTGGATAGTTTCTTTGGCGAGCACTTAGTACCTTTGCTCCAAATCTTACCACATATCTGTGTCCTTCTTTGTCATCTTGCCCTATTGCCCATCCAATCCCTGTAGGACTGGTATCTACTGTCACAATCACTGGCCTTTGACACTCAGTCTACCTTTCTCAAAGTCGTTGCTGATTGGAGTAACTCCTTTAGCTTTTTCATGGATTTTACATGTGCTTCTGTCCATTTAAACTTTTGATTCTTTCTAAGCAGCTGATAAAGAGGATCAGCTACATGTGCATAATGTGGAATCCAAATAACATAGAAGACACATGCTCCTAGAAACCTTCTAACCTCAGTGATGCTAGTGCATGTTTCTTTCATTCTTTGGATGGCATCTACCTTTGATGGACAAGGTTTCCTACCATATGGCCCGCACATGTGCCCCACAATGAGCACTTCTTTGACACCAAACATAGACTTTTTCCCTGACAATGTAAGATTCACTTCTTCCAACCTAGACAAAATTTTATCACAATCATTTATGTGATTTACCACAAACCTGCGACATCCCTTGAGATCCAAAGCTTCATCTCTGTCACTTTCTTCAGATCCTTTGATAGGCAAATCATCAATGAAAGGCATTGTGATTTGAGGAATAAAGTCACGTAAGACCTTATTCATCCCATTCATCATATGTGCAACCGAGTTGGTTGCTCCCTGTGGCAAGGTACACATCCTTACCAAACCCAAAGGTGTCCTCATGGTTGTCAAGTCTCTGCTTTTGATTGCAAGCTAAAATTGATCATACCCTGAGTAGAGATCCCCCATTGAGTAGATTGCCCTCCCTGCAAACGCCTCTGCAAATTCATCCACAATTGGACCTGTACCTACATTTCTAATTGTCACCTTGTTCACTGGTTGCATATCTTGGATGAAGCGTAGAGAACCATTCTTCTTTGGAACTGTGAACCACCTGTTTGAGTATGGAGCACAAGAAGGCTCCAAGATTCCCATTTTGATTTTCTCATTCAGTAGCTCTACTAACTTTGGCAAATGAGCCTTTGGAACCGGAATAGGCCGCAGATTCCAAGGCACATGAGGTATTGTGAAAATTATCATAGGAGCTACAATATAAGGATCAACACATCCTATCTCATGTGGCTCAAATGCAAAAGCCTTACCATGCTTTGAAAGCATTTCTTTGAAGCACTTTGTCTCCTCCTGTGTTAGAAACTCCTCGCAACCAATCTGCAACTCTTGAAAAGACTCCTTTGTGAAGGTATGCCCGATCTTTTTAGGATTCCGCAAACTTGGTTGTAAAGAAGCCTGTTCAATCTTTTCCCTGTTGTTGGGTGGTAAGGGTGAAGCTACTGGTTTCACCTTCTTTGCTACACTCTTGTATTTAGTTTCAACATGGACTTCTGGGCCAACTGTTTGGCTTTCTTTAAAGGCTTCTATTACTTGATACATTTCCATAGAGCAAACTTCCACAACTTCATTTTCAAGATGCAAACTAGACCTCATTATAGCATCAAGCTCACCCATAGTATCTACAAAAGAAACTTGTTCACACAAACCCAAAACATTTTCAGTAGGCTCTAGCAACCCACTCTTTTTCATGCCTATTTGTACATTATGCACATATTGCTTCTCACATCTCTTCAAATCTTCAAGTTTTGTAAAACATACTGATCCATTCTTTGTTACCAAGGAGCTCGTTGAAAATGCTTTACCTATTTTTGGATCAGGCGAGACCCTTTTTCTTTCTGTACCACTGCAATCCCGCTTTACAATGGTACTTGGCCAAAACCCATCATTTCTCTATGATCATGAAACTCTTTGCTCACCTTTGGTAGAGGATGTTCTCTGAGGTTGTCACGATTTCTTTCATGGTTTACACAAACTGTGAGAAATTGGACAGCATGTTTACCATCTTTGCTACGTATCCTAGCATATGCTGAACCATCGTCCATTACCTTTGTTTCCATTCGAACTCCCACAATGTAGGGCTGTCCAAGGATGAGATGATATGAAGATGTATCCTGTACAAAGAAGTTTTGGTCGATCTTTACATCACCTATTGTTACCTTCACACCTGGACATGCTGCATACAATTCACCGGATGAATTGTTTGCCACTTTTACCATCCAGCTATGATCTGTGTCTATCGGCCATTTGCACTTGTTGTAGAGACTCTTTGACATTATGTTTATTTCTGAACCATGGTCAATCAAGGCAACAAATGGCTCTTCAAGATCACCTACCTTGACCAAAGTTTCTGTTGTAGCCTTTGCCCAATGACTTCGTGAATAGTAACTCCTAGGAATATCTTCAACTTCTTCATCATCATTTGAGAAATACACTTGCTTCACTCTCCGACTAGATTGGTAGCATCCTACCACAGCTCCATCATTCTCCTTATTTTGCACTTGCATCCCTTGTGTCTTTGAGGTTTCCCCTTTAACTTGTGGACGAGAAACTTCAGCAAGGGTTTGCCTCTTTCTCTTGATGATGTCAATGATCTCCTCATGGAATTCACGCTTTGCAATGCCAAGAACTTCTCCCAGAGTAAACTCAATCTTGCTATTCAAGATCCTTTCCTCCAAGACTTTCTTTAAATCTGTAGCAACCTCAATATCAGATTGTAGTTTATAAGTTGGGCCTTTTGTCTTACCTTTCGTTGGCTCTTTCTTCTTTCCTGTTGTAGACTCCTCCATGAGTACTTCAGGTGGAGATGCTCCTTGTGTTGAGGGTGTTTGAGAAGGCATTGAGTCACTTCTTCCCCCACTTCTAGAAGCTCTTTTTGATGGTCCTTCATCAGCATTCTCACGTCTGCGCTTCTCTTCTACAATTGCCTCATTTTGTTGGCATTTTGTAATGTAGGCATGCACTGACAATGAGTCCACTGGATCATTCCATCCTGTTTCTAGACGTATGCAATCACCTGCTTCATGTAGAATCTCTTTTGTAAGCTTTCCCTTTTTAGCTAATTGCATGACATTTGGCCAAATTTGACCATGATGGTCACTCACTTCTTCATCACAAAAATGTTCAATTTTTACTCCATAAGTAGCTGCCTCAACTGAAGAGGTGGCATGCTTGGTTGCCATATCTTCAACTAAGGTTTGCATTCCCCCTTCCCAAAGTTAGTTCTCAAGGGTAGACCTGTCTCTCTTAAGTGGATTTTACCATCCTTAAAAAAGACAATATCTTTTGACAAAGCATCACTAAAATCATCACAATCCTTCTTACATGGTTTGTACTATCACACCAAATACATCTATTAACAAACCCTTCTTTGGGCTGTTGTCTTTGCCTAGGAAGTGGCCATGATGGTTGGCCTTTTTCTTCAAGCTTTGCAAACTTCACCTTCAAGTCACGCATTCCCTTCACAAGCTCATCTAGCATGGACTCATCAAACTTAGGAGCGATAAAAGTAGGCTTTACCATTTTGTCAGAAGTTGAGGTGGAAGGACTTGTAGTGTTTACTACCATCTTGTCCCTTCTTCTTTGTCGTTTGGCAAGCAGTGAGACAGCACCTTCAACCTCATTCCAGTCGGTCTTTAGTCCTTGCTCAGCATCTTTATCTTCAAGAAGAAGCTCCAAATTTTCTTGAAACTCTTTACCTGCAGCTTGTAAGAAAAGATCTGTCTTCTCTGCATCTAGTGTGGCCCTTTCTGTCCTAGTGAGTTGTGCATAGCGCCGCTCAAATTCCCTAAGTAGCTCTGTTATTGATAGTCCTTGCTTTGTCTTGACTACCCATTCTAAGAATGTCCTTTTGGTCACTCTCTCAGAGTCCTCCATGAAATATTCCTCCTTTAAAGCTACTTTGAGTTCTTCCCAATTTCTCTCATGCCCATCTTTAATTGCCCTAACATGCTCCCTAATTTCTGGAGCAACAACTAGCTCAAAGCTTTGAATCATCTCACCTTCTGACACGCGATGCAGCTCCATCTCCTTCACATACTCGCGTAAGTACTTGGTTACATCTTTGCCATTGAACTGATCCATTCTGTTGACGACCGCTTGTATGGCCTTCGTTGCTGAAATCTCCCTTCTTTCAGTAGCATGTTGTTGTTGCATGAACATTGCAAATGCTTGAAACATTTGCATTGTTGCTGGGTAAAAATGCATACCCTGTTGCTCAACATGATCACCCATGGTTACCCACAAACTCTCACCCTAGCAGATTTGCGTCGGGTTCACCAAAAATTTGTCGAGAAATTTGCGGTCTTGCCAAGAAAGCACCGGGCTTATGGCTGTGAGAGTTTGTGAGAGAACTCGACAAAAATTGTATGAAGGAGTTAAACCATAGATGCCATGAAGACTAGGGTTTGGAAAGAAGTACAATCAAAGAAGCCCACCCATTCTCTCTTGCACTCACACGCACAAAGAAAGAACACAAAAGAAAATGTCAAAATAACACAAAGATGAAAACATCAAGGCTATGGTCATATCGTATCATGGGTAATATGAAAGGGTTAACAGATGAGTTAATGGCATTCAATCTTGGCTGCCCAAATAGGCTACGAATTGTTCTTTGGAATTGTAGTTTTGTGCTTACGATAATATATATATTTTGTCTAGTGATTGGGATTAATTGTGTGTACAAATCCTCTTGGTTCATAGCAAGATAACTACGCTTACGTCAAAAGAAAAGTTATAGTCTATGAGAGGTAGTATGATGGGATCCGGTGATAGAAGTATTTCATTGAGCCTTTCTGGGCCAAAGAGAAACACTATACGTTGTTGAAAGTGTATTTTACGGCTAATCCATACGTTAATTCTAATAGATCGTACAGAGTGAAAGCGATAGAAATTATCATCATGTGGGTTATTCATCTAGGATAGTATGTGAGAAATGTAGATATGAGAGAAGTGAAGAGATGAGAAGTTTCCCTCCCAAGCCCTATTCTTGCCCGTAAGCAATAAGGATACTGCGGGGAGAGATGTACCTGTAGCAAAGAGAACCTAGAGAGGATGAATTACTAAGAATGAGAGAGATAGGTTTGGTTAAGGAGATGAGATTAGATACATATATATATGTTGGATTAGAGATGAAAATGAAAACAACAAGAAATCAAGAAAACATCAATGTAGAACACATCTTACTTGAAACCCTTCGTCACCATTATTGATGGGAGAGAGAAGAAGAGGGGAGAATTCAACGTTGATTGATACGCCAAGTACAACACCTTCTTTGATTAGAGTTGATCCTCCAAGGATGGCGTACAAGAATGGCTAGTTTTCCTCTAGGAGAAAGTGTAGGCTTGGGCTTATGTTAATGGGGCTAAGTACAATTAAGCATTACTACTCACTCCCTCAAGAATTCCTCTCATCAATGGCTTGAATGCTTGAGTGGTTTTCAAGGAAGAAGAGGTCCCCTTTTATAGGTGAAGGGAACCCCCAAGGGTTTACACAAGAAGAGAGGAGCCAGTGTGAACAGGAATTGGAAAAGTTGGAAATGAGATGCCCCTGCATGATGTGGGCAGACTGGGGTCCAGTATTTTGATCATATCTCCCAAACCGTGGCTCCAAATAAAAAAGTAAAAATATGGGCAGAAACTTCAGCTCATTAGCTATGATTTTCATTTTAAAATCATTTTCCAATTCGGATTGGAACCTTGTGTAAAAAATTCATCAAAATAGGGTCCATTTCTGGTAGCAAAAGTCTTCCTGTGGTCCCCTTAGCTTAGACTTTCATTTAATTCCAAAGGACACCTCATGCCATATGAAAGCATGACATTGCTCCTTGAAAAAGTTTTGTAATCATGTTTGCAATAATGCATTAAAATAAGTGTATCTTTGAAATCATGCCACCTAGTGTCCCACTAGGATTTGATTCCCTCCTAGTAGCTATTTAAAAAGAAATATAAGAAAAGTATAAAAAATACATAGAATATATATATATTGGAGTTTACTCTAGATATAGGATCTAGCTAGGGTGTGAGATGATAATGAGATAGTAGAAATAAAGAATCAATGATTTTTTGCCTCAAGTTAAAGAGGCGGAGCTATTGATGCTTTTCCCATAGTATTTTTTGATGGTAAAGTAAGAATAGGTTACCCTTGAGATAAATAAGAGGATGAGATAGAAAGCTTATTTTTATACTTACATATGCATATGTACATTATAGGAAATATAATTATGTATCTAAAAAGTTACAAGATAACTCTTGTAGCATGTGTTCCCACTATGTACATGTCACAGCACGACAACGTACTATGGATGATGGAGTTAATGGTTATATTGTCCTGTGGGTGACTATTTTGGGTCTATATCTACCTTTGCATTTTTTTTTGAAAGGTGAATCAATGAATGAAACATTCAACATGGTTGATGGAATGCCCTCCCACCAAAAACAATTCCTCTGGGCGTCGCTATATAAGGCTCTGCAGCGTCGCTATAAACATCGCTATAGATGGCCTGCAAACGTCGCTATAATCGTCGCTATAAGCGTCGCTATAATCGTCTCTATATAGCGACGATTATAGCGACGCTTATAGCAATTGTTATAGCGACGTTCCCGTATCGACGCTCTTAGCGATGTCGGGGGTTATAAAAACCCAATGTATTTTCGTCGCTAAAAGCGCCACAAGAGCACACAACCTCTTGTAGTGGAGACTAGAATTGTGCAAAAGGCTCATAAAGATAGGTCAAGCTCTAATGGAGCAAGAGAAACAAAACACCCCTAAATAGAAAGGGTTAATCCACAAAAGGGACAAAAAAATTGAGCCCAAAAAAGACAAAACCAATGATGGAATGAAGCGTAAGATAGAAATGACATTGGACAATAGAGTAGTGGCCAACACCGTTGATGATGCAAGACCACAATCAATGGTACCTATCTCTCTCCTCTTATCACCCTCTACCTTTATCCTCTCTCTATCCTTTACCTCTTTTGTCTTTCTCACCCTTCATCTCTCTAGCCTCCACACTTTAACCTCTTGTTCACTCCTTTGTGTATGCTTTTTCTCTCCACTCTTCCATGATTTAACCTTGTTCATACCCTCGGGGGGGTGCACTATGTAATCATGTCAAGGTATAGTGTGAGTTCTATATGAGGGATTTTAAAATGCAAACAATTTAGGCAATTAACAATAATACATTAAAACAAGGGGTTTTTATATTCAATTTCGGAAAATTTTCCTAAAACAAGGGGTCATTTTATTCATTGAGACATGTTAAAAGATGAGTTTTTTAAATACCCCACAAACCCACGTTATATAGAGGGGTCCTGTATAGTGAACCCCTCGAGTTCATACCATGGACATTCTTTATGGAGAAGCACTCTTCCGCACAAGAAAAAATTACTTTCTTGAAAATTTTTCATTAGTTTTCAATATTGCATCATATTGATGGAGCTTCATAATCCATAGCTTTTACTGACCATTTCAATATACATTGGTGCTTGTTTTGAAATTTGTACAAAGAAATATGTTTTCTTCATTTTGTATGATATTTTTATGCTTAGTTGTTTCTCCACATATAAGGCCATTACATTACATCCAATGGTATGATTCCGGGTTCACTGACAAAGTGTAAAACTCTTTATGTGATACATGATGGCTTCAGAGAGTAGCATAAAGTCACACTATCATCATTGTGTTTTCTAGATGTAAATCTAATAGTTTTGCTTGATAAAGATATATCATTGGCAATAAACATATTTGTATTAATGTACATGTGTAAATAAGCTTTCTATAGTGATCCGGATATTTATCATCCATTGAAGTATGGTTATACATGTGAGCTTCCTCGAACTCCCTTGAAATGTATGGCATATCAAATTGTTGTGGATCATGTTGTAATGTTTGTGTGGGAAGTTATATCCCCAAAGAAAATAACATCACCATGGACTTTAAAATAAGAAATTTATCCCTCTTAATAAACAAATGGTTGATCTCTATCTATGCAAGCATAAAAGGGGAAATTATGATGCAGAATGTAGCAATCGCTTACAAAAAAAAAGGGGGAATTATGCTGCAGAATGTAGCAATCGCTTACAAAAAAAGGTGCGCTTTTTTTGGTGTCACAAATTCTTCCATATATAACATTTTTGCTTGTCATATTTTACTATTGGTAGAGAATCATCTAGCCCTTTATTAATCATACATGCTACCCCCCCCCCCCCCCCCCCCCCCCCCCCCCCCCTATCTCTTTGTTGCTAGAGATTCTTTGACTACATCAAGGAATTTACATTGTATTCTTTGAGATGATTATTCCTTTGTGCATCAAACTCCCAAGTTTCAGCAAGAAGTATAGCGTCCGCTTTGCTACTGAGTTCATCTATGCACATCCTCACATTCCATAGGTATCCATTGGAATTAGGTTGCAGAGAAACGCACACAGCTTGGAGAAGATGAAGGAAGCTCAAGGCACACAATAGAGAGTGTGTTACTTAGTGTGCAATGGAAAAGATAGATAGCCCTAGAGTGATGGTCGTATATACAATGCACAGGGGAAAAAACCTCCTAAAGAGGGAAAAAAATGCCCCGGCGATCCTAGTGTGTTCACACACATCACTACCACATGTATATGGTAACAAATCCCCCCTGGAGTGATGTGGTGAACGAGAGTTGGCACATGAGTAAAGGGAAGTGCCATGCCCTAAGGACATGATCAGTCCACAAAGGGGAGTAAGCCTAAAGCTTTGCAGAAAGCTTCGAGCTTCTAACGAGACAATGCCTTTGTGAAAAGATCTGCAAGTTTGTCCTGTGTTGGCACATAAGCCAAGTTGATCTCTCCTGCTAAGAGACTCTCCTTGACATAGTGGTAATGCACCTCAATGTGCTTTGTGCGAGCATGAAAAACTAGGTTCCTCACAACTGCCAATGCACTCTGATTGTCAGTGTAGATAGTGTTGGTAGTGTCATGTCCAACACCCAAATCAGCAATAAGGTTCTTGCTCAACCATGATATACATGAACTACCAAGCATGAAACAAAAACCACTTGTCGACACTCACGTGTCAAAACAACCAGCCCAATCTAAATCCAAAAAAGCATGCAAGTCTGGCGGCAATGATCCCCCCTTGGGATAAAACAAGCCAAGATGTAAAGTTCCACTAAGGCCCTCCAACTTGACCAAAACCTCTTAAACTATCCTCTATGTAGGAGATTCAGTTCCTCAATGTCTAAATTTTCTCTAGCTCCATCCTCATACACTTCTTTAGTCTCCATAATGGGGAATTGCCGATCACAATTAAGTCTAGTATCCAAGGTAGCATAAACATTGACTTGTTCATATATCCCATCCTTTACGGAGACAAAGTTTACTACTGCTAATCTAGGTGGATTGACGGTTGGTCTTTGAGCACTGTTGGACAGATACGCCGCGACGGACGTCAGCACAGCGAGAACTCACCTAACAAGATTTGTCAGCTAAGGACGAAGCTCGACCCGCAGGCGCGTGGAAGCAAGCATAGGGTGTCATCCTACACTCGACCGACTTCTAACTAATTCCTACAGAGGTCTCTACCCAATGTCTAAGCTACAGCCTTCAGGAGTGCATAAGAGGAGATTTCCTACAACGCTTTCTAGAGCCAAATACCCATCAAACGGTCTCGAAACACCACAAAACTTGAAGGAGACCCTACTAACACCAATAGGTCGCTCTCCCTAAGGTCTATGAACCAAAACCCCAACCCAAAACACCCTGTGCAAAATCACGTAGGATGTCTGGCCGAAATTTGCAAGTCGTCGTTTTTGAAATCTAAAGTGCCTAATGTGTAGCTCTACTCAATGCGAACGCGTGGATATGCTGAAATGCGAAAATGGATAACGTATGCTCACCGAATCACCAGATGAAGCTCGTAGGTGGAGCTCGCAAAACCAGACTGTACGCGTGCAATGTAGGTATTGGCGCGTAGATCTCGTCGGAGGCAACACGCTGCACTTCTCCGCACTCGATTCCGACCACCGGTGCGTGCGTAGCGTCAAGATGAAGCTCTCACTCTCTCTCTCATACACAATACGCTCACTCATAGACTTCAAAACTTTTTTTAAATGACAAAGGTTTTTCCATGAAGGTCAAAAAGTGGTATAAATACCTTACAATTCTCAAACCCTAATGTTCCAATTTAACCATCTACTCAATCTAAATGTCAAAACTGGGATACAATCTGAAAACTTCTGTAAGCCCCAATATTTACAAAGGTGAAATGTCGGTTTTTCTCAATAGATGAATAATTACAAAAAATAATAATCCGTCGAGCAGTCATTTTCCGTAGAATGTGTCCAGCTTCCAACACTCCCCCCCCCCTTGTTAATGTCGTCCCCGACATGGCTGTTGACCTGCTTCTTCATCTTAGGCTTTCTCTTATCTTGAGCAGTGACTCATATCTTGCATGTTGAGCTAGTAGCGTTGGGCCAAATATGTCGGTGTTGATTGTGAAGAAGCCGGTGTAGAAAGCTTCTTCAAAGGCTTGGAGTTGATAGGATGGCAAAAACATGATCCTTTGATACAATGCATGTATCACCTCGTGGGATAGCTGACCAGACAGATCGCATGCACATCTGTATGTATCTTGAAAGAAGAAGATATTGTATGTAGCCTAGCCTGGTTTGAATGTCTCGAAGACTGCCAAAAGTGTTTTGCAAATCTTCCTCATCATAATGCAAGATAGGTCAGGCGAGCCAGTGAACAATTTGATGGCGCCCGGTAGGGTTTTCACCATGTATTGAACACTTATTCTCTCGCCTACCTTCGGGCCTGGCAGCTTCGGGTAATTTAGCCAAGTAGGTTGGCTTCTTGCAATAGCTCATGGGCCTTCCACGTCCGCATCCTTGGTAGAGGGCAGAAACTTAGGTTATCTCTGATGACTTTAGGTGCCTCTACCAGATGGATTAGATTATGTGGATACTTTGTCAGCCATGCCTTTCTCCACCTGGATTGAGAGTCGACTATCAACTTTACCCCTTCATGCCTTTCTCCACCTGGGTTGAGAGTCGACTATCAACTTTACCCCTTCAGGCTTGGAGATGTCAGATTTGTATATTGGCACTCTTGGCTCCTCTTTGATTCGCTTGTTGATTGTGGTAGCTTCATATTTCAGCAGAGGATATGGGAGAGAGGGCTGTAGCCATTCACGCCGTAGGTTGCTGGCATCTATCTTCTGAATAGTCATTGATTTAAAGACCCTCTGCTCCCATTCCAAAGCTTCTGCTGTGTCTCTGACTGCTGCTTCTATTGCCTTTTGCAGCTTCTCTTCTTCTTCTTGTGTCAGATCTTGTGGCTCTTGAGAGGGTCCTACAAGGATTTCCTCTTGCATGGTGGTGTCCACTAGATCTGCCACATTCTCTAAGTCTATTCCCTCCATGGCTGCTGGCCCGATGCTAAATTGCTCTTGTGTTTGCTGCTGGCCTCTCAGCTCTTCTATTTGCTTCTGAAATGTTTTCTTTTCTGCTTCAGCTTGTTCTCCCATATTCACAAGGAGGTCGTTTAGATCTGCGTTTACCTTTTCGCCTCCTCGAGCTTTCTCTTGATGGCTTCTAGCTCATTCTTCATTGCTTTGTGCTCTTCTTTCATGCGGTTTTGCATAACCACTGACCCCTCGGCCATCATCAGCCTCTGCTTTTTCTCTAGGGTTAACTCCTTTTGGAGCTCTTTCATTTGTTCTTCATAAAGCTCCGTCTCTGAAGTGGTTTGAGTCGAGCTAGCAGCTCTGACTCTGGCAGGAGATGCTCGTAGCCGTTGGATGGTTTGATCTTTGACTTTCATTTGGTCTTTAAGCTCTATTACCTCATCCTGGCTCGCCTCATTCTCTAACTCTACCTTTTCCTTGGCATTTTACAGTGTTTCCACTTCCTTGGATTCTTCAGCAAGTTGGAGGGTTAGGTTGTCTCTTTCCCTCTCTGCATCTGTCAATGACTTGCTGAGTTTTCTGTATTCTTCTTCATCTCTCTGAATTCTTTGATCTGCTACTTGATTCTCTCGTTTTATCTCCTAGCATCTTTGTAATGCCGTGGCCAGACTGGCTTGTAGCTCTGCTTCTTTCTCTATATGCCCTTGGTTCTGTCTTTGTAATGTGTCTACTTCGGATTTGATAAAAACTTCATTGGCTTTGAGAGTAGCCAACTCACTTTCCGTGGCCATTGATTGTGCCCTGAGCCCGGTTAGCTTGTTCATCACCACATCCCAATCATTGGTGGGTGGCTGCAGGTCCCCTGTATCAGCCATCTCTTTCAGTTCTGATGCATGTTTTTGAGGACCCCTTCTGAAGATGCAATAAAGGCACAGTCAGTTGTTGGGGAAATGAGGATACTCTAGTCCAAGGGATCTTGAAAGAGAAGAAAAATCTACTTCACAAGCACCAAAGAGTAAAAAGTGCCATGGACAGAAGATACGTGGGAACGAGCTCTTATGCATGCCTACAACCTATATCTTACAGAATAGCCCATTCTAGGTGTGAATTTCTAGTGAAATTTACACGAGGATGTTCGTGTGGACTCACAGCACAGCATACTCCGTTTTCACTTTTTTACCGACAGTAAATATTTTTTACCACAGTAAATATTTTTTACCTACAGTAAATATTTTTCACCTACATGGTAAATACAAATCACTTTTTACCTACAGTAACTTTTTTTACCCATGGTAAATAGTTTTTACTACACCATAAGTATTTGGTAGGTAACAGTTCACTGTTACTAGAAGCAGTGATTGGGCATCAACAATGCAGTTACAGGAGGAGAAAAGGAGAAAATCTTATGGTAAAGGTGAGTCAACAGGGATAAAGACTTTTGAGTTGAAAAGAGACATGCTGATTTTTTCAAAGAACACATGTCAAAAGAAGCCATGGTTGAGGATTTTTTGAGAATTTGATATTCAGGAGGACCCAGTTGCCACCCCCCCCCCCGCAGGTCCCCCCCTGACATGTGCAGAACCTCCAGTTTCAACAGCCACCTTACCTGCTCTTAAATGCTGGTCAAGGCCTTATCCCCATGTGTCACAATCAGAAAAATCAGCATTTACCCTCCCCTCTCACATCACTCTAGAGAATATCTTGATGGTGACATATCAGGTGACCTCAATCTGTTGACCACCCTAAGCAAAAAGTAACCGCAATCAGCGGATTTAAGCATGTTTATCCCTAATCCTAAACCCTCTCAGAAACCTATATAAGGAGGCCTTCTCTCACTCAAAACCAACACTTCACCCACTTCACCAAGCAATGAAGCTATGACGACATTGCTCACAACGAGGAGCTATGGATGGAGCTCTACTCTCTCTCCCTCTCTCTCTCTCCCTCTAGTATGCTACATTACTAGCCCTAAAACCTAAACAAGGAGTCTTCTCTCATGCTCCATGGCCACCATCCTCGCCATCATTCTCTAAGGTATTGAGGTGTTGCTAGTAGGATCATACCTACTTGCTGGGTTGATTGTTTTTGACAAGGGATTATGCCATCCTTGGCTTGCTTCTCTATATCCTTGTTATGTATGATCAGATGCCGTTGTATTGTTAAGCTGATGTCTTGTGTATATATATGCTACATAAGGTCCCTAAGCTTCGTTTCTATGTGTTTTGCCATATGTTTTGATGCCATCATAATGCCAGAATTCTCACTTGCCTATGTGCACTATGTGTGAGGTCCCTCAACCTCTTAATTTAGGGTGGTGCCCCCTTTGTTTTGTTCTTTGCTTGTTTGCATGAGGCGTGGTTTGTGGAGTGTGCACGAGTACAGAGGCCACCCGATTGCACTGCTCTTTTTCCCGCTATCAAGTTCCACTAATCACAGGCTCTGCATCTGTTCTTTGGGCACTGTGCTTGCCCAGTCAAATGCTACTGTAGCTGCCTCTTCTCTTGAATATCCCGCAGCTAGTAGATCTTGAAATGTACTAAACCTTCTTTCCTCTGGATCTATCTTTTCCTCTTTCTGTTCATCTTCTTCTTGTTGCTCTTGCTCTTGGCTCTTTTCTTTTTAATAATCTTCTTGTTCCTCCTCCTTTTGTTGGGTTTGTGGAGGGCTACGCGGAGGTGGTGATGGCGGTGGGTTGGACTCTTGACTTGACGGTGGAGTTAGTGGCTTCTTCTTGAAGTCCCGGTCCGCCTTGGTCTTCCTCTCTCTTTCCTGGCCTTCCTGCTCTTCTAGTAGTTGCCGTTGAGGGTGAGCTTTTTGAAATAGGGCCTCTAAACCCAAACCAATGGGCCTACCCTCACAAAATGTTCGTAAAGAGGTACGCACACTACTTGGGGCACCACCTTCTTTTGGGAGTGGAGAAGGAAACCAATCAAAATAACACTTGCACTCACCCACTCAAGCAACACACTTTGAAAACCCCCTTACTCTATATACACTTTGGACACTTGAACACCATCAACGATTATGCAACCCAATGACGTGCATCAAAATGAAATATGCAATTTGTGGAATAGCATTCACCTTCTCCCCATAAGAATACCCATAATACATCCAAACTCTTCCTCTCTCAAGCACTCATCAAAAAATCATGCGCACAAGACTTGCCTCTCAAACACACAAGAGAATCACTTACATCAAACTAACACACTTTGCATAGAGAGCTCATCTCCATCTATGCAATGCCGTGACACAAATAAAATCACCATGAGAGGTAGCCACATGCATATGTAATGAATCAAAAGAGAGTTGGAGTGAGAAATTTCTTTAGACCAATTGAATAAGTGTGGAGAAACAAACCAATGGTAAATTGAGAATAGAACACTTACTTGATTTCTCGCACACCTTTTAAGGGGAGGACAGACGGTGGCTAACCATCACGAATTGCGACACTTGAAAGTTTTGAAGATGATTTCATGATCATTAACATAACCATGAGAGAGATCATGATGTATTTACAAGTTATTGAGGTGCTACAAATGATTTATTGGGTTGATGCAGTAAGAGATTGTAGGATGGAAAGAGTGGAGAATAGAGTTTGCACTTCCTCCAAAGAGGAGGGTTAGGAGGGAGGATGTGAAAGAGGGAGAGTTGGGGTTTTCTCTACTATTGATCAAGAAACAACATGAAGTTGAAAATATAGGTGTGTGTCCTTGAGTCTCTCCAAGGGGGGCTATTTATAGTTGTGTAGGAGTGGGATTATGCTACACTTAATTAGAGTAAGTGATTAGACCTAATTAAGTGTCCTTTGACCACTCATTGAATATTGGACATAAAAGGGACTATTTATTCACCAAAAATATCATTTTAGACCGTGAAGGCTCCATAGGGGTGCATAATGTAGGTGGGCCCCACCATGAGGCCCTACGGGTGGCTCCTGCAGGGTATCTCAACTTGTCTATCTTGGCATTTAGAAAGCATCTTTAAGTTGGTCCCATCACATGCAAGTGACCTTGAACACTCATTGCTCTTCTAGAAGATGAGTAGGGGAAAAATAAGATCTGACCCTCTTGATTTACTTGATTTACAGTTCCCTTGTGCTGCGAATCTGACAGATTTACACTATTTTGACCATAACTTTTTACCTGTAGCTCGGAATGACATGCTTCAAAAGGCAAAATTGACCTTCTCAACATGTTTGATATGAATTTGGACTATTCTTCACGCCCTTGCACCAAGGAATTCGGTTTGGAAGGTCCACACTAGGCTAGGGAACCTTTTGCTTCCAAGTCTACTTGTATGGGCCCTTTGCTTGTATGCATCCAAGGGGAATCATGCTTTTTCAAAAGGCTATGATGCTTAAACAAATAGAGGAGGGCCCAATATTATTTTCTTGTGAAAAGAATATACAATTGGAGTCTTTTTGAAAGGAGAGAAACTATATGTATATTCTTAAGAGATATTGGGCCACCTATGTAGGGGGCATAGAAGACTTGTAGAGAGGGACCATAATCTTTGGTAAAGACAAGTGGAGAGTTGATTTCCATGGAAATTTATCTATATGGGGTGGAAGATGAATATATTATTTTTCTACTACTAATTCACAAGAGGTAAGAAAGTTTGGGGGTATATAGTTGGTTATTGTATGCTTATTCTATTTACAAAGCAAAAAAGAAAAGGGTGGTAATATAAATATATGACTAAGGTGACATTTTTGGGAAGAGTATAATGTAGGTGTCGCCACAAAGGTTAAATGAAGAGGGGGAATTTACTCTAGATAACTTAATAGCGTAGAAAAATATATACACATATGAGGAAGAGGACGTTGAGTAGGCTGACAAATGTTGCAAAAAGATGTTTACCATTTTATGCCACTCATATTAGCCCTCCCCCAAGGCTAGAGATATTCATATCTTTAAGAGGACGGTGTTGCCCATCGTGTTATGTAGTCAACACCCATGATGATGAAAACCTTTCTTGTAGAAGTACGAGGTAGGGGACCTATTGCATCCACACCCCACTTTTCAAAAGGGCCATAAGATATTATTGGGACTCGAGGCTCATATGTTAGTCGTCTATCCCCAGCAATTTGGCATGGCTTACATGCCTTACACCAATATTGGACATCACGATGTAAGCTCGGTCAAATAAACGCTGCTTGTAAAATCTTCCTACTTGTAATATCTTGAGAATAGTGACCACCACAGACATCATCATGACATGAAAGAAGAATTTTCTCTATCTCTTGCACACCTGGTACTCTCCTCAAGACCAAATATTTTCCTTTGTGATATAAATCATCCCCGATCAATTGGTAAGGTGTGGCCTTCTTAACTAGTCTATGTCTTTGCACCTTGTCTAAGTGTTTGGGACACTCACCTGCTTGTAGAAAGAAGATAATGTCTTTTAGCTCCTCTTGACCTTGATATTTGGGTTCATATAGTTTCACACCTCCTACCGCCATTTGAAGCTTTTCATTTGCGAGTAAGTCTGCTTCCTTGTTATGAGTTCTCACAATGTGTTGTACCTGTGTTGCTTTAAAACCCTTCATCAAAGCTCTTACACCACTAAGCCACTCAAACAATGTACGATTCTTGCACCTCCAAGTCCCTTGGATTTGCCTGACCACTAGCAAAGAATCAACTTTTTATAATAAGTCTTTGTATGCCTAATTCTTTGCATTCTTCTAACCCAAGGGTTAAAGCAGCATACTCAGCCTTATTGTTAGAGTGAACACTGGGTAGAGTGATACCTTTTCTAACCATTACCTCCTTTTGTGGGTTCAAAATGATGATTCCCCCTGCTGCTTTGTCTTGTTGGCGTTGATAAGCTCCGTCAAAGCATAAAGTATGGGCATTATCAATCTCCTTCACTTTGAACTGTTTTGAGCCTTCCTCTCTTTGTAGTCATGATCCTTCCCTTTCTCTCACTTTGTAGGTGAGAATGTCTGCAAGTCCTGATCTTGTGCTATCTTCTACAAGGAAAGTGTATTCAAATTCTTGGAGTTCAAGCACCCACTTTGCTATTCTAGATGAGAGGCTCATGTGTTGTACTACATATGGTAGATTGTGCTCTAAGGTGAGAAAAACAAATGGCACAGGGAGAAGATACGATCGAAACTTCCTTACCGCAAACAAGATTGCAAAGACCACTTTCTCCATTCAGTGTATCCCTTCTCGGCCGGAGTCATCACCTTGCTTGCAAAATAGATCGGCCTCATGTATGATGTTTTAGGATCTTTTTGCATCAAAACAACACCAATTGCTTCGAAACCTACACTTGGAGTGACATAGTAGGTCTCCTTTGGATCTGGTGGCATTAGGATTGGGAGAGAGCTAAGAATGCCCTTCACTTCCTCAAAACATTTTGCATGTTCCCTCCCCCATTCAAATGTAGATTGTCTTGCCAACCTATGCAAAGGGGCGATGGCTTCTGCTAGGAGATGGATGAAGCGAGACATGTACCTCACTTTGTGGTTGAAGGTCATTAGCTCCTTAGTTGTTGTTGGTGGAGATAATGACAAAAGGGCCTCTACTTTAGAGGGATCCACTTGAATTCCTTGTGAAGAAACCACATGGCCTAGCAAAACCACCTGAGATTCACCGATATGACACTTCTCTGGGTTGAGTTGTCCCCCAAATTGATGGAGCCTCTTAAGCCCCTCTTCAACCTTTTGGCAGTGAAGTGATCTACAACTATAAATACAGAAATCATCCATAAAGACTCTTATAGATTTTCCAAAGAATGGCTGAAATACAAATATTGTGAATCTCATGAAGGTGCTAGGAGCATTGGTGAGCCCAAAAGGCATTACTCTGAATGCAAAACATCCCCAAGGTGTAATGAAGGTGGTTTTTGGTTAGTCCTCTTCTGCTATTCTAATTTGAAAATATCCTGAATACCCATCACACACAGTGTAGCATTCGTGACCTGCTACTTCATTCAAAATTTCATCTTGGAAAGGGAGAGGGAAGTGGTCCCTCTTTGTCGCAGCGTTGAGGGGTTTGTAATCCACGCAGACCCTCCACTTACCATTCTTCTTGGGAGTGACTACAATAGGTGATACCCATTCGGAGTTGGATACTAGATAGATGAAGCCAGCCTTCAAGAGTCGATTCACTTCTTGTAGGAGAGCCTTTTGTTGCACAGATCCTAGTCGCCTTAACTTTTGAGCCACGGGTTTGGTCCCTGGTTTCAATTCAATTCGATGCTCTATTACATCTACACCTCTTATTTGTGAGTAGTCAGTGATAAACAAATTGGGATACCTCCTGAACATATTGATGTAGGACCTCTTCTCCTCACAAGTAAGATCTTTTGCAAGCATCTTCTCAAATCCTTCTTCAAGGTGGTGGCATCTTTCATCCCCTCGTGTGTGATTGTCTGTTGGCTTTTCTTCTACTTGAACATCTTGAGTGTTGGCGTTGAATACAATTCCCATTACCTCCAAAGAAGACTCCTCTTCACTGGTTGATGCTTCCTCATCACTTGAGTAAGGACTCTCCTCCTCGCTCTCTTCATCTGTCGTGGTTTCATAGTTGATATCTAGTTGCTTTCCTTCTCGCCAATCATACACCACCGGTTGACCCTTCTTAAGAATCAAACGACCACTTCCCCATTTTTGATTTGCATTCACAGCAATGAGCCAAGGCCTCTCTAGGATGATGGGATAGCCCTCCCCCTTAGCTGGCATGACATACATATCCACTCGTGCATCTATGTTACATACAGAGACTTTTACATTTTCAATGATCCCCAAACACTTCACACTTGAGTTGTTGGCTAGCCTAGCTTGACAATTAGAGGACTTTGTAATTTCAAGCCCTAACCTGTTCATTGATTTTTTCGTGATCACACACATTTGAGCTCCACCATCAACATATACATTAGACACCTTTTTACCCCTTATGTAAGCATCCACAATGGGTTCCACATATTTTTGTAGCTTTGAGGCCACAACCTTAATGGAAAGATTTGATTTCTTTTTTGGAATTCTTGTACTTACCAACTTTGGCCATTGACTTCTTACTTTGGCTGATAGGTGTAGAAGTTGAGGCCATGAAATGTTTGGCTTTTGGGTTTGTAAATCCTCCAGGATGTTGTAAGGCTCTAGCTCCTTTCCCAATGGGAAGTCGTTGATACCAATTTCCTTTTGCCTTGATCTTTTCTTCCTGCTACTTTCAGCTTCTTCCATCTTTGACTTCTTCTTCTTATCCCTTCTGGCTGAATTTGTTCCTTCACTTCTCATGTCTTCATCCTTATCATGTGCTCTTGTGCGTTTTTCTGCCGGCATAACATCAAATTTTAGAGTATGCTCATCTATTACCTCTTCTAGCTTGATGATGTTGACTCCTCTTTCTTCCTCCTCATGTGGGACGGGAGGTATATTTGCTGGTGGTGGTGGTCGACGAAGGATTTGTGGGCCTTGTGCTTGTTCTTGCTGCACAGTGAGAGGAGGCGGTCTGAGGGGATATATGTCTCCCGGAAGTCGCCTTGGATGTGGACAATTGTACATGCCATGGCCCATTTCATTGCAATTCCAACATCGCAACTCTTGAGCTTGTCTTCGTTGATTGCGATTCCCTTCTCTTGGTTGTCGTTGTTGAGGTAGGCCTTGTACTAGATTCAGAGTGAGGTTCTCAAGCTGTTGAGTTAGCCTTTGTAAAACCTCTTGTTGAGAGTTATCTCCTATTTGTGAAGATTGTGCAAGTGGGGCCCTAATTGGTGCTTCCATGGTTTGTGAAGACTCCCTCTCACTTACTTCATTCAAACCCCTTGCTCTATGTGCTTGGAAGTGTAGTTTTCTAAACTTGATGATGGCTACCTCACGTGCTTCTTTGAAGGTGGATGGGAATTTTAGCTCTACTTTAGCCTTTAAAAGTGGATACAAGCCAACCATGAATCTCTCTTTTTTTAGAAAGTTAGGTGCACCACCATGATTTTCTAATGTAGCCTCCCACCTACCCCATAGATTGACAAAGGTTGCTTCATAAGAGGGATAGTCTTCAAGTGATACCTGCTTATGTCCAATAAGACATTTCCATAGTCCTTCAGAAGTATCACCTTGCCCGAACTTGGAGAGGAAGCTTGCTCGTAGTCTCTCCCAATTGGACTTGATTTGGGGTTGCAAGGTCTCATACCATGCTTTAGCTTCTGCTTTTAGAACCAACGGGAAGGCTCGTAGCTTTACTTCCTCTTCATCTCTCCCGGATATGAGATGTGCCATCTCCAAGTTGTCAAGAAACTCTTGCGCATCTTCCCCACTTCTTGCATAGAATGTGGGAAAAGAACATGACATTTTGTTTAGACTTTTTGAAATCTCTTTTTTCTAAAGAAACTTTTCTCTTACGGGCCGCACAAGATTATTGACACTATAAATCTGATTACATTAAAATGAAGATGTACACATCCATTGTTAATTCGTACTTTATCATAGGTAGAATAAATGGATTAATTGAAGCATTGATTTCATTGAGGTGAGTGGATCCAAATATCCTCCTTATGATAGATTGAAACCTAAACTTAGTTGCAATGATTATATGAATGGATTGCCGAGCAATAGGCCTAAAAGGTTCATTGTTTTGATCGTGATTCATGTGCTACTCCTCGTTGTTGGTTTGAAGACCTCGTTCCTTCATATGGCCCTTGAGCACCCCTTCACCACTCCTTGTTCCTGCCTTTAAAACAAAATGAAAATGTGAACATCAAAAGAAGTTTCATAATTGATGATTTGAAGTATAATTGGATTGGGTGATGCCAGTATTTCTCTAAGTCTTTCTGCACCAAACATAAAAACAATGCGTTGCTGGAAAAGACTTTTCTATCTATATGAACATTTACTCTAATATGTTGTGCAAAATGAAATGGATAGATGGGAACTCCATTGTTCATCACTAAAAAATTTGAAGGTAACTTGGAAATATGTTCCTCAGTGGGGGCACCACTTTATGAGGGCGAGCTTTTTGAAATGGGGCCTCTAAACCCAAACCAATGGGCCTACCCTCACAAAATGTTCGTAAAGAGGTACGCACACTACTTGGGGCACCACCTTCTTTTGGGAGTGGAGAAGGAAACCAATCAAAATAACACTTGCACTCACCCACTCAAGCAACACACTTTGAAAACCCCCTTACTCTATATACACTTTTGACACTTGAACACCATCAACGATTATGCAACCCAATGCCGTGCATCAAAATGAAATATGCAATTTGTGGAATAGCATTCACCTTCTCCCCATAAGAATACCCATAATACATCCAAACTCTTCCTCTCTCAAGCACTCATCAAAAAATCATGCGCACAAGACTTGCCTCTCAAACACACAAGAGAATCACTTACATCAAACTAACACACTTTGCATAGAGAGCTCGTCTCCATCTATGCAATGCCGTGACACATATAAAATCACCATGAGAGGTAGCCACATGTATATGTAATGAATCAAAAGAGAGTTGGAGTGAGAAATTTCTTTAGACCAATTGAATAAGTGTGGAGAAACAAACCAATGGTAAATTGAGAATAGAACACTTACTTGATTTCTCGCACACCTTTTAAGGGGAGGACAGACGGTGGCTAACCATCACGAATTGCGACACTTGAAAGTTTTGAAGATGATTTCATGATCATTAACATAACCATGAGAGAGATCATGATGTATTTACAAGTTATTGAGGTGCTACAAATGATTTATTGGGTTGATGGAGTAAGATATTGTAGGATGGAAAGAGTGGAGAATAGAGTTTGCACTTCCTCCAAAGAGGAGGGTTAGGAGGGAGGATGTGAAAGAGGGGGAGTTGGGGTTTTCTCTACTATTGATCAAGAAACAACATGAATTTGAAAATATAGGTGTGTGTCCTTGAGTCTCTCCAAGGGGGGCTATTTATAGTTGTGTAGGAGTGGGATTATGCTACACTTAATTAGAGTAAGTGATTAGACCTAATTAAGTGTCCTTTGACCACTCATTGAATATTGGACATAAAAGGGACTATTTATTCACCAAAAATATCATTTTAGACCGTGAAGGCTCCATAGGGGTGCATAATGTAGGTGGGCCCCACCATGAGGCCCTACGGGTGGCTCCTGCGGGGTATCTCAACTTGTCTGTCTTGGCATTTAGAAAGCATCTTTAGGTTGGTCCCATCACATGCAAGTGACCTTGAACACTCATTGCTCTTCTAGAAGATGAGTAGGGGAAAAACAAGATCTCACTCTCTTGATTTACTTGATTTACAGTTCCCTTTTGCTGCGAATCTGACAGATTTACACTATTTTGACCATAACTTTTTACCTGTAGCTCGGAATGACATGCTTCCAAAGGCAAAATTGACCTTCTCAACATGTTTGATATGAACTTGGACTATTCTTCACGCCCTTGCACCAAGGAATTCGGTTTGGAAGGTCCACACTAGGCTAGGGAACCTTTTGCTTCCAAGTCTACTTGTATGGGCCCTTTGCTTGTATGCATCCAAGGGGAATCATGCTTTTTCAAAAGGCTATGATGCTTAAACAAATAGAGGAGGGCCCAATATTATTTGCTTGTGAAAAGAATATACAATTGGAGTCTTTTTGAAAGGAGAGAAACTATATGTATATTCTTAAGAGATATTGGGCCACCTATGTAGGGGGCATAGAAGACTTGTAGAGAGGGACCATAATCTTTGGTAAAGACAAGTGGAGAGTTGATTTCTATGGGAATTTATCTATATGGGGTGGAAGATGGATATATTTTTTTTCTACTACTAATTCACAAGAGGTAAGAAAGTTTGGGGGTATATAGTTGGTTATTGTATGCTTATTCTATTTACAAAGCAAAAAAGAAAAGGGTGGTAATATAAATATATGACTAAGGTGACATTTTTGGGAAGAGTATAATGTAGGTGTCGCCACAAAGGTTAAACGAAGAGGGGGAATTTACTCTAGATAACTTAGTAGCGTAGAAAAATATATACACATATGAGGAAGAGGACGTTGAGTAGGCTGACAAATGTTGCAAAAAGATGGTTACCATTTTATGCCACTCACCGTCTTACTTCATCCACTTCTTCTTCTGTAAATGGGATGTTAGGGATGTTTTCTGCCGTAGCATCCAGGATCTCAAATTTTTTTATATAATCTTCAAACCTATCTTTGTGTACCCTTTGGGATGATCCCGACATGGCCTCTACTGATGACTTCCATAGCTTGCTCAAATCTCCCTTGAGGGCTCTTTCGGCTCTGAAGCTTTCCATTGGCCGCTCTAGCCGTGCCGCTTTCTGTGATTTTGTCTCTTTGATCGGCACTTGTACATTTTCTTTCTTTCCTTTCTTCAACTCTGGCTGCTCCTCTTGCACGGTCTCTAACCGGCGCTTCAAACGTGTTTCTACCCTGGGTGCTTTGGGCGGTTCATCCTCTTTATCTTCCTTGAGCCTTAGCCAGTCATTCTGTGATGGAGGGTCAGGCCATCTTCCCTTGGCGTGCAATGCCCCATAAACCACTTTCGTTATCAGCTCACCCGGCACAATGTAGGTGGGGTTCTTGTTGCCCATCTTCACCAGATTATCATGGATATAGACAGCATAGTTGATCACCTTTGGCTTGCTCTTCTGCATTGCCCAGGTGAAGGGTTTGGCAATTACTCCAGGCAGCATTCTGTACTTCTGTGACCGCTTTATACACATGTGGAAATACTGGTTGTAAAGCTGGCTCATGATAGCCACTTTAGGGTTTGCAATGTCTTCAAAGGTGTAGTTGCTCTTCTTTTCAAAGTATACCTTGACTTCATCTCTTCTTTTGGTTACACTATCCCCTTTGTTGGTGAGGTCTAGTATTGCTGCTATCACTCTCTCTATGATTACAATCACAGTGTCTGGCTTGCCTTGTAGATCTGTAACTCTGGCCACTCCATCTTCTTTGATAGTGGTCACAAGCTTCCATACTCTTTTTATGTCAATTCCAGCTGGCACAGCTTCAAAATAGTTATGGAGATCTATCTTCTCCAGGTACTCTACCATCTTGCTTCTGACAAACTCTATTGCATTTCCTTCAGTATCTTTGAACACGCCTTGGTAGATCTTCAGATCATTTGACTCTAGCAAATCCTCCTGGATCCACGTGTTGGTTGGCTTCAGAGTTCCTTCTGGGATGACAAAGGGCTCTACTTCTTCCAAGTAGTCTTTTATTGTCATCCTTTTCTTCTTGGCCGGGTATTTGGCTGCCATGGATCCTGTTGCACTCAGTAGTCCAAAGTTAGCATTTTTTCCATATTAGCTGAGAAACTGAGTTTTAACTGTCCAAATGACTTGAAAATTGAAAATAAAACTTAAAAGAAACTTGGGAAACCATGCATGTGCTCACAGTATAACTTTGGCCAAAATTTATCATTTAGACATCCTACGTGTAGGATGTCTTTTTCATCAGTTTTTGGTGAAACTTGGCAGGCTGGTGGCCCTTGGCTTGATGAACATGGCTATGTGATTGGAATTGGGTTTGGGCCTCAAAAAGTGCATTTTTTGAGCAGATTCAGGCTTTAGGCTCACAACTTGGGTAGGATGTCCACAACAGGTGGCAAATGATATTCAAATGGGTTGAAATTTGATATATGGGCTCCTTGCACCATGGTAATGGCTCCCATGATGTCATTTCTTGCACAGAAGGTCAAAATTGACTTGGAGACATCCTACGCGTAGGATGTCTTTTTCATCAAAATAGCTTGAGATTTGTTCTATGGGTAGCTCTTGGCCTGTGGAACACGGCCATGCTCTTGGATTTTGTTTTGGACAAGAATTGGTGTTGGTAAGACCCTGTGTAGTGTTTTTGGGCTCAAAAAGTGCATCTTTGATGTGTTAGGGGCCAAAAGTGATGGGAATGGCTTGAAACTTGACATATGAGCTCTTGAAGGTGATATGAAGAGATATGGAATTGAAAGACACCATCTGTGGGCCAAAAATGTCATTTAGACATCCTACACGTAGGATGTCTATTTCATCATTTTTTACATGTGACCACACAGATTGGTTGGCCATGTGCCTATGAATGTATTGTGCAATTTTCATGTGATTTGGACAAGTTTTGGTAGGTCTATCTATGGCCCATTATTGCCTCTATGCCTTGACTTTGCGTTTTTTCATGCATATGAGGTCAATTTTTGTCCAAATGTGATGAAACTTGGTGGCTAGCATGTAAAGGCTATTCAGAAACTTTGTGTGATGAGAGATGTTGGGATTGGTGCCCAGAAATGGCTTTGAGACATCCTACACGTAGGATGTCTCTTGATGAATTTTTTGTGGAGACTGCTACTGGCGCCTGTCCTTAGTCCCCCTGAGTCCCTTTTAAGCCCTATTTCAACAAAAAAGTCAAATAGATAGAAAGTAACTCCCTGTGTGTATTTCAAAGCCTCCGAGCCGTTTTCTGACTTTTGGAGTGCTTTTCGGCGATGAAATTTCTTGATGTTGGTCTCCATAGCTTCCCGATCCCTTGGGGATCCTTGCCGTATGGTTTTTGTCGACTTTGGCTTCACCGGAGCTCCGTTTGGCAATTTGTCGCTCTAGAAGAACTCATGGTTGCGTTTACATGTCTTCGATGACTTGTGGTGGTCTACCACCATAGGACTTGGTTGTTGATGGTCTAGGAAAGTTGCTTGTGAAGCTTGGTGGCAAACGGACATGCGGTTTGGCCGCGAGAGCTATTTGACACTTTGTGTGTCTAATGCCATTTTTGAAGTTTAGTGCCGCTTCGGGTCACCGTATAGCCATGTGGGATATATACACTTGTCGAGCATGTCGAGATGTTCCTACCCATGAGTTTTGGTAGCATTTGGGCGCCTATCCACCGATTTCCCATTTGGTGGCCTCTTGCGGGGCTCTAGGAATTAGGGTTTTTCCCGATGGTTTTTTACTGCCTTTGGTCATCCAAAAGTGGTCTCCATGCTAGGGTAAGCTGCCGATGAAGTGTCATTGCTTTTGGGTTAGCCATTAGGTGGTCACTTCTACTTGTAGGTCTCTGCTGCCCGCTTTATGTGTGAACCCTACGCTAGTTTTCACGACAAAACGACAAACATGCACGAAAAGCTCAAGGTGGTGAGCCTACCTCTCATGTCTGGAGCCCGTCGGGTAGTCGTGCGCGTCGTAGAAGCTGTTGGAAGTTCCGTTTGCTCTAGGTGGCAGAAGCTCTCTCTCAAAAGTCAATAGTGGAAATGAGCTTAAAATGAAGTGAGAATTTCTTATAATGGGGGTCCCCGAACCACTTTTCATGAAATTTGACATGTGCTCCCAACTTCTTGCGAGATGCGGTTTTTAGGCTCAAAAATTTCTTGATTTGGACTCCATTTGCCCAGTTTACGAGAAATTTGACGTTTCGGTCAAAATCTGGCCAAAACACGCTTTTCGCTCCAGTCTCATAATTGCACCGCCAATGTACCGTAGGTTGTCCTATAGTCACTGATCATCCCCATACTTTTTGTTTTTCATTATGACCTTTTTTCACCCGCTTTTTGTATTTTTGAAGTTTTTCTGCCAAAAATTAGTAAAATTAAAAGAAAAATAGCAAATTAAACCCAAAAAAAATCCCCAAAAATCATAATAAATCAAAAAAATCACCGCAAAACACTATATACACTCACATGCAATTTTTATGGCTGGATTTCTCCGTGTTTTCAATATTTTGCCTGAAAATGGCTATTTTTACTTATATACACACCTAGGGGCTTGATTTGGCGTTTGGCCCCATATACTTGTAGATTAATGTTGTTTAAGGGCATATGTACTGTTAGTCCAGAAAATTTTGCAATCAAACAACAACCCTTTTAAATAGTCGAAAAACATGCCCTTTTTTGCCCTTTTTTGCTCTTTTTGTCATTGGGTCCGCATTTGAGAATGCCTCCCCCCCTCCTAGCCGGAGTCCTCACGGACGACAAGGTATCGCCTCGGTGTATGTGTCATGCATGGGTTGAAAACTTGTGCTAATGCTTGGCCGTGTAATGTGGCCCTATATAATGCATACTCGGTCAATGCATGGAAAAATTAATGTTGTGCAAGAGGAAGGTATAAGCAAGATGCTTATGGGCATTCGCCGTCGAGGTTTCCTGTTTGTTCTGAATTTGGTCAGAAGATTTTCTTTGCAAGAAAAATTTGTAACTCTACCTCTCTTTGTTTGATCGTTTTTCTTACAACAGTCGCGAGGTTCGCCGCTACTCTCGACATGGCCGTAGTCATCTCCTTGGAGAGAATTTTCATGGTGGAATTGGTCATAGACTTTGTCTCTTTTGCTTTCCATTTGTAGCTTTGCTTGGCAAGTTTTTGTAGGTTTATTGCTACTTCCCCGGTTGTCATTGTCTTGCTGCTGATTGGCACCCACATAAATTGGTTGGCCGGTTTCTTATGTTGTGTTTGTCTGCCTTTCGATGTTGCTTGTACGGAAGGGAGTTCCTGTTGCTTTGGTTTCGGGATCCAAATGCGAGTCGCATTTAAGTTGTTGCTGAGCATTTTCTTTGAAATCCATATCTGTTTTATTCCCTTGGTTATTGGTTGAATTGTCTTCTCCTTTTGATTTCTTCTGTTGTATTGTGGTTTGTCTGCCGTGTCACCTCTTTCCTTCTGCACCCATACGTGTCTTTCTCATGTTTGTAACCTTGATCTCTTCACTGCGGTCGGTGACTTTTTATACTTGTAGTGAACATGGTTGACAGTTCCCTGTTTGTTAGCCTTCTGTATCATTTTGTTCTTTAGTGACACCCTTCCTTTTGGCTCTTTGTCCAGTGATTGCATTGCTGGCAACTGATTGTTCCGGGGTTGCTGAGCAAAGGCTACCACTTGTTGTTCTTGTGCATGCTGAATTTTGACTGCATCCGTATTCCAATCTATCTGTACATTATACTCTTTTTGCCAAGGTTGTCCCAACAACATGGGGTGTTGTGTGCTTTCATCCTCAACCACATAGAACTTGTGTGGGTAAATATATTGATGTACTTGTACATGCAATATAGTCCAGCCCAATGTTTTTAGTGAATGTGATGTACTACTTTCCAGCACTTGTGGAGTAGGATGTAGTTGACCTATGGGCTTGAGCTGTTTGTATAACTTGTAGGAGATTAGGTTTGCTTGAGCTCCAGAATCAAGCAATGCCGTCGATTCAACTTGATTGCTACCCACTTTGACTGCAATTATTGACTCCACTGTGTCTTCATCAAAACTCGTTAGTCGAATAGCATTTATTTGCAATGGTGATCCACATTGTTGTCTTTGTCGTAGAAGCCGTCTTTTTGCAATGCGTTCTTTTGCTTCTGCTTGGGCTTCTTCTCGTACCCTCTATTTCTCCTTCATCCGTTGTTTTTCTTGATGGATTTGTTGAAGCATATCCTGTGTTAGTGGTAAATGATATTTCTTTAATCGACACCCACTAATCCAATTTGGCATTTCTTCTCCTGCTAATGTAGCAAGCTTGACAGCTCCACTTTGTGATAGGTCACTAATCACAAAGGGTCCCATCCCTCGCTTCTTAAGTTTCTTGGCATGTTGCTTCAAGGTATAAACAAGTACATAATCACCTGTTTTGAACTCTTTCGTACGTAGCATAGATCGAAGCTACAGCTCGTAAGAGAAGTTCAATGAGCTTTTCAAGATCATCTATTCTTGAAGAGAGCTCATGCCATGTCCATTCTAAGAGTTTTGCTATTTGTAGAGTTGGAATTAAAAACTCTATGGGTAATATAGCATTTAGGCCAAACACCATATTGTACGGTGTCGTTACTATTGATGTTTTGTAAGCTACCATGTATGCCCATAGTGTTGAGTGTAGCTGTTGATCCCAGTCTGTTCTCAACTCTGATACAATTTTAGTTAGAACAGTGCACAGTGTTTTATTTGTGGCCTCAGCTTGTCCATTTGCTTGTGGATGATATGGAGCAGATTTTCTATGTATGACCATGAATTCCTTTAGCAGATATTCAATGACTTCATTAAGAAAATGTGTCCCTCAATCACTGACAATTTCTATTGGTAACCCGTATCGTACAAAGACATTCTCATATAGAAATTGTGCAGTGATTCGTGTATCTGCTTTTTGTGTTACCTTGGCTTCTGCCCATTTTGTGAGATAGTCCGTGGCCACAATGATATATTGGGTATGGGTGCGATATTCAGGGGGTGAAATAGGCTCCACAAAATCAATGCCCCATTTTTCAAATGCCCTTGCTCCCATCATTGGCCGTAGTGGCATCTCATCTCTCTTTATCGGCACCTTGGTGCGTTGACAAGCGTCACAACGCTTTACAAACTCTTCAGCATCCATATGCAATGTAGGCCACCATATTCTTGCGGTTAAGACAATTTTTTCCATCTTATTGCCTGAAAAATGGCCTCCACTTATTCCGCCATGTGCGTGTTCTAGAATCAGTAGGTATTCACTTTCACTTGCACAGATTCTAAGTTGATTGTCCTTTCCTCGCTTATAGAGTTGGTTCCCAATTAAACTAAAGTCGCGAGCCTCCAGCTCTATAGCCCTTTTCCATGCTCTTGTTATGTTTTCAGGAAACGTCCTTGTGGTTAAGAAATCAATGATATATTGACTCCATGTAGGTGCAATGTCTACCTGAAACAATGTCGCGTGATCCATTGGTCGTTTGGCACTACATATAGTACAATTGTTAACATAAGAATGTGTGTTAGTATACATAGTTGGCCAATAAACCCCCAATTGTTGCAGTCTCTGGTGTGTTTTCATTGTTGAACAATGAAATGCACAATCCTGGACATGTGCTTCTTCAAGATAACACTCGAATTTCTCCGGATTTATACATAATCGTAGAATTTGGTCCAATCCAAGATGATACAACCGTCCTGCAATCAACTGGAAGTTTTTTGTTTGTCGAATTGTTTGTTGTTTGGATCTGTCTTCCTTGTTATCAAACCTTCCTCCAAAGGAAATAATGCTAACAATTTCCTGAGACCATTTGGGTATCATTTCAATATTGAAAAGATAAGCATCTGGTATGTCATCATCTACTCCTTCAAGAGCTTCCCTGTTGTGTAGCCTTGAAAGATGATCCACTCGTAGATGAGTTTTACCCTTTTTGACCACCATTGTGAAATCAAACTCTAGCAATATAATAAACCATCGTACAATTCTCCCTGTATTGCATGGTTTATTTACCAGATACAAAAGAGCTTGATGATTTGTGAAGAACACAAATTTATTTGCAAGCAAATAATGCCGAAATTTCTTTACAGCATAAATCATTCATAACCCCTCTCTTTCGGTGGTTGTGTAGTTCTTTTCCGCATTATTTAACTGTCAGATTGTATAAAAAACTGGAAAATCCATTGTTTCGTCTCCAGGTTGAGCTAGAATACTCCCGATTGCATATGCAGATGCATCAATGTGAACATGGAATATCTTTTTCCAATCCGTTGCTTTAAGTACAGGTGCTGATACAAGGTTTTCCTTCAGCCTTTGAAATAAAGTTTCACACTCCTCAGTCCAGTCGAAACTAACTAACAAATGATACAGAGGTTGTGCAATGACTACATACATATATATGAATCTTCGATAATAACCGCAGTGTCCCATGAAGGATTTCACTTGTTTCGCATTAGTAGGCCTGGGCAGGTCTACTATGACTTTGATTTTGTCTAGGTTAGTGGTTATGCCATTTCTTGAGACAATGTGTCCTAAGATGTGGCCTTGCCTAACCATAAAAATTCACTTTTTTAGGTTAAGACAGATTCGATATGTCTTGCACTTCTCAAATACCTTTTGCAAATGGTCAATATGTTCCTCTCGTAGAAGAGAGTGTACACAAAGATCATCCATGTATATTTCTAAGAATATTCTTAGGTATTCTTTGAACGGGTGTGTCATTAACCTTTGAAAGGTAGCTGGGGCATTAGTTAAGCCAAAAGGCATAACTCTATACGCATATATTCCCCATTCTGTGGCAAACGTTGTTTTGTGTTGATCCTCTATTGCAATTGCCAGTTGGTTATACCCTGAAAACCCATCTAGACAGGAATAAACTCGTTTCCCGGCCACCCTCTCAAGTACATGTTCTGTGATCGGCAAGGGATAATTATCCCTTATGGTGGCTGCATTTACTTTTTTGAGGTTCACACACACTCGCAGTTTTCCATTCTTTTTGGGGACAACCACAATGGGTGACACCCAATCTGTATGCTCGATTTCATAGATGAATTCCGCATCCATCAGCTTGTCAATCTCCTCTTTGATTCGCTTAGCAAATGTGTCATTATATGTATAAGGAGGTTGTTTGCTAGGTTTGGCATTGGATTTCAAAGGAATTGTATGTTGACATATCGATGGATCAACTCCTTTGAGGTCTTTGTAGGACCATGCAAACACATCTTTAAGCTTCTTGAGAAGTTGTGTTAGCCGTTCTTCTTCTTCAGGCTCTAAATCAGTTGCTATATAGACCGGCTGAGGCTTCTCACCTGGTTCAGCGAGGTCTATCCGTTTTGCATTTTTCGGCCCATCGTAAGATTCCTGGTTTATTCTTTCCCTGACTAGTGGTGTCATTATGATTTTTTTGTCCTAGATGGTGAATTTCCGATAGTGTGATGGTACATTCATGTTTCCTTTTTCTGACTCCTCCTTACCATCACTTTCTCCCTCAGTAGTCCATACCTCTCGTAAAGACCGTTTTAGTTCTTGGTATTTCTTTTTACGCGTCAGTTTCGTCCACTCTGGGTCTTTTGTTGTGTCTTGTTTTGATTTTTGTGATTTTGTTTTCGTTTTAGCTTTTCGTACTTGTTTTATTTCCTCTTGCGTTCTTTCCCTTCGCACTCTCGAGAATCTCCCTGATATTTGGTCTTTTATACGGTCCTCTGCTTTGACAAGCATTAGATAGTGAGTTTTATCTTTTATCCTGGGCATCAGGTTTTCTCTCATTTTGTTTTCTGCTCGTTTTTTCCTATAGCATTCCTGGCGTCTAGGGTGCTGATTGGCAAAATCATAAAACTTGATATTCTCTGTTTTCTCCCCACTCTCGCTTGAGTTGTCTGAACACTCTTTATCTGCATCGTTATTTACCTCCAGATGCTCAGAGGAGTTATAAAACTCTTCTTGTTCTGGTGGTTCTACAAACTCATCTCCTCCTGGTATAATGCTTACCATGTAATAGGGTAGCACATCATAGCCATCCTTATCGCAAAATTTTGTCGTTGGGCTATCTGTAATGGTACAGACATCCAATGTTGCTAGTATGTGTTCCCATTTCAGAGGTTCCAAAGCATCTTCAGGAAAAGGCTCCGAAATATAATCCTTGTCCTCAATCATTCTTTCTAAGACGCATTCCTCTCTTTTTAAGCTCCCACAATGTGAAGCTCCGTACATCCATAGCTCTTTTTGTTGCCCTAACCAGGCTGGGAGTTCCGACCCTGCTAATGTAGCTGAATCAAACTCTTCCACTGGTGTCTGGTTCACATCTTTGTAACTATGGTCTTTTAAGTGAATTCTGGTTGTAGTCTCACCATGTCTGAGGTATATGTGGTCATAACCCCAATCCTGGACCATCTTTAATTGCCTCATGAATGGTCTTCCCAAGATGATCTCGTAATTGTTCTTTTTGTCGAAATCGACTATTGCAAATGTATGCTCATACTCGATTCCGCATGAAGTGACAATTACTCTTTCTAAGAGTCCTAGAGGCTTTTCCATGAACCCGTCTGCCAATTGCAATTTCATTATGGTAGCTCTCAAAGCTGGTTTTCTCTATTTTTTCCAGATTTCCTTAGTGGCAATAGCGACTCCTGCTCCACTGTCAAGAATAGCTCTGAAAAATACTCCTTGGAATTCTACTGGTAGCGTGGTGTTTCCATCTTCTCCCTTGCAATATTCTTCGACCTTGTTTAAAGGTACTGGCCTAGTGTTTAGTTGAAGCCTGTCCAATTCTCTGATCCCTTCTTGAAGCTTTGAGGTGGGGTCTTTTACTCCAAATTTTTCTAAGCATTTGCCTACGGTGGTCCACATGTTTGGTCGTAACCTCAGGAGTTCTGCTAATGTGATTGTGCATGCCACAGGAGTGGACAATAACTCAATCAACCCTTGTGAATCCATCACTCTGTTAGAAGACAGTCTTTGAGATGGGATTGCTCTCACCTCAGACTTGGCTTCATACTCTCTTTGGTAAGAGGGTAGAGTTTTTACAGAGTCTGGCTAGCTGTGCCCCGAACTGATTGATCCCTGGTCTCCCCCTTGTGAATGCATATCAAAGTTCATTCGTGATCTTGCCTCAAATTCTTCAATAGGAGGTAAGATCTCATTTTTCTCTTTTCTCATGCTATTCATGTGGTAACTCACCTTGTTAGCTTTGTTGGCCTCACGGATTTGCTTCCACAGGTCATCTAGATCGTTACAATCCTTACCCATTTCTACCACTGTTTTAGGCTGGAACCCCTCACTTGTCTCATCCATTGTATTTGGCACTATGATAGGCTCTCTCCTAGACTCAGAGGCATTCGTGATTCTTTTCTTCGTTTCTACTTGTTTCTCTAAAGTTGGTTTGATAGGGGTTGGAGTTGTTACTTCATGCCAACTTGCAGGTTTACCAAGCGGGTTTTCTATCAAGGATTGAGGTGTTTCAATCATCTTTCGACACATTTCCAACCTCTATTTTTCTATTTCCGCACATGGATAAGTCATCCATATTTGCTCTTGGGTTTGGTTCTTTTTTAGTATGGCTTCGTAAGCTTTTAGAAGTGCATCTAATTGCTCATTTAACTTTTCTGCCAACACTGATCCTCCTGTTCCTGCACTTTTGGGTTCTGCTATTTCCTTGGGTGCTATGGTTGCCGTAGTGTGTGAGCTGAGGCTAGCTAGATCCTCTAACCGCCCTAATCTATCCTTTGTGTGTTTTAACTCCTCGGATAGAGCCGTTTGCTCTCGTTCTCTCCTGGCTTTCATACGCGCCTTTCTAGCTTTCCAAGTGCTTCTCTGATTTTTCGTTTCTAACTTGGGGCATCGGTTTTTGGCTCTTCAATTATGGGTTTGTTCGTCATTCTTTGAGCTTGGGCTCGTGTTACTTCCTGAATAGGTATGATTGTCTCATTTTCTGACCCTCCACTGGAAGGCACTGCTTCCAGTATGTTCAAGGTAGTTTTTGCTCCTTTTCTCGGGTTCTTAGGGAAATCCGGAATCAAATGAGTAACTCCGCACTCTGTGCAATATGCGTTGACTCTAATGATTTCATCATGAGGACAGTCTCTTAGCCAATGGTCTCCACCACACTTGTAGCAGGGTCCTTTAGGCTGTTGAGGTGCTCCTTGAGCTCCTCTTTGTTGGTATGCATGTCTCTGCCCGCCCATGCCTTCGTTGGCTATGAACAACAATGTTCGTTCATCCAAGCTATCTCTTCCTTCTCCTGCTGCCTGTGCATCTACTGGTGGTCCTGCACCTCCTATCATGCTCTGTGGTTCTGGCGTTGAGGGTTCTTCCGGTGGATAATAGGCAGGATTTGCAGCATATCCACTAGGATCTTCATAATATGCATGCATAAGCACCAAAGCCTTCTCTTTTGGTTCGGTTACTGTTGGTGTGTATCTTATGCCAATTGGTCGTAATCCTGGTAGGGGTGGTTGTTGCCCCAACACTGGTTGTGGTCTTTCTATACCTACAGGTCCTGGTAGGTTGCATGCTTGATACCTAGGCACCGGTGGAATTTGAGGAGATGCTACCTGAGCTTGGGGAGCATACGATCGTTCTCACGTACCCCTTGTTGTAATAACATTCCTCCGTCCCATAGTTTGTCCATTTTTGTTCAATAGCACACCACTTGGGCTGTTTAGCCTGTGGTTTGGCGTACAAGTTAATCTTTTTTAGCACTTCCTCCTCAAGCTGCTCCTGGTTTACAGCTACTTCTCCTTTCGGTGCTGTCTTAGAAGACTTGCTTCCACTTTGTTGTGAGGATAAATCATCGTCGAGATCCTTGAACTCACCCTCTTTGTAGACCGCACAATTGTCTACTAGGTAAAGAGCCTCCTTAGTTAACTCATTTAACGTCGTGCTCCTCTTCATATGTAAGTTCTTATGGAGATCTGCATTCCTTAGTCCTTGGATAAATATAAGCATAAGTCTGGACTGAGTTGGCAGTTCTTCCACAGGGTAGAACTTAACATATCTTTTTAGTCGTAGGGCTGCCTTTCGCATAGATTCCCCTTCTTTCTGTTTGAATTTATGGATTTGTGAGACTGTATTATGAGCTATCCCCCTTTGTGAGAATTCCTCGATAAACTCGTCAAACACCTCCTCCATAGACTCAAAGTCTCTACGCTCCTCAGAGTCAAACCAAGTAGCAGCGTCATCCTCTAGGGTTAGTCCAAACCCTGCAAATTGGGTAGGGAACTCTAACACCTCTTCAGCTCTAATTACACGCACAAAGGCTGCTACATGATCTCTAGGATCTATGTTTTCCGTGTATTTCTTGTTTACCCATTTTTGCACTTGAGAAGGTCTAATTCTATGATGGTCTACAAATCTCATCATTGGATCTCCTCGTCCCAATCTATATACCTCCTCTGGCCTTCTGTAGTAGGCGGGTTCCTCTCCCAGTGGTGCTCCTAAGCCATAATTTCTGACGGTTCTTGCAAGAGATGGTTCATCCCTTCGAACTCGTTCTATAGGTGGTCTTCCAGGCTCTGTTGACCCTTGAGTTTTTGGCTTACTCTCTCCTTGATACCGTGAATAGAGTAGTGGTTCTTGTAAATCCCTTAGCCCTCGTGCAGCTTGATAACCATCTCGGTTTCGGTCTTGTTCTAATGTTGCACTTTGTTGATGCCATGCCTGCAATGATGGTTGGGTTGCTGGTTGGTTTTGGTTCTTGAATGTCTGCTGTCGGGTAGAATGTGAGGCCGTGTCATAATCTTCTGAAAAGGGATTTGTCGACTTGCTAGGGGTGTAGGTGGCTCTTGGCACTTCTTCGGGGGCATATGTTGATGCTCCTGGAACTGTTTCCTTTTCTACCTCCTCTGGGAGAATACATATGTATTCTCGTCCGTACCTATCAACGAAAACAATATCCTTTCCCATAGCAATTTCATAAGAGAATCAGTAAAGAACCTTGTCTTTTCTTAATTCGTTTGGGTAGGGTTCTTTGCAAAGAAAGTAAGAGACTATTCCCTCGCTCTCATGCTTGTAAATTCCCACATTCTCATTATAGGTCGAGACCCTGGTTGTTTTCTTATCATACATAAAAAGTGCTCCAGGTCGATCAATGTTTGGTGGTGGTTCTTGAGTTTCTGAAACCATTTTTCCTTTTTCCACGTTATCTCCATATCTATTGTAATCCTGTGGGTTACTAACTATCAGATAGTGGTTCCCCTTTTCGTCGCGGAATCTATCTCCATCATCATAGACTCAAATTATTTCCAGTCTCTGAGCCGGTCTTTCTTCAATACAAATACACTTGCGTCCTCTATAGTCAGAATAAACTAGGGCTCCCCTCGAGTTTGTTCCTTCTAAGAAGATTACAGTGAACTTGGAATCATTCAAATGATTTAGGGAGGTGCTTCCTCCTGGCATTGGTCCATCATAGGTGAAAACTCCTGGCTGTTGACTACCCATAATGAAGAAGGATTTGTCTGATGAAGTGTCAGCATCACTACCCTCCTCAATAATCGGTGCCAGTGGATCTAGCCTTGCCTGAGTTACACTCTCCTCGGTGGACACTAAGCTACCCTGATCACCTGCCACCTTTTGGTCTCTAAAAATGTGTCTTCCTGATCTTAAATTCATCAAGCTTAGCAATGCAACTTAACACAAATCCAACCACTCACCTGGCAAAGGATCAGTTTCCACACAATTTCTTGCTTTGCCGCTGAATATACCTGTACACAAGCGTTTAATTTCGACAATCGAATCAAAGCATTTAACCGCTAGAGGTGATCTTAGTAATGATTGGTATAACTGGAGAGTTAACCTCAACCACTACTGTATTTATACACTGCTGATGTTCTGGATTAGGTCTGCTAATCTGGAACTGTACTTTCCCTCGGATGTCAGTCAATTTACATGAAAATTCTAAATTCATTCTTTGCTCTGTCAAAAGGTCAAACAAGGTCCAAATTCACTTCTGAAAGAAGTTCTGGAATCCTCAAGTCAAATGGAACATCACTATATAACCTCAGTCAAAATTTCTCTTCACTAAACTCCAGTAGACATCCTACGCGTAGGATGTCTCCTGCTCTGTTTTGCCTGGATTTTTGCACTATGGATTCCCCTTGATGTGCTGAGTCCACAACTGTTTTTACTTTTTGATATGGACACCTATAAGCTGGTCAATGGATCAGAAATCTGTTCCAACAGCTTGATGTTGGTCTGACCAGTCAAATCAACCACAATTTGGACCAAAATTGACTTGGTGGCTTGCCTCAGGCTATACAACACCCTGCTAAGCCTATGGTCAGTTTCTGGCTTGAATTTCTTGCTTAAGACATTCTACGCGTAGCATGTCTTTTTGCTCCAAATGGCTTCAATTGCAAAGCACAGACTCCTCTTGGGGTGCTGATCACTTTGGTATGCTCAAAACTGAGTTTGGAGTGCAAAATCACACAGATGACATCCTACGCGTAGGATGTCTTTTTGGCCTGCTTGACCCCAGACTTGACCCACAGCTTCCCCTTGATGTCAGCAACCCAGTGGTATGCTTAAATTTTGGTTTGGATTTCAAAAGTCCCTAATTTTAGCTGTTCCAGCCTTTTTCAGTCAAAGATGCTACAGCCTGCTTAGAACCCAATTTTCTCACCCAAATGAGATGAAACCTTTCTCAGTCGCTCACTATATCATGCAGATCATGCTCATGCAGCCATCCTATGGTTTTGGTCTTAAAATAATGCCTTGGCACAATTTGGGTAGGATGTCTTGTTGGAATTAGGGTTGCAGAGAAACACACACAGCTTGGAGAAGACGAAGGAAGCTCAAGGCACACAATAGAGAGTGTGTTACTTAGTGTGCTATGGAAAAAAAAATAGATAGCCCTAGAGTGATGGGTGTATATACAATGCACGGGGGAAAAAACCTCCTAAAGAGGGAAAAAATGCCCCAACGGTCCTAGTGTGTTCACACACATCACTACCACATGTATATGGTAACAAATCCCCCCTGGAGTGATGCGGTGAACAAGAGCTGG
The DNA here is from genome assembly GCF_014529385.1 of Adiantum capillus-veneris. Lineage (NCBI taxonomy): Eukaryota > Viridiplantae > Streptophyta > Polypodiopsida > Polypodiales > Pteridaceae > Adiantum > Adiantum capillus-veneris. Next base: position 106,649,659 of record NC_140948.1, on the reverse strand, counting down.
CACATGAGTAAAGTAAGTGCCATGCCCTGAGGACAGGATCAGTCCACAAAGGGAAGTAAGCCCAAAGCTTTGCGGAAAGCTTCAAGCTTCTCACGAGACAATGCCTTTGTGAAAAGATCTGCAAGGTTGTCCTGTGTTGGCACATAAGACAAGTTGATCTCTCCTGCTGAGAGCCTCTCCCTGACATAGTGGTAATGCACCTCAATGTTCTTTGTACGAGCATGAAAAACTGGGTTCCTCGCAACTGCCAATGCGCTCTGACTGTCAATGTAGATAGTGTTGGCAGTGTCCTTTCCAACACCCAAATCAGTCATAAGGCGTCTGAGCCATACACACTCAACCGTAGCTGTGAAGACTGCCATGTACTCAGCCTCACAACTCGATGTGGCCACAGTAGGTTGCTTCTTGCTCAACCATGATATACATGAACTGCCAAGCATGAAACAAAAACCACTTGTGGACACTCGCATGTCAAAACAACCAGCCCAATCTGAGTCCGAAAAAGCATGTAAGTCTGGTGGAAATGATCCCCCCTTGGGATAAAACAAGCCAAGATGTAAAGTGCCACTAAGGTAGAGAAAAATCCTCTTGACAGCCTGCCAATGCTTAGACGTTGGGCTATGCATAAATCTGCTGACCTGTGAGACTGCAAACTGAATATCCGGCCTCGTGTTGCATACATAAATGAGGTAGCCAACAGCAGTTTGGTAAAGAGTGACATCAGCAATTAAAGGAGCCAATGGATTCCAGCATGAGCAAATAGCAAGAGGGGTTGACCAAGATGAGAGGAAAGGGTGCATTTTACTCCAACACATCGCTACACACACACACAACTCATGTGTGCAAGAAGAACTCCATCTCCTTCTCCAACCATTGAGAAGTAGAGGCTTGCACCAACAACTCTTGGCTATGGAATGAAAATCCAACCAAGAGCCAAGCTTCAATGGCATGCTCATCTCATCAGTCTACCAAGGGGTCCAATGAGCATCCAGCAGCCCAATGGCTTGCCTGATTCCTATTGGCCAGAAGACTAAGAGGTCCAATGAGATTTTAATTGATTGATTTAATTACCCAAAGTCCTCACAAAAGGGGAAAGGGGACACGTGTCTCAAGGCTATTAAAGGGATTATGTGAGGATAATACTTCTTTCTCCTAAGACATATCTTCTTCCTCTCAATCTATCCTCATTCCTTGCTAGCTCTCACCATTTTTGAAGGTGTGTGAGGTCTTGGGATTGAGGCTAGAGACACTAGGTGTGTTTTTCAAGCCTAAATTGGTGCATGAAGCTTCCATCTTCATTGCACCATCGTGTTTTGTTAAGGAACACAAAGATTGTACTGTACAAAAGTCTCCTTTGATGGGAGAAGCTGTAATACAAAGCCTTTATGGAGTGGGCGACTGGCTCCTTGTAAGTCTGGTGCTCGATCAATTGTTGACTGTTGTCAATTGTTCTATTTATCTCTCATTTCAAGTATTGTCAATGCCAAATTAGCTAGGTGTAAATTTATAGGTTGCTTTCTCAAATTAAGTACTCTCTCTATGCTCATTACGAACTTGTTCTTAATGAAATGCTCACTATGTTATCAATTTCTGCTACACACAAGTTACTAGTGCTTTAAATGTTACAGGTTCTACTTCCTTTGTAATCCTTACCATAAATGCACAATGATGAGCCACATAACTATCATGATTCAAACTCCACACATGATTTATTGCTCTTTCTGACACGTGTGGTCCAGGATCACTTCTAGCTGCCCTATTCCGTACTTGCATCCTTCTTATACCCGGAGTCTTCATAGGGGGTATTCCAAACTTCTCATCCAAACTCTGTGCCAAACCACTGCTATCTCCATCATCATAGTTAACACGCAAATTTGGCAACTTGGGGGCATCATCAACTTTTTCCTTTCCTTTCCTTGATACATTTGAAGTTTTCCCAGGACTCACTATTTCACGTAACCTGCCACTCCATGGATTCTCACCATGACTTGCACTAGAGGACCCTTGTGGCCCACTCAAGACTTGACCTGTATTTTTTGCAGCCACATTCTCTCTTACATCGGCAGCCAAATCATCTTTTCCGTGAGCATACCAACTTGCCATTTCATAAAAAATGTTATCTTGCTCACTCGCACTTTACACGTGATAGGATTGTAACACTTGTACTCTTTCTGCTCAAGGGAATAGCCAACAAACACGTTCTTTTGGATCAATATTACTTCTTATTTCATCCGGAACATGCACATAAGCAATACGTCCAAACGATTTAAAATCTAACACATCTTATGTTTCACCACTGAGTGTTTCTTCAGAATTCATATCATGTACTATAGCAGTAGGGGTCATGTTCATAATGTAGACACCTGTAGCAACAACCACAACCCAATAACAATGAGGCATGTTCTTCTCATTCATCAATGCTCTAGCCACTTCTGTAATGATCCTATTCTTCCACTCAGCAACATTATTTTTCTACGAAGTTTACCTTAATGAAAACTACCTTTGAATTCCATGCTTTTTTAGAAAACCATTGAATTAATTGGAAAAGTATTCTCCCCCTCCATTTGACCTCAGGCACTTTACATGTTTCCCAATTTATTTTTCAACCAGAACGTTGAAATTTTGAAAATGCATAAACACCTCACTTTTTTGCTTCATGAATTAGACCCATACCTTCCTCGTATGGTTGTCAATGAAAGTCACATAGTATCTACATCCACCCATAGATGCCTGTAGATGCTACCTGAATCCATGCATTTGTATGTACTAAATCCAATGCATGCTTACATGCTTATCATGAGAAAAGGATGCTTTTGCTTGCTTTCCAAATTGACAAGATTCACATACTTTTGCACTTCAATAACTTGAAACATAGGTAAATTTGTAACCATCTCTTTAGTATGCATCATTTTCAGCCTCTGCAAATTTACATGACCAATCTGTTTATGCCAAATCTCTATATCTAGAATAACATCGGCACCTTGCACAAACATGACAACATTCACTTTGGGCACATTTACATCCAGAATAAACATTCTGCCCACTTTCTTTCCTTGTGAAACCAAATTTTTGTCCTTATTATGCTCTTTGACAAAGAGACCATTGGAGTTAAACCTGATCTGTAAACCCTGCTCAATCATTTACCCAATAAAAACCAAGTTCTTTGTAGTGCTGGGTACATGTAGTATATCAGCCAGGTACTTCAATTTACCATCTATCATAGACAATAGCAAATTTCCTGTATGCATAATAGGACGTGCATCCCTAGTTTCTACATAACCAAGACTTTATAAAGTCTTCATTTCCTTAAACCATTCACCATGGCTGGTCATGTGATTTGATGCACCAGAATCCACATACTAGACATTATCACTAGATTTTTCCACAGCTGCAAACATAGTATTCAACAGATTTTTTCACATTTGCAGACATAGTATTCATCATGTGTTGCACCACAAATAGCCCCTCGGGCTCATCTGCATTCATGCTAGTGGTTGCATAGTTGTTTGTTGCCTCCTATCTTGACAATCACATTCAAAGTGACAATGTCATCCATAGCACCAACATACTATATTCCCGTGTTGACATGCATTATTGCACTACGCATTTCTAGAACCTCTCTTGGCTCCCCTTGCCTCAAAAGTCTCATCGACCAACACCTGTGTGCGCGTATGTCCCACATGTCAATGCAAGGAACTTGCCGATACACAGTGTGCAAGCCACAAATGGATCCAAGCACACAACAAGCCTAAACTAGTAAGCTCAAAGAAGGCGATGGTGTGTCACTCACCGCTCTACGCTTGCTTCGTGGAGGATTCCTCGCCGCGAAGAAGAAGGAGACGCTGCTACGCCGCGCTCAACCGCTTCACCGCCGTCGTGCCTTCGTAATGCTCGATTGCCCACACACTCCCTCTCTCTCTCCCTCTCTCACTCTCTCTCCCTCACACACACACAAAGAGATGAAGAAGAAGAAGAAGAAGGAGATGGAGCAAGAGCACTCTTCAATTGCACAAATGAGAGAATGAGTGAATTTTAGGTTTAGTTGACTTTTATATGAGCTCGCCCCATTCACACTTGGGCGCCCATGCTTAGCCAACTAATCCCTTGAATGTTCCAGTTAGAGTGCGCCTCTCATCGGCGATCACTCTTACCCTTTTCCTATTGGACCGACAAGCCCGGTACCTGACTCTACCAAATAAATAATACAATGTCCACCATAGGTTACAACGTCCGTCGTAGGTGATAGGGTGTCCATGAGCCGTGAGGGTTAACATGCCCCCCTTCCTGATGTAGATTCCGTCCTCGGAAGCTATTGAGTTGAAGCTTGTTCGTCGAGGTGGAAGAGCATTTGAGATGAATGTCCTTAGCCTTCTTCAGTCACTGCAAAATCAAACAACATTGGCACAATAATTGCATTCTCATATAGAATTCAAAATCATATGCAGTTGTAGGCAAACGATGTGATTGGTAACAGAATTTTAAACCATTTTTCAGCAATAAACATTAAATTGCAATTTATAATCAAATGCATAAACAGATGTAAAGGTAAAAAATTAAACAAGTCTGGGGTCGCTAATTTAACGGTCGAAAGGCACTAGAGATCGACTATTAATACCATGGGTAAGCTTCTTAATTTTCTCTGGTGATTTAAGTTGTTTAATCGCGAGAGCCAAGTATTTCATGTTCGAGGGCTGACTAGAGGCTATACCTAGAAGACCTTGTAGTTAAGCTACGATAAAAGGAATTTCTCATGAAATTATCGCCTGACTGGTTACCTTTCCTTTGACCCCCCAAAGTCTTTTCACAGTGATTCAATTTCGATGTGTGTGCTTATTTTGTATGCCTTGGGTTTTTTGCTTTTCAAAGAAAAGCGCCCACACTGTGAACCTCTAGGGCTCTAGTACCATAGGCGATACATGTGAGTGAAGTACCTAATCAAGCTAAGATTTCTCTTCCAACTTAAGATTTTACATTGTGGCACTTTGATTTTTTGTTTGTTAATTTCCAACATTTTAATTTTGTAACTTTGGGGGGTCATATAACACTGCTACCCTCCTCAGGCTCATCACATCAGTAAACTCCCTTTATAATACTTAAGCTAAAGGTCAATAGGGTCAAGCCCACTAGAAAGCCCTAGTACATTTCACACAATGCTACCTACATCGGATTAAGAACCTAAGTAACCATTGATTATTAGGAAGGCATTCCCCATGGTATTAAGAAAAGATCTCTAACACCTAACTTGGTCAAACTAGCTTAGTCGAACTTGCTTGATTTTTAAACCTAGACAAGTGATTATGACAAAAAATTACATTGAATTAAATGTTTGATACTAAGCAAATGTGCTAGATATTATGCTACCAATCACAATCAAAGAAGACAATCATAGATGCAAAAAAGATAAGGGGCAATGCTAATGGACAAGAAACACCTGTTTGTGTTGATCATCGCGCTTGATTTGAAGTGTGAATGAGAGAAAGATCCCATGAAGGTCCAAATCCTAACAACAGCAACACGCTCATGTACACACTAGGAAACACAAGGAATACCTCTAGGAGGCACATCAGTGGGAAAAAAGAACTTTGGTAATCACTCAACTCTAATACAGAAACACTCCTATCGTACTAATCTTACCTACCCTCCATCACTCGAGTGATGAGGATCAAAGGTGTTTTATGGCATAGGTTTCTGTTTCAATGTACCGGATGTGAATGTGTAGGTCTGGGTCAATGTTTTAACTTTTATTGTGCATACTCATTTGCTAATTGCTCTTGCTCTTTATTATTTTGGTTTTTTGTGAGTATAAGGCTATATATATACATTCCCTAAGATTGGGATATTGAGAGGTCAGGGAGGAAGGTTGAGAGGGAAGTGAGTGAATGATGACTGTTAGCAAACACTCCCCCCTTCCTTGGGTAGATCATACCGTTTGAAATGTGCTCCTCACCCTTTGAAACCAGTTGTTCCAGTCGGTAATAGGTTAGGATTTTTTCCATTAGTTTTCTATTACCTTAGGTGCCTCATCAAGTTGCAAGGGTGGTAAGGTAATCTCGCAGGATCGAACTTGAAGTGGTTCATTAGGTGATTCTTGAACACTAGAAGGTGTGGATTCCTTTGTAGCTTTATGGAGGTCCACTATTGTAGGTGGAGGCTGTGGAGAAGCTTTTACCTCTATGGATGTATTACATGATGAGCTAGAAGATTCATGGGAATCCCCCCTCCCTGAGCTAGGTGGATCAAATCGTTCTTTCTTCAGTACCCAAACTAGCTCTGGAGTGGGTGTGTAGCATTCTGTGATTTTTTTCTTTCCGCGATTGTCAATTCGTTTTGGAGCTACAAGATTGGGCTCACATGGGTCCGGTGACATTTAAGAACACAATCTACGTTTTGGCACCCAGATTTGATCATTTCCTTGATAGTAGCCTTGGGCTTCCAATAGTCGTTTAGGAATCCATCGCAACATTTTCTTATTTTTCTTGGAGCGAGTGGTACGTTTCTTACAAGGCTTTCATTTTTTAGTACTAGCCATGGTCGCTAAAGAAGCTTTAGGGACCCACTTGTATGTTTTCTTTGTTATATTAGGATGAGTCTTGTCAGAAGCTATATGCATTGCTTGCAGCATATTTAAGGGAACGGGCATTTCATCCCCCTCAAGTGTTACCCAAGTTGTCCCCCTGTTTCCCCAAGTGTCTATGGTTGCTGCTAGGTGGACCCAATCCACATTGTCTGACTCACTCATCCCAGGTAGTACATCCATATAAGGAGAATCTTCCCCAACATCAGTGTCCGCTTTACACGTGTAACAATACTGCAATGGGGCCGAGTGAACTATGGTGTCAGATCTATGATCAATTATAAACCTGTTTCCTAGAGAATGTGCTTGACCCGTCACAAGATCCACTCGAATGACAGAATCTTGGAACTGCAAGTAGACATGGTTTTTAGACCAGTCATGCACCATTTTTGCTTCCCTCATGAAAGGACATCCTAAGATCATCTCCGATGCCATAGTGTGTTTAGAGAAATCCATAACAATGAAGGTAACTCTTATTTTATGTCCAAAAACCTTGATCTTGAGATCTTCTAGCATCCCAATAGGTTTAACGATAGACCCATTGGCCATCTTCACTACTATGGTTGTGGTCGCAAGGTGAGGTCTTCCCATAGTTTCCCATCAATTTTTAGTCACAATGCTAACCCCAACGCCACCATCAAGGATTCCCTTCACAGTTAATCCCTTAGTAGTGATTGGTATAGTCGCATTGGATTCATCACCCTCAAAGTATTGTCCCAACTTGTTAACAGGGATTTCTATAACAAGGTTCTCATCTAGGTTGGGTTGTGGATCTAAGTGTTCCTCCTCTATTGGCATCTCCCCAGCTCCATCCATCTGTGCAAATTGTGGTAGCCCAAACTTTAGTTCTCCATTGAGGAAGGCTCGAAGAGCTGAGACTAGCTCGGGGTCTTTATATAGTTTGGACATGATGGTGGTTCTAACTTCTGAAGACATGAAATCCATCAATTTGGCAATGTTTAACGGCACCTTTTGGCCTTGAGTCCCTTGACATGGGGAAGATGGGATCTCCATTTCTTCGATAGGATCAGGTAGTCCCTCTGTAAACATTCTTTCCATCAAGAAGTGAGTACGCCCACTTTCCCATGACTTTAAGTCACTTTCTTCTTGGATGACACTAGGTATGTCCAAGGGTCTATGGACTGGGTGAGGTTGTTGTTGCATAGGGAACACAGTGTCTGTAATCTGGATCTTCCTAGGTGCTGGTTCTAGATCCCTTTGGGTATCTTCTACCAAACTCCTTAATTGCTTGACTTGCTCAATCTCCTCTGTAGGGTTTGGGTAAGTTCCTATCTTCTTTTTGGATCGTGGCCATTGTGGCTCATGAAGATCTTCCTTGTTGGTTTCTATGTTAGTGGTCGTTTGGGTCTCCATGGTTTCACCTGAATCAAAATCTTCTTCAGCGTCGTTCATATATACAGGGTCATCACCAGTCCCTATGTTGGTTTTTGAACTAGGGTCTGACTTCGCTGCTTTGTGCGATCTCTTCCTTCATGTTTTCTTCTTTTTCTGAGATTGGGCAATTGATTCCGTGTCTTTTTCCTCAAGAATATAATTTTGTTTTTGGAGCATCGATCGTGTGAGTACGTTTACTGGTACCACGGGTGTACTTGGTGATGGCTCCTCGGTAACTTCAATCAAGTTTAATGGCGTAATCTTCAGTGCATTTGGATTATTTGGACATTGGGCAATCAAATGATCTATGCCACATCGATTACACATGAGTATTGGCATTGTAGACGTGCTCGTTTGATTGGTTTGCATTAGTGTGGCGTTCTTTTGTAGCCTAATAGGACACTCGGCTACACGATGTGGACCTCCACACTCATAGCATTGAAGAGGTGGTCTCTTAGCAGTGTAGTTGATATTTTGGCCTCTTACTGCAAGAGCAGCTACTTGATAGACAGGTTTGACTTGTCCCCAATAGTCCTCCATGTAGTATTGTGGACTTTCTTCAAGCACATCCATCCCATAGGCGATATTAGGATCTATATCTTCCTCATAGCCTTCCAAACAAGAAATAGATGACTCACAACCCACTTGATTCACAGAAGTGATTCTCGGATGTGGTGGTTGCGGTCCTAGCACTGGAGGTGGTAAAGGTGTTGTTTGAACAACATTTTGGGCCCTAGGGACCATATGTTGTGATGTTTGTTCAAGAGGTGGGGCCGGCATCAATGCAGGCACTCGAGGTGTGTCTGTCCATGCTAAGGTTGGTCTATTGGCCATCGCGCGCTTAAATACTATGCAATCCTTAGCTTGATGACCATACCTTCCACATGCATTGCAATTCCCATTGAATTTTACTCTAAAAGTAGGGCATTCACTGGTACTATGCAGTCCATAGCATACTGAGCACCATTATTGCTCCCTTCTTGGATACATATGATTGTTCTGCGGAGCACGATTGTCTCTAAGACTCTCTTGAATAGCCTTGGTGAGATCTGCTAAAGTCATCTCAGATATCTTTGGCTCTTTAGCAATAGGCTTTAGGGTCATTGGCTGATGCCCGGATGCTTGTGAGCTAATAGATTTAGACTCAACAGACACTCTTTCTCCTTGAATCATTAGATTATCCTCCAATTGGATCGCATTGGTGGTGACTGCTTCCCAAGTGGTGATACCTCTAATGACTAGGCCATTGTAGATATCCTCATGTCGTAATCCCCTAATGAATCTATCAAGCAATTGGTTATTGTTGAAGCGCTCAATTGGATTACAACAAGAATTCAAATGCTTCAAGTAACTTATAAAGTCTCTCACCGACTCTCCTTCCTCTCGTTGGGCTTTCTGGAGCTGAGAGGCTACACCCCAAAGCACTCCCTCTCGTATGTATTCTTTCAAGAACAGTCTCCTAAGAGTAGGGTAAATCATTTTTTCTTCCACCCTTAGGGTTCTATACCAATCCCCAACCTTTCCACTTAAGGTTAGGCTTAAAGCATTGCTCTTATGTAGGTCATTGTGTTCTCCTAGAGAATCACATATTTGTTCAAACACTTTGATATGCTTTCTCACATCCCCGTCTCCACTAAATTTTTGTGTGAGCTTGGCTATTTGTACTGCCTTACTTCTAGGCTCTCTATCATGCATGTTACGCATATTCTCAGCAATAGATCGACCAATAGCTTGAGAAAATGTTGCCAAGTCACTTAAATGAGCCGGCACTGAGCCGGCACCGTGGGTGAAGGCGCTCCAGAGACTACATGTGGAGTAGGTATTGGCATTGGGCTTGGCGCATAGGAAGCCCTTGGGTTCCACGTTGGGTACAATGTTGTGCCATGTGGTGGTCCATAGTTCATATGAGTGGCCCTAGGCATAGCAGACGTCGGATGTGACATGCTAATGCTAGCCGGTATAGTCCCATGGAAATAAGAACTTGTGTATTGTGGTTGTGGAGCATAGGTAGTTGAAACAATGGGAGGGGTAGAGACTACATGAGTACGATGACCCATAGGTTCATACAATTGGTACGCACTTGTAGGTACTATTGCAGGCATTTCGCTACCATGTAGCAGTGCCTTACTAACAAATGAGGTCCATGGCGTGTTTCTTGGCATGCCCATCATTGGGGTAGGCATGGTAGCCGTGGTGTCATCAAGGGAAAGATGAGCTAGACTTGGAAAAGTACAGGTATCACTTGTGGGCTCATATTGCATTGAGACCCCTGGCGAAACAACATATGGGGGATCGATGGGACTCACTGGGGGAGTCTCCATTTGTGATAGAGTGGGTTGTTTTCCTTTGCCCGTGTCTAAAAATCGCATAGGACCCGTCGAAGGTATGTTTATTCCTCGATTTTGCCTCTCGGACTGGATAATCCTATGGATGACATTGCAGATCATGTATTGTTGTTCCTCTAGACTAGTGTCACTAGATGTGGATTGTACAACTTCTAACCAACCCACATGGTATGTGTAGCCCATGTATAGGTCGGTCAAAGTCTCCGTGTGTAGGTCATATTCCCAATTTTCATTGAGAAATACCCCGTCCAAACTTGGTGTACTAGAGGGTTGCCGTGAGGTGGATGCAATGTTGCTTCCCGTGTTTTGACTTTTAGTCACCGCTACCTTAGAGGCGACTTTGGAAGGTGGTAGCTCGGTAGGGCCCTCATTAAATGAGGTAGGTAGAATGTCCACGTGGACACTCTGAGGGAGTGTGGGGTCTACAGGAGATGTGAATGGTGATTCTACTTCCCCACCCCCTTCGTTTACTTCATTAGCCGTAGGTTCAGAGCGCGTAGCTCTACTAAAAGTTTCCATCAAACGACTAAAAACACTAGTTCCAGGTTGTTGGGCATAGCTAGGTACGGTTTCATTTGTTCCCCTGGGGCTTCGTGTAAGATGCTCTTCCAAATTATCGTAGTCAGAGGAAGAGTCGCTAGCCGCTATATTTGGGTCTTGGGTTGCACTACCTTGGGTCCCCGCCGAGGGCATAGACCCTAGCGTGGAAGGATAGCGAGTACCCCCGTAAATCGAAGCACTAGCTAGTTTTTCGGACTCTAGCACACGACCAAAGCGTAGATACATGTGCTTTGGGTGCCCTACAAGTGTCGGCAAGTACCCTCAAGGGTTACTTGCTTTGTTTTGTGGGTGTTTTGCACCCCGTTTTCTACTTGATTTTTTTTCTTGTTTTTGATGTTTTTTGAATGTTTTTTAATGTTTGATTTTTTCGATTGAAGTGTGTGATAGCTCAAAACGAGCGTATCACTTAAAGGGTCGTTGTGTGCTTTACAGCACAATTTTTGGGCATCTGACGTTCCGTTGGTCCTCAAAAAATTGATTTTTAGCTAAGTGTGAAGCTAAAATTCATTTTTTTAAAAGGTGACTGAGGCCTAGGCCTGAGCGTGAGCTTGGGCTTGGGTCTGGGAGATATTCCCGATCTCGGTCCTACCTTTAAATTTTTTTTTTATTTTTTTATTTTTAATAAAGGATAAGGTCGTCGTGGCCTGCGCGAGAGCACACACACACTCTATCTACCTACTTCTAACTAATACACCTACTCTTACACATTAACACACTCTATTAACTCTCACTAATCTACTTCCTACTTACTGTATACAGAAAACTAACTACCTTAATACACAGAGAATAAACACAGAACCTTTGAAATCTCTATTAACAAAAAAAACTAACTACCTTAATACACAGAGAATAAACACAGAACCTTTGAAAACTCCATTAACAAAAAAAACACACAGTATACCACCAAATCCCTCTTCTCAACACACACACACACTCCTTCTTTACCTTTCCTACAATAGAAATTGCACCACGGAGAAGCACAGAGTGCTACTCGAGCTTCATGTATGGCATTCCCCGACAACGGCGCCAAAAATGTGCGCGAATGTCGCATGTGTCAATGCAAGGAACTTGCCGATACACCGTGTGCGAGCCACAAATGGCTCCAAGCACGCAACAAGCCTAAACTAGTAAGCTCAAAGAAGGCGATGGTGTGTCACTCACCGCTCTACGCTTGCTTCGTGGAGGATTCCTCGCCGCGAAGAAGAAGGAGACGCCGCTACGCCGCGCTCAACCGCTTCACCGCCGTCGTGCCTTTGTAATACTCGATCGCCCACACACTCCCTCTCTCTCCCTCTCTCACTCTCTCTCCCTCACACACACACAAAGAGATGAAGAAGAAGAAGAAGAAGGAGATGGAGCAAGAGCACTCGTCAATTGCACAAATGAGAGAATGAGTGAATTTTAGGTTTAGTTGACTTTTATATGAGCTCCCCCCATTCACACTTGGACGCCCATGCTTAGCCAACTAATCCCTTGAATGTTCCAGTTAGAGTGCGCCTCTCATCGGCAATCACTCTTACCCTTTTCCTATTGGACCGACAAGCCCGATACCTGACTCTACCAAATAAATAATACAATGTCCGTCGTAGGTTACAACGTCCGTCGTAGGTGATAGGGTGTCCGTGAGCCGTGAGGGTTAACAATCTGTGTTATGGCCATGATTTTTGTTTTGTTGTTGTGCTTGGTGGTTGCCTTTTCCTTGGCTTTGTCCACGATCTGTATCACATCCTCTTCCTCTTCCTCTTCCTCTATTGCTGAAAAGGACATATGCAAAAAAAAAAAATCACCATACGTAGAGAAATGATGCCAGTTTTAAATTTTTTGTACTCAGGACCCAAACCTTGCAAACAGACTTCTAATTTATCATCATCATTGACTGTAACACCAATCGATGCAAGTGACTCACGTACATTCTTTATCTTCAGAGAATAGTCATTGATGAATATACTTGAACAGTATTCAGCTCAGTCTTCAATTGCAGCTTCCTTGCCTTTGTTTGGTCACATCCAATGACAACAAAGTGTCCCAAGTCTCTTTGGGAGATTGAGCACTCTCTATATGTCAATCATAGTGTCCTACACACTAAAAAAAGGCCAATACATGACCTTCCACGCTCCCAGGTTCCAATATTTAAATGTCTTAAATTGCACAACACTTGCACCGTCCTCTAACAGTGGTGGTGCTATCTCATGCTCTTCATCAATGTAGTTTCAATAACCTTTGCCCATAAGGAAATTGGTCATTCTAAACTTCCAAGCATGGAAGTTGTTCTTGTCTACCTTTTCACTAACAACCTAGTTAAGCCCATCATTGTTGACGACATGTTTCCACCCCTTCACACACTCTTTCAGCAGCCTGCTAAAAATAGTTGGTTACCACTTGTAACCACAATCTACCAGACACTTGTGTCACTGTACTAAATAGTATTTGTGCATAGTGCATCCAAATCAAAGCTTTCAGCAACACCTTTATGCAAATATGTAGATTCTTGAATCTTAGCATTTTTGTATACGAACGCACTCTAACTCCAAAATGAGGAACAAAATGGGTTCAAAATGAAAATTTGACTACAGAGTCTCAATGTTAAGGATCTTTAGATGTACACACTCCAAAAGGAATCACCTTAATTGGAGATCATTGATGATGGCTCCCAGGCATACGGAAGTTGCTTCCTAGATTGCTCCTACAGCCCCTCAGACACAGCCAAGCTCTGTTACCATGTCAAGAAATAGAGTAGAAGAGATCTCTTGCAAGCATGCACACACACACACACACACACACACATACACACACACACACACACACACACATGCATGCACACACACAAAGATGGATGCAAAAGACGGTACTTATTGTTCTTGACAAACTAAAGATAAGAGGGCTACAAAACATAAAGGAAAATACAACATAAAAGGGGAACTAGTACAATGGTCTATATGAACCTCTAGTGAGTGAGGTAAGTAGATAAGTGTGCCATCACTCTAGTAGGTAGACCAGATGTGTGTAGTACAATTGTAGTATTACTCACAGAGATATGTGTATCCACCAAAGCATGCCAATGATGATGACTGTTGGTGGTATTCATCCAAGAGTCGTACAGGTTGACCTTGACATCTCAACAAGTTTAGTCTGTTGCTTGACTCTTTGACGTGGTGTCCCTTGTGCTTGTTGTTGTCTATGTCTCATGAGCATGCGATGAGCCCTCTCCGTAATTACCTTGCCCAGATGTTGATGAGCTTCAAGAATGGCCAAGTGTTTGTAGGCGTTTTCTTGTGTTTCAAAGACACACTGACCTCTTGCAACCTTGGAGAGTGTTTTTGTTAGTAGGGGATGCTCTTTGATGGTTTATTGAGAAATTACAAAGTGACAACTGAGTGGATCTTATATTTATAAGGGCTCTTTTTAAAAGAGCCCGTTTTAGGAGGGCCCTTAATTCACACTATACTTTTTTTTAAAAGAGCTATTATCTTTTAAATGGTTTGGACAATGATTCTACATAGGCTGTATATATTTGGCTACCAATCCACCAAAGGCCAATTGAACTTACAGACAAGCTACATGAGTATCTCATAAGCTCAGCAAGACCTTGATCGAGACAAGGTCACCGCAAAAGAATCTACAAAGGTAATCCAATAAACATAGCTATAGAATCAAAGTTGATTAAACAAGTATGGAAAAGGAACCCTCAATGCCAATTTGGTCCTTCAATAATCCACTTTTTGAACTTTTACAAGAGGAAATATTTGTGGTAAGCAAAAAAATGTAAAAAGCGAAGACGCGAGGGTGCAAAAAACACTCTTTGGCTAGGCTTCTAAGCTATGAATTGAGCAAAGCATTAGTCCAAAATCTTCAAGTCTTAATGAACTCCGTACTTAAGAGTGGTAGTTTTTAGGCTTATGCTCTCTAGCTTATAGACAAGTTGAGCATACCTAAGTCACGTCCCTCATGTTGGAAGAGATCGGCATAATAATCAAAGTCTATTAACTTAATCCTTGTTGTTTGGCCATTTTAGCAAACAGTTGCCTATCTCTCTCGACACTAGGCTGAAATCATGCATTGGTGGTAGAAAAAAAGGATCTTTTTTGTTCCTACCTAGTTGGTACTCTCCACATATTTCTAGGTTGTTTTAATCGAACCTTTTTTGTCCTCTAGATTTAAGTACTATAGGAGGGAATGTATTAACTTTTTTTATAGAGAGTAGGAATTTGAAAGTACAAATGTATTAAAATTTGAAACACCACTTGTTTCAAAGAAAACATGGGTGCAATTATGGATGGGAGTTGCACATTTGCACTCATGTGACGTGACCACTAACACTCTCCATCCCACATCACTCACTATGCCCTCCACCTCGCAACAGCTCTCCACCTCTTAATTGATCTACACCTCTCTTGCATACCACCTTTGTCAAGCCTTTTTGAGCAAAGGCTTTGCATCTCTCTCACAGGCAGCACGTTCTTCATTCTGTTGTGCAGATAGCGAGGTCTTTGACTTTGCACCATCGCAACTATGAGGATGCCTCTAAGGAAATCTGTTGTCAAGGCTTCACCAAACAAGGGGAAGAAGCATATGACCATGGATGCAAGGTCCCCCTTCACAAGTCAAAATATCCTCGAAGCATGAACACCCCAAACATGAGAGCTAGCAGGGGGGACTTCTCTGTGAAGAAATCAGCTAAGTCTGGAGCACTTTTTGGTGAGGATGAGACTCGATCATCTACAAAGTCTAGGGGTTGGTGTTCCTCCTTTGCATATGTACACTGTTGTTTTGTTTCACTTTCATGATTTTTTTTCATGAAAGGTAGCTATTGTCATTTGAAGATTTTGAGGTTTTGAGCTCAACATTTTTAATTTCTTGTTAAATTGCATGCATGCAAGTGTTTGTATGGTATCTTGAGAGCTCTGAAATTTTTATTGAGTCATTGCATGCATGCAATGACTCAATATGCATGCAAGTATATGTGCTAGGAACCGAACACAAATTTAAAGCTCTATAGGGAAGCGAAGGTTAACATATAAACTGAGGCACTTTACAGTACCAAATTTTATACTTTACAGTTTTGGTACTGCACAATTTTAGACTTTGCATTGGCAAGGTTATCCATGTGGTAAAGAGAAGTTTAGAATCTCTGTGTTGAGTTTGCATGCCCTCTTCTAACCAAGTTTTGGTATACAACCAAAGAGCTACATAAGGAGTATGATCTAGCATGGAGGGTGTGCTTCCAAAGGGTCTTACAGAAGAAGAACTCCCTGATGACCAATGGATGATTTTTTTCAAGCAATGCTACTAGAAGAATGAAAGATTTACTTCAATCATGTGTAGCCAAGATTGGTTGAAGATTGCCCATACCAAGCCCCTTCATCTTGTGGGGAGATCAAAGTTTGCATGCTGCTTTGGTTTCAAAAATTTCCATGCATCAACAAAGGACCCTGCATGCTATAGACGGAAACGTCGTGAGCCCTGCAAAATAGCAAAAACAATATACTACAAGCCATGGAACGAACAAATCTGCATACCTCGAATCACACAATGCATAATCCAAGTTGTACACGAGTAGAGAGAGACAAAAGCAAGATAGATTGAGAGAGCATGTGCAGGCGCACCTTCTACAGTAGAGTGCTACGCCAACACGGCAAGAGAGAAGAGGGGAGAGGAGAGGAGAATAACACAGACATTGGGTGCAATCTCCCCCCGTTCGTATTTGTTTTATAGATTTCTTAAATGGTCGAAGTGAGTACAAATTGACCGATCAATCATAAATGGCCAAATCTCATAAAGAGCACTTGAATAATCAAATATACATAACATATAATATCCTTTTGCAATAGTCTAGCTCGGTCAATCCTTTTCCACCTGTCAGCTACAATAAACAGTAAAATATCAATTCCATAACATACCTCTCCGTTGGAAAGCAACTGTCCTCAGTTGCAAAGATAAAAATTTGCAAACAATACTTGTCAAAAATAGCGATTAGAAATCTGTATCGAAACTATCACATAGTAAAAGAAAAATTTTATAACATTGCTTATGCCTACTGTCATCCACATACTACCTATTCTAGTGTCCCATACCACTAGAATAAGCAGTATATGTCATACCCTAATGAATCAGGATATCATTGGTCACACTCATCATTCAATAAGCAATTCTCATCCATCTCAAGTTCACTTTCATAAATATTGTCGCAATTAAAAAAACATCATATACCAATTCCCAATCCAATTCCAAATCCAAATCCAAATATCTGCCAGCATGTATATCTACCCAGGTAACAAAATCATACCAGTTACAGTGGTGGCCAGCCACTGCAGCATGATTTCGTGATTGGTGTTGCCTAAATCGGCGAATCTACACCAATAACACGTTGTCGTGCCGCTCCCCTCCCATGACAAGAAAATGAGCAAAGGGATTCCAATCAGGTGTATTTGAATCCTACATGATTATTCAGCAGTTATAAGCGCTTGCTAACAAGCCAATTTTAAGCTAAAAGTGTGCCAGGTGCGGCTCTAAGGGCAAAAAGATGTCTTGGTAATGCTAAATAGTGAGTATTCTTGAAGTGGTTATATCTGGGTTTTTATTAATCAAAGTTGAAGTGCTTGAAGGGCTCTACATGCCTATCTTTATGACTCATCAATCGGAGCTACGGATAAGAAGTTATGATAGTTTTAAGTTGAGTCAGTAGCAGATCCGTACCGGATTGAGCACCTGCTGATAAAAGGTCAAAGATGATAGGAATGCATGGGTCTGAAGTGCTCACTTCCACGAGCATGTCGGTCTTTTCAGTTTGTCAATCGAGGTTTCGGGTGGCAAGATATGGCCAATTTAAGTGTCGTCGGGGGTCGGTTCCGAACCGCCCTGGTCGCCTTGATCAGTCAAGTTCATCTGGTAATTTTTGAGCTGCAAACAGATTTTGGGAAATGGAGTCGTCAGAGCAGAATTGGTGGCAACTGAAGGCCCATCTCCATTAACAAGGTATTTTCGAGTTGGCTAGTATACAGGCTTTATGCAAGCAGTGCCGATATGTACGCCAAATGTGGGCCGATACGAAAGCATTTTTATATATATCTAATTCCTTGCCTTGACGGACACTTATACTTGCATCTTGAAAGCTATGGTGCCATTCAACACACTAGAGTGGGCAATAGAATTCACGGTGATATTGCTAGTCTGGATGTTAGAAAATGATGTCATGGAGGCAATGCCTTGGTTGATATGTATGCCCAAATGTAGTGCTCTTGAGCAGAGTGGCCGCTCGCAATAAAAATGGCCGCGCAATAAAATTGGCTGCCCAATCAAAGGGCATGGTTAATGGCCACCCTAATTCAATAAGGGGGGGAAGCCAAAAGAAAATAAAAATGAAGAGCATGGCATTGAGCAGGCAGCGAGCGACTGCTGTGCGAGGAGATGACGCAGTCATGGAGGCCAGAGGACTGCTCAGACGAGCCTGACTATGAAGAGAAAAAGGCTCAGCAACCCCATGCGCCCTTTTTTGGCATACTCTCGCCAAATTCTGCGCTGGTCAGGATCCGCCACTGCCACGACATAGGGTGGCTACGCATTAGCGACATCGCTAATGGGTAGGCTATTTTTAGCAAGGTAAAGTGCCCATGCAACCTATAAAGGAAAAGGGGGGGCTCTCTTGGACTCTCTCTCATTTTTTATTATCCTCTCCTCTTCTCATTGAGCGCCTTCTCTCTGGGGAAGAAAGTGAGAGGTCTTAAGCCATCCTAATCCAAAAATCTCTAAGCTAAGCCTAATCTCGCTCTCATTAGCCAAGCTTGATCTCACCCTCTTAAGCCAAACCTTCTCAGATTATCATAAGCCCGCTTAAGCCAAGCCAAGCAAAGATCTTGATTTCATTAAGCTCTCATTAGCCATCTTAAGCCTTGAAGACCATAATCTCTAATCTCTCAAAAGCCTGGCCAAAGCTTCTCAAACTCATTAGCCATATTCCTAAGCTCTCTAAGCCTAATCTCGGAAGTCATTAGCCTTGTTAAATACGAGCTCTCCAAGTCAAAGATCTCGCTCTCCTTAAGCCGAGCCTAATCTCAAACTGCTAATCCAAGCCTAATCCAAATCTCATTAGCCAAGCTTAAGCTCGGATTACCATAAACTCTATGCTAAGCTTTCATACGAGCCCTAACCCAAAGCCCCAATCTCATTAAGCCAAAATTAGCCTTGATAACCATAATCTTAAGCTCTCTAAGACATAATCTCCAAGCCCGTTTAAACCCGGAATTAAGTCGGTAACCTTAAACCGAATCGGACCACCTAAGTCCATTGGAAGTCGAACCTCCTAAGCCATGGCGCGAAGAAGCTGAAGGCAATACAACGCAGTTCAATTTTGATTTTCTTGATTAGCACCTGGATTAAACTAGGACAATCCTTGTTAGGAGCATAAACTCCTCCATTAATATTTGATTAAAACAGGGATACTGTTTATTATTTGGTCTAAGGTGAACTGTCTGTTTTAAGCTCTATTCCCATTAATTGCAACTCTTTTCCTCGCACCTCTCACAGCTTGGGGCCCGGTGCCTTCCCTGCTCACCTTTTGAATACAAATCCCCTGACATTCTTGGTGAACTCGATGCGAGACGAGCCGGGGTGGGAGGTAAAGATGGAGATTCCAGCAGAGTTGATGCAGTTTATTGAAGATTACAATTTCAATAGATTTGATAAAGGTCTAGCAACTACAGATCTGCCAAAAATGTTGGGCTTAGTTCAGAAATGTTTGCAAGAAGTAAAAGCTATGAAGATGAAAGAGCAGATTGATGATGCAGTGGAGATGACACTTGATGCCGTACATGAACAGTATGGAATTTTTCAAGGACATGATCCAGAAGGACTCCTTGCATGTTATAAAGCGGATATGAAGAGCCGAGGAATTCCAGAAGATCGGATGATTTCGACCTTTGAAGAAGTGGTAACCTCTGAGTTTAAAGATAAGGTTCGAGAACTGGCAGAAACATATCCCACATAGTGCGACTATTTTGCAGATGGGTTTGTTCATGAAAGCTCAAAGATTATCGAGTTGTATATGAAAGAGATTAACGAACGAAGCTAGATTGTTTTCTATAAAGAAAAAGGGGATCATATGCAGTTCCTTAATTATGATCAATTTTGGGATCATATTTCTACAAGAAGTAAAGCCAAGGCAAATACAGCTTCAAAAGTAGCAAATTCAACTTCAAAGGACCATATTTTGAGCAACCTAGCAAAGGTACATAATGAAATTAATCTTGAAACACAAATATTTTTTTTTTTCAAAGATTACTCGCATGGAAGTACCTCGAATAAGGTTCTAGTGAAGAGCTAGACTGTACAACAAAAAATTTTCAAGCTACTGACCTTGGCATGGGATGCTCTCAAAAAGTTTATCAAGAAGATGAGCCACTACAGGTTTCTAATGGATTTATCGGCACTCTAGCTAAGCAGGACAGCAGGTTTACTACAGATGATTGCTTAAATAAAGCTATTGTATATACAATAGCTGATGAAGTGGCCGAGATTGTGGACCTAGCACAACATGAGCATGAAGATGCCAATGAACCTATGGTTGCTCCTAGCAATATGCCTGCTGATTCTATTATCACATAAGAAGATTCCATAATTGAAGGTTTTTTGGCCCAATCTAAAGGAGAAGGTTATAGCAGTATAGGAGAGCTTTGTGATGCATGTACCCCTTCAAAGGGGGTGCCTGATGAACCTTTTCAAAGTTATAATGGCTTGCTAAGTAGCATGGATGTAGAGGACGATATTGAAGATTGCCTAGATCATGCTGATTGTGATCAGGATATTGACATGGATTTTACATCTATGCTTATATACGGGCTGCAAGAGGAGCCAACTCCTATAGCTTTGATGAATGTTGAGACTTCCAAGGGTGATTTTCCCAAGGACACTAAGGATGAAGATCTTCAGGATAAAGCTATTTTCCATTATCAAACTCAAAAACCATGTAAAAATCTCTATGATGATACAGGTCCACGAAATCCTAAGGTTTTCCGTAATTGCTATGAAGCTAGAGGGGGTGATGATGCTAAATCATCCTTGATACTGCATAAAGTGCACAGGATTTTTCATTTCTTGGGACAATGTGCCAAATGTGGCTGGATTTGGATACTATTCCTAGTAATTCTTATGTTAGTGATGTTCTCGCTACCAATAAAAGAGAGTCATAATTCTTTAATTCTTGCTGGTAACGACCTTAATTAGTTACCAAAAGTTTATGAGATGTGGGTGCTGCACTATGCTTCAGGTGAAGCTCTAGTATATTGCGGAGCCCATCAATGCTATGTGATCTTAATGGTATTTGATCCAGGTGATTCGACAGATCTTCAAAAGCAGGCTCACCATGGATGGGTATTTTTGGGTATATATTGTGGTTTCTTTCTACTAGATCCTGGAATAGCATATTTGGAGCAGACATGCTTGAAGTTGATTGATACAGGATATGTATGCTCATGTGGATATTATGTTGCGCCACTATTGGGGCAATTTCTTATTATCCATTTGATCTTGGGAGCTATTGAAGAGCAGCTTGCAGATTCAAGGATATCGTTTATTTTCCTGTAGCAGGTTACTTGGAAGTAGATTTTTTTTTTTTTAATGTATGCTAAGACAGAAGTGTTTTTGATTATATGATCAATAAGCTTACATGGCTAGCTTCCAGTTGACATCTTTGGATAGTTGTTATAGTATCTTCACATCTTTTGAGATGGTTCTGCTACCAGAACTTGAAGTAAAGGACTTGACCACCATTCTGTGTGCAGACAAAGTAAGGCATACTTGAGCTTGACAGGGTTCCCTAAAGCGAGCTGATGGTCAAGCCGTGTGCATAATTAACTGGGGCACTTGAGTCTGGCGGGGTTCACTAAACATATTTTTTATATTTGAATGCTTTGGAGATACGACGACTACGGTTCAAAGATTTGTGATAGGAGAGCTACCAGATAATTGAGCTAGACTATTGATGCTATGATTTAAACCTTCTTTTGTTTTACATGTCTTTACCAACTCCGTGAGCTTGATCACAAGTAACTTAAGGTATTTATAGCAAATGCAACTTGAAGACCGATTGGCACATGCAGACCGGAGGTTATGCAGGTTCAGAGGGGGTGGATGTCGTGCTGCTCCGCTCCCTTGACAAGAAAATGAGCAAAGGGATGCCAATCAGGTGTATTTGAATCCTACATGATTATTCAACATTTATAAGGGCTTGGAACAAGCCAATTTTAAGCTAAAAGTGTGCCAGGTGCGGCTCTAAGGGCAAAAAGATGTCTTGGTAATGCTAGGAAGTGAGTATTCTTGAAGTGGTCATGCTAGGTTTTTATTAATCAAAGTTGAAGTACTTGAAGGGCTCTACATGCCTGTCTTTATGGCTCGTCAATCGGAGCTACGGATAAGAAGTTATGACAGTTTTAAGTTGATTTAGTAGCAGATCTGTACCAGATTGAGCACCTGCTGATAAAAGGTCAAAGATGATAGGAATGCATGGGTCTGAAGTGCTCACTTCCACGAGCATGTCGGTCTTTTCAGTTTGTCAATCGGGGTTTCGATTGGCAAGATATGGCCGATTTAAGTATCGCAGGGGGCCAGTTCCGAACCGCCCTTGTCGCCTTGATCAGTCAAGTTCATCTGCTAATTTTTGAGCTGCAAATAGATTCTAGGAAATGGAGCTGTCATAGTAGAATTGGTGGCAACTGAAGGCCCGTCTCCATTAACAACGTATTTTCGAGTTGGCCAGTATACAGGCTTGATGCAGTGCAGTGCCGATATGTACGCCAAATGTGGGCCGATACGAAAGCATTTTTATATATATCTAATTCCTTGCCTTGACGGACACTTATACTTGCATCTTGAAAGCTATGGTGCCATTCAACACACTAGAGTGGGCAGTTGCATTCACGGTGATATTGCTAGTCAGTGGATGTTGGAAAATGATTTCATGGAGGCAATGCCTTGGTCGATATGTATGCCCAAATGTAGTGCTCTTGAGCCGAGTGGCTGCCCGCAATAAGAAGGGCCGCCCAATTAACGGGCATGGTTAATGGCCACCCTAATTCAATAAGGGGGGAAGCCAAAAGAAAATAAAAATGAAGAGCATGACGTCGAGCAGGCAGTGAGCGACTGCTACGCGAGGAGATGACCCGGTCATGGAGGCTAGAGGACTGCTCGGACGAGCCCGGCTATGAAGCGATCAAAGGCTCAACAGCCCCATGCACCCTTTTTTGGCATACTCTCGCCAAATTCTGCGTTGGTCAGGATCCGCCACTACCACGACATAGGGTGGCTACCCATTAGCGACATCGCTAATGGGTAGGCTATTTTTAGCAAAGTAAAGTGCCCATGCAACCTATAAAGGAAAAGGGGGGGCTCTCTTGGACTCTCTCGTTTTTTATTATCCTTTGCTCTTCTCATTGAGTTCCTTCTCTCCGGGGAAGAAAGTGGGAGGTCTTAAGCCATCCTAATCCAAAAATCTCTAAGCTAAGCCTAATCTCACTCTCATTAGCCAAGCTTGATCTCACCCTCTTAAGCCAAACCTTCTCGGATTATCATAAGCCCGCTTAAGCCAAGCCAAGCAAAGCTTTTGATTTCATTAAGCTCTCATTAGCCATCTTAAGCCTTGAAGACCATAATCTCTAATCTCTCATATAAGCATGGCCAAAGCTTCTCAAACTCATTAGCCATATTCCTAAGCTCTGTAAGCCTAATCTTGGAAGTCATTAGTCTTGTTAAATACAAGCTCTCCAAGTCAAAGATCTCGCTCTCCTTAAGCGGAACCTAATCTCAAACTCCTAATCCAAGCCTAATCCTAATCTCATTAGCCAAGCTTAAGCTCGGATTACCATAAACTCTAAGCTAAGCTTTCATACGATCCCTAACCCAAAGCCCCAATCTCATTAAGCCAAAATTAGCCTTGATAACCATAATCTTAAGCTCTCTAAGCCATAATCTCCAAGCCCGTTCAACCCAGAATTAAGCCAGTAACCTTAAACCGAATCGGACCACCTAAGGCCATTGGAAGTCGAAGCTCCTAAGCCATGGCAGGAAGAAGTTGAAGGCAGTACAAGGCCGTTCAATTTTGATTTTCTTGATTAGCACCTAGATTAAACCAAGACAATCCTTGTAAGGAGCATAAACTCCTCCATTAATATTTGATTAAAACAAGGATAGTGCTGATTATTTGGTGTAAGGTAAACTATCTGTTTTAAGCTCTATTCCCATTAATTGTGTCTACTGCAACTCTTTTCCTCGCACCTCTCACAGCCAAGGGCCCGGTGCCTTCCCGGCTCACCTTTCGAATACAAATCCCCCAAAAACGTTATTACAGCTGAAGATGGTGGTCGGCCAATGGAAGTGCAAGAAGCCCGGGCATAGTAGTTTGCAGGCAAATGACAAGGACCTTTTGCAGGTGTTTGATGCAGCTAGGAGACGAGTACATGGAGATAAGCACTCTGTAGTCAAAACTGCAAGTGTTACTTGCTATCACAGGTGACAGGAGCAAATGTTGATATCACAAGGTTGGGAGCAGGACAAGGGGTTTTGGATACAGATGCTATGAGGTTTATGATATGGGATTCTAATCAAGAGTCTGCAGGACATGCAAGACACTCTATTGCTAGGATATGTATGCCAAATGTAGCATTGTATAGGTCATTCGTGGTGCTAAGATAATGTGTCTGTCAGATGTGACACATAACAGGTCAAAGGTCTACATTGGGAGGGATTTAGCATATTGAAGCCCTAAGTGGTGGTGCCATGGTGTATGCAGAACGGGTGCTAAAGTTGGGCGAGTTCAAAGTTTTTTGCGAGCTTGAAGGTCGTTATTTGGTGACTCTCAAAGTGGATGACATAGCAGTCATATCACTCTCGGTGTGGTGCAAAGTCCAGTGAGATAGGAAGAGAAATTTTCTTCACAATGGTGAAGAGTGTCAGCAGGCGAGTAGTGCAAAAGAAAGCTGAACACCCATTTTTTAATGTAATCGATTCAAATGGCCCATTGATGGCGTGGGAAAGTATTGCCACCCATGGATTTTTTAACTAAACTAAAGCTTGGAGTTAGTATAGGAAAAAAGTGATGCATGAGAGATGATGCGACTGCAGGTGGAAGGAGAGGAGTTTTGCAAGGTGGTGGCGCCATCAGGAGGTGCATGGCGGGCTGAGCTGTCAGTAAAGAGGAGTGCCATCTGTAGGGAGTCGGCTGGCCTGCATGAGGTGAGCATGGGTTGCCACAAAAAAGGAAAGCCACCTGTTGGGTTGCATGGTAGCGGGCCAGGTGGGGAGTACATGAAAGGGAAGGACCACCAGCTGCATGGCAGGGGGGATACGCAGGAGAAAAAGAAGAAGGCCAAGGAGGATCCAGGGGCTGAAAGGGTGCAGGGCCGCCAGAAGGTTGGCCTAGAGCAAGAGGGAGAGAGAGCGCTAGAGGGCAGGAGACAGATGACGCTATTCCAGCCAGCTAGGCCGTGAGCAATGGAGGGCCGCCTTAAGGTGTGCTGGGTTGGGAGCAATGGAGAAGAGTCTGGGCTGGCCGAGATGCAAAAGATTGAGGGCGCCACGAGCTATAGGGTGAAAAGCATGCAGAGACATGGCTGAGGAGGGTGCTTGAGAAGGGTGATGGCACCATAAGGAGGCGGGGGCATTCGTGGGTTGCATGCTATAGAGAAGAGGGAGGAGCTAGCGCTACCTGGGGATGAGAGGGGAGGAAAATATGTGAAAGAGTTGGCCATATGCAGTGGACTCGGCAGTGAGCATGGGTTGCAGAACACGGGATTGAGGAGCTGATGGCCACCATCTATAAGGGCAGCTAAAGGCCAAGGGTCTGTCGAGAGGCCGCAGATGAAGAAGGAGAGAAGGTCACCAAGGGGTTGAAGGAGATCAATCAGAGAAGCCGCCACCATTGTATGGGGATTGTTTTTTTTGTGCTATGGATAAGTGAGTTCACAGTTCGGTGGGATTATTTTTCGTGTTGAGTTTTCCATCAATCATCTCGTCTATCTCGTCTTGTGCCCCACACCTGTGGTAGCATTGGCTCCAGGTTATGTGTATGTGTGTGTGTAGAGAGGGAGGGAGAGAATGATTGAGTGAGCTATAATGTGTGTGGTCGAGGCTTGTGTTGCCTCCGGATCCCAGGGATTGTGTGTTTACTTATTTGGTGTAGGTATGGTTGTGTATGATCGTGTACTATCAAGCCGATTATGTCGAGGTGTTTATGTGTGGACGTGTACAGCTGAGAATGCCCGAAGGTGAGTCTGTGCTATGAAGGTTGGCAGAAAGTGTGCGTGTGTGTGAGTTTCTATTGGTTAGGGTTGCGGGTTAATCCATGGGCTATAGAGAGGCGAGTTTGGAATGTGTTGGGTTTGTTCCCCCTTTCCATCAGTGGTGCCCCCACTGAGGAGCTACTGATTGCTTCTTAGTGAAGTCGAAGAGGCTGTTGCGGTGATACCAATTTCAAAGAGCAAGTGCTGCTAAGCAAGATGTGGTCGGGTTTTCCGACTTTTACAGGTGTTGAAGATGCAGAAGTGTGGCTGCAGGACTATGGTCTATTTTTGTTGGAGAGCAGCTTGTCGAAAGAAGAGGGAGTGGCTCAGGCATTCCCACTCCTGGTTTGTGGAAAGGCCAAAACATGATACGATGGCTTGCAGACTGAAGAAAAGCTGGATTGGAACACCCTGGAAGCGGCATTCCGAAGCAAATCAATTAAGCAAAGTGAAGCGAAGGCTGGATGGGCTAAAGCAAAGCCTAGCTGGTCACTTTCAAGCGTTTGTGTGGGATTTCGAAGCGCTATGGAGAAAACTCATAAAGGTAACTGCTATAGAGAATACTAACTTTTTGAAATTAAACAAATTCATGGAGTGCTTGCATGTGGATGTTCGTGATAAAGTTGAAGTCGATGGACCGGTGTCATATGCGAAGGTAGTGGCCTTTGCAAAAGGTCACACAAAGAATCTCTTGAAGAAACGTCAAGCGAGGCAAGGATGGTCCAATCCGATAGCGTCAGAGCCAGTTGAAGCAAAGGAGATAAAAGCACAGCGGATGCTAAAGGGTCTGCATATGCAAGAAGAGCCAAAGATATTACGGTTGCAGAGAGACAGGGTTATTCCTATGCCTCGGATGCCAGACAAGAAAAATCCAGTGGTTGAAGAGGTGCTGATGGTTCCAAGCCAGGGAAATATGTTGGCAGACTCAACTATGGATGGTCAAATCCCTGGGGAGTGTGCTCATGGCCGACAAGTGAGATTTGTTGATAAGGTTGAAGCAGTAGTGATATAGATAAAAGAAATGTTGTACAAGGATATGCAAGAAGATGGTGCAGATAAAGACCACCCAAAGTGGAGGTTAAGCTGGCTGAACAAGAATCCAAGATACCTGATTTTTTTCACAAGAGCACCTGCAGCCCTACAAAGAGATCCAACATTCTGTCCTGTACCCAGAGTAAGGACATGGCAAGCGCATGAAGAACTGCACAGGAAGAGGCAAACTTGGCTCAACTTCCCCAGGCTGCCAGCTCCAGAGAGAGGCCAAGTGACAGAGGAATACATGGTGAAAATCCTAACGGGTGCCATGTCATTCTTCAAGAGTCTGCCAGATCTCTCATGTGCAATGTTATATAAGATCTGCAGGACAGAGGAATACATGGTGAAAACCTTAACAGGCTCCATGTCATTCTTCAAGAGTCTGGTAGATCTCTCCTGTGCAATGTTATATAAGATCTGCAGAATGCTACTCACATGCATACAAGTTTTCAATGAGCCTGAGCAAACAGGATCCCCATGGCTCTCATTCTTGGAAGGAAACAAAGGCTTATATATGCTACAATGTAAGTGGACAACCTTCAGAAGAAATCCTTTACGAATTCTATGCCAGATGCATGTTCCTGCCCTCGAATAATATGCTAGCCTTTGAAGAAGCATTCTACACTGGATTTTTCACCTGGAGAACGAAGATATTTGCGCCGGTGATAAGCAACCTAACATCCAAGTTTGTAGTCTACTCAGCGGTGGAGTTGAAGAATCAAGTCACCATGCAATTTCTACAAGTGCCTGACAAAGAACGAAGAATCAGATACCACTAGGCACTGGACACACTTAAAGACCGCCTCGCCCGCCATCAACCTGAAGACTACTTTAGTCCATAAAGCTGTGTCAAGGGACGACATAGGCGAGGAGGGGGGAATATTAGCAGCAAGCTAACGCGGACACCATTTTTGCACCATTTTTCGGAGTTCTCCTTGTAAAACATTTATTATTTTGATAAATTGGGAATATTGTAACTCCTATTTTCTCAGATAAACCTTGTAATTAATGAGTCGGGGCTACAAGCTTCCAGATTGTATCAGCCAGTCATTTCCCAGCTTTGGTAGAACTCCAGATTATTAGTTTTAACCACCCAAAAACCTTGGCTAAGGTATAAAAGCCAATTTTTGTAAGTTTTTTATAAGTTTTTGGATAAGAAATACACAACGTGCGCTAACGGCGCCCACTTCTCTCCTTCTCATGCTTTCTACTCCCTCTCCAATTGTCACATTGTGAATGTGTTTGTTGCATTGCAATCGCAAGTAAGAGCTCTATACATTGACATAAGCCATTCACAGTATTTCGTAGCTTTTGGCATCGCTGACCAGCAGCCTAATTTCATCATAACTAAGAATTTACACTTTTAAATCGAAAACTAAGCATAGGCGGGGTATTGGGGCATCATTGCTCAGCATTTAGATGCATTTTGGGTCGAAAACAACTAGGTCAAAAATCCACTGTTGTTAATAATGTCGATTTTGGAACTTGACCTAAAGTGGGGTTTGAGACCATAGGCATGTGTGCTTAGGTCTTGTAAACTTGTCCTAGAAGTTTTGTTATGTTTGGATGTCATTTGATGCTATAACGGATGTGAGTTTTTTGTCAATGAGCGATTGGCGTTTGGTGATTCAGTCACTTGAGTGTAGCTTGAGTTAGATGCGAGTTGTTGGTTGTTTTCTGAGAGATTGACAACCTCTTGTAGCCTCTATGCACTAGTCAATTCAGCTTTGTCCCATGGTTTGACAAATTAATCGTGGTTCTCGCTAATACTGCAATAAGATAGGATGGTGAGGTTAGACCGCGTCCCACAGGTTGCTTGGGTTTGCATGGGGTAAAAGCTTTCAAGATTGCTATGGAGCCGCCCCCTTGTATCCCACTATGGACTTTCCTTCTGCGGAAGAATCTTAGTTTCCATATCTATTTAAGCTAATTCTATTGCTTCTCTCTCCTTGTCCATGGTAACTACATTCATTATTTGTGCAATTCGGTAGACTCATGCAAAGTGTCCAAATTCATTTCATTTGAAGCATGCTCCAAAGAAGGTGCCAACGTTAAGAGGGTCACCTTTAAGCCAACTACCATATTTACCACTAGGTTCTTAGGTTGTGGTTTTCTAAGATCCCACCAGAGGTAAACTTTATTTATTGTATTACCCACCTTTTGGTAGGAGGCATGAAAAGCGGAGTTCCCAATGAGGCTACAAAGTCTTTCATATTGTCTCTCTCAGCCACACCGAGAGGTTAACAAACTCCACCCACATCGAGCACATATCTTTGAAGATGTCAAGGGACTCAAAGTTGGGGTCCTAAGGTAGGACATAAATCAAGGATCGGTTGAAGATAAGCAGGCTTTTAGTGAGGACTTGACCATCACAACCTCCTTGTAAAACTTGATTGAGAAGAACCCTTTTGTCAAATACTGGACCACCTCCATTGCTCCACTCTGACCAAGCATATTAGGGCTGTATAATTAGTTTAGTAGTTTAGTTTTAGATGGCACTCTACCCATGAATCCAAAAACAACTATGGAGCTAGCAAGGTCAGTGAGCTATTTCTTGATCAAAGCTGGGAGGGACAACCACAATATATGCATCCTCAATTTCTACGCTCTGTGGGAGGGCTTTCTTGAGAGCTTGAAATTCTCAATCACCCTTGGTGACGTTCGGGGTCGAGGTGGCGGACATGGACTCATCCAACATTCTTTTATTTGACAATGCATTTATGATGTATATTAACTCTTTCTCTATATGTGCTTTACGCCCACTAAGTTCATCCATATTCCAAACTAGGTCACTACTATTGACATTGACATGCCCACCCACAACCAACCACAAGCTCAAGCTCACAAATAAACTATCGTGGATTGCAACCGAGGGAGGGTTGATGGCTCGGTGATGGATGGATTGTGATCGGTTGCGGATGGATCACAATCCAAATTCACAAGTTCCATTTTAAGAGCCCAAGGGATTGATCCACAATAGCAAACATAACATTCCTTACAATGATACTAGTATATGAGGCTCAGCAAAAGGCCCCACCTGTGATAGTGGCACATCTGAAGTTAGACATTGCCGTTGCAGATCTTGTTCAAAGCGGATACCAAGAATTGATGCTAGAAACAAACCAACCCTAGGCTTGCATGTAGATAAACATGTCAAGAAACTATGAAACCCTCAGTGCACCATCACAAATGCACACAGCATGAACATTGACCTTAGGGCATTAAAATCCTCTTTTTGTTTTGCCAAATTCACTAAGTTCATCCATATTCCCAAGTAGGGCACTACTATTGACATTGACGGTGATGGCTCGGTGATGGATGGATTGTGATCGGTTGCGGATGGATCACAATAAAAATTCACAAGTACCATTTTAGGAGCCCAAGGGATAGATCCACAATAGCAAACATAACATTCTGTACAGTGCTACTAGTATATGAGGCTCAGCAAAAAGGCTCCACCTGTGATAGTGGCACATCTGAAGTTAGACATTGCCGTTGCAGATCCTGTTCCAAGTGGATACCAAGAATTGATGCTAGAAACAAACCAACCCTAGGCTTGCATAAAGATAAACATGTCAAGCAACTCTGCAACCCTCAGTGCACCATCACAAATGCACACAGCATGAACGTTGACCTTAGGGTGTTAAAATCCTCTTTTTGTTATCCCAAACTCACAATTGTGAGTGTATACATTTCTAATAGGGCACCAAAATATTTATTTATTTTTGGCAAATCTCACTCACAATTATGAGTGATATATTAGAATTGAGAAATGTACAAAGCAACCTCAAGCTCATATCGAGCGTTGAGGGATAGAGATTACAATACCTCAAGCCAAGGCCATTTGTAAGTGGCCTAATAAGATAGACCTCTTAATCCCCGCATCTAGACATGATGGCATGGGTAGCTTTTGACCAATCCTCCAAGTTTTGTTTTTTTCCTAACCCAAAAATCATCTCCTTACTCTCTTGCACAATCTTAGAGAAACTGGCTATAGAGAGGTCCTTCTCGCAGACTCAACAGCTCCTAGCCATCCAAAAATTATGAAGAATAGTATGTCACAATCTAGGTACAAATGAGCAACACCAGGCTTCTTATCTTATTCTTGCCAAGGAATAGATCGCTCTTGAAGAACACAATCTTCCATGTTTTTAGGGCACCAAAATCTTACAACTACTACTGGTACAATGACAAAAATCTAAGGGACTAAACTTTCATCCTCTTATATGCACTTACCAAGGTATTATCTATGTACTTAATGTCAATTTTTATTTCTCTCTATAATATTAATAAGTAAAGACGTGGGTAGCCCTTTCACGAAAAGGTTTTACTCAATCTTCTGTACGAATTTAGTTTCTAATTTGAAGATCATACCTACATCTCAAATTGACACGGTCCTAGGAGTGTCATATGTTTGGGAATAAAGTCTCATGGCTATTCCTCTCACTCTAGTCAAGTGCCAACTTGCCACCCTGTCCAACTTCACCCTTGTGTTTGGATTCACCGGTAGAATGCCTACAAAGGTTGAACTCATTAATTGGCTATATACCCTGATAGTTCTTGATTGGGGTGGAACTATGGATTATGCTAAGTATTTGATGAAAGGATTCTTTTCATTTGAGTTCAAGGAGGAATATATGATCTCGCAAGTTCTCTCCAAAAGCTCGATGTTATTTAAGCAATCATTGGTATGTGTGCTTCCTTGCAACCCCTCCGGGTCTCTAGATACCTTCCAAGATATGTGCCCAATGTGGGAGGAGTTTGTGAACCTCCCACTAAGGCTTAGGGATAACATGAAAGACCTGGCATCCTCCTTGGGAGCCCTGCTATTTGGGCCATCCAATAGTAAAGCTAGTATTGTAGCAAACAAGGTTCTAATCTGGTGAGAACTTAGAAAACAACAACCCAAGAATCTAGTGGTGAATGTGGGGCTGGCCTGAAGGTGATCTCACTTGACTTTGGCACTTACTTTGGAGTTTGATTCAAATGCAATATATTTGGAGATTTTGAGAGAGTCTGCCCATCGGTGCAAGCCATGCGGGTAGATACCACGGAGGGAGAGAGAATGGCAATAGAGGAGCCTCTAAAAAACATGGAAATTAAGAATCCCTCCCAGATTGGCAGTGAGTAGTCAGAAACAAGGGGCCAAACCCATAGCAATCCTAATGACAATCCCTAGAAGGAAACTCAAGGCTAGATAATGAAGTCCTTTCATGCCCAAAAAAGAGGAGTTAAGGCCGCTGCTAGATTTCAGTTCTCATTGTCTCTCCTACATAAAACCCTTGCCCTTGTGATCCAGAAGATAGTAATTCCCCCTACATTCAGCAAGGGAGGTGAAGGATGGCAGTAGTTCTCCAACATCTGAAGCAAATGGTTCAAATTTCAAGCTAGGGAGGCCGGCCACTAAAAGAAAACTTACCAGACCAACCTAAAACCTCCTTTTTGTACAACAATTTGTTTGACATACTACGAGATGATACTCTTGACAATTACATGGCTTCAAAGCTGGTTGGCTTTCAAACTATGGTGGAGAGAATGCCAATGGAAGAAAACTTGAAAATGATTAATGAAATGTCTTCCTTGAGGTGGAGGAGTTTGTGACCCTTTCTCAAAGATGGATGATCTCTCTATCCAAACATGGAATGTGAAGGGCTTGAAAAACCACAAGAAACACAATTTATTATGGGGTGAAGTACGTAAAGCTAGAGATGTTAGCTGATGAGAAATTCAAGAGCATCATTTAGATGCCTCAAATATTTGAAAGCAAGCATTGGGACAAAAGCTAGTCTTCTATCGTGATGGTATTGATGGGTTTAGCAGGGTCCTTACCATTTTGGATAGGAATCTTTAGCCAAAAGCGGTTTTGAATCATGCATCAGGGAGAGCCCTTGGAGTGTCAATCAGTTTGGTAGGGCAACTCATCACCATCATCAACATTTGTGGACCTTGCACAACAAAAGATAGAGCTCAATTGTGGGTAAGTCTAAGGGGCACCCCTATGGATGGGGAATGGATCCTACTAGGAGACTTTAATATGGTGGAGAAGAAAAGGGATAGAACTAGATCCTCAAGCCTACTCTAGCGGGCTTGAAGAAAGCCAATTGGCAAAGTTTGTGTGAGAAATGGGCTCTAGTGGATATGTGGTCAGCAAGGCCATAAAATAGATTTCCAAGATTTACTTACACAAGTCTCTAATATGCTCACATGGCATCTCGACTTGACAGATGTTATTGCTCCCACCAAGCCAACTGGATTTTGTCTCGGCTATCGAGATGAAAGTAATCACCTCTTTGAGTCTATCTAATCACCTCCAGCTCTCTATAAAATTCAGCAAGATAAGGGGGATGAGTAGCACCCTCACGAGTCAAACAAGAAGTTAGTCACCGGATAACACCTCTTCAAGGATGCCCTCTTTCAAAGTCTAGCCAAAAAATCTCTCCACAAGCTTGGAAGAGATGTAGAATTGGAGATTACTAGAACTTGCAACATCTTCGCCTAGAGTTAGAAATTTTGAGAGGACCACCAAAATCATGTAAAAGAGGAATTTGAAACGCTAAACACCATAAAATAGGAAGGAACAACCTTTGAAGTGGAGCAAGGAGATGGCTTGGAGCAAAAGCAGACCTAGCTGATAAAAATTTGGAAGAGGTGTAAAAGGCTAGAATTTTATCCAAAGATATTTTTCTTCAATTGAATCACAACTCAATGGTATTGCAACACCTCTCTCTCTCTCTCTCTCTCTCTCTCTCAACACGTTCACAACATTTCACACACATACAAAATCACAACTTGATGGTATTGCTATATATATACATACATACATACATACACACACACACACACACACACACACACACACACATATATATATATATATATATATATATATATATATATATATATATATATGTATATGTATATGTATATATATATGTGTGTGTGTGTGTGTGTGTATATATGTGTGTATATATATATATATATATATATATATATATATATATACATATATATATATATATGTGTGTGCGTGTGTGTATGTATATATATATACATACACACACACACACACATATATATATATATCTAACAACACACTTTGGCAACAACTCGTATATATGAGTATATGTGTACTCTCTCTAGTAAAACATGTCTGCAACAACTTATATATGTATGAGTATATATGTAAATATGTACTCTCTATAGAAACACACTTCCCACAACAACTAGTACATGTATTTTTACTGACGCTTTTTTAGAAAGAACATTCACTTTTCAGACAATCCCCATCTGCAGCTTTTCAGACTCTGATTGCATGGCCAAGCAGGTCTCCAAGGTAAGTAATAGCTTTGGTTTCCTACTATTCCTTGTGTTAGAATCAACAACAACAGGGTAAAAGAATGACATCGGAAGGCTTGACTTTCCAATTATGTGTTTGTTTCTCTGATTTTCTTTCTAGTTTTCTGATTTTCTTTGAACAGCTTCATTGAAGATTGTTCAAGCAAAGAGCTTGATTTAATGAATCAAAGTTTACGTTGTCTTTAGTATCCATGACATGAAGTGATGTTAATTCCATCCCCTTGACCGAAACATTTCCTCTTGGTAATTATTTGCAGTATGCACTCTATTATTCTACCTGATCTTGGTGTTGTTTGGGACTGGATAGAATGGTAAGCCTATGTTCTCATTCGCACTTAGCATTTAGATTAGGATAGAACGTCACGAGTACAATTTATTTGAAAAGAAATATAGACATTCTACTGTGTAGTGTAGAGGTCTCAATGTGGATGTTCACGGGAGAAAAACAAGCTGCATGATCAAGGATTCGCTATGTAAATGCGCTACTTTTGCAAGACGTGAGCTTTTTTTAACATCGATATATTTTTGAATCACGACTCAATGGTATTGCAACATCTCTCTCT
This sequence comes from Adiantum capillus-veneris, assembly GCF_014529385.1. Classification (NCBI taxonomy): domain Eukaryota; kingdom Viridiplantae; phylum Streptophyta; class Polypodiopsida; order Polypodiales; family Pteridaceae; genus Adiantum; species Adiantum capillus-veneris. The sequence continues at coordinate 106,614,567 of NC_140948.1, read as the reverse complement.
CTCTCTCTCTCTCCACATTCACAACATTTCACACACATATAAAATCACAACTTGATGGTATTGCAATATATATATATATATATATATATATATATATATATATATATATCTAACAACACACTTTTGCAACAACTCGTATATATGAGTATATGTGTCTGCAACTTATATATGTATGAGTATATATGTAAATATGTACTCTCTATAGAAACACACTTCCCACAACAACTAATACATATATAAGTTGTTGTGGGAAGTGTGGTGCTAGAGAGAAAATATATATGAGTTGTAGAAGGGTGTTGCCAAAGGGAGAGATTATATATACGAGTTGTTGCAGAAATGTTTTGCTAAAGGGAGAGAATGCATATATGAGTTACTGCAGAAGTCTCTATTTCTCTCTCTCAATACATTTTCACACTTGCTACTAGAGGGAGAGCATATATGAGTTGTTGCAGAAGTGTGTTGAGAGAGAGAGAGAGAGAGAGAGAGATTTTAATCAAAATCTTGATCTAAATTGCAAAAAGAAGACTTTAAAAATGATTTGCCCTAGCCGCTTGTGAGTAGTGGTCAATATTCTCCATAAGTTCCTTTCTTGCTCTACCACGATCCACCTTCCAATACTTTGTCACCCAGTGCTAGCTACCCACCACTTCAACCCTTGGCTTGAAACAACGGATCATGATCTTGGACTCTCTTCTTTCTATGTCTGCCTTTTCATGTTTCCTTGAATATGCAACGTTGCCTCCCTCCTTGGATATAGGATGTTTATATGTAAATGAAAGATATTAAAATGTGTCTCAAGCTATACATTAGAATAGAGAATGAAAGTGCTTTGTAAAAATGTGCACTTATGAAAACAAAAGAATGCTTGCAAAGCCAAAACAAATTGATTAACCTTTAAAAAAAACTTACGTTGAGGATCTTGCAATAAGGGGTATAAGGCTTGTATTATAGTAAGCACTCAAACAAATTAAAACTATCGTATTCCAAAGTGTACAAAGGATACTTTTTATTATATTAAAACAAACTTAAAAGTGAAAGAGAAAATATTACATGAGAATTTTTTATAACATGTGAAAAACAAAATATCTCATGTGAGAAAAGAAAGATCAAACTTTCTAAGGTGAGAATTTTTTATTCACATATATGAAAAAGATTCATAGTAACTTTCAAATGTTGGAAAAAAGGGGAAAAATTTTCTCAACTATTTTCACATATATTACAACGTTCTAAAAATTTTCTTGCTATTTTTCTTTGCTTAAACGTTGGAAAAAATGTGTGAATTCATCTTTTTTTAGGTATGAGAACTGTTCTCAAAGTTCTTATGGTACCTTGCTTTACTCAATCTCTCCCCTACCAATTTTCCCAACACTTGTTGTGTCACCTGTGGTATTGGGCACCAAGGAAGCAGATGACGAAGGGAGATTGGAGAGATCGGAGGATCTGAAGCTCATTAAGGAGCTGGAAGGTGAGCATGAGGTGGAGGCTAGGGTGGTGGCAGTATTTGATGGCAAAGAGGGAGTGGTATAGCAAGTTAAGGGCAAGGGAGATGTGGACGAAGGAGTCGGAGCCCAAGCTGCTGATCTCATGGTGGCAAGTCTGAGAGCAGAAGGCAGACAACCAATCTCATGGTGACAAGTTTGAGAGCGCAGTCAGGCATCTTTGGCTGCACATGAGGACTCAATGGAGGTGTGAAATGCCGTGATAAGAGGCGGCATGGATGGCAGTCAATAGACCTACTGGAATTAAGTGTATGGCCTTGATTGTCATCCGGAGCATGCCAGACAGTGTACTACGCTTGCAGAGAGGCCTCATAGCTCAAGGGCTTCGTGCAAACACCCATATACTGAGAGAAAAAGAGAGCTAAGGACAGGTTGCCCGCTCGTGCTATTCGATACCTTATATGCCCACACCTGCTGTCTTGCCCGTGTTCTCAACCACCTTGCTCTCCCTCTCCGATTACATTGTTGATTATTGCATGACGTACTATGTTTTTGGTTATGTAGGGAAAGTCTCCCAAGCTATGCGAGTCAGATGTAAGATGCGATGCATTTAATTTAGATGCTCGAGAAGGGTGTTGAGAAGTGGAATCACGTGGCAACAAGAGAACCAAAAGGGAAATCAAAGAGCATGTATATAAACCAAAAGGGACATGAGAGAGAGTGTATGTAACGCCCATGCTAGAGAACGTGCAAGAAGGTAGCAGTTCCAGATGCAGACACTCAATACCATAAAGAGAGAGAGAGAGAGAGAGAGAGAGAGAGAGATATGATGTTTTATGTGGGCTATGTTGGCAAGTGTAGCGACACTCTGAAACAAATCAATGCCTACGAGAGCTAAGCCATGTTCGAGTTGGTGGGGTAGCCCTCAAAATCGCGCTACAACGTCCAAGTGAAGTGGCCTTTCTGTGCAAGTAATATGGGTGTGTGTGTGCACGTGTGTGACAGTATTTGTTGTTGTTGTTGTGTGTGTGTGTGTGTGTGTGTGAGAGAGAGAGAGAGGGTATTTGGGTGTGTATGTATTTCCAAGTTTCCACACACGACACCCTGGTGATGTCCGAGCAAGTGTGTCTTATGCTGCTACTGTTGTTGGATGATAACTAAGCTTGGTAGCTCTAGAAGCTTTGCATAGGGAGATGGAAGCAATGGTGCTAGGGTGTGTGATTGAATTATGCAAGAGGATGTGTGCAGATGATAGTTGAATGTATTTGCAACTGTTGTCGTCTTCCTCACACCTACGAAGGCGCTCTTGAAGGGGACCTGCAAAAGTTGCTACCAGTCATCAGGTTAGTGGTGGGTAGAGAGAGAAGATGAGCACAAACAGAAGCGGATTAGGGCTCAAAAAGACCTGTAATCTCACTTTCAAGTTTTGAGATTTACCTTTGAAAAGATCATTTGAAGGTGGAAAAAACCTACAATCTACTTTTTTCCAGAATACCTCTAAATTTTTCGCTACTAAAGGTTTTCTAATTTTCTGGTATGAAGTTTTTTTTTAGCCCTGATATGGATATGGGTAAATTCTGTATCAAATGTGCGTAGAGAGAGAAGGCATACAATATACAATGTGGCACTCTGGTTTATGGTGGCTAACAAATGTGAGTAGAGAGAGAAGGTGCTTGCACACAAAATGCAACCTATCAAGATTCACACTAGAATGTCAATGTGCATAATGGTGGGCTCTACACATAGACAAGCTACGAGGGGATAGAGAGAGAGAGAGAGAGAGAGAGAGAGAGAGAGAGAGAGAGAGAGAGAGAGAGAGAGAGAGAGAGAGAGAGAGGTTCAAAAGATTTTGCGTGTTAGAGAGCCATCACTATCCATTGAGGAATACAGTCCACTTGGCTATTTTTCCTTAATTTATTGCATGTGACATTCAAGCAAGGTCCACTTACTGGCCATCGCGTGCTTAAATACTATGAAATCCTTAGCTTGATGACCATACCTTCCACATGCATTGGAGAGAGATATGACTATAATAGTGTGAGAAACTTTAGTGCACATGGGCACTCATAGGGCATCCACCTAACTTGTATGCAGTTTGCTAGCTCTACCATGTTGATGATTGGAATCATCTCATTATTCTAAAATTGGCTATGGGTAATTAGGGGCCTCTCTTGCTCTGTTGATCACACAGTGTCTTTGAGATTGAGTGTAGAGGTCTGCAATATGGTCCAAGCCAAGAAATGTGAGTCTCTCTCTCTCTCTCTCTCTCTCTCTCTCTCTCTCTCTCTCTCTCTCTCTCTCTCTCTCTCTCTCTCTCTCTCTCTCTCTCTCAATGTAGGGCTTATGTAGATAGTGTTGGCATGCCTAAGCTAAGAAAATCCATGTAACACCATTGGAGGTGGTACTATTATACTGGTAATATCACTATTAGGAAAAAAAACCGGGCTTTAGTGTATTTTTAACAAGTAAATCATTCTAGCCATGTAGAAGCCTTCTATATTATCTGTGATCCTTAGCTATATTGCTGATGTTGGTGGCCACTCTTGATGGTACCCTTGTACTTTGACCAATTTTTTTCTATTGGTCACGATAGTCGTTTTCCTTCCTTAGAGGCATTTGTATCTTTTTACATAATCAATTTAGTTTCTTTTATTAAAAAAAGGCTAACATTGCAAAATTCCGACTAGATTTTGAGCTTTGGCTTGAAGAAAGCCTCCAAGAGTTTACAAGGTTTAGTGTAAACACCGTCAAATACTTCAAATTCTGACCTTAAAACTGGAAGATTTTAAGTGTGCCCTTATTTTCTTCGGTTAAAATGAATGTTTTTGGTAAGTCTTGATACACATTACAATTTTTTTAGCCATTGTCTTAAAATTTGATGGTTTTTTGCTGCAGTATGGTGTCTTGTATGTCATCCGATAGGTAGTATTAGGTTTTGAAGGGATCCCTATTCTTCCAAAAGATAGGCATTCGGAAGCAGTACCCTTCCCTATAGAAGGGTGTATTTTTATATTAGCCTTCTCATGACAGAATATCACAAACATTGCATGTCAATTCTTGTAACTTGACAACATGTTTGGTGAAGAATATAAGAAGGCAGCGTGTTTGGTGAACAATACAAGTAGAGTTTCTATTTACAGGCCTTTGGTAGGTAAAAATATTCTTCACTCGAGCTTGGAAAATAGACAAAAACCCTAATGAGTCTTGTATGCCCTTGATCCCCTCTCACCATGCTTGTGGGAGATGGAGATGAGGCCTATCCTGCCTCTAGCCAGGAAAGACTCTCAGATCTTGGAAAATAGACAAAAACCCTAATGAGTCTTGTATGCCCTTGATCCCCTCTCACCATGCTTGTGGGAGATGGAGATGAGGCCTATCCTGCCTCTGACTAGGAGAGACTCTCAGAGAGATGTTGCTATGTACCCTTGTCACTCAACTTTACCCCTCTTAAATGTTTTTCTCATATGTAAATGGTTAAATGGACAATGTATACTTTTGTAGACCTCTCTCACTCATCCTTGGATGTATACAACCTTTCTTTATCATGTTTTTGTTTCTTGCAATACTCACACAAAGTGAGTTAGATATATCAAATCACCCAAAAAGAATTACAGGTATATGCTCACACCCAACCATGGAATCATCAAGCTCACTAGTGTGCGGCTTTATAGGGAGCCACCTATATAAAATAGGATCTTAGAAAAAGCATAAGGTCAAAAAGATAGAGGGAACCTGTGAAGGGGAGACACTATACACTGGGATCTGCCACCTCTCCCATGCATGCCCACAACACACTCAAAAAGAAGGACCTGATGCTGGTGGAGAAAACGTGCCACACCTAGTAGGCCAACACCCAAAACCATCAGCCAACATAAGAAGGCAAACCACTTGTCACTTAACACTCGAGACCAACCCAACATCGAGGTGTAGCCAAACACGAGCATCCAAACACCTTCAACAACAGGCTCTTGTAGGGAGCCTTGTACCATCACCAGCAATAACCGAACAAGAGCAATCAAAACCAACAGAGAGAACAAGAGTGCCACTAAGGGCAAGCCCTCACCTGCCCACATGACCTCCATGCAAATTGGGCAAATTGGTTTTCCTTCAAAGGGAAGGGGGGTTTGCCACCAAACCCTAAAATAGAAAAAGGTGTACCATGAGAACCCCCACAAGGAAAGGCATGAATTGGCAAGGACCCCCCCCCCCCCCCCCCGCCCCCAAGGATGCTCCCCAATCCCCTATGTAGCAGGTTTCACCCTCATAGTTGAACGACCCACCAAGTTCGGCGTCTCCGAAGAAGGAAAGCAGTCCCCCAACTTTTGCCACGACTGCCCGGACCTCTATTTGGCTCATGCAAGCTTTCCAAAGCTATTGACGCCTACTCTGCTTCTAGGGTTTGTCACGGAAATCTTTCTTTATAATGTTAACAAAAAGCTCGCACTAAGGGTGGGTTCAGATGAGCCCGTTGGAAAAGGGGTTGCTTTTCACCTTCCTTCTCCCCCCTCGGTTCACAAAAGGTAGTGGTAGCATATCTATTGAATTTCTAGATTTCCTCTCATCCAGATATATATATCTGACATTCTCTCCCTATGTCTGTTTATGTGGAGAGAGAAATAGAGAGAGAGAGAGAGACAGAGAGAGCTCTCAGCTCTCCCTCCCTCTCTCTCTCTCTCTGTTTCTCTCTCTCTCTCTCTCTCTCTCTCTCTCTCTCTCTCTCTCTCACACACACACACACACACACACACACACACACACACACACACACACACACTCCAAAGCTCCTACCACTACACCAACACACGTTTCATGTAAACACTTAGCAAGAACATTTTATATATCCTAATAAATGGCGGGCATAGTTCACCCCTAGTTTACCCCAGTTCACCCTCCTCACTATCTTGCACGGGCAGGCTCAAATGGGATTGACGGTGGAGGGAATTTCGGTGAATCTAGGCCGTTGGCGGAAATTGGCCTGAATTTACCAAGTTTACCAAATTTACTCGGGGCGCGAGGCCTGTCGCTTTCAAGGGCTGTTTTCCGAACTCAGGAGGGCTGTACAGTGCGCAGGTGGGCAGCCTGGTTTGCGCAGGGAGGCAAGAGGGAAGCACGCATGCACACAGGAAGCCCTATCGGCGGTTGTGGTCCTCACTCAACAAGACGAAGCAAGGCAATGTACTCTCAAACTATCGAGCAAGTGCAGGCTTGAGGAGGATAAGGAGCTGGAGGAGGGACTTATGCGAGGTTGCTCGTGCAAGATAGGCTACGACAAATGTAATGCATTGAAAGCTTGAAGAGCGTATTGGTGCCACTGTTTCAAGGTCGAGGAAGCAACCAACCAATTAACAATTCTCGAGACACAACCGCCACCATCTCTGTAGGATCGGCGTTGCATATTGCACAGGTACCTTGAGTCGACGTTTTAGGATATGTTGTAGTACATCTTGTCGAATGCAAGTGTTCACTGCTGAATAGGTCTTGAGATTATGCTAAGTCGGCTTGATAGGCAGAAGATGTGGGTGTTTTCTTATGCATGCATTCTTATGTGCGCATGTCAAAAGTATATCGCTCCCGGCAATGGTTAAATCATCTGGTCGTGCAAAGAGGGGCAAAGGGAAGAGACGTTGTCGCAAGACAATAGAGGCTTTGTCTAGTCATACATGTGATTCACAAAAAGAGACGCGTATGCTTGATATTGAAGCTTCTACAATGGTAATCTTCTTACTAGAGGATACATAAATGTTTTGTGTGCGTGTGTCTCACACAAATGTGTACACACACACACTTTCACACACGCACAGAGAGAGAGAGAGAGAGAGAGAGAGAGAGAGAGAGAGAGAGAGAGAGAGAGAGAGAGAGAGAGAGAGAGAGATTAATAATATAGGAACCCCAATACTACATCGAGGTCTTGAGAGAGAGAGAGAGAGAGATGGGGCTCTTGTACGCTATTGTTGGGTTGCTGAAGATTGTCCGCAATGGGGTAAAGCATGGGAGAAGTGTGCAGATATCATTCATCACATAAAAGAGAGGCATGGTATCACTATTGACATTCCTCGTAGATCTGTTGGTCGACCCAAAAATAGCCAAAAGGGTCAATTAGGGTCACAGTATCATACACAATCAAAGGTGCGCTTTGCAAGTCTTGACACTCGCATTAAGCTTGCAAGAAGAAACCATCGGGAGGATTTATGTAAGGGTTCAAAGAAGAGGTGGATGTTTAGCTCTCTTAAAACTAAAATTCCTTATGAAGAATGGCTAGAAAAATATATGGAGGAGCAGATAGCAGTGTGGGAGAATGGCATGTCAAAACAAATTGCTAAAATGCAAGCCAAAATTGCTAAAGGATACAATGCCATGGTAATGTTGTGTGTTAATCAATCTTATGCCATAAAGATGTTTGCATTCAGAGGACCAATCAAGACAGTCGCAATAGATTGCTTGTAAACTGACATTGTACCACTGGGTAGGTATACTTGAGCTCTGTATTTTGAGTTGCATCAATAGTTCATTGATAACTTGAAGGCTAGAGGGGTCAAGTGCATATCGTTACAAAATTTTCTCCCCCTCCCGTAGCTTGTTGGTGTGTTTTTGAGAGGAGCCTTGAAATCCAAATCGACCAGAGTCAGCGACCAGAGTCAGTTGCATACATAAATTACATAAACATGCAGCTATGAACATCAAGCCCTTACTAAGCAAGGCAAAATACAAACCTATTTCTTGTTTTTGCATAAAGAACTTCAACAATGTCCCACCCATGCGGGCCCCACTCTTTGAATCGCCAATGCATGAATCAAATCCACTATGGAGCGATTTATGCGTGCCTCCAGTAGAGTGTATTTGATGTACTCCCACCACAAACGCTCTACCAAATTTGTGGTATCAACATTTCCATGGGGACAAAGTCTTCAAAACTTTGGCCAACGTGATCTCCATATACAAAATCTCCCACACCACCCATTGGTGACATACCGCACCACATTGGGATACGCTGCATATAGTAGTTGTTGAAATCTACCATCAAAGTCAACCTCACTTGGGCATTGCATGAGATTTTACATTTCCATGTAGATTTCGCTTCTAATCTCTTTTGGAACCTAAAGTGAGAACCAAGCCAATGTTGATAACTTGAATACATGATTATCATAAATCACAAGAACCATGATGCTTACCTGAGGAAGGAGGTTATCTACCCATGCTTTCTTAGCATGGAACCAACATAGAATAATGTGACATGAAATTTGGCGATGCTCTCCTTCATTTTTTGTCTCCCAACAATGTGGATCTTCATTGACCACCTTAAGAAATGCCTCTAATTCTTGTTGTGACTTGTCAATGACCAAAGTGGTGGGTCGGATGTCTCCCATTCTTGAAAGTACTATCCGTAGAGTTACCTCCAAGGCAATGACATCATGATGAGCCCCTACATCTTGGATGCACAACATAAACCAAATAGGGAACCCTTGTCCAAGTTGATTTGGTAGCACGGCTGCAAAAGGGGAAGCCCATATACATTTGTTTTGAAAGTGCTATCTATTGCCGATGCGTTGTTTTCAGAAAAACGCTTGGCCATTTGCAACATCCAATCATCTTGAAAAATCAGGATGAATTGCTTATCCTTTGGATCTCTTGCTATTGGATTGTAAAGTTGAAAATAAACAACCTACAAGCAAAACAATTACCAATGTTTGGAATATAGAACGTACAAGCATGAACTTGGGAGTAAAGGATAACTTGTCACCTTCTGTTGCTCTTGCAACACTCTAACCTCCGTATACATGGTTGCCCAATCATCATTGGGGATCCTTCCTAAAAACAAATGTCTATTATAAGGACTCTACACGAAATAGAAAAGATGAAAATTTAGCATGACAAAGAATACCTTCCATGCGCTTCTGGAATGATAGTAGTTGTGGGATCATGAAGAAGTGATACATAGTGTGATCAAGCATGGAAGCCCGCTTCATTTGATATTTTTCTTTTGAACGTGACATTTGTGCAGCATGATGAGAACTACCAATATCACAGATCCTCTTTGCAACACTCTACGACAGCTGGATGGACAGGAAGGTGGTAGAGGTCACTCCGATTACCTGGAGTATGGCCATCATGAATGGGGTAAATATGTATTGTAACCTTGTCACCTTCATTGGGCAATTGAACTTGAATTTTGAATAAGCAACCACACCTCTTCGATGTCCTTAGCCTTCTTATCTTTCCAACATGCTTTGTCTTTCCACCCCTATGACATTTATATTCAATTGTAACGCTTGAAAGAAAATGTTTCCTTGAAAATCGCACCATAACCAACCTTACTTTGTGCTCAATCATAAGATGATCTAATTGCATGTCCAAATTAGCCCGTGTTGTATGTATTTCATATGATGGAGCCCTGTTGAGATCAAAGGTACCTTGAGTGACCATATTGGTCTTCCTTTGGCGGCCACATCCACATGATATGACATATTCTTTGATGAAGCACAACGGAATTCCTCCACGCTTGAGATCAATAAACCAAGTTGACTGCAAGGTATTGATTGTGGATGTGAGATCTCTATGATGGGGTAAGCCTTCCATATAATGTGCTTCTTTCACAATAATTTTCCAGTCCTCAACACAAGGAATCCTAAGCAAAGGATTTGATTTGAGACAAATAAAAAGTTCCCTATTGCATCCTAATCTCACACACAACATGTCTTTCATTCTTCGTCACTTTTTGAGGTCAAGCAACCCTCCAGGATCGCAAGATTTTAGTGTGTCCAAGGATGGGGATATGTCTTCTTTCAAGGTTTTAATCATCAATGCATATGCATCTTTGGCGAACGTGAAATACTTTGAAGATATATGTCCAACCATGTTGACCAATGTTTCACCCTCCACATTGCAAAGGTTGTGGTTAAACTCCATGGACCTAGCTTCATGCACCCTGGCTTCATCTTCACTTGAGCTGCTAGAGTAGCTCTCCTCACCCTCAAAGTCTTTGTTGTCTTCACTTTCAATGTACCATTCCATTTTGTTGTGACTGAGAGAGAGCTTGAAAGAGACAGGGAGTAGGTGAAAGAAAGGAAAAAGAAGAAGAGAATCACATCGAAAATCAGCATTATGCTCATAATCCGTCCACCCGAATTTACATATTTTTTCGAATTTACAAATGTGACCTGAATTTACCAACATCGCACTTCCAACCAATTGATATATAACATGTGACATGATAGGCTTTTTATCATCATATTTTAAATAACACCCTTAAAAGACACATGCACTTTTATAGACATAATTATTCTGCTCTAGTTTCCAAAGCTAATCTCGTGTCACTCACAGTTATCGGCGCCACCCCCACCCGAATTTACTAATTTTCCCAAATTTACAAAATGCCATTGCGCTCCGATCTATGGCCCTCATTTGTAGATGTGGCTCCCGACCCTCCTCCCCCATTGATCCCATTTGAACATGCCCGTGCAAGATAGTGAGGAGGCCAATCCACCCCGAGTTGCCCCTAGTTCACCTTGAGAATCCAACGGCGCTCAGAAAACCCGCCTCTTTCCAGCCTTAGATCCCTCCTGAACTAGACGTGAGTATTTCTGCCCCTTTGCCCGTCTAACCCTCTTACCTCCTCTTAGGGCGAAGCTTTCTGCAGGTCTGAGGCATGGCGAAGCTTTTGCCAGGGCATAATACAAATAAGGGAAAATTACCAAAATACCCCTCTAATTTGTGGAAATTCCCAAAATACCCCTCAAATTTCAAAAATTCCCAAAATACCCTTGTATCTATTTTGGTTGAATTATTAAGTTTGTCATTCCTTTATTTTTTCTGACAATCAAGATCCGTTTTTGAGTGCTTAGCATGTAATTTGTCACAAATTACCTCGCATAAAGGGCAATTATATCTAAAAATAATAAAGCAATTCATCTCCAAAGCCTACATAACCTACTAAAATTCTGGCTTTAGTATCTTGTATTGATAGACAATAGTCTTCTTATGAAAGGTACAAATTCTTTAATCTTTGGAAAAATTTAATCTCACAACCAGGGGTACTTTGGGAATTTTGGAAAATTTAAGGGGTATTTTGGGAAATTATGACAAAATATCAAGGGTATTTTGGGAATTTCCACAAATTAGAGGGGTATTTTGGTAATTTGCCCTACAAATAATGCATTCGACTCCCAGCGTCTTGCTGCGTTACTGGATTTTGTCAACACTGAGTATGCCACTGAAGACGTTTTGCGAATGTTTTTACGACCACGGGGCTTAGATCTTGACACGCAGGCTGTCGACTGGAGCGATCCTCAAAAGATTATTGACGGCTTGACAGCTTGCACAACCTTGGGCGAGGTTCTTCGCCTTTTCCCTGATGAAAAACCAATCAATGAGAATACAAGGCAGTTGCGTGAGCAAATTTTGATGCAGGACATGGAAGCTGCAAAGCGTGCCTGGGAGATCAAATATTTTTTCAGAGAAGGTGCTTAACCTTGTGGCAGATCAGTTGAAGGATTTTGCAAGCCAATGGGACGGTCACCAGTGGTATGCACCGCTTACTGCGTTGGTTCAGAGTAGTGGCTGGGGCAAATCCCGTTTGATATTTCAGATGTGGAGGATGGGCTTTTATGTGGTCTACATATCGTGCATGAAGGAGAGTCAGAGTGGTTTCTCTAGACGCACTGGAGAGCTGGCAGACATTATGCAGGGCCCCAAGTCTACTGAGTCAACCTTTGTGGCACTTGTCGTTAGTATATTGGCAGTCCTCAATCAGCACCCTGGCATGGCATGTGAAGAATGGATGGCGGCACAGGAGAAAGATGATGCCATCCAGCATGAAATTCTTACCATATTCCAGACCAAATCAATTGAAGTCATAACGGATAAGCCATACTTTGCTGCAGAAGAGGACCAGAGGAAATTCTGCCAGGTAGAGATAGACAAGCTGAAGCAGCGTGGTGCGAGGGTTTTACTGTGTGTAGACGAGGCTGGAGAGCTAGGTGACAATTTTCTAAAGTTTAGGAGGTCATTGAGGAGTATGCCAAGGGGTGATAGCTTTTTTGGCATAGTGCTTGGCACAGACAGGAAAGTGGCCGACCTAGCAGCAGCACAAGAGGATGATCCGAGTGCACGCGCAAGACTGGCCACCCATTTCAATGTCTTTCATCCCATTTACTTGATTGGGAAGAATGACATTTTTGCTCAGGTTGGAGCCGGTAGCAGTGACATTACAAATCCATGTAATGCGATACGATATGGGAGGCCGCTTTGGGCAGCATACTATGACTCAGTGGGTGTGATTGACAAGCTGGATGTAACCCTTCAACTTGCAATGAAGAAGCTGCTGGGGAAGGACATAAATATTGCAGAGACAGGGTGGGTGAACCAAGACATCGCAATAGCTGTGTTTGCCTGCATCGTGGGGCTAGATGTGGTTGTGTGGGGGACACTACCACAGAACTTGTGGCCAGACACATGAGAACCATTGTCTGCATCTCAAAGGATAGAAGAAGAGTGTACACGTCAGCTGCTGCAGAGCTGGCTCTTGCTGCTGCTATGTTGCTGCATGCCAAGAATGATGCTTTTCTCGCTATGTTCATCGACAAGCTGACGGAAGTGTGCAAGGATGGGCTGGTGCTCGAAGGAATCAGGGGGGAGACTGTAGCCAGGATTGTTATCATGTTGGCCATGCATGAGTGCACAAAGAGCGATAATTACATCAAAAGTGTCCCCTTGGCCACCTTGTTGGAGACCATGTTCGGGAGCAAGGTTGTGCAGGACTTGAAGGATAATTGTGTTAACTTGGAAGCCACCCTCTTCTTTGATTGTTTCATCCCCACCTCTCTTCCACCTTCTCCACAGCTATTAGATGATTGCTTTGTTAGGTGTGCTGCCCTTGTTGCAAGAAGAAATGAGCATGTTCTGCAATTTGCAGTTCCTGCCTGTGGTGGTCTGTTGGATGTAAGAGCATCGGCTGCCCTTCCTGCATGTCCTGTGTTGCCAAGAGCTGCAAAGAAAAAGCCGTCTGCTGGAGGATGATCCAACCTGTCATCATCCTGAAGTGCTTCCATCGCTCTGGCCAGGGACGGCTCGCCCCTCTGATTCTTCACCTGTCCAAGAAAAGAAATTCTATGATGCAAAGGCTGGAGGTTGACCTTCTTTTTCTTTGCAGCTCTTGGCAATACAGAACGTGCAGGAAGTCTTGAACTGCTTTTTCAAATTGGAGATAGAGGGGAGGGTGAGAGAGTGAAAGTTGAGCACACCACAGTGATCGTGAAAGGGCTAGAAGGTTTCCAGCACCTCAAGTCTGAGAGGATGAATGCGGCAAATATTCTTGAGAAGTTGAGGATCCTCTCTGGGACTTGTGAGGATGTCTTCAAGGATGCTTCTGACAAGGAGAAGGATGCCTTGCGGGAATTGATACCACTAGGATTTGACTCACAGAGATTTATGGAGGACAAGGATGATGTCATGCAAGTGGAATATGAATGAAGCCTTTTGGTATTCTGCCAATACTGAACTAAGGTAGATCGAATGCTTTAGTCTATAAAATAGATTCATTTTGTACTTCGAGGACTGGTTCTTTTGTCCTCGTGATCAAGTTTTGTTGAGTTTTCTGAAGCTTCCCCATCTTACTTTGATCGGCAAGTTGTTGACTGATTTCTTTAAAAAGGTGGGTTGCAGTATTGATCAGCTATTTTGTGTACCTTAAGCTGTTGCAAGTTCACGATTGATTGATTGATTGATTGTCTTATTTTCTATGAATTGTCTACATTCTTGACATAATTAATGAGTTCTCTACATTAAGGAGGATATTAATCCACTGTACTTTCGAGAACGAGTTGTTTTATGTGTCCTTTGCTTTGTTCTTTTGTCCTCATGATTAAGCTTCCCTTTCTTGCGCTGTTGCAAGGTGGAGGTATTTTCCGTGATTCGTATCTTCATGAAGGCCTTATTTTTTTATGTCAGTAAATTGCCCCCCCTCCCTGCGGCAGGGGGGAATTTTTTTTAAAATTGAGTCAAATTGGAAATCCTAGAAGACCTTGTAGCATAGTACGGTTTCTATTTAATTAAATAAGCAATAAGCATATATGTGTGTGTGGGGGGTGGGGTTGCATGTGCACGCGTTTAAGATAGATAGAGGTAAAGAGAGAGCGAGATGAGGCGGGTAATGAGATGGAGGGAGAGATTAAGATCAAGAGATATAAATAAGGATCAGGGGTTTCGGAATGTAATTTTCTCTCACAATCTATTCTTGTAGCACAATGCAAGGGATAATGCAACTTTATTGTATCTCTTTGAGTTCTCTTCTACATTACAGCTCCAGCCCTAATTGTTTATGGCGCTTGGTGTTTTGGTGGCTTTGGTTGTTTGTCTTTCTCATCAACTGTTATGCCCCCACCACTTTAGTTCTTATGCAATACATGCATGTAGATAATATTCCAGGCCTAGCTGTAGCCTTAACTACGCACCTATGTATACTAAGGTGACAACCATATGGCCTTTTGGAAGAAAGACCACCTCTATACAAGCACAGAGTGGTGCCTAATTATTATTTTTGCTTGTTAAGGATGACAATTTGGCTCCACTTGAAGGGATAGATTATACCTCGGTGCCAGAACAAGAGTGTATTATGCTACAACTAGACTTTGGTGTGCACAACACTTAATTACTATCTTATTATACAAGAACCAAAACTTAGCCTTTCTAGAGTAGCTTTCACCAATGACCATTTTACATTGTCATAGGCTTTGGCTTTAGATGGATTCCACTAGGGATTGCAGTGTGTTATTTGGGTTGTGAGGTTGGGCTAGACTTATCCCTTTTGCAGTAGACAAATCCCCTCTTCCTCTTTATACGGAGGAAATTGGTTCATTGGAGTTACGCACGCCTCTCTCTTGCTTGGGAGGTCATCACACTCCCTCAATCATAGGGAGGCCTAGGCATCATTGACCCAACATGTAAGAGTAGAGATCTCCTCGAGAGGCTCATTGTCATAGGACTTCTCTCAAGGGCAGAGCTCTAGGAGTTGCTACTTCAAAGGTACAGGATCAAGTACCACAAATAGGTGGCACATGGAACCCATCGACACGTTGGATATTCACTAAGACTCATAGAGTGGGATTGAGCAGTGGCTGGGAGGATCGTTTTGCATTGAGCATAATTTGCTCTTGGGAGTAGCTTTGAGAGGGCTTGAAGCACCACGCGTCGAGATTTTTGGAGGAGCACTTGAGGTAGCCACTTATTAAGAACCCCTTAGTTTGCACAGAGAGGGGTCACATGGTAGGGCCTCATGTTTCTTGGGGGGCCTTAGTGTCATGGATGCTTGAGAGCCAGTCTGCCTGCATCAGCGCCTATGTCATCGCCTACATCATCGCTAGAAGGCTCTAGAAGAATCTAGAAGTTCTAAAAGTATCAAGGAGATTCTAGAAGTTTCTAGAAGCATGGAGAAGATTCCGGAAGAATCTAGAAGTTTCTGGAAAGCTCTAGAAAGTTGAAGAAGGATCTAGAAGGATCAAGAAGTTTCTAGAAGCTTGGAGAAGATTCCAAAAGAATCTAAAAGTTTCGGGAAAGCTCTAGAAAGTTGAAGAAGGATCTAGAAGGATCAAGAAGGTTCTAGAAGATTCTAACCTCCTCAAGAAGAACCTAGAAAGTCCTAACCTCCTCAAGTAACCTCCTCAAGCACTAGTATAAATAGGGGTCTTGGGCCACAAGTCCCTCAGTCTTGCCAACACCAGTTGTGAGCCTCCTATGAGGAAATCCCTCTTCTAGTTCTTATGTTCAAGTCTTGTCCTTGCAATCAAGCCATGTCTTGTACTCAAGTCATGTAATACAAGTCTTGTATCTAGCTCTCTTAATAAAGTATTAAGTTTTGTAATCAATATTAAGCTTATCATAAAATCCAAGTTCTTGTACATTGTGAGCGCCTCCTCTTGCTCTCTTCTAGCTCTATACGTGCTCATAACAGTTTTGCAAGACTACCATCTCTTAATCCTCTCAAGCCATCATGGAGCCGACGATGGAAGGTGTCATCAACTTATTGCAAAGCATCCAAGCTCAGATACAAGAACTTCGCGAGAGTAACGCTCAACTTCAAGCAGGGCGACCCCTAATCTTGGGACCGGCGTTGCAAAATCTTCAACGTCAAATTCAAGAGCTTCAAGAGACAAGCATACATCAAGCACAAGGTGCAAGATCTAGCTATTCTTCTCAACATAAGAAGGAGGCGAAGGTCAGCATGCTTGAAAAATTTGATGGGACTAGATCAAAGTTTAGAGGTTTTCTCCAACAAGTGCATCTCTTCATTCGAATGCAACGAGAGCGTTATCCAAATGATGCCTCTCAAGTAGGCCTTATTGGGACCCTCCTCTCGGGTACGGCTCTCTCCTGGTTTTCTCCCTTACTTGAAAAAGAATCTCCTCTTCTTCATGACTTTGAAGCTTTTGTGCGGGAGTTCTCTGCAACGGATCAAGACCTGCATCCGTCTATGCATCCGAATTTCAACAGCTCACTTGTGATCTGACTTGGCATGAGGAATATTTCATTAGCAATTTCGGTGGGAATAAACGTAAAAGATCTTTTATTGACTATGCCAAAGGTTCACACACTAAGCGAGTTCATCTCTCAAGCAATAGAATGTGATAATCGACTATTTGAGAGGAGACATGAGAGGCGTCTTGGGGCACCATTGCGACCCCAAACAGAAGTGACACATAATGGCTACACACCTCAACAGGGCCATGAATCAAGGATTGAGCCCATGCAAATTGATTCAACACGGTTTCAACTTCTCTCAGCCCAGGAGAAGCAAAGGCGACGCATTAATGGCTTATGTATGTATTGTGGAGAGCAGGGACACATAGTTCAACAGTGTCCAAGGAAGAGAAGGATGAAGGTTCACGGTGCAATAGCGTCAATGTGTTCGAAAAACATGGACATCCAACCCCAATAGAGACCGACCGGTTGGACAAAAGACAAGAAAAAAAAGGTCTCTGTCTTCCCACTGATTCCACTTCAAGTTTTATGCTACCAATCAAGATCCATATGCCGGGTAGGCACATGGATTGTGAAGCATTACTAAATTCAAGCGCAACGGCGTGCTTCATAGACAAAGAATTTGCAAAAGAACAAGGCATACCACTGGTGGAGAAGTCTAATCCAGCAACTGTAGAAGTCATTGATGGTCGTCCCCTCGCTTCAGGGGATGTCAGGTATGAAACTCGCCCCATAGAAGTAACATTGCAGGAGCATGTTTCAAGAATAGCGTTCAATATTATACAAAGCCCAAGCAGTCCAATTGTTATTGGGCTACCATGGCTTGAATTACATAATCCTGACATCGATTGGAGGGCTCGGAGAATTGAACCATGAAAAGTTCAAAAGAAGAAGAGAAGGCATAATAGGCCTATATATCTTGGAACCAAGGTCTTCATGCGTGCAACCAAAAAGTATCCAACTTTCCTGATATTTGCAACACCAACCGACACGTTGACAACAAAAATCATGGAGGCATTACCACGTCAATATCAAGATTACAATGATGTTTTCGAGAAGAAGAATGCAGACCTCTTACCGGAGCATCAACCCTATGATTGTGCTATAGAGCTTCAGGAGGGAACCCAACCCCCTTTTGGCCCAATATACAAGCTATCTCAAGATGAATTGGTAGAATTACAGAAAAATATTGATGAGAATCATGCTAAGGGGTTCATATGGCATTCAAAGTCCCCAACAGGAGCTCCAATACTCTTTGTAAAAAAGAAGGACGGAACTCTCCAGATGTGCGTGGATTATAGGGGCCTAAACAAGATCACCGTCAAGAATCGCTATCCCTTCCCTTGATCCCATAGCTTCTTGAGCGCCTTGGCAAGGCAAGAATATTTACAAAAATAGATCTTCGTGGTGCTTACAACCTAGTCAGAATCAAAGGAGGTGATGAATGGAAGACAACCTTTCGGATACGGTATGGCCACTTTGAATATACAGTCATGCCATTTGGTCTCACAAATGTCCCAACTGTTTTTCAACATTTAATGAACGATAATTTTCGGGTGTATTTGGATTATTTTGTGGTAATATATTTGGATGATATCTTTATATTTTCCAAGAATCAAGAAGAGCATGAGCACCATGTACGATTAGTGCTTGAAAAGATTCGTGCATCAGGGCTATATGCAAAGTTGGAGAAGTGCTCTTTTCATCAATCTAAGTTGGAATTTCTTGGTTATGTAATTTCTGAAAAGGGAATCTCCATGGATCCAAAGAAGGTTCAAACCATCCTTGATTGGGAGACACCCACCTCAGTAAGAGATGTTCAATGTTTCCTCGGATTTGTAAATTTTTCGTATCTTTATTCAGGGATACTCCAAGGTGGTTATAACACTCACAAGGTTGACAGGCCATAATAAGTTTGTCTGGGACTTAGAGGCCGCAAAAGCATTTCAGACTCTCAAGCAAGCTTTCATGACCGCACCCATTCTAATTCACGCAGATCCTACAAAGCCTTTCATCCTAGAAACAAATGCTGCAGCCCAAACTCTTTCTACAACATATCTATCGTTATCACGGATTACTGAAGGACATAGTTTCTGATCGAGGCCCACAATTCATCTCTAGCTTTTGAAAAAGCTTATTCAAGCTACTCGGAGTACAAATCAACCTCTCCTCAACCAATCACCCACAAAGTGATGGACAAACAGAGAGAGTAAATCAAGTTTTGGAACAGTATCTCCACTGTATATCACCAGGATAATTGGGTCGAGCTCCTACCGCTAGCAGAATTCTCCTATAATAACAATTTTCATGCCTCCACCCGTCACACTCCATTCTTTGCTAATTATGGTCAACATCCCAAACAGGATATCCACAGACACTATCAAGTCAAGAATCCAGCTGCTATTCATCTTACACAACAATTATCTGCAATTCACAAAGAACTTACAATTCATATCAAAGAAGCTCAATCCAAGTATAAGGAAAGTGTAGATCTCCATCGCATGCAACATCCAAAATACAAAGAAGGGGATAAAGTGTGGCTCCTCCGACGTGATCTGCGTTCATCTCGTCCCTGTCAAAAGCTTGATTATCGAAGGCTTGGCCCGTTTAAAATTATCCGTCAAGTCAATCCAGTCACCTATCGGCTCCGATTGCCCTCATCCATGAAAATCCATCCGGTCTTTCATGTCTCAGTCCTAAAACCTTGTCACACATCTAAGATCCCAGAAAGAGCCCTACAACCACCTCCTCCGGTTGAGATTCAAAGACATGACCAATATGTGTTGGGATTAAAGCCCAAGTGGCCTCTTATGCGGATATGGCCGGCCGCCCGCCTAATTCACTTACCTCTAACTCTTTGTATATACTAACATATTCTTTGTGAATACTAAGGATTTGGGAGATAACCCTTCTAACAGATCTCTGCGTACTGTGTACTGTGTAAGCTCACTGTGTGTGTGTGTGTGAGAGAGAGAGTCGACCCACGCTCCGCTCCGCGACTTCAATTGGTATCAGAGCCTTGGTTCAGTGCGGATTTGCGCAATCGCGCGCGCGCGCACTTTTCCGGCAGATTCTGGATCCGGAGTTCGAAAATTCACACTTGGCGTTCCGGGAGCGTTTCCATCAGGCGACCTGGGGGTTTTACCCCCCTTTCGAAGCCGTTTATGCCCTCAGAATTTCGTTCTGAGCACTACAGCAGAAGATAGATTTCAGCCGCAAAGAAATCCGTCTTGTGTAGATTGGCAAGCAGGAGGTGGTCGACATCAATATCGACATCGACATACATCACTTATTCGTCTTCAGAGCATCATCTATAGACCAGGTACACATATATATCATCAGATATATATATTGCAGTCTGCATTGCTACTTCTTGTGCTTGCCAGGTTCCAGGGGAGGTGTGGCCATACGACGGCTTGACACCACTGGCATGTATTGCAGATTGATGTACTGTGATTGTGGGTCTGCTAGTTGTGAGTCACGCTAGCAGACAGACCGCCGCAGCGGTCATAGGACAGTGATTGGTCTATTATAGGATGTATGCTAGTTCTGGGCAGTTTGCTGAGCCATCTGAGAGGGTCGTGTGTGAGGTTTTTTGAAGCCAAGCACTGGGGGCTGGGTTACCCAGTGTGAGGTGGATTAGGTTGCTGGAGTTCCCCTCTACACGCATCCTCTTCGGCGACTTTTATCCCTTAGGATGTATGACTTTGTGTAGACACTGGATTGCATATTATGCGTCAGGCCGTTGAGGCATTGTTCAGGGTTCAGTCTTGAGACAGATACATGTTCTGTCATCGCCCAGAGAGGAGACAGTGTATGCTTACAGGATTTGTCACTGGTCAGCTATTTATGATTGTTTCTTGAGCTATCTTTTGGTTCCCAGAGCTCAGTTTACAGGGGAGACTCTGTCAAAAATTTTCAAAATACTGACAGTTCCTGAGGAGAGGTGTTCAGCTTGTTGATTATAGCTTGTTTACTGTGTACAGAGGCCAGTTTACAGGGGAAACTCTGTCGGATTTTTCTCAGGAGTAAACAGTTTGGCAGATATGACTTCTTCTCAAAGTGAGACTCTTTACAACATAAAGAAGCTGGATGGCACAAACTTTCCATTCTGGAAGAAGCAGATTTGGCAGGTTTTGGTGCAGAAAAAACAAGTGAAGCCACTGAAGCTCAAAGGGGAGAGACCAGAATTTATGGCTGAAGATGAGTGGGAAGAGCTTGACGAGTTAGCCTGTTCCACAATCATGCTGACACTGGCAGAAAATGTTTACTTCAACGTAGCAGAAGAGACTACAGCGTATGGCGTATGGCAAAAGCTATGTGATATGTACGAGAAACAAAGTGCTGCTTCTCAGATTTACTGGCTCAAGAAATTGGTGGATTTGAAGATGAAGGAAGGGACAGCCATGTCAAATCATCTGAATGAATTTCACTCAATTTTCAGCCAGTTAACAGCACAGGAGATAGTCTTTCCAGATTCAGTGAAGGCTATGTTTCTCTTAATCACTTTGCCAGACAGTTGGGATACTTTTCGTACAGCGTTAAGTAATTCTGTCGCGCCAGAAGGTCTTACAAGTGCCAATGTAGAAGGCAGCTTGCTCACAGAGGAAGTGAACAGGAAGAACATTGACAAAGGCAAAGGCAATAGCGCTTTGGTCGTTCGAGGGAGACAACAGTTTAAAGAGAAGAAGGGTAAGAAGGCACAAAACCGAAGTAAGTCTCGTGATTCGAAGTCAAAGGATGACATAGAATGCTACCATTGTGGCAAGAAGGGTCACATGAAGCGAGACTGTACGAAGTGGAAACAAGAAAAAGGCAAAACAAAGAGTTTTGAGTAAGATGAAAAGAAGAGTTCAGTGAAGATTGAAGAGGTGAATGTCACAGGATCTGGTTCAGACAGTGATTCTGGTATAGCAGCTGGTGACATCTTCCTTACAAGCAATCTTGATTCTGTTTTCTTGACTGCAGAGGATGGACATGCTATGAGTGATTGGATTATCGACTCAGGGGCATCTTTACATGTTTCTCCGCACAAAGAGTGGTTTACATCATATGTGGCTACTAAAGATTATGTCAGACTTGGCAATGAGCAGGTTTGTGACATACTTGGAGTGGGAGATGTGCAGTTGAAGTTTCAGAATGGCTCTTCTTTATGGCTCAAGAATGTCAGACATGTTCCAGCAATCCGAAAGAGCTTGATTAGTACAGGGAAGTTGGATGATGCGGGTTATGTGACAGTCTTTGGGAACAGCGCTTGGAAGATCTCCAAAGGTTCGATGACTGTAGCACATGGCAGCAAGTCAGGAACTCTGTACACTTTACATGTTTCAGAGGTTAAAAACCATGTAATTAATGTGATTGAGCAGCCAAGTGTGTCACTGTGGCATCGTAGGTTGGGACATATGTCAAAAAGAGGAATGGAAATACTTTCTCATTATGGTTATTTGCCTGGCTTTTCATTTCAAGATTTCGAGTTTTGTGAGCATTGTGTTTATGGTAAGCAAACACAGGAACCGCACAGATCAAAGAGGAATCGTAGGGACGAATGGTTAGCTCTTGTACACAGTGACCTATGCGGACCAATGCCTAGTTTGTCACTAGGGGGAGCAGCGTACTTTTGTACATTCATAGATGACTATTCTCGCAAAGTATGGGTTTACTTCTTGAAGCACAAGGATGAGGTGCTCAAGGTCTTTAAGACATTCTTGCAGCTGGTGGAGAATCAGAGTGGTCAGAAGCTGAAGTGCTTGAGAACTGACAATGGTGGAGAGTACGTTTCCAAAGCTTTTCAAGACTTTTGTGAAGCAAAAGGGATTAAGCGGGAACTTACTGCACCATATAATCCTTCACAGAATGGGGTTGCAGAACGTATGAATAGGACCATACAAGAGAAGGTCAGAAGCATGTTGTCAAATGCTGAGTTGCCTGATGGATTTTGGGCGGAAGCAGTGGCTACAGCAGTCCATTTGATCAACAGGTCTCCTAGTAGGGTTCTGGATAAGAGTGCAGTGGCCGAGATGCTATGGACAGGCAAGGCACCTTCATATAAGCATCTCAGAGTCTTTGGTTGTGAAGCTTATAGCCATATTCCTAAGGAGTTCAGAAATAAGTTAGAACCAAAGAGCAAGAAGTGTATATTTCTTGGCTACGGAGAATCGGGCGAGATGGGTTACCGGCTTTGGGATCCTGAGTCCAGAAAGCTTATTCGTAGCAATGATGTGCATTTCAATGAAGCCAAGTTTCACGCTAAGCCAGAGAAGACAGAGGAGATCAGAAGAGTTGTCTTCAGGGAAGATGGACCTAGTGCTAGCACATCAAGACAGCATGGTCAGGCTCAGGAACAGCCTATAGTGGCTAGAGAGGCAGAATCAGTTGTGGTGAGACGTTCTGAGCGTGTCTCCAAACCACCTGATCGTTATATGCCATCTCTAAATTATGTCATTCTCACAGATTGCGGAGAACCATCTTGTTACAAGGAAGCATTACAAGTGGTTGACTCGAAAAAATGGCAGTTGGCCATGCAGTCAGAGATGACAGCTCTGCATAAAAACCAGACATGGAAGTTGGTTAAATTACCACAGGGCAAAAAGGCTCTACCTTGTAAATGGGTTTACAGGTATAAGATCACCGCTCATGATAGTCAGCCAAAGTACAAAGCAAGGCTTGTTGCCAAGGGCTTTAAGCAAGAACAAGGCATTGACTTTGATGAAGTCTTCTCTCCAGTGGTCAAGATGACTACATTGAGATGCTTTCTTGCATTGGTTGCTATATTGGATTTGGTGTTGCACCCAATGGATGTCAAGACAGCGTTCTTGCATGGTGATTTAGATGTGGAAATTTACATGCAGCAGCCAGAAGGGTTTGTTGAGAAAGGCATGGAACATTTGGTATGCCAGTTGTTAAAGAGTCTTTATGGCTTAAAACAATCACCGAGGGCATGGTACCATAAGTTCCACCAGTTTATGCTTTCTCAAGGCTACAAACGTAGTGAGTTCGATCACTGTCTATATACAAAGAAGGCTAAGGATGGCAGTTGGCTGATCCTTATTTTGTATGTGGATGACATGTTGATTGCTGGCAAACACTTGGAAGAAATTTCAGCTTTGAAGTCAAAGATGGCAAAATCGTTTGACATGAAAGACATGGGTGAGGCAAGTCATATACTTGGTATGCGCATTGAGAGAGACAGATCAAAGAAGTTGATTTGGTTATCTCAAACAGAGTATATTGACAAGGTTTTGCAACGTTTCAATATGGAGAAGGGAAAGGCATTGAGTGTTCCATTGCCACCATATGTGAAACTTAGCAAACAAGATTGTCCTGTGTCTAAGGAAGAAAAGGCTGAAATGGATAAGATTCCATATGCGTCTGCAGTGGGTAGTTTGATGTATGCAATGATTGCTACACGTCCGGATATTGCATTTGCAGTGGGAGTGGTTAGCAGATATATGTCAAATCCCGGCAAGAAACATTGGGAGGCAGTGAAAGGTATCATGAGATACTTAAAACATACAAAGAGTATGCGCATATGCTATGGTAGTCAGGATTTGAGTGTCAGAGGATACACTGACTCAGATTATGCAGGAGACTTGGATAAAAGGAGATCTACATCAGGCTATGTCTTTACATTGGCTGGAGGTGCCATATCATGGCGATCTCGATTACAAGATTGTGTTACGCAGTCTACTACAGAAGCTGAGTATGTTGCAGCAAATGAGGCATGCAAAGAAGCTATTTGGCTTGGTAGATTGGTTGCAGACTTGGGAATCAATGCAGATATGCCAGAGTTATATTGTGATAGTCAAAGTGCTATACAATTGGCAAAGAATCCAGTGTTCCATTCGAAGACTAAGCATATTGATGTGAAGTATCACTTCATTAGGGAAGTACTTGAAGACAAGCAGATACAATTGCTGAAGATCCACACCAAGGACAATCCTGCTGATCTACTCACAAAGGGACTTCCAGGAGAGGGCTTTGTGCATTGTCGTGAGTTATTGGGCATTGGATAGATGGCAGCCATGTAAATCTTTGTACATTTATGTTCATAGATTTACAGTTACTTAAAGTGCCACATTGGACTTTAAGTGGGAGGTTGTTGGGATTAAAGCCCAAGTGGCCTCTTATGCGGATATGGCCGCCCGCCCGCCTAATTCACTTACCTCTAACTCTTTGTATATACTAACATATTCTTTGTGAATACTAAGGATTTGGGAGATAACCCTTCTAACAGATCTCTGCGTACTGTGTACTGTGTAAGCTCACTGTGTGTGTGTGTGAGAGAGAGAGTCGACCCACGCTCCGCTCCGCGACTTCAATATGAGGTCGAGAAAGTCCTAGATTCTTGAGTTTCGCGTGGTAGGTTACAGTACTTGGTGCATTGGAAGCCCAACCCAAGGAACGCCACTGCTCCTCGTGGAACTCGTCCTAGAGGAGGGGGTAATGTCATGTATGCTTGAGAGTGAGTCGCTGCCTGCATCAACGTCTATGTCATCGCCTACATCATCGCTAGAAGGCTCTAGAAGAATCTAGAAGTTCTAAAAGTATCAAGGAGATTCTAGAAGTTTCTAGAAGCATGGAGAAGATTCCGGAAGAATCTAAAAGGTTTTGGAAAGCTCTAGAAAGTGGAAGAAGGTTCTAGAAGAACTAGTAGGATCAAGAAGTTTCTAGAACCTTGTAGAAGATTCTGGAAGAGTCTAGAAGTTTCTAGAAAGCTCTAGAAAGTTGAAGAAGGATCCAGAAGGTTCTAGAAGAACTAGAAGGATTAAGAAGGTTCTAGAAGATTCTAACCTCCTCAAGAAGAACCTAGAAAGTCCTAACCTCCTCAAGTAACCTCCTCAAGTAACCTCCTCAAGTACTAGTATAAATAGGGGTCTTGGGCCACAAGCCCCTCAGTCTTGCCAACACCAGTTGTGAGCCTCCTATGAGGAAATCCCTCTTCTAGTTCTTATGTTCAAGTCTTGTCCTTGTAATCAAGCCTTGTCTTGTACTCAAGTCATGTAATCCAAGTCTTGTATCTAGCTCTCTTAATAAAGTATTAAGTCTTGTAATCAATATTAAGCTTATCATCAAATCCAAGTTCTTGTACATTGTGAGCGCCTCCTCTTGCTCTCTTCTAGCCCTATACGTGCTCATAACACTTAGCAAAGGAACCTGCTAGCACTTTTGGGATTTGGCTGCACTTGTGATCACTAGCAAAGGAGTTACAGAGAGACAAATTGTGTGGCATGTGAGGTGCCTTGAGCATGTGCCAAGATATATAGCTGTGGCCATTCCTATAGGCTGGCACACACTCACCGAGCCCTTGGCCTGCACTGGATGGGTGCATTCACTAGCTTGGAGGTCCAGGTTGCAATTAATGCATGCTCAAACAATGGCACTGCTTGTCTATTCTTCAAGGTCCAGAGTGAGGGAAAATTACATTGAGTCCTCTCAAAGTCACCACAGATCTCAAAATGTTGCTTCTAGCAGATCAGAGTGCTCGGCATTAGTGCAAGAGCTTCTGTTCTAGACCCAGATCTACCTGTCATTGAGAAATTTTTTTGGAGACTATGGGCGTGGGAGTTTCGTCCCCTTGCCCGTGCTCAATGGGACCCTAGAGAGTGGTTTTGGCGAGACCCTTTTGTTGCCAGAGACCATCTTGGGGTTCTTTTTTTCAATATACAACCCGTTTGGGCCGGGCTGGTCCTAATAATCGGACTCTTTGCTTACGTGGCGCAACCGGTGACCGGGGGCGCATGTGCACATAAAGACCCCCCCCCCCCCCCCCCCCCCCCT
Source organism: Adiantum capillus-veneris (assembly GCF_014529385.1). Classification (NCBI taxonomy): domain Eukaryota; kingdom Viridiplantae; phylum Streptophyta; class Polypodiopsida; order Polypodiales; family Pteridaceae; genus Adiantum; species Adiantum capillus-veneris. The sequence goes on along the minus strand of NC_140948.1, from coordinate 106,587,883 downwards.
TTCCACGTGGGCGCAGCCTTTTCTGTAGTTTAATCTATAACTGATTGCAAGTGGGGTTTGAGCATCCAATGCTGTTAGTGTAGTGGTTAAGCTCTAGAGTTAAATTGTGTGGACATCTGTTGAAACCCTCCATTGCTCAAACACCCTTTTGGTTTAAACATACCCTTTTGGTTTAAATGTCCGCCCTGCCTTGAAAAATTCTAAGACACGGAAAATGACTAGCAACCGGCTTGACCGGTTGCTAAGCGTGACATTTGGCTGGCTCTAAGGTGTGCCACTTCACTTAGAGTCCAATATCTAGACATAGCCTTTGGGCAGGCACATCTTAATTGTTTGATGTGAGATCTCTCTAGCAGCAGAAAATCACTGGCCAAGAGAGGGCCTCTCACTTGAGTTCTTGAAAGAATTCTGGATGCATCTCTAGGACAGTCGACAACCCAAGAGAGCCATGATGTTCAAGTGGCTAGGTGCTCATAGGGCTATAGCAATGGGCAGCTGGTTGGAGCACATTGGCCACCCCTGAGCGTGCATTACTTGTGGTAACCATAGAGAGACACAGAGACACTATTTCCCCATGGCACACCAGATCTGGCTGCAAGTTCTTTGGTTGCTCCCCTCACTTTGTTCATCTAAGTAGTTCACTTGGCGCTCCGCAACATTGTCGACTCTCACGGGAACAACACTCCAGTACTAGACAGAGTCACTTAGCATGATGATCAAGATCCAAGATGTCCGACCACGACTATACCAAGCCTTGGAGGTGATCCCCCAGGACTTGCAACAAGAGGCTGATGACCGGTGGGCCCTAATTAGCAGTCTAACACTGTGTTTCATATGGCAGACCCATTGCTTTTGCATTTTTGAGTCCAGAGCAGTTTCACTTGTAGAGACAATTTGAGACATCTTGATAGAGCTCATACACACCCTCTAAGGTCAGTTTGACTAGCTTCAAGGTGGATCCGATCGCATGAGGGAGCACCAACAGGCCTTCCTACGACTATGGAGTTCGGGCCCCTTCTTCACTACTGAGTAAGGGTCCCCCCAATGGCACTACCACCCACCCATGTGGCTGTTCCCATGCCCTATCTCGTGATTGAGCTCACATTTGTACATATTTTTTCAGTTGGGAGAGTCTACCCTCGTATATCTTTCCCTTCAGGGGTGTTGTAGCCCAATGGGCGAAAGTTAACTAATAGAAGGATCTATTTTTTGCAAAAATAAAAGTGTTCAAGAGACCACCTCCAACCTTAGAAAGACAAAAAGACTAGTGTGTGAATGAGTACTTGAAGTACTTCATTGTCTCTTCAAATTCTAGTAAAGTGGATGCTTTGTTGCATTTTTGGACTAGTTGGCCACGTTGCCTACTAACATAAAGTTGCCTAGCTTGTTGTCCGCAATTTTTCACGAACTTATATCTCTTTTTATGAGCCTCCTTGGGACTATATTTTTCATTGTATCAACCACTTTTTACCATAAGAAGTGTTTGATTTTTTTAACAGCTTTGTCCAAATGCATTTAGCCATTTTGAAAGATAAGTAGGGGATTACAGACAAGTTTATTACCTTTTATAATGCAGAATGGAAGGAGCACATACTGCCACCTTTGCATCATGTTTCTAAAATTTTTTATGTCCCGTTTTGATAATTTAGCTAGATTAATTTTTTGTACATGAGCTAATTATCATGACTTTTTAATGATGTTTTTTATCACTAATAATTACTACATAATTATCTAGCTTAACTAGTTAATTTCTTGCCTTGTTTTTTGTTAAAAGTTAAGATAGTTTAGTTAAATTAAATTTTTATATATAAATTAATTATCATGGATTTTATATAATTATCTAGCTTAATTAGCTAATATTCCTCTTTGATTTATATCAAAAATTAGGATATTTTAACTAAGATAATATAGTAAATCAATTTTTTGTACATGAGCTAATTATCAAAACTTGTAAATGATGTTTTTTATCTTTGATAATTACTACATAATTATCTAATTTAATTAGCTAATTTCTCTCTTTGTGTGATCATTTATGTCAAAAATCAAGGTATTTTAACTAAGATAATTAACTAAATTAATTTTTTATACATGAGCTAATAATTAGGCTTCTTAATGATATTTTTTATCATTAATAATTGCTACATATTTATCTAAATCAATTAGCTACTTTGTTTTATGTCAAAAAATCAGGATATTTCAGCTAAGATAATTAGCTAAATTAATTTTCTACACATGAGCTAATTATCACAACTTTTTAGTGGTGTTTTTTAATCATTGGTAGCTACTACATATTTATCTAAATCAATTATCTAATTTTCCTCTTTGATTTATGTCAAAAATTAAGATATTTTGACTAAATTAATTAGATAAATTAGTTTCTTACCTATGAGCTAATTATCACATCTTTCTAATGATGTTTTCTATCATTTACAATTACTACATATTTATCTAACTTAATTAGCAAAATTTTCTCCTTAATTTAAAATAAAACTTAGTAGATACTAACTCTAATAATCAATAAAACGACCAACTAGATTTTCACATAATTACTATAGCTAAATAATAATATAATAAAGCTCTAAAAACTAACATAAGACTAATGAAGCTAATTACAATGATTTATACCTAATTTAGATCATAAATAAAGCTATATTAATTATAATAATAGTTAATTAATGCTAATCACTAATAAAAATCAAAGAATTAAGATATCTTAGATTAACTAGATAGAATAGGATTAGTTTATGATAATAAAAGACTTCATTCTTCTTTATTTATAATATATATAGAGAAAATTTAATCTGGCTTAACTGCTCATCACATGATTAATCCTAATTACTTGGATTAAGAGTTTTTGCTCTCTTAAGCGGTTTGTGAAGCTTCTCTCAAGTCTTGAGAGGCATTCTCAAGTGAATATGTAATATGAGAATTCAAGGCCTTTTTATAGGCTTCTGGGGGCCAGGGGTAGTGTGAAAGAGATCTTATTAGGTCCAAATCAGCCCCTACAGAAGAGGGGGACATCCCCAAGCTACTCATTGGATTCTAGAAGGGTTCTGGAACCTTCTGACCACCCCCTATTTAGCTTGAGGTCCAAGTTTGCTACTTTGGATGGGATTTTTGTCATTTTTGATAGAATAGTTAATGATTAGCTTCTAGGCCATGTGATTTCTTATCCTTTATGCCATGTGATATAATTAGTTCTTATTGTATCCAATCGTTTATTTGATTAAATTAACTGTGAAATCTTTTGGAGATTCTATGGTGGTCAAAATTGGCCCGAATTGAATTTCGACAGTACTAGCTATAGTATTGGCGTGTTTTAAGATTTTAAAAATACCATTTTCGACTAGTTTGAGGCTAGGGGTGTGCTAGTTTTTATATTAAATGCTATCAATTAAAAATCAAGCTCATTTTCTAATTCCCAAAAAGGTGGAAACCTTATAGTCATGTTCTCTCCATTGTCTCTTTGAAGCTGTATCTCCTTGTTGGAATGTGTGTTTGGTGAACTGTCTATGACATTGCATTCTTAGGTGAAAGCTCTATGCAACAAGGTAAGCCATTGCTGCTGTTTCAAAGCATTTGTCACCGCCTCGTCCTAACATAGTTCATAACTCAAATTTTAAGCATAGGAATGGAAAAATAATCATAGGATAGGTGTTAGGATTTCATTGCTAAGCTTCCACATGCATTTTAAACCAAAATTAGTTAGGTCAAATCTGCCATACTATGAATAATCACATTTTTTGCAAGTGGTAGAAAGGTGGAACTTAGACCATAGATGCATGTATCTAGGTCTTCTCTACTTGTCCTAGTGATTTGGTGATGATTGGGTGATGGAAACTCAAGAAACTAGCACTTATACCTCATTGATTAGTGGCTAGCTTTTGATGATTGACGTCTGTCTGAGTTGAGATAGTTGATATGTTTTTTGGGAGATTGATACTCTCATGTAGCCTCCATGCACTAGTCAAATCTACTTTATCCCATGAATTGACAATTATGTTCGTGGTTCTTGCTATGTCTATAATAAGGCAAGTGTGAAGCTTGGTAGCCCACCCACGTTTGGCACCGTTGCCTAAACTAGGAAAAACAAGAGTACATAGTGAACATTGTTCTTGACTTCCTCGAGATCACCTAGAGTAAAAAATTTCACTTTAAAATTGCCAGTTGATGAGTGTCGTCCTTACTTGTGTAGAGGTAACTTGGGAGTAGATGTACTTGTCAAGAGCCTTCTAAGATTAGATTAAGTTCATTGGAGTTGCTTGACGACTAGGTTGAATCAAGTCTAGAGTTAAAGCTCATAAAACTTCAAGAAAACAAGAAAATAGTGCAAGTGGACACTTTCCACTACCCATGAAAAAAAACCATTAGGAGTAGGGTAAGTAGATTCTAAGATGGATTCCTGATTCAATTCATAATCCAAAAGAGTTATCCATGAGATTGTTTTTGTGGATTTGAAAGTTTCAAACTCTACAAGCCTAGCAATAGCTTAGTTGCTCATTAAAACTGAGGTTCGGGTCAGAGATTGTGGTTGAGGAAGCCATATGAACCCTTGAGTAAGCTAGAATGTGCGCTTAAAGTCAGTTTTAAAACGTTTGCGACTAACACTGATTATTTTCTCCCACTTGAAGATTTTGAGAGAATTTCATTCTAACTTGATAGAAGTGCTTGAAAAACATCTATGGTAGGTTGTTAGAGGTAAAAGTATCCAAAATAACTTAAAAGAAAATAATCACAATTATTTTCTATTGGTGGATTTTGGTGATTTTTGCTAAGTTTGACTCTTGCACTAGAGATTACATACCTATATGAGTAATTTATGTGAGTTTGATCGCATTTTCACTTAAAAAATGTACCAGATCTGACTTGGTTACAAGCACATTGGTAAGTATTGTAATATCTACCAAAAGTGGTCCAAACACAGTGGAAGTTTCACTAAATACTTGAAATAATGTATGTTGGGGGTGTGAGTCCTTATAGTTAAAAAAATAGGCCATTTTGGAAAAAAAAACATTTGCAAGTATTTTCTTTAGGCTTAAAAGTGGTATTTTTTTTACAAAACAGGAGAACACCTAGGTAAAGCAAGCTAAGATAAGCCTACATTTCAAGTTTGGTCTCATTTGGATTAGTGGAGTGAACATTATGTCCAATTTTCTTTGACTCTAATCTGCCAAGCAAAACAGGTTGTAAACTTTAGCAAATTTATCCAAATTGGGTGGAACTTGGCCGTGAGGGCAGGTACTACCAAGTTTAAACCACAAAGGTGGGAAAAATCACTAGATTAGAGCAAAAGAAAATAATCGTGACCCTTTTTCAAGTTTGAAGTTGTTTGGTTTCAAGTAAATGCTTGAAAACTAGACTTTTCTAAGACCTTGAAGTTTTTAGATTGGTAACTAATCTCTGTTCACAGTTGGTAAATATTTAGAAAAATTGAAACAGTGATAATGAAATTGGTTTGTCTATGAGAAAGTGTTCTCAATTTTTGTTGGAGCCAACTAATTAAACTTTTGGATTTGACAGCTAAAAGGATTGCAGGAAGGAGATTTAGGAGATAATCTTGGGAGCATGATTTGTAAGTGTCTCTAGGGATAGACAAGTAAATCCACCAAGATCTAGTAGATATTTTTGCACCTTAGATCATGAAGAGTAATAGCAAACCCTGGAATTTTAGGTGAGATTACAAGTAGAGTGTCTATTGAGGAGAATGTAAATCAAGATGATCCTTTAGGAACAATCTTTGAGGAAGTACCAGACACCTATTTAGACTCTACATTCGATATGTCTTCCTATTCTACTCAATCGGGAGTTGGAACTTCAATGTATTATAAGCACATATTGACTTTCTATACGACAATGCCCATGGGGCTCAGGTTTACTTGGGCCCTAATGAAGAGTATGTTGTTTCCATTGATGATCATGACATCATGTTTGAGGAAGAGGGACAAACAAGCAAGGAAACATATATATGAAAAAATGGTACGCAATATGTAAAAACTGTAAATCCCGAGGTAATAGACAAGTGGGGATTAAAGGATGACATTATAATCCTTGATATGACCACCAAAGAGAGACCACTTGTCTTAGAATGCAAGGAATATGAACAAGTGGATGTAAAACCACTTAAACGGATCAAAATTGACAACCCTCGACTAGGAGTCTATTGTTGGGAGGATGGCAATGCTAAGGGCTTATTGTGGATCTTCCACGCAAAGCCAGGGTAGCGAATGCCGCTCAAGATAGTATACATCTTCAAGATCAAAGAGAAGGGATCCGCAGAGCTCCTCCCTTATCCCTTTATGGATTGTTATAATAAGAACTTTGTAATGATGACCCCCACTGAGGTTGAATAGACCAAATACCAAGGGTATTCAATCTGAGATTGGATTCTAAGCATAGAACCTGAAGTAAATCAAGAAGGAGCTAAGCCAAGGTACTCTTTTGGAAGTAGAACCCACCATAAAGTAAAGGAATTTGACTTAAATCAAAGAAAACCGAGTGACACCAAGGCCACTACATGGCTACACGAGTCACTATTTCTTACTGACTGGTTTGAAGGACTTGAACTAGGGCCTACCATATGGAGGACCGGATATGAACCCAATAGAAGAGTCAAACCAACAGATTTTAAAAAATGGATCAAGAAACACAATGGATTTGGGGATCCATATGACCACTTAGCAAGCTTCAAGGAGGTGCTAAGAGTTCAAAGGATGCTTGATTTTCATACACAGTTTGAGGGATGTGGAATGACACTGAAAGGAAAAGCTTTGATTTGGTTCCAAAATACTTCTCCTAGAACTATCACAGATTTGACCACATTGGCAAAAAGATTTGTAGCAGCTTGTTCCAAAAACAGGAATCAAGAAATTCATTTTTCTCAAAGGACTGTTAAGTAGAGACTTACACACCATGCTTTATAAAAAAAAAACATACAACATTAGAGGCTTGTATTTTTTATGCAATCAATTTAGGAGACAATTGAGACATTTATAGTGAAGAAACCACTATTAAAGACTCTCAAAGTGAAAAATCTATGTCAACTATACCGACTCAAGTAGGAGCAATAGTTGTTGCTCCTTGTGGTTTCTTGTTTCTCATTCTGTTTTTGATATGATGATCAGTATCAGCTTCCCTATTGCTATCTTCAGTTTTTGAAAAAGTCTCATTGTCATTATCCCTGGTTTTTCATACAGTGTGATGTTCTTACTATTGCCTGCTATACTGGATTTTGTGTTCTTGTGATGCTTTCGAGATTCATGATGCCGACTTCTTCTTTGAGTTTGTTCCTTTTGGCGGCGTCTGGAATGACTTGAATGCTGAGAATCCTTTGATTCCTATGAATGAATCCTTTGATTCATTCATAGGCTCCGTTTTTGTTTTAAAGCCTTGTTTTTGGAATTGAACTCAACGGATCATCCATGAATCATGTTGTCTTCCTTCCATGTACAACTCTTCTTACTAGCATGTCTGACTTTCAAAACACCCATGGAAGATTGAAGTCAGTTTTGCCGATGAGCAGCTTAGCTCAAACCATCGTGATCGCCAAAATGGAATGAGCTGATGAGCTATTCCAGGTTTGGTGTTTCAGTTAGTCAGATTAGAATCAGAAAAGTGACTGACTTTGAACTCAATGAATCAGTTTCCTCCATGAATCGTGTTGTCTTCCTGCCCTGTGCAACTCTTCTTACTGGCATGCTTGTTTTTCAAAACATCAATGGAAGATTGAAGCCAGTTTTGTCGATGAGCAACTTAGCTCAAACCACCGTGATTGCCAAAATGGAATGAGCTTATCAGCTATTCTAGGTTTGGTGTTTTAGTTAGTCAGATCAAAATCAGACAAGTGACTGGAAATGGAAACCAACAATTAAAGTACTAGAACTGAGGGCTATAAATGAATAGTAAAAGTAATGACTAGAAATAGACACTGGAACTTGTACTGATGTATTGATCATTCAGAGAGTACAAAAGTGTTCAGACATATATACTGATGGTACAAGATAGTTAAGAGAGTGCAAAGTCTTTGGCTCATCTCAATTGGTAATACAATGAGTTATACAATAGGTTAATCAACCCTCTCAATTGTTTGTAATGGGTCCTATTTATAAGTGTCGAGACTGAATCTCTAACTGTTAGCACTGTTATAGTTACCACAGTAACTATCCGATAACTTTGGTGATTGTCATTTCGCTTGAATGTTATTCCACCTGATAGGTGATTTTTCCTACATGTGACAGTTCAACCTTCTACATTCTTGCTCTCTTTTAGTTCACGTATTTTCCCTTTGAAGAGATAATATTTGCAATAATATTAGTTGAATCTTGATTCAACTCCAACCACTCAAGAACATGCTCTCTTCTTTATTCTTGACCATTTTGTCGTTAGCATATGTCATTTACAGATAGTTGATATTCATGTTTTGTTGAGACACTAGTGTTGATGCACTTGACAATAGGATGTGCCTCAATAATTGAAGCACTTGATGAAACAACTTTGTCGTAAATCTTCAAAATTTGACTCATCTTTGTAATTTTCAACAAAAGGTGTACGTTATGGTACCATCTCCCTTCACAAGTGTAATTTCATATAAAACTCGTCCTTCATCACTAGTAAAGTCAAGACTTAGAAAATAGTGGAAACTTTTCTTTTGGGAGCTATTTTTTCCTAAAAGGTAAAAATCACTTATTTAAAAAAATCTAGTGATATATCATATACAATTTTATTCTTATTCTATTTGTACATAAAATATACAAAATAAAATAAATGCGGATACTAGACATGCTATTAAATAGAGTATGCAATGTGGATCCACCACTTCTTCAATATACATAAATCAATAAGATCTGAAGAATCTATGGTATGCTAGATCTAGCAATTGTCTACTCTTGACTTGGTAATGGAAGATGTTCTTAGATCTAGCATTTGTCCATTTTGAAGCACCAATCCTTCATTTTTGTTGATAGATACATTGTCAAATCTAGATCCATGAGTTGGATTTGTTACGTGCTAGATCCACCAAGCGCCCAATCTAAACATAGTAATAGAAAAGTATGGTATGAGTTCCACCAATTGTCCATTAGAAGAACCACAAATCTACTAGTTTTCCAATTGAAACACATCATTAAGGAGTGTAAGGATGGAAAATCCCAAAAAGAATCTAGAGCAAATAGGGTGATAGAAGTGGTTGATCAAAGATCCACCAAGTGTCCATCTAAACTCGCCAAGGCTTCATCTACCATGAAGCCCCTAAATTTTAGTTTTTCATACCCACGGTTTGGTACAACTTCATTAAGCATATTCCAAATTTAATTTGTGCATTCTGTTCTTCACGACAAAACATTCCTTTGCACAAGAGCGAACGACCTTCTTGAAAACTTCCCACTTGCATTCTAGTGTTGAATCCTTTGGATGATTTGTCTTCCATAACATTTGCTCAACAATATCACCATATATATAGGTGCCCATTTAAAGTCTATGCTCAAAGGTGAGTGTCCCACATGATGGTTGTAGGTTACATGCTAGGGTCTTCTCCTACATTTGAGATTATTACATTAAGTTCTATGATCCAATTTTGGATTTCTTTGGCCAAGTGTAAAGCTTAGTAGGCAACCCAAGATGGATACCAAAAATAACATAGGGTCAATCACACTCGGGGGGTTCACTATGTGTAAAACTACCATATCATGTGCGTTCAAGACATGTTTGTGAAACCCCTTATCCGTGAATTTTGTTAAGAATAAAATGTACCCTTTTCTTTTAAAATCTGTAAGTTTTTTTCAAATTTGGAAAAATAATGCCCTTTTGTATATATATTTCTGTAAGTTTCAAGAACTTTAAATACCCTTTTGTTGAACTCACGTGATAGGTTACATTTTTATTAGGTGACCTACCCGGGCAATCACACCAGTCCATTGTGTTTTCTATCTGTAAAGCCATAGTTTCCATTCCATAGAATGAAGATTCCAATGATGTTGCACATATGTAGAAGTGACTTTCCATATTGATATGGCTCTTTCTCTTCACTATAGGTCAGATTATACATGTTTATCTCCTCAAGTTTTGTGGAAACACATGGCATGTCAAATCGATGTATGCCATGTTGCAAAGTTGTTATACATGCGTTCATGTCACCAAAGAAAATGACCTCACCTTTGAGCGATGGAGGGGGGGGGGGGACTTGAGGATAGGGGGAGGGAGAAGGAGAGGGAGAGGGAGGGGGACGAGGCAGAGATGGAGTAGATGGTGGCCAAGAGGGATGGCACAAGTGGTTGGAGGGGCAACAATAAAGTGATTTTTTTTTCCTCCAAAGCTTGTTTTGCCAAGATCACTCTCCAAACTGACTTATTGCTCAACTAAAGTAGTGAGGCGGTCCGGGGCAGGCAACAAGAAGAGCAACCTCTAGACACCCTTCAAAGCTCCCGTGCTGCTCAATGGGGCTGGGACACAACACAACACAAACCAAAACAACGAACCCACCGCCAAATCCCAACTACACCAGGGGCACCACCTAGTTTAAGAGCGAACTAGGACGCAAAAGAGGAGAATCGTTAGAGCAACCCACAAACAAGCAAGGAATTTACACTAACCCTAACACCAATGGAACACTCTCACACACTAAAACACGAGAGAGAGAGAGAGAGAGAGAGAGAGAGAGAGAGAGAGAGAGAGAGAGAGAGAGAGAGAGAGAGAGAGAGAGAGAGAGAGAGTGCTCGGGCTGCTTTGAAACGTATCGGCAATGATCAAGCAAACACAACTATATATTTAAAAAAGAGAGAGAAAGGGGGAGGGGGTGTTTGTTGCATTAATACCTTCTTACAAATCTGTCATGATAAATCAAAGTGAGATTAGTATTTGCTCAACATAGCTTGCGTAAATTTCACCACAACACATCACAAGAAAAGCCACCCCAATCACTGTCTTAAGGCCAGGGGAGTCCTCTCCACCCTGTCGCCCTCTTACAGTATGTGGGATTTATGGCTAGATTGATGACAACACCAGAGACAAGCTATCAAGAACTTAAAAAAACACCAAGAAACTTACGCATCATTGTTGTCCATTACTTCACGTTGGAAGGGAGACAAAGTATCCAAGCTTAATCCAAATCCACCCTCCTTGATTCAGCAAATGTTGGGCTTACACTAGTAGGAGAAATGATAGATTTCCTACTCTCAATTGAATGATCACTCTCTCTCTTACAATGGCATAGAGTTCCCTTGCTAATCCCCTATTACAACACATGCACATGCATAAGACAATGAGCTTCCACTCAAGAGCTCCTTCTAGAGAGGTTGAGCTTGGCTTCTCAAGCTATAGCATAGTGCTCTTGCTTGTGGCTCTCCCTTTTGTGCTAGCTACACCCTCCTTTTATAGCAATTTTGAAGGCTAGGGTTACTCCTCTAACCATGGTTGGGTTAGATTTTCAGCAATTTATCTATTTTCTTTTGCTTGGAATTATCAAGAAGTTGGTGGGAAAAGAGAGAGGAGAGAAATGGAGGTGATAGGACTTTTCATAGTGGGTTAGTGTTAGTAGAGTTAGTATTAATTTACAAATGGAATTGGATATTTACAATGGGAGTATCCATGTAGGATACAAATAAGGAAGAAAAACTCTTAAGAGGTAAGAAAAGGTGGCTTTCTTACAAGGTTGATGCTCCAAGTGTCTTGAGTAGGGCCGATTTTGACGCCTGTTGATGGTCCACTAGCTTTGACGGTACATTTTTTCTCCACTCTTGACCTTCCTTGAGAGACAAGATAATTGAAGCTGAGTAATCAACCACCATGATGCTATCTTTTAAGAGAAGAGGCTGAATTTTGTGGTTTTTTTGATAGATATGGGTAAATTGGAGGAGGAAAAATGAGACTAGGTGGTCAATTTTGGAATGGAATTGTGTGTGGGAGGTATGATTTCACCATGGTTTCTCTTATTCTTCAAGGTTGAGGAGAAGGTGAGTAGTGTGCAGAGAGGAGTGGTGAGAGAGATGGGGATGATGAGTGGAGAAGTGTGTGTGAAAGAGGAAAATGATAAAGTGGAAGAGAGAGTGTGGCTGCATAGCATGGGAAAACTGGGGTCCACTAAAAAAATCATAGCTCACAGCTCGTAGCTCAAAAAAATATGAAAAAATTTGAGGCAAAAGTTCAGCCCATGAGCTACAACTTTTGTTTGTATCACCTTTTCAAATTCGGAGAGCAAGTGAACTTTAAAAATTCAGCAAAACCGACCGTTTTTTTCTACTGCAAGGTCCTTGTGGGGTCCTTCTTTGGATGATTCTTTTGAATACCTCCAAGAGTGAGCCCTCCATAGTGCATGTATGCATGCCACCTACCCTTGACCTTATTTGGTAGGTCTATAATTGAAGATATTGTTGAGATTAGGATATAAGTGAATAGTACAACTAAGAAAATCAAATATTGAGGGGTCTAAAAAATATGTACATGTCAAATATAAATAATATAAGTGGAAAAAATATAAAGGGGTCAAAAGAAATCTCTCTCATTATGAGGCTACCATAAAAAGATAAATATTTTTGGTGTTCTAATTTTTTAGAAAAAAACAAAATAGATGTAGGAAGGGAAAAATCAAAATAGTGAAAAAATATACACATAAATAAAACTAGGTTTTTTGGATTTTTGTTGGGGTGGAGTTACACCAAATATAAGAGAAGCTTACATGAAAATATTTCTATATGGAATAAAGAGTATGAAAAATAGTAAGAAAAAATTGTGGTAATGGTGAGGCAATGTACAGAGCATAAATAACACACACCTAGGTAGAAATATTTAAATAAATACCAAAATAATTATGAAAAAATCTTTTATTTAGGCCCTATATATAAAGAAATATTTACATACGCATGGGCCATAATATACTTTTATTTTTTTTATTTTTTTTATTTTTGGCTCAACTAGCCCAATGACTAGCTAATTGAGGGTTTTTTAAGAAGATATGGGAAAAGTCCCGTGACTCACGCACGCCTATGTACAGTGAAATGGTAGGGATAGCCACAGTGTTTGGGTGATTTTGGTAGGGTGAGGTAACTCACTGTGGTAATTACAAAGAGCTGAAAAAACGGCTATCAGTAGATTGAACAAGTTTGGTTCATCTTTTCTAGGTCTCTCAAAAAAATTAGCTCTCCAGTTTTTGAACTAAGCACGGCTCGAAATTGCCCTTGGTATACTTCACTTCTCAAATTTCCCTTATTTTGTCAACTATAGTGGTAGCTAGTGTTAGAGGTTTTTTAAAATCTTTTACATACCACTTGACTGTCAATGGTCCTATTCACTTTGTAATGAGGTATTGGGCCCAATGAAAACTTTCAAACTAGGCTCACAAGGGGGTTTTAGTGAAACCTTTAGCTTTTAGGCTTCCATGGTGGTTCTGATATCAGTCATAGTGGTGCTAGCTATGGTGATAGCTGACACTTGATGCCTTTTTTCCTTTCGTGGTGATCAATAGTTAACTCACTCTTCTACAACTATTCTGGAATGCATAATTCACATTCTAGAATTATTTTCATGCTTTGATCAATGATTCTAGATAAATAGCATAGTAGAATAGAAAAAATGGGTTCTTTGGGACTTTTATAGCTTCAAGTCGATAGCATGGATTGGAGGGCCCATCAAGGTGGTCTTGTGTATATATGATGAGCTCAAAATTCTTTTGCAATTGGTAAGAACCGTAGTAACTAGAAAATTAATGCAAAATAAGGGTTATCAAGCACTTCCATGCATGGGGTTTTCAAACGAACTTTCAAAATAGAGTCTGAAATTGATTTTTTTGTTATTGAGTGATTATACTTACTCCTACTCTTAGTATATGGTGAAAAAAAAGAGAAAATGTTTTTCAAAATGTCAAGCACTTCCATGCATGGGGTCTTCAAACGAACTTAAAATAGAGTTTGAAATTGAATTTTTTTAATGGACCTTCAAGATTGAATTTTCTTGTTATGCTCATCCAATGATTGATTATACTTACTCCTACTCCTAGTATATGGTGAAATAAAAAGAGAAAATGTCGTTCAAATGTAATTAATGAAGATTATAATTTTAATGAGTTGTCCAGTTCAAATGCATTTCATGTGGACAAACGCTCACAAAGCACTCAAAATCTCTCTAACATCTACTAAGGTCCTCGGCAAGTTGTCTTGACTCCATGCTACCTTGAGAGCCTGGATAGACAATGGTACCTAATCCTTCTCGAGTCATAAATAAAGTTAGATAGACCAAAGATACCTAATCATGAAGTCAATACTTGACTCAAGTAGATGCACGCTCTGAGATGAGGTCCTCCAAAATCAACAAAATTGGTATTTAATCTATTCTACACGCTGTACTAATCACTAATGTGTACACAAAATTAAAAAGACAAAGTTATTGTGAGACCATGAGCTAATAAAGTGTTACCATATTTATGTGGTAGTGATGTGTGTGAACACACTTAGGACCGTCGAGGCATTTTCTTTCGTGCATTGTATATACACCCGTTACTCTAGGGCTATCTTATCTTCCCATTGTACACTTAGTAATACACTCTCTCTGTTCTGTTGTGTGCTTTGAGCTTCTTTGTCTTCTCCAAGCTGTGTGTGTTTCCCTGCAACCTTATTTCCAACAATTGGTATCAAAGCAAGTTGCATCCTCCCAAGCATAGTCGGCAACGTTGCCAGCACACACCTGCTCACTTTTTCCGATTTGGATGAGCTTAGGTGAGCATCAGCAACGCAACTACTATCGAGCAAGCTTGTAGAGCTTGGTCTGCTCAAAAATTTTATTCGGGCTCATTTCGGCCTCTGTTTCCACTACAGGCAGTACTGTACATGCAATTTGTTAGGAATTAAGAGATTAATTTGTTGCAATTAGCGTGATATACTATAAGAGAGAAATCCCACACACAAGAGAGAGCCTAGGAGAGTGTAGAAAAATGAGCATACACGAAATATACGTGGTTCACCCAATGTGGGCTACATCCATGAGAAAGGAGCCACTCCTTGGCTTTCTTAATCTCCAAGAGAATACAAGCACTCAATTGTGCTAATTACACTTTACACTACATTACTGTGTGTAGTAGAGTATATAGGTGTTTGAGGAGGTCTCTTGAGCCTTGGGTGGCCAACTCTCACATGTGGAAAACCTCCCTTCTTTAGCCACCGTTTTTGACTTCCATGGGCAGCCACTGCTTACCAACCAACCCCCTATCACCTACCGGCCAACCACCCACCATTCGCACGTCCGATTGGCCGTCTGCCATTCGTCCGACCGACCACCATCTGACCGACTGACCCTTTGCGGCCACCTTTCGACCATTGCCCGGCCAAGATTCTCCGACAAAAAAGGGAATATTTTGGCGACATGTGCAATGGATTCTCCTCATAATGGGGGCCTTACAAATGCGCTTTTATTAAAAATAAAAATTATAAGAGTAAATCAAGCTCCATACTTAACACAATTTTTGTCCTTTTGTGGATAATTTTTTCAGTGCAATTTTTTACATAACAGGTCCTTTACAATCTTTTACGGGTTGTGCTTATAACACATGTTAGTGTTGCTTTCACAGATATATTAAAGGTGTTCGCTATTGAGGATAAACTGGACAGGGACAATTATCCAATGTAGGCTTACATGATGCAACATGTTCTTGTGTCAAAGGGTGTTTAGAATATTGTGCAGGGCTTTGATGTACATTCGCCTTCTGTGGATACAAGATCTATTGAGGATGTTCATGTTCTAGTAGCAGGGTTGCTGCTGCTAGAGAGCTGCTAGAGTTGTTTTGCCTACGGCTGAGCAGTCTCGTTGGGATGTTAGAGATGCACAGGCTCATACATTGATTGCATTGTCTGTGAAGCGCACTATTGTTCCTCACATTCACTCAGTAAAATTTGCAAAAAGGCTTGGGATATTCTAGCTTGTCTTTATGCAAGTTGCAACGAGGCTAAAATTGCATTGCTATGTAAAGACCTGGAATCAAAGATTATGCATGAGGAGGATGACATGGATACTTTCCTATCTAGTATCAAGGACATTAATGAGCAACTCATTTCTGCAGGTGAAGTCATTTTTGACAGTTCACTTTGTGCAGACCGTTCTTGATGCATTGCCAGATTCTTACGAGACTTTTGCTTGTACTTGGAGAGTTATGATCCAAGGAAATCCTGATGTTGTCAAGTTTGATGCATTATGCACATTGCTATTGCAAGAGTCACTTTCAAGAAAGAAGAGGTCTAAACAACGTGCATTTGAACAGGCTTTTACTACTGCTCAAAGAAAAGGTGGTAACAACAATGTAACCACTTCACATCGTTCTTTAGTGAGTGGGAAATCCCCTGTTTCTAATGCGTCTGCTAGCAGCACTTCGTCAAGAATTTTGGTGAAAAAGCCAAGAAGAAGATGCATTGCCATTATTGCAAAGCTAATAATCATTTGATTAAGCAGTGTCCTAAGTTGAAGGCAAAAGAAGCCAAGAAGAAAGAGGTTGGATCCACTACAAGTGCAGATATTGTAGAATCTTCTGTGAAAGGAGATTTTGATGCTGATAAAGGTGCAGAGTGGGCATTTAGTGTAGAGTGTACTTATGATCCTTGTAGGTTGCAGCTTATACATAGTGATGTTGTGGGACTATGTAAACTCCATCCTTAGTCAATTACTTGTACTTCATGAATTTCATTAATGATTACTCCAGGAATGCATGGGTGTATCCGCTTAAGGCTAAGTCCGAAGTGTTCTTGTGTTTCAAGCAATTTCTAGCTATGGCTAAAAATGTCTCTAAATGTACTATGGGCACCCTCCATTTAGATCAAGGGGGGAGTATATGTCTCATGAGTTTAATGCATTTTTGGATACTTGTGGGATAAGACACCAATGTACAATCCCATATACACCCCAACAAAATGGTGTTGCTAAAAGAAAAAACAAGTCACTTATGGAGATGGCATGATGTATGGTCAAGAGTGAAGCTTTGCCACATTCATTTTGGCTTGAGGCTGTCATGTGTGCTATTTATGTACTTAACAGGTGTCCTACAATAGCTTTACAATCTATGACTCCTTATGAAGCATGGCATGACAAAAATCCATCTATTGATCACATGCGTGTTTTTGACTGTTTAGCTTATGCTTTGGTGCCACAAACACATCGTAAAAAATTGGATGATAAGGTTGTTAAATGCATTTTTGTTGGTTACAGTACCGAAAGCAAAGGTTACAAGTTATACCATTTGCAAACCAAACGTATCTTGGTTTCACGAGATGTTGTGTTTATGAAAGATTCTGTTCAACCTTTGTTATCATGTATTAGAGACAGTAATGTAAGCTCACAGGACATTTATGACAGTTGTTGCCTCTTGTTAGTGGTGGAAATTTGACTGTAAATTCAAATAAGGCACATGTACAACCTATGGAGATTTTTGAAAAAGGTACACATAAGCCTATTACTGATGCAGATATACATGATGCACTTGATGAGGAAAGAGTTGAGAATCGGGGGGCTAAAGGTATGCCAAAATGGCTTGTGCATACTTTGTGTGACATTAAATTGGATGCATCTTTGTCTAATCGTACTCGTTCAGGTTCTCACTAGGCATCTTATGTGTCATATTGCTATGCTTTGGCTATGCCTAATTTATGTGATATAGAGGAATCTCTGTCTTTTAATGAAGCACATAATTCAAAAAGATAAATGGTTGCCATGCAATCAGAATATGATGCACTTATAGAAAATGACACTTGGACTTTATGTGATTTGCCTCCCGGCAAAAAGACTATTGGTACAAAGTGGGTTTACAAGTGTAAAAGTATGCCAAATGGTGAGATTGATTGCTATAAGGCTCGATTGTTGCAAAAGGTTATGCACAACAAAAAGACATAATTATAAAGAGACTTTTGCTCCCACTTGTCATATGACTACTGTGCGTTTTCTATGTGCATTGGCAGCTTATTTTGGATGGAATGTACATCAATTAGACATTGTTACTACTTTCTTGAATGGTGATATATTTGAGGAAGTGTATGTAATGCAGCCTGGAGGTTTTGTTAAGAAAGGACAAGAAAATAAAGTGTGAAAATGTAAGAAATATTTGTATGGGTTGAAGCAGTCTCCTCGTGCTTGGTATGAGAAAGCTGACACTCATTTGGTTAAGCAAGGCTTTCTTAGCAGTCCAACAGAAAGCAATTTGTATGTAAAATGTGAGGGTGATGTACTTCTCATCGTAGCTCTTTATGTGGATGATTTGCTGATTATTGGCCCAATTGAGACACATATTTCTGAATTTAAGGCTGATTTGAATGCTACTTTCAAGATGAAAGACTTGGGACTTTTGCATCATTACTTGGGTATACAATTTAAGTAGTGTGATGATGGTATTTCCTTGTGTCAAACAAGCTACATAGAATCATTACTATGTAAGTTTGGACTTGAGGACTGCAAATCTATTGCTACTCACACACTTGCCATTGAGTCTTTATGATGCTGGTGATCCTATTGATGTCATTCTTTATCATATTGCTATTGGATGCCTTATTTATGTATGCAATACGAGGCTCAATATTCAGATTGTAGTTTCACAAGCCAATAGATTTATGCGTAGCCCAAGGTCTAAGCATTGGAAAGCTGTTAAGCGGATCTTTTGCTACTTGAGTGGAATTTTACATCTTGGGTTGTTTATCCCAAGGGGGATCATTGCCGCCAGATTTACATGCTTTTTTGGACTCAGATTGGGTTGGTTGTTATGCCACTTGTGAGTGTCCACAAGTGGGTTTTGTTTCATGATCGGTAGCTCATGCCTATCATGGTTGAGAAAGAAGCAACCTATTGCGGCCACTTCCAGTTGTTGTGAGGCTAAGTACAAGGCAATATTCATAGCTACGGTTCAGTGTGTATGGCTCAGACGCCTTATGACTCATTTGGGTGTTGGTCAGGACATTGCTAACATCATCTACACTGACAGGCAGAGTGCGTTGGCAATTGCAAGGAGCCCAATTTTTCATGCTCGCACAAGTTTCCGCATCTTTTTGTAATGAGATTTCTCCTTTTGTGATCATACTAATCTTCCCTAGCCGATGTAATCGATGAAAACAAGCTCCATCTTGCTACCTTTTTGTGTCACTCAAGAAATGCTACCTTTTGTAATACGACTATTTTAGCTACATAATAACAAGATTGGTGTTATCCTTTGTAACTAAGTTAGATACATTTGTATTCTATCAAGAGATTCTACAGACTACTAGAAATAGGAAGCTAAGAACAAGTTTCATTGTATTTGTCAAGAGAAATTAGAGAAAGAAGGATTTAAGACAAGATTCAAGATCTTAATAAACAAAGAACTTGTTGAGAGATACAACGAAGATGGATTTTTTACAAGTCAATAAGCCCATCCATCACATGATCACAAGCATGACACATATTAGGCCTTTGATCCCTCGGGTGGTGTACTATGTAATCATGTTAATGTATAACGTGAGTTCTATATGAGGTGGTTTTAAAATTCAAAAATGCTAGGCAATTTAAGATAAATACATTAAAAAACAGGATTTTAATATTCAATTTTGGAAAAAAAATCCTAAAATAGGGGGTCATTTTATTCATTCAAACATGTTAAAAAAAAGAGGGGTTTTTTTAATACCCCATGAACGCACATTATATAGGGGAGTACTGAATGGTGAACCCCTCGAGTTTCATCCACAGGAATAATTCACTGTGAAATTCTTGCACTGGTCTTTGAAGTATGAGGTGAGAAGTTAAAGGGCACTCTAAGAGGTAAACTAGAGTGAGGGTAAAGATATGTCTTTTGATGAGGAAGAAATTGTGTAAGCAAAAAGACTCGCTTGGAGAACCCACAATACATCGACCTCATCACGTAGTAGTACCGAGGACCCAAACCCATTGCTTTAATTACCATAGCCAAGAGGAGAATGTTGCAAAAGTGATCCCGAACCAAAAGTCACCCTTGTTATGTCTCCAAATGTCCACCATTTGGTTTGAGCTACTGAAGTTCCCAAGCAAGGGAAGAGCAGGTGCTCATACTGTTTCACAAAATCTCTTCTAGCAGATTCACTTCTTTATTGCAAATGAGGAATGGCCATAGATAAAACCATCTATTGACACTAATCCATAAAGTAAGGCTATGAACAAAGAGACAGCGGAAAGGATTAAAAGATACAATCCTAAGAAGTTCTCGACAAGGAGATGGGAAGAAAAGACAAAGATGAAGGTAATAATTCCGTAAGAGATGAGGATAGAAAAAGATAAGGAGAAGAGAAAAGATAAGGAAAAAGGAAAAGAAAAATATAAACAAGGAGAAGATAAGGATAAGGATGAGGTGAGTAAGTAGCTTGTTGAAAAAGTTATCAAGATAAGTTGAAAATACCTTGTTGATAAGGAAGATAACTTATCGAGATAAGTTGAAAATACCTTGTCGATAAGGAAGATAACCTATCACGATAAGTAAAGGAACTTATCATAAGTATGCATAGAAAGAGGGCTTCAATTATCATTTTACACTTCTCTTCTTCATTTTCTCAAGGTCCAAAGTTGAGAGTAAGCTTGAGAAAGCCATAGCCTAGCCTCTTTCACACACACCCCTCTCCAAGACAAACCATGACCAAAACCCTAATCAAGTTTTCTATTCTTCTTCACCTTAACCTGTCCCTCTCCTTTCTCCTAATTCTCAAGCATTCCATAGCCTATATTGTCTTTTACCTCTTGCCATTCTCTCATTCTAGATGGCCTAATGTGTGGTATTCGAGAAAAGTGAAGAGGGAAAGAGAAAACTACATCAACTCACTTCTTGAACACTCTCCCAAAGCAAAGAGAAGGCTCTACCACACACACACTAAGATAGTTTTATCTTGTTCTCTTTATGCTATGAAACTTTTTTGAAAGTGATTTACTTTTATACTTACTAGAATCCATGCTTAAGCTCTCACATTTTCATTTTTCTTGGAAAGAAGAAATAGCTTCTTAATTTTGTTATTTCCCTTTAATTATGGCTCATTACTATTCATAACTAACCATGTTGCTAACGATGTTATTTCAAGTTTCTTAGACTATGCGATTAATACAGCATAGAGAGAGTAGAAAGCACTCTCTTTAACCATAGGTGATTGGAGGTCATAGTTATGTAAATATTTCAAGTTCCTTTATTTCAAGTTTCTTAGATAACCAGACTAATTTGACATAGAGAGAGTAGAAAACACTCTCTTTAACCATAGGTGACTACTGATTATAATTACCTAAATAGTATGCATGATGAAATGGTGACTAATATACTTAATTATACCTTAAACTCCGACATAAACCTTTTTATTCATTTTTAAGCTACTTTTATTCTATTACCTACACAACCCTTATAAAGGTAAATACTACAAATCAAAGGCAATTAGGTAATGGAGTTAGTCTTGGAACTAACCTTACTTTTTAAGAAGAGAAATTATAATTTTTCCAAAAGAGATGCTCTTGATTTTGCATAAATTATGTGTGTAAAAGTTTTAGTGATGCATTAAGTTAATATCTAATTTTTAAAAGGAAATTGAGTTTTACAGGGCAAGTTCACAATAACCAAGGAAGTTTCCTTTGAGAAAGAAGATTCCTGTTCCAAATAAGGTCATTCCCTCCCTTCCCTCTTGCCAATTGGAAAAATCCCAAATCTTTAAGCCTCTCCTAGATGTGTCATTAATCCTCTCCATAGAAGTAGGAGGTAAGCCTAAAAACCTATCTTGCGTAGAATTTGTTGGACCATTTGTACTTAATTGCATGTGCATTTTTCACTACACTGACATGTCCACTCTTAGGAATGTCGCATTTTCACTCTTACACTACCATTCTTTGAAGGGTTATACTCTTACACAATCAAGGCATGGACTCTTGCATAATTAGTCAAAATAAGGTTATGATTGTAAGTTTGTGCACTCTTAAGTTCTATGTTTTCAATTCACTGACCCACTCTTAAGAAAGAATGATCATAAAGAGCATATGCATTGTTCTTTTCAAGTTCATATTATCTCAAAATTTGTATTGCAATTGTGATATGGGGGGGTTTAAGGGGATAGCTTTACGGAAGTGATAACTGTGTTTCTTGATCATAAAACTCCCATCACTTCCATGGGATGCCCCATGGATGGCAAATGATGCAAAGAAAACAAATGGGAATTGCCCAATACGGGGTTAACTTGAAACTTATGTCGAGACAAAACCTTAAACTCCCAAGAGATTCATTGTATTTCTGAAGGTCTTGTTTGAGTAGAAATTAAAAGACAGTAGGAAGTAAGTGATTATAACTCAAATGAACCTAATCTAAATTTCAACTAGGATTAGAAACTTTACCAAGAAGATTTGATCTGGATAGCCCTATCATAACATAGAAGATCTAAGTGTGAACTTTGTCTTATATGTTTGGAAAAGGTTGACGTAGGTGTTTACCTATGGGATGCAATGGGGAATGGTCCATTCTGGCTAGGATTGATAACCGTTGGTCTATGTTTTGAGCTCAGCTTCATTCAGCGTCCTAGAAATAGGATAGAGTGAAAGTGAGTCCCGGCCGCATGGTGAGACCCACGAATGTGTCTGGAAATTGACCTAGTCTGAGTAGGCCTCATGCCGATGGGAAAAGGAGGAAGGAAAATGGATCCATGAAGGGATCATGATAAGGAAGGAGGATGTGATTTAATTAAGGAATTCTTCTAATTGTCTGGTAAAAAGGAACCTTGGAAAGGCTAGGAACCTAAATGGGCTATTCCACAACTGTCCTCATGAGATGGACCTTTTCTCTGCTTCTTGGATAATTGATTTAAAAAGAATTTAGAGTGACTATTTTTGTAATTCTTTCCCTCAGAAGATTTTAAAAAATAAGAATTGGAAATTTTGTTAAGGCACCGCCTCCACACGTGGTGGCACTGGAGACAGGATACCCAAGTCCTAGGACAAGGATAGGGATATGGCTGGAGGAGTATGTGTGATTGCTTGACAGATAACTAGATAAAATTCCTAATACTAAAGGAAAAAAGAAGTAAAATATTCTAAAAAGGAAAAAAATTGGAACGACCTGATAAGTGCACACTTGCAAGGGTATGGAATATTTTGCATGTTGCTTCAAATGCTTGAATGTATTCTTGGTTTTACATGATTGGAATACCGTTTTCTAGTATCATAGTACTACATTTCCAAATGGTTCAGTGGGTAGGTGGATTCTAGAGGGTTAATTGTTGACCGAAAAGTTGAACCCAATTTTATGTTGTCCTTTAAGATAGGTCACAAACATGATAAGGGATTCTGATGTACGGAGCATAAATCAAACTTGGGAACGAGGAGTTTGTGTAGTTAATATATACACTGAACGCACTGACGGTAATCAAAGGTGCTTTGGGGATAGGGGATCCATATGAGAGAAAATGAAATTTATCACCCCTTTGCGTTGGAATCGAAGAGTAGGAGGAATCATGTCTTGGTGTTGATCTCAAGAGAGAGGGATGTCAAAGATCATGGTGTATCCATTTGTAGATAGTACAATCGGTGGTCCCTGAGCATGACTCTCACACAAAGTGAGTTTTTGGAATCTCTTAAGGGAACGTTGATCATGACAAGGCATACTATAAAGTGTGAAGTCATGTGGAAATGAGGGATCCTTCTCACTCTAATTCAAGTAGTGCATCTTTAACCTCAACACTCGGTTCTTCTCTTATTGTGCAAAGAGCTGCAAAGATGGAAGAATTTTTTGAAAGATGATGGATACCTACTCCACAATGGGAGAGTGTGTGTACCGATGATGATGGGTACCTATGCCAAATTCTTTATGAATGTTATGAAAGTCCAAGTGCAAGGCACCTAGGAATTAAAAAGACTTACACTCTCATGCGATGACATCTTTACTGGCTTGGCTTATATGGATATGTTTAAGACTACATCTTACATTTCCAAAATGTCACGTCACTAGAGATGACTACGTGAAGGCAGGAGGTCTCTTGCATCCATGGGATATTCCTAATGGTAAATGTGAAAGTATCTCTATGGATTTCATTATGGGTTTACCAAGCAGTGTATGAGGTCCATGGCTTGATATGGGTGGTAGTAGACCGGTTGACTAAACTTTGCAAGTTTACTCCAACCAAGTCAACCATTAAGACTCCGAAGTTCGCTAAGTTAGTTATGGAAAATCTATATTGCTTGTATGGATTGCCAAGTATAATCCTGAGTGATCATGATCCCAATTTCAACAATCAATTTTGGAGGGCTGTATTTAAACAATTGGGTACTCAAGTCAACCTAAGTACAATAGATCATCCTGAAATGTATGGTCAGATTGAAAGGCTCAATCAAGTGCTAGAGGGTATGCTAGAAGCATACTTAGTAAGAAGCAATTAGATTGGGAAGATTATCTCCCTATTCTTGAATTTTCTTACAATAGTGCTATGTATGTAACGAATGGTTTTAGTCCTTTCATGCTTATGTATGGTTTTTAACCTAGGTCATTGGTTACAATGGTGTTGGCAGCTGAAAATCTCCAACAGGTCAAGGATTTTCTTCAAGACCACATGAAAATTTTGAGAGTGGCTCATCAAAATGTTAACAAGAACAAGATTGGTATAAGAAGTATGCTGATAAAAAACATCGGCAAGATTCATTGAGTATTTCATGTCAGTCATTTACATGAATGCTTACATGGAGATGATAATGTCATTGACCAATAGATTTTGTTTGATTTTATTGAACCTCCAGTGCAACCACATGAACTTGGATGCATCTTAGACTATCATGATTTGTGTAGTCATCATCATGTGCGTCAGCAAGTTTTAGCCAAATGGAAAGACTGACTTGAAGAATGTGCCACTTGGAAAAACACTTTTGTTTTTAAGGACAAAAACATTTTTCCAAGAGTGGAGAAATGTAAGGCCAAGGGAAAACCATCCGAAGGGGGGATCACAAAACGAAGGCAAGGGCTGGATGCTAGGTGTGGATAGGGGATTTTGAATATGGAAAGCCAGGGTCTTATATAATGGGCGGTACGGTGGAGAATCCTTCAAGTAGTTCCCTGGGTTCTCACAAACTTGGTTGATTAATCTCTCAACCTTAGACATTTCTACTACCCTATTACTCAAAAGGAGCTCAAAGAAGCTAACAACCCCTAGGGTATGCACTATTGTGCACATTATGGGACCAAATCCAAAAGCCTTAATGACATCTTCAATTTATGGAGGATGCAGTCTTGCTTGGTGAAATTTTCATATTGGATGATGATCATTGTTGTAAGGATGTTTTCATAAATTGATCTTCCTTTGATGAATCTATGCCTATAGGGGTGACTACTTTTTCTAGGATTGAATCAAGACTTAGGGCTATAACTTTGGCAATAATCTTCTAGGGACTTTTCATCATTGAGATACTCCACCAATGTTTAAAGAGAGAAAAACATACTCATTTGAGAATAGGCCTAATCAGCCCCTTTTCACATTGGCATCCATATTCTCTATAAAAAAGCCTTGTTCACCATATGGGTTATCAAGTTGTGCTTGCTAAATTTCAAGTCAAAGAGATGAAAAGATGAGGCTAATTGCCAGAGAACTTGGCCCCCTCAAGCCTTAGATCTTGTCCATAATTTGGCCAGGACCACCTTTGCCCATTGACCAAACATCTGCATGCAAGTAATGAAGCATCATTATTATTACTACTTAGGAGTGTAAAGAGCAATGAGAAGCCGGTATAAAATATTTCTCCTACACATAAATGAGTGTCTCCATCAAAATAATAATAGTAGTACCGACAAGGAAAGAAAGTACAAACTATCAATAAATCATTTTATGCACTCATGTGTACCATAGCGGCACCATTGATAAAGAGAATACTTCCCTTACTAGGTCTCTCTCTCTCTCTCTCTCTCTCTCTCGCTCTCAACTTTTTCTTATATAGTGGATTGATTGTGAATGAATCTAAAATAGAGGTTATGCTTATGCAAACCAATCATAAGTAGAATCCATGCATTGTGTACAACAATGAGACACTTGAAGTTTTTGAGAGCTTTCAGTACTTTGTCCTTGAGATTCTAAATAGTCACAAGTGGCATGAATGTGTTATGTGTGGTTTGGAAGCTAGGAAGAGAGCGTACTATGCATTTGAGAGGATGTTTAATGTGGGAAATGTCAAATGTTGGACTTTCAAAAAGTACCTTCTTGTTTACACATTGGTGACTCGATAGATCAACATAATGTCAATCAAGGACACAGATGACACGATAGGCACACAAAGGAAATCTCTTTAGCTTGTCAAGCTGAGACCATCCTACACAAAAAACACTCTGGAGGGCCAACTAAACCACAATCTAGAGTCTAACTGCTCTCAACTACACCACCCAACCCACCTACACACAACGGAAGGAAACCCATCAAATCATGCCAGAATCACACGAAACTTATGGAACACCATCCCCTCCCTAGGATACACCTATCCCTAAGACTCTACACTTAAAACCCTAGCTCTAGACCCATCTGCAAAAAACACGTATAACAACAGAGCAAAATTTTGGATGTGCCCGAAATTGAAATCTATGAGAACCTATGCGTAGCTTATGTCACCACAATTCTAATGACTAATTTCATGCAAAAAAACAGACATCATTTGATATACTCACAACCGCAAATAGCTCGTATATGCGCGATTGTGTATGCTCCGTTCTACGAGGAATGCTTGGGCATCATTGCGTAGCCCTTGCTGAGGCTACCGCAATGGTGCAGTCGGATCTACAATGTGATGAGCGAGCGGGCAGTAGCTCCAAAATGAAGCTCACACTCGCTCTCTTCCTCTCTCACACACAATCGACGGCAGCTTAAAACTTGGTTATGATAAAAAAATTCTTTTACAAAAGTGACCTAGGTACCTTATATACCAAGGTCACCTTAGGTTAAAGCTAAAATAGAGCTTGAGGGGTAAAATGGCTTGGTATTTACAGTGTGGAAGTGCCATTGCACATGCGCTTCTGCAACTAGACTACCTACTTATTACAATTGATGTTTCTAACCATAATCGGTAGCATTTCATAACTCTCAGAAGATAAGACTTTGGTACGAAAATTGAGTTATGTCATGCTGTTGACCCACCAAAACTCCCCCCCTCCGCATTCATGTCGTCCCTGACATGACCTGGTTGTTGATTTCCATGTGGTCTTTGTTGTCATTTTGTTGGCGTGAAGAAAGTATATGCTGTAGCCTTTGCACAAGCTTGTCTTGTTCGTTCAATCCAATATACACATCATAGACATCTTCATCACAAAACTTCGTTGTTGGACTTTTTTGAATAGTGCACACATCCAGAGTAGCCAAGATGTGTTCCCACTCAAGTGGCTCTAATTCTTCCTTAGGAAAGGGTTCAGGGATATAATCCTCATCTTCAATTGACCTTTCTAGGATGCCTTCCACTTGCTTTAAGCTTCTACATTGCGAAGCTCCACACATCCATAACTCTTTTGGCTCACCCAACCATGCTGAAGTCTTACCCTGCTACAGTAGAGGAATAAAACTCCTCCATAGGTGTTCTCGTCACATCCTTGTAACTATGGTCCTTATGATTTATCCTTGTTGTGGTTTCTATATGTCTCAAGTAGATATGGTCATAACCCCAATCTTGGACCATTTTCAGTTGTTTCATGAATGGTCTTCCTAGAATGATATCATAGTTGTTCCTCTTGCCAAAGTCAACAATAGCAAAGGTTTGCTCATATTCAATCCCACAAGAAGTAACAACTACTTTTTCTAGCAGTCCTATGGGCCTTGCCATGTGTCGGTCTGCAAGCTGCAGTTTCAACCTTGTAGCCCTCACTGCTGGTTTTTCCGATTTTTTCCAGACGTCTTTTGTTGCTATGGAAACACCGGCTCCGCTCTCAAGGATTGCTATGGTTTTTACATCTTGAAATTCCATAGGAAAAGTGGTGTTCCCATTTTCTCCCTCATAGTACTCACCTACCTTGTTTAGTGGCACTGCCCTAGTGTTTAGCTGAGGCATTTCAAGCTCTTTGATCCCTTCCTCAATCTGAGTCGTTGGTTTTTTAACACCGAATTTCTCTAGGAATTTACCCACAATAGCCCACATGTTTGGTCGTATTCTGAGCAACTCGGCTAATGTTATTGTACAGTTGACTGGGATAGACAAAATGTCTATCAACCCTTTTGAATCCATGACCTTGTCGTTGGGAGATAGTCGTTGTGATGGGACCGCAATCATAACTTGTGCTCAATATTTGACTAAAATTTTGACAAATTTGACAAAATTTGGTATGTGAGCTCTGCTTGATGTCCTCTATCCCCTATAAGTTTCAATTTGTGAATTTGACCTTTATTTTGACACTTGAGACATTATACGCTGTTGGGCGCATTTTTGACAACCCATTTTTTAATAAATTTGTACATACGTACATGATGCCCGATGTCAAAAGTGTGTGTGGGATTTGTTTTTGTGGGGTTTTTAGCTTGCTTTAGCAAGAACATGTATATGCAGGGCAAGTTACTAGTATAGTGCTAGCTGTTGGGCTACTGTAAGTGCCCATGAGTGAGTTTTTGAAGTGAGAATTGTATTGATAGCCATTTTTTGGCTATTCAAAATTGTCATAGTGAGCTACCCCACCCTATCAAATCACTCAAACACTGTGGTTATCTTCAGCCTTTCACTGTACATAGGCGTGTATGAGTTAGGGGACTTTCCCCATGTCTCCTTAAAAACACTCAATTAGCTAGTCACTGGGCTAGTTGAGCCAAAAAAATACAAAAAATAAAATAAAAATTATTTTATGGCCTTTTTTGTGTGTAAATATTTTGTTGTATATATGGCATAAATATAGGGTTTTTAGAATTATTTTGATATTTTATTTAAATATTTATACCTAGGTGTGTGTCTTATTAAACCTATGTACACCTTCTTTCATTCTCTTGCACCATAAGTATATTTTTTGTCAATGTGTAAATACTCTAACCTCATAATTTTCTTTTATACAAATCACCCCAACATTTTCACCCTCACCCTCGGGAAAACAAAAAATTGATTTCTACTTTCTTAATCACGTTTGTTATATTATTTTCATTTACTTGCATACCTTTTCCTCTTTCACTCAAAATAATACAAAAGAGGGACCATATCATATGATTCTAATATCTTTTTTAATATCCATAATTCTTTCATATTTTTTCTTATTATATACTCATAATTCTAACACCATGTGCTCATTGAGCTAAAATCCATGAATGGTCCATACACTAGTCCCACCATGTATATATTTCTTATTTCATCAATAATCCTCCTCCATGCATGTGTAAACGTAACTTGGATGCTTTGTATCATGATATGACAAAGGAGGGGCTCACTCTTGGATGCATTGTGCAAATTGAACAAAGGAGGGGGCCACTGAAAGACTTTTGTAGCATAAAAAACAGGTTTTTTGGTGATATTTTTGGCACCTATTGTCATAATAATCAATATCTAATTCTCCTAAATGATTTTCTCATGTTAAACTGATCATTTAATATGGGGAAGTGCCAGGGGAGAAAAAGCTAGAATATTGGTTAAGCTAGCAGACCGGCCACAGTAGGGATCCAAAGGAGGGAAAATAGGGATCCAAAAGGGGGGGCCATCTGCAAAAGAGCCATGTGAAACAATGGGCTAAAAAGACCCTGGTTCATCCCATTAAGACTTCCAAAATGCTAAGGTTCCAAAATTCAAAAGGTTATGTCCAAAGGTCAACCTTAAGGAATTGGATGCTTTGTGTGTGACCAAAAAAGTCTTGCATATCCCTACATAGGAGGGGGCAAGCCTAGCAAGTAGGGGATGAGAGAGAAAGCCACACACACACACACACAAGCCCCTTTACACAAAGGGAATGAAGGACACATGTCAGATGCCTAAGCTAGTTGCTCCCAAAATGTGCTCAATTCCTATTGGATGACCCTTGAAGTGGACCAATGAGAATTAGGCCAGAGTAAATTTAGCCTAATTAATTTTAAAACACTTAATAAAAATAACCAATGAAAATTAAGTCTCCTGGATGATTATTGGACAGCCCGTGAAGGGGTCCAATAGGAATTGAGTAGCCCAATGGCCTACTTAATTCCTATTGGTTAGAATGGGGATTTAATTCATTTAAATCAATTAAGTTTAATTGATTAAGCTCTCACAAAAGGGGAAAGGGGGACACATGTCAGAAGTCTATCACTTATGCTCCTTAATGGCCATTGGCTTGAGTTGGGGAGGTCCAATGGGGGAAAAGCAAGAGCAAATAGCAAGAGGGCTCGCCCAAGAGAGAGAGGGGGCTGATTTTTGCAAAGCATTATCACACACACACTCACACAATCTCATGTGTGAAGAAAGAGAAGACTATCTCTTCCCAAGCTTTAATGGAGAACTCATCACCTACTCCAAGCTTGTGAGATAGAAGCCTACATCAACACCCTCTTGGCATGTGGATGAAAATCCAACCAAGAGCCAAGATTCAATGCATGCTCATCTCCTCTACCAAGCTAATTACTCAGCTAAGCTATGCAAATATGAGTGATTATGTGAGGAGATGTACATCTTTCTCGTAAGATACTCCTTCTTCCTCGCAATCTACTCTCATACCTTGCTAGCTCTCACCATCTTCGAAGGTGTGTGAGGTCTTGGGTCTGAGAACGGGGATAATTAAAGTTGTGTTCGCTAAGTGTTTTGCTTAGTGCATGAAGCTTTCATCTTCATTGCACTAGCTAGTCTTGAAGGAACACAAAGAATTGTATTGTACAATGTCTCTCTTGATGGGAGAAACCATAATACAAAGCCTTTTGGAGGGGGGACTGGCTCCATGCAAATCTGGTCCTCAACTATTGTCAATAGCTTAATTTCTCTCTCTTTTGAAAGTATTGTTGATGCTATCTAACTAGGTGTTATGCTTTTTACTGCTCTCTCCACCCAAGCACTCTTGTAATTCTCATTAGGAATCTATTCTAATGAAATGCCCACTATGTTCATGCTAATTTTCGCTACACATAAGTTTTTAGACCATTAAATGTTACATTGGTATCAGAGCACAAGGTTTCTCTTTTCTTGCTCAAAAAGGGAGGTCCTCAAGCTAGCTATAAATGGTTGGTATTATTAATTGCCATTGAGTAAGTAGAATAGGGATTTTTCAGCCTTGCAGTGCGCCTGCCTTTGTGCAGTTAACGGGGCATCACCGTCGAGAGCTATGGTCTTAATAGTGGAGTCCTATGGGGAGCCGGTGCTTGACAGGAGCCGGTGCTGTTTTGGTTTTAAACGAACCTTTCTTCTATTCCTTGCAATTAATGGTAT
Source organism: Adiantum capillus-veneris (assembly GCF_014529385.1). NCBI lineage: Eukaryota > Viridiplantae > Streptophyta > Polypodiopsida > Polypodiales > Pteridaceae > Adiantum > Adiantum capillus-veneris. The sequence goes on along the minus strand of NC_140948.1, from coordinate 106,556,617 downwards.
TCAAGCCGCGGGTACAGTAGCTTGAGTGCTTTTTCTAAAGGGGTAAAGAGGAGTAGCAACTAGGGCTTGAAGTACCAAAGTACACCTAAAAAGTTTACACCTAAAAGTTGTTAGAATGGATGACAATAGTAAAGAGAGTGAAATTAATGTTGATAACTTTGATTTTGCTCATGAGCAAGCTACTAATGATGCTTCAATGCTTGTTAACTATCTTGTTTCTAGGATTCAACAAGCCATGGGCAATCCATCTCTCCAAAGTGAAGTGCAATGGCAGCTCCGTGCTCACGGGATTCTCTGAGCTCATCACCATGACGAGAGAACACCTAGGAAGCCTCCTTGTGAGACTACCAAAAGAGGTCTCTCTCCGATTCGGGAAGAAGAAGAGAATCCATATGAAGGGCTCAAGAATTTACTTCTTGATGATGCATCTCCTTCCCAAAGGAGAACTCAAGAGCCTCCACCGAAGGAACGAGAAAGAAGTGAGTCTCCCGCCACCTCGGCGGAGATGGCTCCACGAAGACAGCGGGCTAAATGCTCTCCATCACCACCAAAGCGGAGAAGACCATCATACTCTTCTCCACGCCATAATTGAAAGAGGGATGATAAAAAGCAAGAGAAGAAAAAGTCGAGAAAGAGGACACCCTCTTCTCCATCTTCTTCATCCTCTTCCTCTTATGAAAGTGATGGTGAAGACAACGAAGATCAAGACAAGAAAAAGGCGAGAAAGAGGTCACCCTCTTCTCCACCTTCTTCAAATTCTTCACCTTCTGAAGAAAGTGATGGTGCAACCTTTGAACCATAAAAAAGAAGAGGCCATAGGAAATCCTATGCCGCATGGAAGAGGTCGTCCAAGTTGAAGAAATTCAAAGAGGGAGGGAAGAGCATCTCTTTCCTTACCTATGATGGTACCTTTGGTGCTACGAACAAAGTCTTGGCCTTTATCCAACAGTTCGATGCAGCGTTTGGAGATGAGGGCTTCACGGAGTCCTCTAAGCTACGCCATGTAGCTATGCACTTTCAAAAGTCCGCTAGGCAATGGTGGTCTAGCCTACGAGCCAACGGTGAAGCTCCACGAACCTAGAAAGCTTTAAGATATTCCATTATGAAGCAGTTTTTGGCCACCGATGCCAAAGACAAAGTACTCACCGAATGGCGAAGCTTAAATCTCTCTCCCTATGAATCCATCCACAAATATGTAGACAAGTTTTGGGACCTACAACTCAAAGCCACTGTCTTCAAAAAAGTTGGATTTTGGAGAGCAAAAGCAACAATTTTGTGCGGGCTTAAATGAAGAAATGGCGGAGTATGTCAACTCCCAAAGGCCACGTACCATATCGGCGGTAATACACCATACTATGGTGGCCTCTCGAATCAATTTCCAAACGGGGGCTAAAAGAAATAATAAGCCCACGGAAAAAAAGGGTTCCAACGAGCCTAAGGGGAAGGACAATGTCCAAAAGTCTCCTAAGGGCAACTCCAAGAAAGCTAAAGAGAAGGGAGTTTACAAAGGCAAAAACAAACTCTCTCCTGAAGAGCTTGAGCGTTATCGCAAGGATAACCGGTGTTTCAAGTGCGGCAAACAAGGGCATGCGTACCGTGCTTGTCCCCAAAAGAACAACCCCGCCAAGATCCTCCTAGAGCTACCTTGGTTGAAATCCAAGAGGAGGAGACTCACCAAATTCACCACAAAGGATCTCCTCTATCCCATGCTTGGGGAAAGGTAAGAGAACATGATGCTTTTATTCTCTTTGACCCTGGTTCTACTCACAATTTTATATCTATAGAGTTGGCCACCAAGCTAGGCATACAAGCCTACGAGATGGGAGATGTCCTACCCGTAGACAGTGATTTCAAGGGGCAAGAAGCTTCAGTCACTCCCTTAATCGAGAAATTGAGGCTTCATGTCCAAAGCTATGTGGACAAAGAGGACTTCTTTATCTCTCCTCTCAAGCATGAGGATGTAATCCTAGGGGCACCATGGTTTGATCACCTGGCTGCCGATGTTAAATTCCCTGAAAGGAGAATCTCCTTTAAGTTCAGGGAAAAAGACATGTATATAGATGCTAAGGAAATGGGTAACACTATCCCCATTGTACATACACCAGCTTTCAACAAGTCAATAAAGAGCTCTATTTCTGTGTACATGATTTTTGTTAAAGATTCTCAAAATGAACTTAATGCTTTAGCAAAAGAAAATAAAAGCAACCAAAAGGAATTAGAGTTATCCAATTTTCTCAAGGGGTATCAAGATGTTTTTATTGACGACATCCCTTGTGAGCTACCTCCTAAACGAGGTAATGATGACCATGCAATTGAACTTCTTCCAGGAAGTTCACCGCCTAACAAACCTCCTTATAGAGTTTCTCAAGATCAACAAGAGGAGATTATGCGGCAAGTGCATGAGTTAGTTGAGAAGGGCATGGTTAGGCCTAGCTCATCTCCATTTTGCTCACCTGTGCTATTAGTGCAAAAGAAAGACGACACATATCGTATGTGTGTCGACTATAGAGAACTAAATAGGATCACTATCAAGAATAGGTTTCCTGTTCCACGGGTAGAAGACCTATTTGATAAGCTACAAGGATCGACCTACTTCAGTAGGATTGACCTAAAAAGTGGCTATCATAAAATAAGGATAGTTGATCAAGATATTGTAAAGACCACATTTCGCCCTACATTTGGTCTTTACGAATACATTGTCATGCCTTTTGGCTTGACCAATGCACTAGCCACATTCAACCGCTTGATGGAGAAGCTATTCATGCCTCATCGAACCTTCACTGGAGTGTTCTTTGATGATATTATCATCTACTCTAATTCATTAGACGAACACAAGAAACATCTCCAGGTAATATTTCAAGTTTTAAGAGAGAATAAACTTTATGTTAATCGAAAGAAAAGTGAATTTTTCTTGCAAGAGATTTAGTATTTAGGTCACATTATCTCTCAAGATGGTATCCAAATGGATCCATCAAAGTTAGAGGTAATAAAAGGATGGCCTAAACCAAAGAATCTTCATGAACTAAGAATCTTTATAGGTATGTGTGCATACTATAGACGTTTCATAGAAAAGTTCTTACAAATTGCGAGACCATTACATGACCTAACAAAGAAAAACGTTAGGTATACATGGTCTGCTAAGGAGAACAATGCTTTCGAAAAGCTTATCCCTCAACCTGTGCTTACACTACCGGATCTCTCAAAACCATTTGAGGTCCAATGTGATGCTTGTGGTGATTGCCTTGGAGCTGTTTTGCTCCAAGAAGGGCACGCCATAGGCTATGAAAGTCGAAGGCTCGACCCTGTTGAGCAAGCTCTAGGAATATATGAAAAGGAACTCCTTGCAGTTCTACATGCCTTAGACTCATGGAAGCACTATTTATTGGGGACTCCTTTCATTTTGCGTCACCGAAGTCTTAAGTACTTCATGACACAAACCAAGCTCTCCGACAAACAAATGAGGTGGGCAAATTTACTTTCGCAATTTCATTTTCATATTGCTCACATTGCTGGCAAGCATAATCAAGTAGCTGATGCACTCTCAAGACGACCGAGAGTGAATGCGGTTTCCATAGCAACTCACAATGATCTATCTTCAATGATAGGTGAGTATGCTATTGATCCCGATTTTAGAGATGTGATTTCAGCCCTTGCATTAGGGAAGAAAGAAGAACCATTTACTTTACAAGATGTTTATCTTCTCTATGGCAATAGACTATGCGTTACTAACTCACTACGTGAGAAAGTAATGTATGAATCTCATGCTCCACCTTATGCGGGGCATAGAGGGATTCAGTCTACCTTAAAGAGAATTAAACATATTTCTATTGGCCTACCATGAAAGTGAACATACAAGAATATGTTTCTAATGCCAAAAGACAAAATTTGATAGAGGGAAGCAACTGGGATTGCTTCAACCCTTGCCAATCCCTAATTCACCATGGGAGAGCATATCCATGGATTTTATCTTTAGATTGCCTAAGTCTATCCATGGGAATACGAGAATATGGACGATAGTAGACAGGTTCAGTAAACAAGCTCATTTTATACCTGTCAAAAAGACTATCAAAGCCCATCAAATGGCAACCCTCTTCATTTCACAAATTTTCAAGTACCATGGCTTGCCAATGTCCATAGTGTCGGATAGAGATCCTAGAATGACCAGTAATTTCTGGAAGGGTCTCTTTGAGAATTTAGGGACAAGGCTAAACTTCTCTTCGGCCTATCATCCACAAACGGATGGCCAAAGTGAAATAGCTAACCTAACAATTCTCGATCTACTAAAAGCCTATGTAACGGAAGTAGATCAAAGATCCCAATGGGAGAAGTACTTACCCTTAGTGGAGTATGCTTACAATAACACTGCACATACTTCCACGGGAAAAGCACCTTTCAAGGTAATTGAGGGAAGATCAAAAAGTCCCTTGCTACTTAAAGTACATGGGAAGATCTTCGCTGCAGATGAGTATAGCCGAGACCTACAAGAATATTTTCAAAAGATTAAGGATGCTATCTCTATCTCACAACAAAGGCAAAAGGCTGCTGCTGACAAGCACAGAAGAGCCCAAGCCTTTAAAGAAAATGATTGGGTCTTATTAAAATTTCCCAAGGCTCGATTAAGGCACACAACGGGCAAGAATCCTACCGGACACCAAAAGTACTATGCTAAACTAGCAAAAAGGTACTATGGTCCATTCCAGATTCTTAGGCCAATCAATGAGATGGCCTATCAACTCAAGTTGCCCAATCATTGGCTCATACACAATGCTTTCCATGTGAGACTATTAAAGCCTTACAAAGGAGAGCCACATCAAGAACCAACTATTGAAGACCCACCGGAAATCCAGGAACAAGAGGAGGTGCTGCAGCTCGAGTCCATTCTTCGACATGAAGACAAGGTACTAAGAGGCGGTAAGACTATCCGACGATATCTTATTAAGTTTAAGAATTATCCTTTTGAAGATGCTAGATGGATGCAAGGCATACAATTAAAGGATAACCTAAACCTTGTCAATGCTTACAATGCTTCCCAAGAGTAAGCAAATGTACAAAATGTTAAAAATGAACAAATTTTTTGTCTTATAAGATTCTCTTTTTCTTTATTGTGCACAAAAATGAAGTAGTATGCATGCTTAGATCAAGTTTGCGGAGACGACGTCTCCCCAACACCAAGTAGAGCTTGTCACTCTACTATGGAAGATTGATAGGACTAATGTGCAGACATGCTTGCGGCAGCCTCAGGCTCTCAAGCGCCAAATGGACTAGTCATCCATTGTGGAATGATGTCATAGGGTAACATAGGGATCCTCTACCCGCTAAGAAAAGGACTCATGAATATGCTTTATCTTCTCTACACCATAGTTGAGGATGACTATGATTTCAAGAGAGAGGTAATGTCATAATAATCAATATCTAATTCTCCTAAATGATTTTTTCATGTTAAAATGATCATTTAATATGGGGAAGTGCCAGGGGAGAAAAAGCTAGAATATTGGTTAAGCTAGCAGACCGGCCATAGTAGGGATCCAAAGGAGGGAAAATAGGGATACAAAGGGGGGGCCATCTGCAAAAGATCCATGTGCAACAATGGGCTAAAAAGACCCTAAGGTTCATCCCATTAAGACTTCCAAAATGCTAAGGTTCCAAAATTCAAAGGTTGTGTCCAAAGGTCAACCGTAGGGGAATTGGATGCTTTGTGTGTGTCCAAAAAAGTCTTTACCAATCCCTACTTAGGAGGGGGCGAGCCTTGCTTGTATGGGATGAGAGAGAAAGCCACACACACACACACACAAGCTCCCTTTACACAAAGGGAATGAGGGACACATGTCAGCTCCCTAGCCCAAATGCCCACAAGGTGTACCCAATTCCTATTGGATGGCCTTGGAGGTGGACCAATGAGAGCTATAGTAAATCTAGTTTAATTAATTTAAAAACACTTAATAAAAGAACCAATGAGAATTAAGTCCTCTAGAAGACTATTGGACAGTCTCCCAAGGGGTCCAATGAGCATTCAACAGCCCAATGGCTTGCCTGATTCCTATTGGCCAGGAGCCAAAGGTGTCCAATGAGAGTTTAGTTGAATTATTAAATTACCTAAAGCTCTCACAAAAGGGGAAAGGGGGACACATGTCAGAAGGCTATCACTTATGCTGCTTAATTGTCATTGGGTAGCCCTAGGGAGGTCCAATGAGAGGGTAGCAAGAGCAAATAGCAAGAAGGGTCGCCCAAGAGAGAGAGAGGGGGCTGATTTTTGCAAGGCATTATCACACACACACACTCACACAAGCTCATGTGTGAAGTAAAGAAGACTCTCTCTCCTTCTCAAGCTTTAATCGAAAGCTTATCTCCTACTCCAAGCTTGTGAGAAGGGAGGCCTACACCAACAACTCTTGGCTTTGTGATGCAAATCCAACCAAGAGCCAAGCTTCAATGCATGCTCATCTCCTCTACCATGCTAATTACTAAGCTAATCTATGCTAATATGAGTGATTATGTGAGGATGATGTACATCTTTCTCGTAAGAATACTCCTTCTTCCTCTCAATCTACTCTCATACGCTGCTAGCTCTCACCATCTTCGAAGGTGTGTGAGGTCTTGGGTCTGAGACCGGGGATAATTGATGTTGTGTTTGCTAAGTGTTTTGCTTAGTGCATGAAGCTTTCATCTTCATTGCACTAGATAGTCTTGAAGGAACACAAAGAATTGTATTGTACAATGTCTCTCTTGATGGGAGAAACCATAATACAAAGCCTTTTGGAGGGGGGACCGGTTTCATGAAAATCCGGTCCTCAACTGTTGTCAATAGCTTAATTTCTCTCTCTTTTGAAAGTATTTTTCATGATATCTAAATAGGTGTTATGCTTTTTGTTGCTCTCTCCACCCAAGCACTCTTGTAATTCTCATTAGGAATCTATTCTAATGAAATGCCCATTATGTTTATGCTAATTTTCGCTACACACAAGTTTTTAGGCCATTAAATGTTACATACGTTGATGGTTGGAGCTCACTAGTGATTGATGATTGTTCTTATGACTTTGAAGGATGCCATTTTTTATGCACGATGAGTGCAAGGGATAATACTTTTCCATTTTATCGTGGTAAGGGTATATGGTTTTGATGTCTTTGTGCATGATGTATCTTTGTAGAAAATATTTTGCATAGTCTACTCCTGAGCATGAATGCTCTAGTAGATTGGGGGTGTGGGAAACTATGTTGGACGCATTTTCAAAACCCTATAATCTGTAAATTTGTACATACGGACATGATGCCTGATCTTAAAAGGGTGCGTGGGCTTTCTATTTGTGGGTTTTTAAAGCAAGCACATGTACATGCACTACAGGTTGCTAGTCTAGTGACAGTTGTCGGGCTACTGTAAGTGCCTGTGAGTGAGTTTTGTCTTGGCTTGATGTGAGTGATACATCTCATGATGGTGAGAATGTTGATCCATGCTATTTCGGTTTGTATGACATGTACGTTGATGGTTGGAGCTCACTAGTGATTGATGATTGTTCTTATGACTTTGAAGAATGCCATTATGTGTGCACAATGGATGCAAGGGATAATAATTTTCCATTTTATCGTGGTAAGGGTATATGGTGCTGATGTCTTTGTGCATGATGTATTTTTTGTAGAAAAGATTTTGCATAGTCTACTGCTGAGCATGAATGCTCTAGCAGACTGGGGGTGTGGCAAACTATGTTGGACACATTGTCAAAACCCTGTAATTTGTAAATTTGTACATACGAACATGATGCCTGATGTGTGGGATTTCTTTTTGTGGGTTTGTTAGCTTGCTTTAGCAAGCACATGTACATGGACTACAAGTCGCTAGTCTAGTGACAGTTGTCGGGCTACTGTAAGTGCCCGTGAGTGAGTTTTTGAAGGGAGACTTGTATATAACTCAAACTCATGTACAAACTTAAAATAGTTCAGCGAAATTTCAGAATTGTTCAGGTTTGATCTCCTTCTGGCTTCTTGATGCCTTCGGATGCAGTTTTTTGCCCTCGACTAGCCTTCCTACGCGTAGTCGGGGCCATGGCAGCTTGCTGTTCACGCCAATTTTGCACATAGAGGTACCTAGAATTTAAACTTGTGGTCTTCAGAGATTTTGTTTTAGAAAATGCAGAGAATTTTTTAGGCTTGAAAGCGTCCCTTTTGGAGTTGTGGTTTGGGAGATACAATCTATTTCCCACAGCGCACAGGATATGGCATCTTGCAGGCAGTTTGCTGTATGGTAGGTTGTGGAAGCTCTCTTGTTTGGAGATGTGTGTACACTTAGAAATTTTGTTTTTGAAGAGTTATTTGCTGAAGGTGGAACCTCTTTCTCTCAAATGCATTGGTCGACGTGTGTTGTAAATCCATGCCAGGGTAAGTGCTTCCTAATTTTCATGGTGATCTTTTGGATGGGAGTGTGTTGGTAAATTCCCAAGAGATCACTTGCCTTTGAGTTGTGGTTTTGTTGAGGTTCTTTTGATACCATTTGTGGTGATGATCTTGTGTCTTGAGTGCTATTGGGAGACATTGCTATAGAGGTGCCCCTTGCTCTTGTTTTCCCAATAGTGTTTTGGTACCCGCCACCGAGGAGTTGCTTCAAGTTACCTTCATTGTTGGTGATTCATACATAAAAGTGCAGCCATGGTCAATTTTAGTGATGCGTTATTGAGGATGAATGATATGATCAATAAGTTGAAGCTAAGCAGCATAACAGAGTTAGACATGCACTACTTGAGGTTTTGCTCTCTAAAGCAAGAGCTAGAGGTTCTTGAGGATATGATTCTGAATGAAAAGGAAGAGAAGTTCTTTTTCATTGGTACTCTTCCAAGATGTTTGGGCATTGAGGTTGCTTGTACTGACTTGTTAAGTGTGAAGAGAATTGTTGATTTCTTGAATCAAAAAAGATGGTTGGAATATGTCAGTCAGTCTTCTTCTTCTTCATGCATTTCACACAAGAGCTCCTCTGTCAATAGTAATGATTGTAACAATGATGATGAGGTTGAGGAAGATGTAGAAGATGAGGTTCTCTCTCTTGATGATGTAGATGTTGATGAGGAGTTATGTGCAAGCAATATTGTGAAAGAAAAGACCTTGGAGTGCATGTATGACAAAGAGGGAAGTGATATGGCTAACTTAGTTCCATGTATGGATGCTCATAAAGTTAAGGCCTTATCTAGCTCTATGTGTTTGCATTATGTGCCTATGGATGTTCTTACTTGTGATACAAATGACACGCATGTTGACATTATGGGTGATGTTTTTGCTCCTCCATCTTATGAGTTGACATGGTATCCTGATGACTTGTGGGCATGTGGACCCATTTGGGATGTTGAGATTGGTGTTGGTGACATTGGTTGGGATTCATGTTTGCTTACTAGTTATGCTCAAGAGATGGCATGTAGTGAAAGTGATGCTTATGAGACCTATGAGTATGATGATGGTAGTCTTGACTGGGGCTTTGATGATCCGCAAGCTGAGATAGATGAGAAGATGCAAGTCAGGGTGTGTCATGCATTGTCAAGGGTGAAGTAGCTTATGACAACCTCACATGCATGTGTGGATGTTGAAGAGGATTGTAGCTTGGAAAGCTGGGATAGCCATGATGACATGGATATAATGGATGTTTTGTCTTGGCTTGATGTGAGTGATACATGTCACGATGATGAGAATGTTGATCCATGGTATTTTGGTTTGTATGACATGTACGTTGATGGTTGGAGCTCACTAGTGATTGATGATTGTTCTGATGACTTTGAAGGATGCCATTATGTGTGCATGATGGATGCAAGGGATAATACTTTTCCATTTTATTGTGGTAAGGGTATATGGTGCTGATGTCTTTGTGCATGATGTATCTTTGTAGAAAAGATTTTGCATAGTCTACTGCTGAGCATGAATGCTCTAGCAGACTAGGGGTGTGGCAAACTATGTTGGTAAATTTGTACATATGGACGTGATGCCTGATCTCAAAAGGGTGTGTGGGCTTTCGTTTTAGCTTGCTTTAGCAAGCACATGTACATGCACTGCAAGTTGCTAGTCTAGTGACAATTGTCGGGCTACTGTAAGTGCCCGTGAGTGAGTTTTTTGAAGGGAGACTTGTATATAACTTAAAATAATGTACAAACTTAAAAAAGTTCAGCAAAAGTTCAAAATTTTGCAGGTTTGAGCTCGTTCTGGCTTCTTGATGCCTTTGGATGCAGTTTTTTGCCCTCAACTAGCCTTCCTACGCGTAGTCGGGCCATGGGAGCTTGCTGTTCGCACCAATTTTGCACATAGAGGTACCTAGAATTTAAATTTGTGGTCTTCAGAGATTTTGTTTTAGAAAATTTTTTAGGCTTGAAAGCATCCCTTTTGGAGTTAAGGTTTGGGAGATTCAATCTATTTCCCACAGTGCACAGGATATGGCATCTTGCAGGGAGTTTGGTCTATGGTAGGTTGTCGAAGCTCTCTTGTTTGGAGATGTGTGTACACTTCAAAATTGTGTTTTTGAAGAGTTATTTGGTGAAGGTGGAATCTGTTTCTCTCAAGTGCATTGGTCGACGTGTGTTGTAAATCCATGCCAGGGTAAGTGCTTCCTAATTTTCTTGGTGATATTTTGGGTGGGTATGTGCTGGTAAATTCCCAAGAGATCACTTGTCTTTGAGTAGTGGTTTTGTTGAGGTTCTTTTGATACCATTTGTGATGCCGATCTTGTGTCTTGAGTGCTATTGGGAGACATTGCTATAGAGGTGCCCCTTGCTCTTGTTTTCCCAACAACGTGTAAGAGTAGAGATTCTAACTGTTTGTAAAAGGATTGTTTGTGCATATGGAAAGTGTTATTGTGATTGGACTCCCGTGTTATGTTTTTCATGGGAACGTTGCTAAAAGACTAGGATCACCTACATTTCTTAGCCTTAGACTAAGGGGTCGTTGACCTGGGGCTTTGCTAGATCGGGGGTGTTTCCTAGGTCTTCTTCTTTTTTGTTAGGCTCATCTACACGGTTAGTGCCGGGGGTTGAATGACCTACACAGCTAACGCATTGAGGAATTTGCCTTGGCTTGGCCTAAACACTCGGTGTTGTACATCGAAGAGGCGTGGCACCTAAACTGGTATGGTTGGTGTTGATACCCTACCACCTACTTGTGCTTGGGATCCTTTCGAAGCTCGTGTTCATGGAGGGAGGAGAAGCAGCCTCAACCTATGTCTGACTCAGGTAGGTTTGAGGTGTTCTGGCTGGATGCCAGCAAAGTGAAATTCTCTTTGTCCATAGTAGAGCGGATGTGGATTGGTGGACCGATCGATCCCTACACAGGGTCCGGTGCTCTGCTAGTTATTTTACCATAAACTTTTTGATGTTATGGTATACCCAAATTTTGTCATTGCATCAATACATGGTTGCATGTTTCATTTGGACAGTGTATTTAAAGATTCTCTGTTGTCATTCTCTACGTCTCTGTGCACTCTGTTTCACGCTCCACTATATTCTCTCTCTCTATCTCTCTTCCCACAACGCGGTGTACACATGTATTCACCCTCCACAATGTTATATTTTTCTTGAGTACGCTTTCGTTCATAACACCCATTCAGGGGTAGCACTAGTCACTAGATACCTCCGGATGCAGTTCGGCTCATGTCCTAAACTCCATGATTGGTGGGGACTGAGAACTCCTCCCCTATGAAAACGCTTTCGCAACTCTGATATATATTGAAAATTGTATAAAGGTGTAAATTGTGTAATTTTTGCATAGACCCCTGGGGAGGGGTATCTCTCACCTGGTATCAGAGAGTATGCTCAAGGTTATGGGGATAGCGTAAAGCCTGATACTAGTTGGGTTAGTTATGCATCTACACGCATTCATGCATGCTGTTTGATAAAGGATATTGTATTCATGATGCATCTATAAGTGACATTGGTTGGTGGTACTTGTTTGACTTGTCTTCTTGAGTAGAAGTGTTTGGTTTGAATTATGGTGAAGTGGTTGAAGTGTTCAACAATGGCATTGTAATTTCTTTGAATGTTTGTTTTGTAGTAACAAATGGCTCCCAGAGTGGTGTTGAATGCTTTAGCCAGGGGAATGAGGTTTTGGCCATCGTGTTCAGCAGTATGGCAACACGGTTGTCTAGGGATGAACAAGGACTCTTTTACTTAGAAATTGGGACCAAAGTCTTGGCATGCCAGGAAGCACAACTTGCTGGAAGAGCTTTGATAGTAGTTACCTTACCCATCACCAAGAACCCTTCTGTCAATTCTTCATCTACATTGACAACGGTCCAAGAGATTGATTTGCCAACCTTAAGCTACTTCGACTAAGAGCCTTAGAAGACATATTCTACTACTTGGTGATGCGCTCCCAAATGTTAAGAATTACCAAAGTTGATAAGAAGTTTGAAACTCTCGTAGCTGTCATAGGAAAAGAAAATCTAGAAGATAACTATATACCATGCTGTCATGTGGGAGGTTTGAGAGAATACCCTGTCATGAAAGTCAAAAGAATATTTAGATAATTAGCCCCGAGACACCCATAATATTGTGATGAAATCATAAAACTCAATTTTTGATGAATAAAAGGAGCATAGACTCAGTTTTGCTTCGCATGTGAGCTACAAGGGGGGGTCGACCCAAGAAATCTAGGGGGTTGCTTAGGGGGTATACTCACCCACACACACTCACAAACACTCTCATTGTGTGCTATGCAAAGTGCAAGAGCTCCCTCTCCTTCTCCAAGCGAGTAGAGGTTGAGAGCCTACACCAACACTCTTGGATATGGAGTGAAAATCCAACCAAGAGCCATGCTTCAATGCTTAAGCTTGCCATCTCCTTCTTCTTCATTACTATGCTATTATGTATGCTAGAAACAAGAGTTATGATAAGTGAGGAACTAATTCTTTCTACTACGAAATGTTTCTTCTTCCTCTTCCCTACCCTCATTCCCTGCTAGCTCTCTCCACCTTCGAAGGTGTCTGAGGTCTTGGGACTGAGGCTTGGGATAGTTAAAGATTTCTTCAATTTTGTGTTATGTTTGTGATGCATGAAGCTTTCCATATTCATTGCATCAACTAGGTCACAAGGAACACAAACATTGTATTGTAACAAGTCTCTCTTAATGGGAGAAATCATAATACAAATGCCTATTGGAGGGGGGACCGGCTCCACATAAATCCGGTCCTCAACTGTTTTCATGTTCTCTAGATTCTCTCTCTTGCAAAAGTATTGTTTATGCCAAGTTAAATAATTTCTATGATTATGTTGCTATCTTCAATTATGTTCACCCTGTATGCTCACAAAGTCATTTCTCAAAAGTACTCTCATTAATTTCCGCTACTCTCAAATTAAATAGGCCAATTCCTTTACAAGATTGTTGTCACTAATCAGATATTGTACATAAATGCTTATGAACTTACCCTAAGCCACAAAGGAAACATAGAAGGCCAGAAACATGCTTCCTTTAGTAATGGCTACGGGATGCTTTGACATTGTTATATTTAATGTATAGGGCCATCAATGCAAAAACAACGATCAACATTCATTTAACCCGGTACCTTTAAAGTTTTTCTTTGACTTATTTGGAAAGTCACTAATCTATAATCCTCGTCATGTAAGAGTTTTATACAATTCCTACAACAGACCTCGGTGCCTTGCAAATTGTGCAAACATACATAGCTCAGTTGGATAGGACACATCGGATGTGTTTCCAAAAGAATCTGCCTACTTCGATGACTATTTCGGGTACAAGAAGGCAATTACTTCAAGCCCTAGTTGCTACTCCTCTTTACCCCTTTAGAAAAAGCACTCAAGCTACTATACCCGTGGCTCGAATACCATTAATTGGAAGGAATAGAAGAGAGGGTCGTTCAACACCAAAACAGCACCGGCTCCTATCAAGCTTCTAATAGCTCAATAATGGTTAAGCCGTAGGCAAGCCCCGTAGGACTCCACTATTAAGACCATAGCTCTCGACGGTGATGCCCCGTTAACTGCACAAAGGCAGGCGCACTGCAAGGCTGAAAAATCCCTATTCTACTTACTCACAGGCAATTAATAATACCAACCATTTATAGCTAGCTTGAGGACCTCCCTTCTTGAGCAAGAAAAGAGAAACCTTGTGCTCTGATACCAATGTAACATTTAATGGCCTAAAAACTCGTGTGTAGCAGAAATTAGCATGAACATAGTGGGAATTTCATTAGAATAGATTCCTAATGAGAATTACAAGAGTGCTTGGGTGGAGAGAGCAACAAAAAGCATAACACCTAGTTAGATAGCATGAACAATACTTTCAAAAGAGAGAGGAATTAAGCTATTGACAACAATTGAGGACCGGATTTGCGTGGAGCCGGTCCCCCCTCCAAAAGGCTTTGTATTATGGTTTCTCCCATCAAGAGAGACATTGTACAATACAATTCTTTGTGTTCCTTCAAGACTAGCTAGTGCAATGAAGATGAAAGCTTCATGCACTAAGCAAAACACTTAGCAAACACAACTTCAATTATCCCCGGTCTCAGACCCAAGACCTCACACACCTTTGAAGATGGTGAGAGCTAGCAGGGTATGAGAGTAGATTGAGAGGAAGAAGGAGTATTCTTACGAGAAAGATGTACATCTCCTCACATAATCACTCATATTAGCATAGCTTAGCTTAGTAATTAGCATGGTAGAGGAGATGAGCATGCATTGAAACTTGGATCTTGGTTGGATTTGAATCACAAAGCCAAGAGTTGTTGGTGTAGGCCTCCCTTCTCACAAGCTTGGAGTAGGAGATAAGCTTTCCATTAAAGGTTGGTAGAGGAGATGAGCATGCATTGAAGCTTGGCTCTTGGTTGGATTTGCATCACAAAGCCAAGAGTTGTTGGTGTAGGCCTCCCTTCTCACAAGCTTGGAGTAGGAGATAAGCTTTCCATTAAAGCTTGAGAAGGAGAGAGAGCCTTCTTTACTTCACACATGAGCTTGTGTGAGTGTGTGTGTGTGTGATAATGCCTTGCAAAAATCAGCCCCTCTCTCTCTTGGGCGACCCCTCTTGCTATTTTCTCTTGCTACCCTCTCATTGGACCTCCCTAGGCTAGCCAATGACAATTAAGCAACATAAGTGATAGCCTTCTGACATGTGTCCCCCTTTCCCCTTTTGTGAGAGCTTTAGGTAATTTAATAATTCAACTAAACTCTCATTGGACCGCTTTGCCTCCTGGCCAATAGGAATCAGGCAAGCCATTGGGCTGCTGAATGCTCATTGGACCCCTTGGGAGACTGTCCAATAGTCTTCTAGAGGACTTAATTCTCATTGGTTCTTTTATTAAGTGTTTTTAAATTAATTAAACTAGATTTACTCTAGCCTAATTCTCATTGGTCCACCTCCAAGGCCATGTTGAGATGTCGAGCTCTACACCTTGAGCTGGCATCCACTACGGGTCTTGGCCGCTTACGGCATTTACTCACTGGCGCGTTAGGTGACTGACACGGAGGATCTCTGCCAGTGATTCTACAGCTGGACTACACTTATAGTGCCAGCCTAGTACGCTTCTAGGGAGTTCACACTTAGTGACCGCATGTACATATGTGCTACTTTTCAGCTTTAGCACTTAGTCATTTTGTACTCTCTTTTCTGTGAAGAAGAAGAAGAAGCTTTCCATCTTTGTGTGCTTTGTGCTTGTCTTGTGTAGCTCTCTTGCATCCACATTCTTTACATGGTATCAGAGCCTGGTGCAGGCAAGAGAGGCTAAGAGAGCAAGAGCATCACAATCCCTTCGTTCGCAATCCACGACCAGTTTCTGAACAGGTCTCCAAAGTGCAGTATACAGAGATTTACTGTACAAGTACAGTGGTTGTATGTACGCTTGATTGTGGACACTCGTTGAGTGTAGAAAGCGTTACAGGAACCACGATAGCAGGTTCAGCAGATTTGCAGGTTTTTGCAGATTGCAGCTATTTTGTCTTAGTGCTTCAAGATGTCTGACGGTTTCAGTCAGATTGTTACTGAGAAGCTTGAGAAAAATAACTACCCTGCATGGAAGTTCAGAATAACAAATTTCCTAAAAGGAAAAGGTTATTGGGACTATGTAGAAGGAGACAATGAAAAGGAACCAGAGATTCCCGAGGCAAATGCTACAGCAGAACAAAGGAAAGCTTTGAGGGACTGGCAACAAGGCCAGAGCAAAGTGATGTATTGGCTGTCTATGAGCATCACAGATGGCATGATGGGCTATCTACAGGATGCTGAAACCCCCGCCATTGCATGGAGAAACTTAGGCAGAGTGTTCGAGGTGAACACCAAGGCCAGGAAGCTTCAACTAAAGTCGGAGCTAAATCAGGTTAAGAGGAACAACCTCTCAATCAATGATTATGCCTTGAAGATCAAGAGTATCATTGAGGCTCTTGGATCTATTAAAGTCTCAGTGGAAGACGATGACATTGTCCGTGCATGCTTGGATGGTCTAGGAGATGAGTATGTACATTTTAGGTCTTCCATGAATACAAGAGACGACATCCCCGTGTTCCAAGATTTGATTTCTATGCTTATTCTTGAGGAGAAGAACCTTGACACATCTTCTTCTCATGGCAGAAATAATTCTGAACAGGCCTTCTATTCTAACTCCAACAGAGGTAGAGGTAGAGGTCGTGGTCGAGGCCCAAGGGGTTGCAGGGGCCAATTTCTGGAAGGTCAATCAAATCAAAACAATACAGGTGGCAGGGGAAACCAGTCTCAAGGCAGGGGGAGTCAAAGAGGTCGTGGTGCAGGATCAAGCAGGCAGCAACATACTCCAGATAGTAGAGAATGTTGGACTTGTGGTGAAAGAGGTCACATGTCACGTGACTGTCCAAAGGGAAAAGCAAGTAGAAAGAGAGAACAGGGCAACTATGCATCTACTAGCAGAGATGCAGATGACAGCAAAAACGAGCGCATGTTTGTTATGCAACATGTAATGAATACAATGACTGCAGAGAATTCCACCCAAGATGATGTTTGGTATGTGGATTCAGGTGCCTCTAATCACATGACATCTCGTGGAGAGTGGTTTAGAGATATGCGCAAACCAGATGTGTCAGGCTATGTGCAGACAGGAGATGACACAGCTCACCCCATTGCTCATGTAGGGGACATACCTCTAAATACGAAGAGTGGGAAATCAAAGTACTTAGCAGATGTACTTCATGTCCCAAACATTACAAAGAATCTTGTTTCTGTTGGACAAATGGTTGAGCAAGGTTTGCAGGTTCGCTTCAATCCAAATGGCTGTTATGTAGAAGATTTCCAGAATGGCTGTAAGCTGATCACAGAGGGCAAATGTGTGGGCAGAATGTTTACGCTGAATGTAGACATGCCTGAGGTAAAAGCTGCATTATTTGCACAAGGCACAGGTGTTGTGGCTGATGTTGACATTTGGCACAAACACATTGGCCATGTCAATGAGCAGAGATTGCGCAGCATGCAATCAAAACAGATTGTAAAAGGTTTGCCCAAATTCAAGGTGGATGGTATGCATAAAGTGTGTGCAGCATGCCAGTTTGGAAAACAGTCAAAGGGCTCATTTCCACATGAGCGCAATGTATGTAAAAGGCCACTTGAGGTGGTGCACACAGATGTTTGGGGTCCAACCGATACTGCAAGTATACATGGTTGCAGGTATTATGTCTCTTTCATTGATGACCATACAAGGAAAGTATGGGTCTACTTCATGCGTAACAAAAGTGAAGTGTTTGGTCACTTTCAAGACTTCAAAGTCATGATTGAGAAGGAGACAGATATGCAAATCAAGACATTGAGGTCAGATGGAGGGGGAGAGTACTTCTCCAATGATTTTTCAGATTTTTTGCGAATGCATGGTATACACAGGCAGTTTACATGCAGATATACTCCACAGCAGAATGGGGTCGCAGAAAGGAAAAACAGGCACATTGCAGAGGTTGCACGTGCATTGATGAATGAGAAGAACATGCCTCATCATTTCTGGGCTGAAGCTGTAAATACAGCTGTGTACATTATGAACAGGACACCTACAGCTGCGGTGCATGATGTAACACCTGAGGAAAAGTTTACAGGTACAAAGCCTGATTTGGCACACTTGAAAGTGTTTGGCTGCATAGCTTACGTGCATGTACCAGATGAGTTGCGTAGGAAATTGGATCCTAAAGCAGAGAAATGTATTCTTGTGGGATATTCCCTTGAACAAAAGGGGTACAGGTGCTACAATCCTACTACACGAGAATTACGAGTGAGCAGAGATGTAGTCTTTGATGAGATGAGCAGCTGGTACAGTAATGCACATGGCACTATTGGGGCTGATGTAAAAGATGATGTGGTTGTACAAAATGTGAGGCCACAGTCACAGGTTTTGAGTGGACCACAAGAGTCCTCTTCTCGTGGCTCTGTTGAGAAACCATGGAATGGTAGACTACGTACGCAGGTTACTCCACCAACAGGTACAGGGAATGTATCACGAAAAGGAAAGGAAAAGGTTGATGAACCTCCCTTTATGGTTGATGCATCATCAGGTTTTTCACATGTAGACATGGATTCAGATGGTTCTGAACAAAGTCTTGATGAGGAATTTGGAATTCCGGCTGTCAGGACACCTGGTGTAAGGAAAGTACAAGAAAATGCTAGAGGGCAAAGGAGTGACCAAGGACCGCGCAGATCTAATAGAGTCAGAAATCCAGTTCAAAAATTGACTTATGATAGGTATCTAGCGCATCACCAAGCCTACATGGCTAAGGTGATACAGGATGTGGAGCCCACATGTTTTGAGGATGTAGTTGGAAATGTGCATTGGGATGATGCAATGAATGAAGAGATGGCTGCATTGGAAGCAAATGACACATGGGAGTTGGTGCCATTGCCAAGTGGCAAGAAAGCTATTGGCTGTAAATGGGTGTATAAAACCAAGCATAAAGCTGATGGTAACATTGAGCGTCACAAGGCAAGGCTGGTCGCAAAGGGTTATGCACAGACGTATGGCATAGACTATGAGGAGACCTTTGCTCCAGTGGCAAAGATGACGACTGTGAGAGCTGTCATAGTAGTGGCTGCATCTAGAGGATGGATTATGCATCAAATGGATGTAAAGAATTCCTTCTTGAATGGTGAGTTGCAAGAGGAAGTGTATATGGATCAGCCACCTGGTTATGTCGATCCAGGTTACCCAGATTATGTATGCAGACTTCTCAAAGCTTTGTATGGTTTGAAGCAGGGCTCTAGAGCATGGTATGACAAGATTGCCAAGTATCTTGTCAGTATTGGTTTTAGGAGAGCTCATGCTGATCATTCACTCTATGTACGTGAGAGTGATGTGGGGATTGTGGTCATTACCATATATGTAGATGATCTTATTATTGTTGGTGACAATGCTATGGAGATTGACCATGTGAAGGGTCTTCTCAAACAGGAGTTTGAAATGAAAGATTTGGGCGAGTTGCGCTACTTTCTTGGCATTGAGGTGATCAGGACTCCAGAGGGTGTATGGCTGTCACAGAGACAATATGCTTTGGACATGTTGTCAAAGTATGGTATGGCTGATTGTAAGCCGATTTCCATTCCCTTGGATGTGAATGCAAAGCTGAGTGCAGAGAAGGGTGATGTTGTTGAGGATGTCAATATGTACAGGAAGATGGTGGGTAGTCTAATCTACTTGACTATCACAAGGCCAGACTTGAGCTACACAGTAGGCTTGGAGAGTCAGTTCATGCAGCTTCCGAGGAAGCCACATTTGGATGGAGTACGACGCACACTTAGGTATGTGCAAGGGACTCTTGACTACGCATTGTTCTATGCAGCAGATGCACCATTAGCATTGTATGGGTATACAGATGCAGATTGGGCAGGTAGCATTGTTGATAGGAGATCTACGAGTGGCTTCATGTTCTCTTTTGGGAGTGCTGCTGTTACTTGGAGTAGCAAAAAGCAGCCTACGGTTGCTTTATCGAGCACAGAGGCCGAGTACAGAGGTGCAGCAGTTGCGGCGTGCGAGGTAGCTTGGCTACGCACATTACTTGAGGACTTGGGAGTGCAGGTGGACCAACAGATTGTCATTCATTGTGACAACCTCAGCAGCATGCAGTTGGCTAGGAACCCAGTGTTCCATGCTAGGACCAAACACATAGAGGTCCATTACCACTACGTTCGAGAGCGAGTGTTGGCGGGCGACATCGACTTGGTCTACGTCAGCACAGAGGAGCAGATAGTGGATATCTTTACCAAGGCCCTCGGAGCTGAGAAGCTTCGACGTTTCCGGACTATGCTTGGACTCTGCGACATGCAGAGCTCGAGGGGGAGTGTTGAGATGTCGAGCTCTACACCTTGAGCTGGCATCCACTACAGGTCTTGGCCGCTTACGGCATTTACTCACTGGCGCGTTAGGTGACCGACACGGAGGATCTCTGCCAGTGATTCTACAGCTGGACTACACTTATAGTGCCAGCCTAGTACGCTTTTAGTGAGTTCACACTTAGTGACCGCATGTACATATGTGCTACTTTTCAGCTTTAGCACTTAGTCATTTTGTACTCTCTTTTCTGTGAAGAAGAAGAAGAAGCTTTCCATCTTTGTGTGCTTTGTTCTTGTCTTGTGTAGCTCTCTTGCATCCACATTCTTTACAGGCCATCCAATAGGAATTGGGTACACCTTGTGGACATCTGGGCTAGGGAGCTGACATGTGTCCCTCATTCCCTTTGTGTAAAAGGATCTTGTGTGTGTGTGTGTGTGTGTGTGGCTTTCTCTCTCATCCCGTACAAGCAAGGTTTGCCCCCTCCTAAGTAGGGATTGGTAAAGACTTTTTTGGACACACACAAAGCATCCAATTCCCCTATGGTTGACCTTTGACACAACCTTTGAATTTTGGAACCTTAGCATTTTGGAAGTCTTAATGGGCTGAACCTTAGGGTCTTTTTATCCCATTGTTGCACATGGCTCTTTTGCAGATGCCCCCCCCATTTGGTCCCTATTTTACCTCCTTTGGATCCCTACTATGGCCGGTCTGCTAGCTTAACCAATATTCTAGCTTTTTCCCCCCTGGCACTTCCCCATATCAAATGATCAGTTTAACATGAGAAAATCATTTAGGAGAATTAGATATTGATTATTATGACAACGTACATGTCATACAAAGAAAAATACCATGGATCAACATTCTCACCACCATCGTGAGATGTATCACTCCCATCAAGCCAAGACAAAACATCCACTGTATCCATGTCATTATGGCTATCCCAGCTTTCCAAGCTACAATCCTCTTCAACATCCACACATGCATGTGAGGTTTTCATAAGCTTCCTTACCCTTGACAATGCATGACACACCCTGAATTGAATCTCCTCATATATCTCATCTCGCGGATCATCAAAGCCTCAGTCAAGACTACCATCATCATACTCATAGGTCTCATAAGAATCACTTTCACTACATGCCATCTCTTGAGCATAACTAGTAAGCAAACATGAGTCCCAACCAATGTCACCAACACCAATCTCAACATCCCAAATGGGTCCACATGCCCACAAGTAATCAGGATACCATGTCAACTCATAAGATGGAGGAGCAAAAACATCACCCATAATGTCAACATGCGTGTCATTTGTATCACAAGTAAGAACATCCATAGGCACATAATGCAAACACATAGAGCTAGATAAGGCCTTAACTTTATGAGCATCCATACATATAACTAAGTCAGCCATATCATTTCCCTCTTTGTCATACATGCACTCTAAGGTCTTTTCTTTCACAATATTGCTTGCACATAACTCCTCATCAATATCTACATCATCAAGAGAGAGAACGTCATCTTCTACATCTGACTCAACCTCATCATCATTGCTACAATCATTACTAGTGATAGAGGAGCTCTTGTATGAAATGCATGAAGAAGAAGAAGACTAACTGACATCTTCCAACCATCTTTTTTGATTCAGTACAAGTAACCTCAATGCCCAGATATCCTGGAAGAGTACCAATGAACAAGAACTTCTCTTCCTTTTCATTCAGAATCATATCCTCAAGAACCTCTAGCTCCTACTTTAGAGACCAAAACCTCAAGTGGTGCATGTCTAACTCTGTTATGCTGCTTAGCTTCAACTTACTGATCATATCATTCATCCTCAACAATGCATCACTAAAATTGACCATGGTTGCACTTTTATGTATGAATCACCAAGAATGAAGGTAACTTGAAGCAACTCCTCGGTGGCGGGTACCAAAACACGGTTGGGAAAACAAGAGCAAGGGGCACCTCTATAGCAATGTCTCCCAATAACTCAAGACACAAGATCATCACCACAAATGGTATCAAAAGAACCTCAACAAAACCACAACTCAAAGACAAGTGATCTCTTGGGAATTTACCAGCACATACCCACCCAAAAGATCACCATGAAAATTAGGAAGCACTTACCCTGGCATGGATTTACAACACACGTCGACCACAAATTTAATTTCTAGGTACCTCTATGTGCAAAATTGGCGTATGTACAAATTTACAGATTACAGGGTTTTGAAAATGCGTTCAACATAGTTTGACACACCCCCAGTCTGCTAGAGCATTCATGCTTAGTAGTAGACTATGCAAAATCTTTTCTACAAAGATACATCATGCAAAAAGACATCAGCACCATATACCCTTACCACGATAAAATGGAAAAGTATTATCCCTTGCATCCATCGTGCACACATAATGGCATCCTTCAAAGTTATAAGAACAATCATCAATCACTAGTGAGCTCCAACCATCAACGTACATGTCATACAAACCAAAATACCATGGATCAACATTCTCACCATTATATGTGAGATTGATCACATGTAACTATTTGAAAAAGGAGAAGATTGGGCTCGCTGCTGCTCCTGCGCGTTCCCCTCCCCCCCCCCCCGCCCCTCGCCTGCTCCTGCTCCCCCGCGCCATAGCCCCCCCTTCGCCCTCGCCCTCGCGTTGCCCCTGTTGCGCACTACCCCTGCCTGCGCGTTGTCTGTCCACGTGCGCTGCTGAGCTTACACCCAGCCTGCGCGCAGCCCAGCCAGAGTGCAGCCCCGTCCGCTGCCCCCCCCCCCCCCCCTGTTGTTCGCAGCCCGCTGCCTCGCCGCTCCAGCCCCTTATCCCCCTTATCCCCACGTCCCCCCCCCCCCCCCCCCCCCCCCTCCTCCTCAGGCCTCGTTTGAATTGCCTGGCAGTTGATTCTCAGTTGGTTTCTCCTTGCCGAGCTCTCAAGCGTTGGCCTTCTCGTCCGCCCTTCTCCTTCAGAGCAGCAGACACTAATGGAGGCTCATGCTCCACCTCAGAGGGACTCCTCCGAAGCCCCCTCGCCCGACACCGCTGAGCCCACCATTCGACTTTCTCTCTCACCGACAGAGCAAGCGAGCCTAGCCGATGAGGTAGAGCGTCTGCAGGCGACCTCGGTCATTTGCAAGATTCTCGACACCCGACCCAGCAGAGGAGAGCTGTGTGACCTTCTCCAGGCCCACCTTCTTGCAGAGGTGGGCAAGATTTTGGATGTCCAGATCCTCGGACGGGGGTACTACCAGATCGAGTTCGAGACTTCTGAGATGGCCTCCAAGGTCATAGCTATGAGTCCATTGGCTATGCGAGCATCACACGCCCACTTTCGACTGTGGCGACACGGTTTTGACCCGACATCGGATGTGCTCGTAGAGGAGGCAGACATCCCCATCTCAGTCTGCTTTTCGGGTTTACGGAGGGAGTACCTTCCACTGCTCTCCAGGATTGGCTCCGCCATCGGGACTGTTTTGGAGACACCTCGTACGGCAGCATCAGTAGCTGCCAAGGCGGCCGGCATCCCTTCAGTTCGAGTTTTGGTCAGAGATACCCACACGCTCCCGAAGGTCATCCTTTTGCCTCGGGTGAGTGGGGGTTGGTTTGGGTAGAGTGTGGAGTACTCGGGTCTCCCGAACCAGTGCTTCATTTGCAGACAGATGGGCCACATAGCGAAGGCCTGTCCACGGAGGAGACCACGACCTGCACCTCAGCCTCAGCCCCAGCCTGCCAAGGCTGGGCCGCAGCCTCAGCCAGCGACATAGCGCACAGATTCTAAGCCACCCTATGAGCTTGGGGCTCCTGCGGAGGAGGGATGGCAGCAGGCCCGTGGCCGTCGACGCCAGGGGCCACAGCGACAGCCTGGCACTCAGAGTGGCCCTCAGGTGCCTACTCAGCAGCAGTGGGTTCCCACGGGGAACCGCTTTGGTCCTCTTGAGCAGGAGGAGCCTCCTACGCCAGCCTTCTCTTCCATTTCACCCTCGCCAGTCCCTCCACCTTCAGATTTCCCCTCTTCCTCCTCATCCCCTCCCCCGCCCTTTGCTCCCTCCCACTCCCCACCTCGCCCCCCTGTCTCTGTCATCCCGCCCCGCTTCTCTTCTCCTCCGCCCCCCCCAACTCCTTCTCCCCCTCCTCCTGTTTCAGTACCACAGTCGACTCAGGAGACTGGTCCCTCGCCGGCGGCTAGGAGATATCTTAGCAGCGCTTTTGCCACGAGTCGCCTAGCGAGAGAGGGTCATCCCTTCTTGCGGCCCCCTTTGCAGATTCAGACATCTTTCCTTGTAGCTATCCCTCGTGGTCTGACGAGCATTGACCTCCGACGCCGCTGGGACTTCTTCGATTACGGATTCACTCGCTTTCTCGACGATTCTGCAGCAGACCACGAGGCAGCCTGCTTCAGGGTCCACGCTCTGTTCCTCGCCGCTAGGGGGACAGAGGCCTTGGACTCAGCAGTTGGTTTCTCCTTTCCTCTCTGCGGTAGGACCGAGACAGAGTGGTCCCTTGACTCAGTGGTGGGATGGTTGCATACACAGTTTCTCCAGTTCTCTCACCACATGGGAGAACTTGGAGTTACAGATTTGCTGCAGACTTTGTGGCCACTGGCCAAGTTTGCGGTGACACCCCCAGACTCAGCAGGATGTAGGCACATTGTGGTGTACTTTTTTGCTGATACACATTGTTTGCCTTCCTATGTATACATACATGAGGACTCCTGGACAGAGGAGGTTACTTTACGCTCGGTTTTCTCTGCTTGGGCTTGGGCCAGGCACTCACTACAGGCTCGCCTATCTAGAGGACGCTCGGATGCGGATTACTCCCCATCCAAGCCTGCCTCGAAGATAGCCCGTCTTGCTGCTGCTGCAGCATCTATTCTCTCTCGCTCCCCATGAGGATCGTCTCTTGGAACGTGCAGGGATTAGGTGGGCCCCAGTTTTAGCGACAGCGGGGCCAATTGCGGCAGGAGCTTCAACGTTGCCTTGTGGGAGGAGAGATTGATCTCCTTATGCTCCAGGAGCACCATTTTTCTGAGAGCCGCATCCGGCGCTGTGGTCAGATTTTGCGTGGACGTTATGATTCCTTTTGGTCATTTGCTTTTGGACCTGGAGGCATCCAGGGTGGGGTATGTATGACTATTGCGGACTCATTGCAGCAGGCCATTGTGGGCAGAGGGATTATTGTGCCAAGCAGGGCTCAGTGGATTACTTTGCAGGTTCAGGGTGGCCTTGTGGGCTTCCTGAACATCTATGCGCCCAATGTGGCGAGTGCTCGTGCAGAGTTTTGGTCACAGATTGTTGAGTCTTTGCCACAAGTTGACCATTGGTGTGTAGGAGGGGACTTCAACATGTTGGAGGACCCTTCTGACAGGATCGGAGGCAACCATGCTACTATGCATGGAGTCGAGTTAGCAGCTTGGGAGAGGTTGTGTATGACCTTGAGGGTCTCGAATACATGGCAACATTCTGGCTTTGTGAGGCCTCCAGAGAGTCTTTCCTTCTCTAGATCAGACCGCAGAGTGGGAGGAGTGAATTATCGCAGATAGATCGCTTCTACACTAGTGACCACTTCAATGACTTGGGGGGATCAGTGGGCATCCTGGCAGGGACATCCTTCTCGGACCATGCACCAGTGATCCTCACAGTGGCAGACAGGCAAAGGAGTGGGAGCACGATGCTTCGCATCCCAGAGCGGGTCTTGTTGGACACAGCACTCAGAGAGAGGGTAGAGGATCTTTGGACAGAGGGCCAGGCCTAGATGAGCTTAGCCACTTTTTTCTCTAGGAGTCTTTGGCTCGACGGGCCGCAGCAAAAGAGGAGGAGCAGCGTCTCAGACGAGGCATTGCTTCACTATAGAGGATGCAGGAGCAGCATCCAGACAGTCCATGGTTGGAGGAGCAGTTACAACATGCTCGACAGGAGCTTGTTCGCACAGAGGAGAGGCGCCATGAGTTTGCCTTTCACCGACAGGCATCTCAGTGGACTCATGTAGGTGACAGAGTGACAGGTGCCTTTTTTGAGACAGTAGGACCTCGGCACTCGCATGCCAAGGTCACTCAGCTGAGGAGACCCGATGGGTAAGTTGGTTGTGAGCCTGAGGATATGCGTACAGTTGCTACTGACTTTTACCGTGAGCTACTAACGGCTGAGCCCCAGTCAGAGAGACAGGATGCATGCAGGGAGCAGGTTTGGGCGGAGATGCCTTGTCTTGTGACTGAGGAGATGCGCCAGAGGCTGGAGATACCTCTTCAGCTTGAGGAGCTACACACGGCTCTTAGGGCCCTTCCTCGTGGTAGTTGTCCAGGTGAGGATGGGCTGACTCCCAATTTCTTCTTGGAATACTGGGACTTGCTTGGCCCAGATCTTTGTAGTGCCTTTCAGTACATTCTGCACACAGGAGTGATGCCGGATAGCATGAGTGAGGGCCTGATTTACCTCATTCCAAAGGAGGGTGGCTCCTTGGATGAGATTCGACAGTGGCGCCCCATCACCATCCTCAACTCAGCCTACAAAATTCTTGCTAAGGCTCTGAGTTTGAGGATTCAGCCACTTTTGGAGAGCCTTATACATGGGACTCAGACAGGTTTTGTCAAGGAACGCAGTATCCTTGACAACATCTTCACTTTTTGGGAGGCTTCTGCCCTCGCACGTCTCCGTGGGGAGGACCTTGTGATTATTCTTCTCGATTTTGAGAAGGCATACGATAGAGTTGACTGGGACTTTCTAGAGGGCATGCTTCGCATGATGGGCTTTACAAATGCTTGGATCAGAGGGGTGTCGGCTTTGTACGGACAGGCTCACAGTCAGGTGCTTTTCGCAGGAGGTAGAGGAGAGCGCTTCATGCTCACACGATCGGTCAGACAGGGTTGTCCTCTTGCCCCCTTTCTCTTTCTGTTCTATGCGGAGGCGATGAGCAGATTTTTGGTGTCACAGCAGGTTGGTTTGAGGGGCTTAGCACTCCCGATACGGGGAGATGAGCTTCTGGATGCTGAGTTTGCCGACGACTCAGCCTTGTACTTAGAGGGCCAAGAGGCCAATTTACACAAGTGTGGGCAGGCTCTTGAGACCTTCTTCTGTGCATCGGGCGCATTGATCAACTGGAGAAAGACATTGGCTTTCTCGATTGGCAGTGCTCCTGTGCCAGAGTGGATGCCAGGAGAGGGTTTCAGGTGGATTCCCCCAGGGACTGGGGTTCGATACTTGGGTTGTCAGGTTGGTTTGGATTTGTCCCCCGAGTAGCAGATTGCTCCTCTTCTCTTGTCCATCAGGAGAAAGCTGTTCCACTGGAGCTCAACACGACTTTCGCTGGCTGGTAGAGTAGTAGTTGCCAACCAGGTGTTGTTGGCAACTATGTGGTACATCACCTCTTGCTGGATCTTCTCGAGTTCTTGTATCAGCCAGGTAGAGAGGCTGATCAGGAACTTCCTTTGGTTAGGTCGCGACACTCAGGTTGCCCGAGCCAAGGTGGCGTGGTCGGTCATCACACTTCCTTGTTCTCAGGGAGTGCTTGGGATCATTGATCTAGCACAGCAGAGCAGAGCCCTTCTTGGGAAGTTCGTCCTCAGAGGACTTCTTCCAGGCGAGGAGCCCTGGAAAGAGTTCTTGCTATAGAGGCTTCGTGCCAGGGTGCCTCAGTGAGGAGGCCCTTGGCAACCTTCGACCAGATGGATCTTTACAGAGTTGCGCCGAGTTGGTTTGAGCGGGAGACTGGAGGACCGATTTGCTGTGAGCTTGCTTCGCTCTTGGGAGCTCTTATGACGTGGCCTAGAGCAGAGACAACCAACATGCATGGAGGAGCGCCTACGACAGCTCCTCGTATGGAACCCCATGGTTAGCACTCAAAGAGGCCACCTGGTTGGGAGTGGGCCTCATGTGTCATGGGGTCCCATGGCAGCAGGTCCAGCGCGCTCTCTAGGTGACTGGCTAGAGTTCACAGGTTTGTCAGAGGAGGTGCAGGGTGTCCAGCTACAGGGCATGAGAGGGGTTCAGAGCATGTATCAGGACATCTTAGAGTCAGTTCCAGCTGAGTTTTTCACGCCTCTCGAGCCAGTAGCACCCCGATGGATGGGAGCCTTCACACGACTGGAGGTTCTCATCTCAGTGAGGGCTTGTTCAGAGACTGTCCAAGCCCCGTTCTTTGAGCTTCAGAGTGGGGGACGATTACAGCGAGTTACAGTAGAGGCCCCACAGGTAGCAGAGTGTTGTTTCCAAAGGATCCGAGTTGTGGGCATCTGTGGGAGGACTTGCGTCATAGACCCTGACCCAGCAGCTCTCGAGACAGGACACTGGAGGCTATGGGCTTGGGAGTGTTGTCCACTGGCACGAGTACAGTGGGACCCTGGTGAGTGGCTATGGAGGGACCCCTTCTCTTCTGCAGACCTCCCAGGAGTCCCTTTCTTTCAGTACACTGTTCGGCTTGGACGTCATATACTTGCAGCGCAGAGAGAGGCCCGCCCCGCTGCAGCACGTCATTGGCAGGAGGAGGGTCTCACAGTTGAGTTCTTGGCAGCTTTTTGGCAGAGGCTGTGGGACTCCAGACAACAGAGGTGCATCACTTTGTTCCAGTGGTTGGTTGCACACAGAGCCACAGCAGTAGGGAGCTGGCTTGTGCATAGTGGTCTCTCGGCCGCATGTACAGCCTGTGACCAGTTGGTGGAGAGTCAGCGACACTGTCTTTGGGACTGTCCTTCGGCCCAGCAGGTGTGGCTACGAGTTCTTTGGCTGATGCCTGCCCTCTCCGCGGCTCGACAGTACACTTGGGGGGCAGCCGCTTGGTCCACCCTCACGGTCCCGGCACTACTGTTTGAGCTATCTTCCACCAGCAGGATGATAGTGATACAAGGGGGGCGACCTGCACTCCAGCCTGCTATAGGCCTTACTCCACAGGAGTGGTGCAGTGAGAGAGAGGAGTGTTGGGAGCTCATCAGCAGCCTAGCTCTTTGGTTCATTTGGCAGGCCCGTTGTTTTCGCATCTTTGAGCGCCTTGTGCCACCAGCAGAGACTGTTCGTGACTTTTGGCTAGAGCTGATCCATACTCTTAGAGGACAGCTTGAGGGACTACAGGGCAGCTTCGACCGCATGCGGGAGTGCCGCGAGGCTTTCCTTTGACTCTGGCGCCCTGGGCCTTTCTACACCATGGTCCAGGGGGTGCTCAGATGGCACTACTGTCCACCTATGTGGCTCTTCCCTCCTCCCATTTCTTGATCTAGCCCCATTGTATATATGCTGTTTTTTCATTGGGAGAGTCTCCCCATCATGCTTGTTGTAGCCCTCTCTTGCAGAGGTGGATGTAGCCCTATGGGAGTTTTCATTAACTAATAGAAAGATCTTTTTCTTGATCGTGAGATGTATCACTCACATCAAGCCAAGACAAAACATCCACTGTATCCATGTCATCATGGCTATCTCAGCTTTCCAAGCTACAATCCTCTTCAACATCCACACATGCATGTGAGGTTTTCATAAGCTTCTTCACCCTTGAAAATGCATGACACACCCTGACTTGCATCTCCTCATCTATCTCAGCTTGCGGATCATCAAAGCCCCAGTCAAGACTACCATCATCATACTCATAGGTCTCATAAGCATCACTTTCACTACATGCCATCTCTTGAACATAACTAGTAAGCAAACATGAATGCCAACTGGTCCAACCAAAACACCTATCTCTCAACAAGGATCTTATGTCCTTGTAATCAATGGAAGCATGATGTGCGATGGACAAGACGCGTTTCTTTGCAACACGTTCACAAATTTGGCGAGTTGGATCCATCTATTGTAGATCGAGTTGTTGCCAATTAAAACTCGTCGGACTTTGATGCTGGCCAACAGGTAGCAATCTTGCAACCCAATAGACATGTTCGTAGTCGCTTTGGTCAAGCAACATACGTGAGGCCACAAGATGTAGCCTCTCACAGATCGGAGGATGATCATGCAGAACATATTCCCAATGAGGCAATGTTTGAGCCCAAGATCGATGAAATGATCGAGGCGATCATGGATTCAGAAAGGCTTATCTATGATTATATGAAAAGTGAAGCCAATACACCATTGTATGATGGAGCACGTGTGTCTAGATTGAAGGCGCTCCTGGTTCTTCTCAACATGCAAGCAAAGTTGCAACACCAATCTCAACATCCTAAATGGGTCCACATGCCCACAAGTCATCAGGATACCATGTCAGCTCATAAGATGGAGGAGCAAAAACATCACCCATAATGTCAACATGCGTGTCATCACAAGTAAGAACATCCATAGGCACATAATGCAAACACATAGAGCTAGATAAGGCCTTAACTTTATGAGCATCCATACATGGAACTAAGTCAGCCATATCATTTCCCTCTTTGTCATACATGCACTCCAAGGTCTTTTCTTTCACAATATTGCTTGCACATAACTCCTCATCAATATCTACATCATCAAGAGAGAGAACCTCATCTTCTACATCTGACTCAACCTCATCATCATTGCTACAATCATTACTAGTGACAAAGGAGCTCTTGTGTGAAATGCATGAAGAAGAAGAAGACTTATTGACATCTTCCAACCATCTTTTTTGATTCAAGAAATCAACAATGCTCTTCACACTTAACAAGTCAGTACAAGCAACCTCAATGCCCAAACATCCTAGAAGAGTACCAATGGACAAGAAATTCTCTTCCTTTTCATTCAAAATCATATCCTCAAGAACCTCTAGCTCCTGCTTTAGAGAGCAAAACCTCAAGTAGTGCATGTCTAACTCTGTTATGCTGCTTAGCTTCAACTTACTGATCATATCATTCATCCTCAACAATACATCACTAAAATTGACCATGGCTGCACTTTTATGTATGAATCACCAACAATGAAGGTAATTTGAAGCAACTCCTCGGTGGCGGGTACCAAAACACTGTTGGGAAAACAAGAGCAAGGGGCACCTCTATAGCAATGTATCCCAATAGCACTCAAGACACAAGATCAACACCACAAATGGTATCAAAAGAACCTCAACAAAACCACAACTCAAAGACAAGTGATCTCTTGGGAATTTACCAGCACACTCCCATCCAAAAGACCACCATGAAAATTATGAAGCACTTACCCTGGCATGGATGTACAACACATGCCGACCAATGCACTTGAGAGAAAGAGATTCCACCTTCACCAAATAACTCTTTAAAAACAAAATTTGTAAGTGTACACACATCTCCAAACAAGAGAGCTTCCAGAACCTACCATACACCAAACTGCCTGCAAGATGCCATATCCTGTGCGCTGTGGGAAATAGAATGTATCTCCCAAATCACAACTCCAAAAGGGATGGTTTCAAGCCTAAAAAGTTCTCTGCATTTTCTAAAAAAACAGCTTTGGAGACCACAAATTTCAATTCTATGTACCTCTATGTGAAAAATTGGCGCGAACAGCAAGCTGCCATGGCTCAACTATGCGTAGGAAGGCTGGTCGAGGGCAAAAAAATGCATCCAAAGGCATCAAGAAGCCAAAACGAGCTCAAACTTGCAAAAATCTGAACTTTTGCTGAACTATTTTAAGTTTGTACATTAGTTTAAGTTATATACAAGTCTCCCTTCAAAAACTCACTCACGGGCACTTACAGTAGCCCGACAACTATCACTAGACTAGCGACTTGCAGTGCATGTACATGTGCTTGCTAAATCAAGCTAAAAAACCCACAAAAAGAAAGCCCCCCTTTTGACATCGAGCATCATGTCTGTATGTACAAATTTACAAATTATAGGGTTTCGAAAATGCGCCCAACAACGTCTGCCATAAACCATCCAAATCACTTCATGATCCAATCTCAAAACCATAAACCATAATCCAATCACTTCACATGCGTGAGCACTCCACCCAACTCGGGTGAGGCACGACAAATCCTGCATAACCACTTTAGAACATAACATGGCTGCGAAAATTTTGGTAGCATAACCATATTAAAAAAAAAATCCATGAGCCACATGGGCTTACACCATAGAATATCAACCATAGTCTATAGGGGAATCTCAGCCCTTAACCACGAATCATAATCACACCGAACCAACTCCCACACTTGGAGCTTGGCATATCCCCTGCAGTCAATTGGAGTGCATACACGTATGACGCTTGAGACATGATTCTTTCATGCATGAATAGAGTCCGACCAGAAACTAATCATGATATAAAAATCCAATTCTGACAACATCCAACCATGCAAAGTTGATGCATCACATCTGTACTTCACGTCCCTAGCACATAGAGTTAGTTTTGACCGAGAAAGGTGAAAAGCAATCATAACCATGCATATGAGGAATCCACATCAATTTGTAAGTTTCCATACATCATACGATAACATTCCATCACCATAAACATGATGCAAAACAGCCCCGACCTTTAGGTCAACCATAAACCATAACTTCACACATATGCCAAAAACAACTTTTCAACATTCTCAGGAGCAGGCATAACATGCAAATGAAAGTATTTGACCTCAAACCAATAAATCCAGTTCAACTCCATAATATACACTATCACTCTATTACGTCACTTAATCCATATGGTACTTACACAACAAATGGTAATCCAAAAAGAAAGACACTTTAATCATATCTGCCTATGCGGTTCGGGATGTCTAACCATATACTCTCATATAATTTTATGGGCATCTAATAGCTGAAACCAACTCATCAAAACAAACCATAAATCATACATAAATGGCTTGGTTAACTCACGAACGAATAGGGGTCCGACGAAGGGGGTGCTACGAATGATTATAGGGCGCTTTTCGTTTCACGTCATAGGGGGACTTGGTTATCGAACGATTAATAACTCACATTCCCGAGGTGATAACGGAGTCCTAAATACATTTATAATCAAGTTTCATCAAGATTTTCAATTGGTTAAGTGGGTTTACCCATCCGGTGAATCTATATAGTGGTTCTCCAAGGAGCCTGGAGTCAAAAAATTTGGTTGTGCAGTGGGCAACAAGCTGTTTTTTGACCATATCTCTTAGCTCATGCGTAATTTTCACATGACACATAAGAGAGAAAATGTTCTAAATGATGATTTTTATCTCTGGTATAAAGGGTTCAGGCTGATTCATAACGGTTTATGAGTTATGACCAAAACAATGCTCCATTCGTCTCTATGAGGTGAAACGAAAAGCGCTTTTTATGCATGCACGTGATCATAAATGCATTGTGTGCATAAATCAGTGTGTTAAACATGATGAAATAATCATGCATCAACTTTCTACGTACTCGGTTAATCCATACATGCACTCGTACACGAAAAACAATCATCGATAGGGTGACTCATTAGGGCCAACTTGGATGAAAAAAGGACTGTGTAAGGATCTAAAAATATGCAACTTAAAAAAGACCATGAAGATCTTACCAAAACTATTCAACATGGGTACTCATTGGATAGAGCTCATCAAGCACCACCCATGGACCATTTGAGCACTACATTTGGAGTTCGTATGCAAAATTATGGCTAAAATAGTGCATAATATTCAAAAAGCAAGTGAAGGAGATCTTGACATGTGTACAAAAGTGCCATACTTTTGGAAATGTGGCTCCTCTTTGACCCTTAGATCAAGAATAGAGAAACCCTAAACAGTCCTTATCTCATCCAAATTGGCCCTAATGAATCAACAAAACGACATAGAGAGAGAGAGAGATGATGATGGATATGGAGTTTAGAGATTCTCACCATGCTTTACAATCGATTAGGGGCTGTCAAAAGGCTTCTTGCTTTGACATAAGAGAGCGGTGATGAGAGCTACGTAGAGGTATCCGCCACGAAAGCTTCCGGAGAGCGTGTATACCGTGAAACGAGAGAGAAGATAGTAAGCAAGTAGAGAGAGAGTATCCTTCTTCTTCTTCTTCTTCTTCCCGAGAGAGAAGAGCTTATGGAGATGGTGATGAAGAGCTTGCACCTCTCCGTATAATAGATACGTATAGCCTTGCGATAGTAGACGCAACAAACGGCCCTGAAAATTGAGGCTTGCAGGTGAATTTATAGGCTCTGCCAGCAGCTGGCCGGAGTAACTCCCAAGCAGAAAACTAGTGCTAGTTTTTGGCCCAATAATAGCTTCCTACTTTTGGCAACTTTTTCTTTTGGTTATCAACTCTCCCACTTACCATTCAATTTTTACAGTAAAATTGGCCAACCAAACAGTATCTGTCCAACTAATGGAATCCTAGCTAGACTATGCCGTACCATAATGTCCCGACATAATAATGACTTTTCCGTACTGCCCGGTGTATTTACGGTACCACTTTTTATAATAAAAATATTTCCCATAAAATTCCCGTTTGGTCTCGTTTTTGCTCCGGATGATCACCCTTCCAAAAGAGAAGAAGTTTCAAATCAAATGGGAAGGTCCTTTTACTATCGTGAATAAATTTGATAATGACACATATCAATTGGCAGATTTGAGCGGTACACAATATAAATATCATGTTAATGGTTATAGATTGAAGAAGTATTTGGCACGTCCGATGACAATTGTGACAGAGAGATGCCATCAATAGAGGAAGACAGTGTGGAAACATCTGAGGATGTAGATGAGGTTTCTGGGGTTAAGATGCAGTAATTGTCCACCCTAGGAACCTTTGTTTGTCATGAATGATCAAGCAGGAAAGGGAGGGTTGGCAAGCTATGTCATGCATTTTTTGGATGAGCATAAAGCCACTAAGTCATGCCAGAAATATTGCCCACTAGCCGCATGTATATATGTGTACATAGCCCTGCAAGTCTTGGAAGTGACCATGTAAAAATTCATGTACAAAGGTGTGATTTTTCCAAGCTTGAATGCTGATGTTTTGGGATTTTCTAGAATCCAAACTGTGGTTTTTAATAAGTATTTTCATTCGTGCTTTATAGCTCGTGAATCGGACTTGTACATCATGAGTTATGAGCATCCGAAGCGGGCGGTCTCAACTTAGAAGGTGATTGCAGGTGCATGCGACAAGGGAAAATGGGATAAATTGGGGGTCTAAGATTAGAAATGCTGAAGTTTTACATCTCTGGAGATAGTTGAGGTGATGGGCTTTGAGCCGTGTGTTACAATGCGCCACTCAGTGATTGGAGCAGCAAGTTATGCCTCGAGGAAAATTGTCCGAGATACTTTCCCAGTCACTAACTGCAAGGGAACATCTCGCTAACCGCAAGGCATCCTGCTAATCACAAGAGACAAAAAGAGAGCTGATAACCTCAGCTTATTCTCCGCTAACAGCGGAATCATCTCGCTAACCACGAGTTCCATCTGGAAACAAGATATTCTTTCAACAATTGTTTTCTTTAAGTGTTTTCTCAAACATGATTAACTAACTTCTAATATCAAACAGAGACAGTTTATCAAACAGTAACCATAAATCAAATAATTATTTCTCTACTTTAAGAAATCATATGCTTGTTTCTTGTGATATAATCACATTTCTTGGACAGTTTAAGGAAAATATTAGGCTTGACTTACCTGTCATCATGTATAACGATGCAAAATTATAAATTCATCTTACCGGATTAGCAACACGCTCGACTACCTCTCATGGTTGAGGTTGGATGGCTTTGAATTCTTTCGCAACCAATACGTCCGCTTCAGCAACGTTTGGTGTAGTTGATGCCTTCCTTTTCACCTTTCTTGGAGGTGGAGCGACATGAGCGTCCTTCGAGCTTCGAGTCACTCGCTTCGGGGCCATCGTATTGAGAAAGAGAAAGGAGAAAGTTGAGAAAGAGAACTCAAGAATTTGAGAGGCAACACGATGATGGTAGAGAAAGAAATTGGAGATAGAGATGGCTTGAGGGTAAGAGCTTGAGGGAGAGAAGGTAGCTCCGACGTCAAGGCAAGAGAGCTTCCGCTTCTGAGAGTGTGTGTCTCAAAGTGAAGGGAGAGGGGTCTTTATATAGGCTCTCAAGGCCAGCTAAGAATAGAGGGAAGCAAGGAAAGATAAGTTCGCGCACGTTCGCGGCTTGATTTTTTTTTTGTGCGTACACGGATTCTGATGCACGATTTCGAACCTCTAAGATGAAGCTTGGCTTCCAAGAAAAGAGTTCTAAACTAAGCTCCTCGTCTCTTTCTTTCCTAAAAGTACTCCTCCTTTCCTAAAATTACTCTCTCTTTCCTAAAGGGTAAACTCTTATCTTTAGATACAATCTTGAGGCTTAAGTTTCCCATCAACCTATTGTTTTCAAGTGAATAAGGGTCATAATTAATAGTTCTAAAGTCCGATTTTTGATCTGATCGTTCCATTAGAATGCTCTTTGACTTAATAAAATGCAAATCTTAAGTATTTGCAAATTAAATGAAATAATTTTATTAAAAAATGTTGGGTACATTACAGTCCCCATCTTGGTGTGTGAGAGACTTCAACAGGGGATAGCTGGGCTTGCATTGTCTGTATGGTTGCTGTGATGTTACATGATGTGCCGCGCTTTGAGCATCCATATCCTCCTTTGCTTTGGAAAGTTGTCTTTGGAGCTATTCTATCTCCTCCATTAGGAAAAATTTGGACTCTTGTTAACCCTCGTGGCTCACAGACACCCTATCGCCTACGACGGACACTGTAACCATATTATTTATTTAAGTAGAGTCAAGCACCGGGCTTGTCGGTCCAATAGGGAAAGGTAGAGTGATCGCCGATGAGAGGCGCACTCTAACACGAACATGTTAGGGTTAGTTGGCTAAGCATGGGCGCCCAAGTGTGAATGGGGTGAGCTCCTATAAAAGCCAACTAAACCTAATTTTTACTCATTCTCTCATTTGTGCAATAGAAGAGTGCTCTTGCTCCATCTCATCTTCTTCTTCTTCACCTCCTTGTGTGTGTGTGTGTATGTGAGAGAGAGAGAGAGAGAGGGGGAGAGTGTGTGTGCAATCGATCATTACGAAGGCACGGCGGCGGCGAGGCGGTTGAGCGCGGCACGACTGCAGCTTCTTCTTCATCGCGGCGAGGAATCCACCGGGAAGGCGAGCGTAGAGCGGTGAGTGACACACCCTTTGCTCTCTTGAGCTTGCTAGTTTAGGCTTGTTGTTTGCTTGGAGCCGTTTGTGGCTCGCACACGGTGTATTGGCAAGTCCCTTGCTTCGACAGTGCGGCAAGGAGCGCACATTTTTGGCGCCGCTGCCGGGGATATGCCCTACACTAAGCTCGGTTAGCACTTTACGCTTTCTTGTGGTGCAATTTCTATCAAAGGAAAGGCAGGGAATGAGTGTGTGTAGTTGTGTGGAGATTTCTGTTTTTTGCGTTTTCTACGTTTTCTGGTTTGCACTGCACAGTTAGCATTTCTTGCGTTTTTGCATTTTCTGCATTTCCTGGTTCTGTCAAGTTTCAATTTCTGCAGTTTCTGCGTTTAATTTTCTGTCAAGTTCCAATTTCCTGCAATTTCTTGCGTTTTTTCAATTTCTACAATTCTTGCGTTTTTCTGTGCTTTTTCAAATTTCTGCAATTCTTGCGTTTTTTCAATTTCTGCGTTTTCTGCAGTTCTGCACAAAAAAAAAAACTGCATTTCTGCATTATAAAAAATCAAAAAATAAAAACGCGAGTGAGCGGGCGGTTAAATTTTTCGAAAATAAAAAACGTGACTCTTAAAACGGACGGGTTGGTTTGTATAGAAGATAGATCGGGATCGGGATCATTTCCCCAAGCCCAAGCCCAAGCCCAAGCCCAGGCCTAGGCCTCAGACCTCAGTCCTCTGATATATACTAGACTCACTCTTATATATATACCCTACTCCCTCAAGAGAGAATGAGAGCATGTGGGACAAGTCCTCCACTCTCCTCCTTTCTCTTCCCACTTGCACCCTTAGACTTTCTAGTTTGGGCCTAGTTCCCTACTGGAAATTGACAGTTTTAGGGATTCCGAGGGCATAGAGTGACCAAACGGAGGGCTGTAAATCACGGCACGACCCTCTGACCGATACGCTCGTTTCGAGCTATCACACGGCCCATTCCACGACACGCTCTAAAAAATCTAGCAAAAAAACAAACAAAAAACACGCTAAAAACTAGTCACAAGGCCTCCTAGAGCAGCTTTTTGACACCTTAGGGTATCAAAAGCACATGCACTTACGCTCTGGACGAGTGTTAGAGCACGATCACATTGAGGGTGCCTCTCTTCATACGGACACCCATTACCCATCCACGATAAGCTCTGGACCCTCAGCGGGGACACAAGGTAGAACCACCCAAGACCCTAAAATAGCTGCTAGTGATTCCTCCTCCGACTCAGAAATCATGGACGCATACCCTACCCAAAACACTGAGAGAGAAGGCCATGCACCTCCCAAAGCTCCACAGCCTAGTACTAGTATGTTTAGCCGTTTCATGGAAACATTAGGTAGAGCTACTCGCTCGGAACCTGATGCAAATGAAGCACACGAAGGGGGTGGGGAAGTGGACTCTCCTTTCACATCGCACGTGGACCCCACACCCCCAAAGAGTGTCCATGTGGATATCCTGCCAACTTCTTACCAAGAAGGCCCTGTTGAGCTGCCTCCTTCAGAAGTTCCCTCTAGAGTACCGTTGGTGACAAGTAAAACCACGGGGAGCAACATTGCTTCTACCTCACAAGAAACCATTCACACGTCGACTCTAGAAGGATTGTTCATTAATGATCATTGGACATACGACCTCCACACTGAGGTGTTGACGGATCTACACTCTGGCCACGCCTACCATGTAGGATGGATAGAGATTGTACAATCCACCTCTAGTGCCACGAGCATCGAAGATCAACAGAAAATGATCTGTAATGTTATCCATGGCATTATTCAATCAGAAAGGCAAAACCGAGGGGTAAATATACTCTCAACTGGCCCCATGAGATTTCTGGATACGAGCAAGGCTCAACAGCCTACTCTATCTCAAATGGAGACTCCTCTAATGAGCCCCATGGACCCATCTTACGTCATTTCACCTGGGGTCTCTATGCAATCTGAGCCTCCGAGCGAAAACTTTAGCTTCCCTAACTTGGCTCAACCCTCTATCAAGGAAAACACAGTGCTCACTCCAGGGATAAGCCTGACAGAGAATGTACCGATGACATCTATGGTTAGCGCAGTGCCACTACCT
Source organism: Adiantum capillus-veneris (assembly GCF_014529385.1). Lineage (NCBI taxonomy): Eukaryota > Viridiplantae > Streptophyta > Polypodiopsida > Polypodiales > Pteridaceae > Adiantum > Adiantum capillus-veneris. Next base: position 106,517,355 of record NC_140948.1, on the reverse strand, counting down.
AGTGTCGTAGTACCTAATATGGGGCCTCGACCATATGTGCCTCTAGCCCCTTATGCACACATGGCCCCCACACCTCCAATTGTACCACTTGCTTATGCTCCTCGAGTGCCGCTCCCTAGCCCTTATCCGAGTGGACCTATGCCCGGTTATGTTCCATATCCTGCATCATCCACACATATGCCAAGACCGGTACCCGTTCCTCTCCCACATATGATTCCAAGAGTACCTCCACCGGCCCTGCCTCCTCACATAGGTGACTTGGCAGCGTTTGCTCAAACCATAGGTCGATCTATCACGGAAAATATGCGTCATGCATCTGATAGAGAGCCTAGAAGTAAGGCAGTACAAATTGCCAAACTCACGCAAAAATTCAATGGGGATGAAGATGCTAGGAAACACATTAGAGTGTTTTAACAAGTATGTGATTCCTTAGGGGAACGCAACGAACTACATAAGTGCAATGCCTTAAGCTTGACATTAAGTGGGAAGGCTGGAGATTGGTATAGGACCCTAAGGGTGGACGAGAAAACAATCTACCCTACCCTTTGAAGGTTGTTTCTAAAGGAGTACATACGAGAAGGTGTGCTTTGGGGTGTAGCATCTCAGCTACAGAAGGCCGAACGTAAGGAAGGAGAGTCAGTAAGGGACTTCATTAGTCGTCTAAAGCACTTAAACTCTCGCTGCCCTGTAAATGAGTGCTTCAACAATAACCAACTGCTTGATCGATTCATTCGAGGGTTGAGGAATGAAGGAATCTATAATGGACTAGTGATTAGAGGTATCACAACCTGGGAAGATGTCACTGCCAATGCAATCCAATTAGAGGACAACTTGATGATAGCAGGCATGAGGGTGTCTACTGACACGAGATCCACTAGCTCACAAGCCATTGAGTATGAACCCATGACTGCAAAGCCCATTGCCAATGAGCCAAAGGTATTTGAGACATTCTTGACAGACCTCACCAAGGCAATCCAAGAGTCTCTTAAGGATAATCGACCCCCTCAAAATAGTCACATGTATCCAAGAAGGGAGCAACAATGGTGTTCCATTTGCTTAGGTCCACATAGCACTAGTGAGTGCCCTACGTTTAGAGTAAAATTTAATGGAACTTGCAACGCATGTGGTAGGTATGGTCACCAAGCTAAGGATTGTTTAATGATCAAACGTATGATGGAAAATAGACCACCTGTAGCCTGGACGGATGTGCCTCGAGCTCCTGTATTGATGCCTACTCCACCTGTTGAGCAACTACCGCAACACATGGTCCCTAGATCTCAAAATTTTGTGCAAGCTACACCGCTACCACCTCCTGTGCTAGGACCGCAGCCCCCGCATCCAAGAGTCGCCCCTATGAACCAAGTGGGTTGCGAGCCATCAAATGCTTATGCAGATGGCTGTGAGGAGAAAATAGACACTAGTATTGCCTACGGACTTGATACATTGGAAGAGTGTCCTATATACTACATGGAAGATTGTTGGGGGCAAGTCAATCCGGTTTATCAAGCTGCTGCTCTCACATCCAGAGGTCAAAATATCAACACCCAGGCTAGGAGGCCACCTCTTCAATGCTACGAGTGTGGTGGACCACATCGAGCAGCGGAGTGCCCTATTAGGCTGCAAAAGAATGCTGCATAGATGCAAATGAATCAAGGGAGCACGTCTGCAATGCCAATACTCACATGTAATCATTGTGGCATAGATCACTTGATTGCCCAATGCCCCTATAACCCAAATGTGCCTAAAATCACACCCCTAAATTGGGTCGAAATTGCTAGTGTGACATCGCCAATACCACCCGTCGCACCCGCTTATGCGATTACACGGTCCATGCTTCAAGGGCCAGGCCATATCCTGGAAGAGAGAAATACCGCGTCAGTTATCCAAGCAAAGAAAAAGAAGACACGAAGGAAGAGGTCACAGAATATGGAAAATTCAAAGCCAAGTTCTAAAACAAACATAGGAACAGGAGATGACCCCGTGTATATGAATGACCTCGAGGATGATTCAGATTCAGTCGAGACAATGGAGACTAGAACCAATACCACAAAGGGAAAGACCGACAAAGAAAACCGTAACATGGAACCAAATGAAAACCGAATAAGAGAAAACCATAAAGAGCCTCTGAAAACACCACAAGTGTTTCCAAATCCAATCCAAGAACCCCAAGATAAACCGCAGGGGCAAAAAGGGAAGAATCGTAAAAAGAAGATTGGGACGTACCCACACCCAGTAGACGAGATTAAGCAGGTGAAACATCTAAGAGGTTTAGTGGAGGAGACTCAAAGGAAACTAGAACCAGAACCCATGCATGTCAAAATTCATGACACAGTGTTTCCCACGCAAGTTCATCCACCCCACATGAACCATAGACCGTTAGCCATATCTAGTATCATCCAAGAAGGGAGTGAGGACGGGACATCAGAAAGTGAGCATACACCCTTCTTGTTGGAAAGGATGTTTAACGAAGGAATACCTGATCCCATTGAGGAATATGAGATTCCATCCTCACCAGTTCCTAGTCAAGGACCTACACCCTGCAAAACGCCAATGAATGTTGCCAAACTAGTGGACTTCATGTCTTCTGAGGTCCGAACCACGATCATAGCAAAGCTATATGGAGATCCTGAGTTATTCCTTGCACTTCGAGCATTCCTTAACGGAGAGCTACAAACGGGATTACCGCAGTTTGCGCAACCAAATAGGCCTGACTCGATTATGATTGATGAGGAAAATCATGTGCAATCACTTGACTTAGATGGACACGAGTCTGTGATCGAGGTACCCATTAACGAATTAGGGCAGTATTTTGAAGGCGACGAGTCTAATGCGACCCTACCCATCACTACCAAGGGATTAACTATAAAGGGAATTCTTGATGGTGGTGCAGGAGTTAGCATCGTTACAAAAGTTTTTTGGGAATCCATGGGAAAACCCCGCCTCAGTGTTACTAACATTGTGGTAAAGATGGCAAATGGTACCATAGCCAAACCTATGGGGATGCTCAAGGATCTTAAGATCAAAGTTCTAGGACACAAGGTACGACATACGTTCATTGTAATGGATTTCTCTAAACACCTTATGTCATATGAAATGATTTTAGGACGACCATTCATGAGGGAAGCACAAATGGTTCACGATTGGTCTAAAAATCATGTCTATTTGCAATTCCAAGACTTTGTCCTTAGAGTGGATTTGGTGACTGGTAAGGTACACCCCTTAGGGAGTAAAACCATTATTGATCATCGCTCTGACACCACAGTTCACTCGGCCCCCCTACAATATTGTTACACTTGTAAGAAGGATACAGACATTGGCCAAGATTTTCCTTATATGGATATCCTACTTGGGATGATTGAGTCGGACAATGTGGATTGGGTCCACCTAGCATCAACCATAGACACTTGGGGAAATAGGGGGACGACCTGGGTAACACCTGAGGGGGATGAAATGCCTATACCCTTAAATATGCTACAAGCAATGCATATCGCTTCTGACAAGACTCATCCTAATGTAACGAAGAAAACATACAAGTGGGTCCCTAAAGCTTCTTTAGTGACCATAGCTAGTGCTAAAAAACAGAAGCCTTGTAAGAAACGTACCACTCGCTCCAAGAAAAGTAAGAAAATGTTGCGATGGATCCCTAAACGACTATTGGAAGCCCAAGGCTACTATCAAGGAAATGATCAAATTTGGGTGCCAAAACGTAGATTGTGCTCTTACCTATCACCTGACCCAAGTGAGCCCAATCCTGTAGCTCCAAATGAATCAATGATTGTGGAAAGAAAAAAATCACAGAATGCTACACACCCGCTCCCGAGCTAGTTTGGGTACCAAAGAAAGAACGATTTGTTCCACCTAGCTCAGGAAGGGGGGAGTCCCATGAAGCTTCTAGCTCCTCATGTAATACATCCATAGAGGTAAAAGCCTCTACACAGCCTCCATCTATAGTAGTGGACCTCCATAAAGCTACAAAGGAGTCCACACCTCCCAGTGTTCAAGAATCACCTGATGAACCACTTCAAGTTCGATCCTGGGAGAGTACCTTACCACCCTTGCAGCTTGACGAGGCACCTAGGGTAATAGAAAACTACTGGCAAAAATCCTCACCTATTACCAACTGGAACAATTGGTTTCAAAGGGTGACAAGCTCATTTCAAATGGTATGATCTACCCAAGGAAGGGGGGAGTGTTTGTGGACATCCATCATTCATTTGTTTCCCTCTCAACCTTCCTCCCTGACCTCTCAATTCCAATCTTAGGGAATGTACATATAAAGCTTTATACTCACAAAAAAAAGAAAAAAAAGAGCAAGAGCAATTAGCAAACGAGTATGCACATTAAAAGTCAAAACATTGACTCAGACCTACACATGTCACATCTGGTACAGTGAAACAGAAACCTATGCCATAAAACACCTTTGATCCTCATCACTTGAGTGATGGAGGGTAGGTAAGATTAGTACGTTAGGAGTGTTTCTGTTTTAGAGTTGAGTGATTAGCAAAGTTCTCTTTTCCCACTGATGTGCCTCCTAGAGGTATTGTTTGTGTTTCATAGTGTGTACAGGAGCGTGTTGCTATTGGTAGGATTTGGACCTTCATGGAACCTTTCTCTCGTTCACACTTCAAATCAAGCGCGACCATCGACACAAACAGGTGTTTCTTGTCCATTAGCATTGCCCTTTATCTTTTTTGCATCTATGATTGTCTGCTTTAATTGTGATTGGTAGCATAAGATTCAGCGCATTGGCTTAGTATCAAACATTTAATTCAATGTCTTTTGTCATAATCAGTTGTCTAGGTTTAAAAATCAAGCAGTCCGACTAAGCTAGTTTGACCAAGCTAGGTATTAGAAATCTTCTCTTAATACCATGGGGAATGTCTTCCTAATAAGCAATGGTTACTTAGGTTCTTAATCCAATTTAGGCAACATTGTATGAAATGTACTAGGGCTTTCTAGTGGGCTTAACCCTATTGACCTTTAGCTTAAGTATTATAAAGGGAGTTTACTAATGTGATGAGCCTGGGGAGGGTAACAATGTTATATGACCCCCGAAAGTTACTAAATTAAAATGTTGAAAATGAACAAACAAAAAATTAAAGTGCCACAATGTAAAATTTTAAGCTGGAAGAGAAATCTCAGCTTGATTTGGTACTTCACTCACATGTATGGCCTATGGTACTAGAGCCCTAGAGGTTCCCAGTGTGGGCGCTTTTCCTTGAAAAGCAAAAAACCCAAGGCATACAAAATAAGCACACACATCATAATTGAATCAATGTGAAAATACTTTGGGGGGTCAAAGAAAAAGTAATCAGTCAGGCGATGATTTCATGAGAAATTCCTTTTATGGTAGCTTAACTACAAGGTTTTCTAGATATAGCCTCTAGTCAGCCCTCGAACATGAATACTTGGCTCTCGCGATTAAACAACTCAATTGACCACAGAAAATTAAGAAGCTTACCCATGGTATTAATATTCGATCTCTAGTGCCTTTCGATCGTCAAATTAGCGACCCCAGACTTGTTTAATTTTTTACCTTTACATCTGTTTATTCATTTGATTACATTGCAATTTAATGTTCATTGCTAACAAATTGTTTGAAATTCTTTTACCAATCAATTTGTCTACCTAAAACTGCATATGCTTTTTAAGAGAATGCAATTACTGTGGCAATGTTGTTTGATTTTGCAGTGACTGAAGAAGGCTAAGGACATTCATCTCAAATGCTCTTCCACCTCGACGAACCAGCTTCAACTAAATAGCTTCTGAGGACGGAATCTACATCAGGAAGGGGGGCATGTTAACCCTCGTGGCTCACGGACACCCTATCGCCTACGACGGACACTGTAACCATATTATTTATTTAAGTAGAGTCAGGCACCGGGCTTGTCGGTCCAATAGGGAAAGGTAGAGTGATCGCCGATGAGAGGCGCACTCTAACACGAACATGCTAGGGTTAGTTGGCTAAGCATGGGCGCCCAAGTGTGAATGGGGTGAGCTCCTATAAAAGCCAACTAAATCTAATTTTTACTCATTCTCTCATTTGTGCAATAGAAGAGTGCTCTTGCTCCATCTCCATCTTCTTCTTCTTCACCTCCTTGTGTGTGTGTGTGTGTGTGTGTGAGAGAGAGAGAGAGAGAGAGAGGGAGAGTGTGTGTGCGATCGAGCATTACGAAGGCACGACGGCGGCGAGGCGGTTGAGCGCGGCACGACTGCAGCTTCTTCTTCATCACGGCAAGGAATCCACCACGAAGGCGAGCGTAGAGCGGTGAGTGACACACCCTTTGCTCTCTTGAGCTTGCTAGTTTAGGCTTGTTGTGTGCTTGGAGCCGTTTGTGGCTCGCACACGGTGTATTGGCAAGTCCCTTGCTTCGACAGTGCGGCAAGGAGCGCACAACTCTCAAAGGGGCCCTATAAGGAGGTTTGACTTTTTCTCTCTTGTCCAAAGTGGGCAACCCAGTGAAGTACTTATACAGTTTTTCAAAACCCTATCAATCAGCATATCATTGGAAAGATATTAGAAAGTAAGTTCTAAATCCCCAAACTCCAACAAATTTGGAGTTGATTTATAGAATGTATGGCCTCACATTGAAGCTGAAACATTAGGAAATTTCAGAGGTTATTTGGAGGGCCATATGAAGAGAGAGAAAAATAGAGCGCGTCCAATGAGCATGAAGGCTACGTTACGTAGGAAAGTACGTGGAAAGACTCAAAAAATAGGAAAATAGTATAAAACTTTCACGAATCTAGGATTGTAGCATAGTAATTTCCTTCCTTTTACCGAGCTTTTAGGTGCTTGCATGTGGTCCCACTTCTGATATTCTCTTATGGTCATTAACGTACTGGAGGGTGACCATTAAGCCCTCACAAGATATTGGAATTCTAAAACACTTTCCCTCAATTAGAATGCTTTCAAAGTGAATCTCCCTCCACTAAAGCTTTTCTCTGAGAGCTATGGCGTCCACGTCTTCTCGCCCAAGAGGCTCCAGGTGTTTACTGTCTCTCACACCAACAACCAAAAACTGCACTTTGCCTAGAAGGCCAAGTAGTAGCATATCCTCAATTACAATACTAGCTTCAATAAGTGCATAGAACCAATGGATTGGACAAAGGATAAACAAAGGTTCATGGGTCCTCATGCAACCAAGAAGACCCAAGAGGTCTAGTGGTATCAATGTTTACCGCTCAGCATGGAAGGCCAAAGTGTTGGATTTCAAAGTTGAAATCGGCAAAAGATCTGTAAAGGAAGTTCTTGTTCAGCATGTGTTTACCCATCCTGAGGTGATAGCAAACGGTGGAAATGTATCAGATATACATCAACCACGTTGCAATTGTAAGTACTCTTGACATGTGAACTTACTGATACTCTCATTATAACTTTTCTTATATATTTTGCAATGTTTCTCCCGCTTGTTATGAGCAATGTCTCCATTCTTCACAGCTCATTTACATTAGATTTGTCATTTGTACTTATTGATACTCTTAGTTTAACTCTTCTTATATATATTGCAGATGTTTATCCCTCTTCTTATGAGCAAAGGGAGCCTGTGGAGTGCATAATAGGACTCTTCCATGTTGTTCATGCCCACATTGGTTCTCTACAGTATTCAAAGAGGAGCAGCAAAAGACTGGCTGATGAGGGAATCTTTTTTTATGACCACTTTTACCAACTCAGCTCAGGGAATAAGAATGGCATGTTGGTGAAAGTGCCTCTACCAACCGATTGGAACACTGTGGACTGGCCAGTTCCCGAGGAAACAATGGTGGAGGCAATGCGAAGTAAGCTCTACAAGGATATACAAAGGTCTCTACGTAGCTCTATTCCTACCAAACTGGTTAGAATTGCAAACTTCTGTCCTGTTGCACTCTTCATAGAGCTGTTTCATAGCTACAACATCCGAGTTACAAAAACTATGTTCATGTGCAAGTCATTTCAGCAGTCATCCTGTGACAAACTTCTTGACAAAGGATGGTATGCAAAGGAAGAGATTGGTTTACGGTGCGAGGTTGCGCTTGATACTCTAGTTGTCAAGTACATGATTGCAAGCCAATCACTGTTACTCTCGTTTTGGTATATGCAATCACAAATGCTCAACGGTAAGTACATTCCTATGGACCAGGTTTCTGCAGGTTTGGAAGATAATCCTGCTGTGGATGTGGAAGTGATTGATAAAGAGCATGGCCTACTATTGGTGGTTACAATAAGGGAGCTATGCAGTCTTCAGCATTTGCGGCATGACATCATTGAAGAGTCAATGGACAAGGACCTATCAGATTTTTCCTTTTTCCTAGCTGGCCGTAAGGTGATGCGGCGAAGGGAAAAAGATATTTTGTGCAAAGAGTTGGATGGTCGGGTTGAAGTAGTGTCAATGTAACAGATATTCTTGTGAACCCAAGTGTATACAAATGACTTTCAAGACATGAAGTTTATTGAGCTCATTTTTCAATTGTGTCCTGTGAAAAACTGTGCTTGAAATACATTTCTTTACCACGTCAAATCTCTCTCTCTCTCTCTCTCTATATATATATCTATATATCTATATATATATATATATATATATATATATATATATATATATATATATATATATATATATATATATATATATATGTTAGACAAGACAAAGACATGATAGAAGAGTCATCTTAATTCATTAGAAAGTACAAACTCGTCCGTGAACAATGGACTGAGATACAATTTCTGTAAGTATGGAATCAGAATGTCTTCAAGGTAAAAATCGAAGGAATGCCCCTCGAAAGAAGGTGGTGAGACAGTTGTTCCCGGCGGATTTAGTTCTCCCTTTTCAGGAGTATCATCAATTAGTAGTGTATTAGTTGCATCAAAGGGTACACTGATTTGGCTAAACGGTTTGTACAAAAGAGGTAAGTGTGGTTTTTTAGGGTGGTAGTGGCCCTCAACGGTAACGCATTTTCTTTGATCATACAAAAAGGCAAAATCTGACGTGTGAGCGTGGCATACACTGCAAACTATTGCAACTAGTGGCGACAAGTTTTGCCTTTGCATTGAAGACCATATGGCAACTCTGAAGCGCGGAAGAAGTAACTGAATAAATTCCTTGGTTCCTGGATGAACCACGACTCGACAAGTTCCCATCCGAAACATTTGCAAATCTTCAAAGGGTCCTCTGTCACCGAGAGGCACCCGCATCAGCAGCAATCCATTGATGTCCAAGATAATCAACCTCTGTAAAAGTTGACAAGTACATATAAGTAGTTAGAAGCTGAACATATTTTGCCATACTTGAATAGACATTACCGGAACAACCGTATCTACAGGTAGCAAGGGTCCATACTGGGTCTCTGTAGTGTTCATGTCGTTGTTGCTCTCCTCTGCTTTATCTTCATAGTCATCATTCACATCTTCATCAGGGGTCTCCCCCATGGCTCTTTCTGCCTCATTCAAGGTTTCCTCCAAGGTCTTTTCCTCTCCCTCGGTTGATCGGCTTGCCTCATACATCCTTGCCTGATCCATATCATTTTGCTCATCCCTAGGCCTGCTTTCCTCATCCATATCCTTTTGCTCATCTATAGGCCTGCTTTCCTCATCTTGGGTTTCAGCCATAGGCTCTTTTGGCTCCTCCACTGGCTGACTTGTCTCTTTCATTGTCTCCTCTGGTTGTACCTTAGCACCTTCCATATGCTCATTTGACCTTTCCTCATCCTCGGCTCTTTCATCTTCTGCTGATATGACCCCCTCGGCCCGTTGTGATTCCACTGTATCGGATGTAGGGGTTTGTCGTGGTGGCACGTCATGTTTTGTTAGATCAATAGTGCGCTCATCCAAGCCGCTATCTTCAAGCTCTCTCGGGCTAGACATAGTAAGCAGGTGTTGTATTAAACTTACCCGGTATCTTTGCAAATAATCATGTGTAGTTTTTTAAAGCACTCTGCAAAATTGAAAGACCACATGGTGAGAATTATTTTATAGACTAAACCAAAACTAACTGAATGCATTGCCAAATGGGTACCTTAGTCATGAAAGGTTTTAATGCAAAGTAGCTTTGCAGGACATATTCTGTATGGAGAAGACATCTCCAGCCACAAGAATTTCCATCGGTTTGATTTGGGACAGGTACTTCTTTGATTGGGGCCTTGTATAGTTCATACCTTCCACATAGCTTACCATAGGCAAGCAACAACCTCTTTATACAACTGCACAAAGCAATGTCAAAATGTTAGCATGAGGCTTCAAATTTACATGGATATCTATAAGAAACACTTTCTGATACAAAACACTTACAGCCTAATTTCAGGGTGGGTTCCTTTTATTGAATTGAACACCCACACTGCTGGTTGGTCAACATCAAGGCATATGAGACTCCAGTGATGGTTGTTCTCATATGGAAAGATGATCACAGTAACTTCCAGCATAGCACAGTGGAGAAACCAACTCTCAAAGGTCCCAGATGGACTGTTCTTTTGTCTAATAATCACTGACATTTGTGGATCAAGAAGAAACACCTCTGTGTGGGTGTGCAGTGGGAGTTGACTTTTGATCAGGCTGCAGAGACTCTACCTGAGTTAGCAAACCTATTATCTGAGTTTTCAAAGCTAGCAAGATAGTAACACTTACTTAAGACAAGCATAGATAATTGTGTCTGAAATCTGAGCATCTGGATTCTGCAATAAATTAATGTCCACTTTTTCCAGAGCTAGCTTTCTGGCTCCATCTACAAATGGTATCTCTGCAAGCAAACCATCCTTCATTGAAAGTAGAGTTTCTTGATTGCTTGCCTCTATGGACAGGGCCACATTGCACTTTGTTTGCCTCTGGGACTCCACTGCTACTTTTGCTTTCTCCTTAAGCTCTGCTTCCCTCATGTCCTCTGTTTGGCGAGCAATAGTCTCTGCCCTTGCCCTTGTATTCACATCATGTGTGACATCTACAACTGTGAGTTGTGGCACTAGCTCCGGGGGGTATAACAAAATTTCCCTCATTTTCTTATCCTTGCAGACATTGGGGACCAGTAGTTTGTCATACCTCCACCTTATTCTTTTCAGTGTCTCACTATCTTTGTCCATTATAGTAACCCTGTGGGCATGGGCTGCAACAATGGTCATTTCACTGAAGTACTCCAGTAGGAAGTCCTCTGCTGAGAAACAGAGATAGAGAGATAGAGGCAAAGGCAGAGGGAGAGGTAGACCTTCGTTATGTCGATGGATCGGCTTGCTGTCGAAGAAGCAGACGACGGCTCTTGCACTCTCTCTCTCTCTCTCTCTCTCTCTCTCTCTCTCTCTCTCTCTCTCTCTCTCTTTCTCTCTCTCTCTCTCTCTTTCACTCACTCTCTTTCACGAGGTGTGGTTTTTCTCTCTCTTGACCTCTTTATATGACGTACAAAAGTATACGGTCTCAATAATGACCACACGTGTGACAACATGCAAATATACTCTAATTTATAGTGACACGTGGGGCATCGCCGTGTGTATCCGTTATAAGTGTGATTTTGAGAGAGAGAACAATAGAGAGAGAGAGAGAGTGAGAGACCGAGAGAGAGAGAGAGCCATAGAAAGAGAGAGAGTGATAAAGAGAGAGAGAGAGAGAGAGAGAGAGAGAGAGAGAGAGAGAGTGATAGAGAGAGAGAGAGAGAAAGAGAGAGCAGATTGTGAGAGAGATAGAGAGAGGGAGAGACACAGATTGAGAGAAAGATAGAGAGAGGGACTCCTTACTCTCAGAGAGAGAGAGAGGGAGGGAGAGAGACAGAGTCAGTTTGACACACAAAAAAGCAATGGAGGAGACACCTCCCTTGGAGTTCCTGCAAACCCCACCAACAAAAGGTGATCTCTCACTCTTTCTCTCTGTATTTCCAACAGTTGGTACAAATTGTGTGTGTGTGTGTGTGTGTGTGTGTGTGTGTCTGTGTGTGACTGTTGTTCAACACACACACCTCAACACATACTTCCATAGACAGAGACACAGACACACATACACACAGACACACACACAGATATATACACATTCTCTCTCTCCCTCCCCTCTCTATACACGTTACTAATGGCGTGCATAGCCAACCAAACACTGGCTCCAGCTCCCTCCGCGCGCCTATAGTATAGTTATGACTCACTCAAAAGGCACGTTTACATCTTTACGCGTCTTTCCCTCAATTGCACTTAAGGCGCGCGAAGAGAGTTGCAAAAAGCACTTTTCCGTCCTTGCGCGCCTTTAGTACAAATAGACAAATACAAAGGGGGAGAGAGAGAGAGAGAGAGAGAGAGAGAGAGAGAGAGAGAGAGAGAGAGAGAGAGAGAGAGAGACTATGTGTATTTTTGTTTGTGCTTTGGTGAGAGACAGATATATATATATATATATATATATATATTTATATTTATATTTATATCTATCTGGAGAGAGAGAGAGAGAGAGAGAGAGAGAGATCATGATGGTTTTGGTTTTGGCAGAGTTGTCATGTTTCCTGATGGTTTTGACTTGTCATGTTTCCTGATGAATAGGATTAAGGTCGAGTAGGCAGAAGAGGCTGAAACCTAATCCAGAGCTTGTGCCAGGATTTCAACCCTTGCAGGCTCAGTTGCTTAATGTATCTGCCAAAAGAACTGTTGACTTTTGTCAGGACATATCTGAAGAAAAGTCAATTGGTGAATATCAATCAGAGAGGTCACTAGGGCAAGAGAATCCCTCACCCTACAAGGCTGTGGTGCCCTCTACAGTACTTATGAAGAAAAATACAAGAAAGAGGAATATAGACTTCTCAGATGATACAGATGTGCTAGAAGGAAGTCCCTGTGCAACTAAATGTAAAGACAAAGAGGATGTGTCTTCTCTGGAAGACCCAGCTGCAACTGATGAGAGGCTGTTTGATTTTGCAGCATCTTGTGGTGCTGGGGACAAGTTTGATCTAGTTCATTCTATGTTTAATCCAAAGTTTGACATTGAAGACCTGTTAGCTTAGCACAGTAATTTCTTGCAGTCCTACAGAGATAAGTTTGAAGTGATGGTGCAGGTAGGAAGGGTTGTTCTGCCTACTATGACTCTTGTGCATTTAAATGACTATGGTGGAAAGGGACAAGGACTGAAGAAGTATAGGGAATTACCACCTTCTTGCCGACATTCAGCCTGCCCTTTGCATCAAAAAGAATGCAAACTCATTCAGGAAGCCTTTGGCTTTATGATTTACCTAAACAGCCTGTTTGGATTCCTCATGCAGAATCTTGATGAGGTGTTAGAGGAGCAGGATGCAGCACCAGATGAAGAATGCGAGGAGACGACTCATATGCAAGAAGTCGAGGAGGTTGAAGACACAGTCGACCTTGAGGTTGAGGCAATTGAAGTACAAAGAAGTAAGATGCTCTCTGTGAAAACCACAGAAATCAAACTTCCATTGGATGTCAGTAACTTCACTGAGAAGCATGCTCAGATGATGTTGCCTGCTGTGCCTGACTTCAGGATTGGAGACAGGACCTATATCTTCTTATATGATGTGCAAAGTGTCTTTTATTTAAGGGAGGATTTCTCCCTGGCTATTATTTCCAGAGTCTAAGAGGAGAGGAGTGGATTTGTTTCAAAGGATAGTAGTGATGATGAGGCAATGGAAACATCCAGTAATCCAATGGAATGCCTTCGAAGATGCTTTGAGAAAGCTAAAAAATACAAGGAGACACTACCTGATGAAGCCACCTTCCAAGCAATAAGACAAAGCCTAAGACCATCGAAAAGTAACAAAGAAGTGGAGGATTGGTTTAACCATTCAGGTCAGGGGTCAACTACATCTGTAGACCTGTGGCAAGAAAACCTCTTTCTACAGGATGAGAGCTTCATGGTAACTCTCTCTCTCTCTCTCTCTCTCTCTCTCTCTCTCTCTCTCTCTCTCTCTCTCTCTCTCTCTCTCTCTCTCTCTCTCTCTCTCTCTCTCTCTCTCTTTGTGTCACTTCTGACATGGTATGTGCAGTCTTGGATTGCTGACAAGGATGACTTCCTTTGGCGCCGGACAAGAGAGTATCGAGGAAGGGATGCGGCCCTAGCACAATACCTTTCAAAGCTTTGCGAGTCGCCGATAGTAGTTTTTCACAATTCCATGTCACAAGAGGGTTCAATAGCAACTTACACATTCAAGACACTATCACGCTTCTTGGGTGGACCGGTGCTGCCCAAAAGTGCAGATAAAGTCATTCTTGTGGACAAAGTGTTTGTTAGAGATTGTTTTGGTTACTGCCCAGGCTATATAGGTGGTCGGGCAGCGTATTACTACACCTACACAGCAATGGCACTAGCTCTTGGTAGACAAAACCCAGATGAACTTTTAGAGTATGGCAAACATCTCATGATTCGTTACAAGGGTGACGTGCCAAAAAACAAAATTGAACCTTCAAAATCTTGATACACTTCAAGTAGAAATTGTATAAGATCATGTATTACATAAATTTTGTACAATGTCATCCACTCAGAGTATCTTTCTCCACTTGTGATTCACATACACCATTGTCTCTCTCCACCTTCGTTGACTTTCACGAGCTTCGGAGTTGTTGTATGCCATTGATCTTTTAACTTTTTGTTGTTGTAAATGTCTGATGGCTTGTGCTGTTGCTGAATTTGCCAAGACTTCTTTTGCCTGCATTCGATGAATGATTCTACGATAGAACCATTCAAATAGTTCTCTCAAACTGTTAGCCTTGATTCGAGAGCCACCATGTCGTGTGTGCCTAAAATAAGCATTTCTCGCCATGTAATGAGAATTTTCCATCCCTTGGGTATTCCATATTGCCGGGTTCCCATACTTCTGTATAAAATATGGCAAATGATTGAAGATGATGTGCTGGATATGAAAACAGATTAGTTAGAATGTTTTACAGTCACATATTTGCACATAAGAGAGAAAGAAATACATGATAATACCATGTAGTGAGTAATCTGGGTGTCTGTCCATGCTGTCTTGAATGATTTTTTCAGAAGGTTGAGATTTTCCTTGAACTTGTTCATATCACCTTGTGACCAGTCATCTTTGTCGCACATCAAAAATAGGATGTCTATTGATCGCCAAACCTCAGCCTTCGCGTTACGAGTAGTTGGTTCGTGGTCTTTGACTGCAATATGTAGCTTTTTCCAGCTCTGATACTCTACCTTGCTAACATAAGATGTGTTATATATTTTTCCATGTTTTGTTAGCTTTGGATCTCTTGTACCTTGGGGCTTAGATAAAAACCTCCGTGCCTTCACCCCACCGATGGATGGTTTGCATGGGACATCCTTCTCAGCAGTTGATCTCTTTTCATCCCGCTGGATTTTCACATTGCCACCATGAAGCCCCATATCCGATAGTACCATTTCTAAGCACTGCAGGGCTACTTGTCGTTCTGCGGAGTTCTTAATCTTCCAAGCAAACCCGATGTATAAGTAGACCAATTTCTCCACAATTCTACAAAGGGCATGCATTGTACAAATGTGGACATTTACAAGTGGTATTTTCAAAACTGGTCGAAAAGCAGGATCCTCAATGTGACGTGTTGGAGCTTTTCTCCACCACTTTGGGTCCATGACCTTTGCAGGCTCCATGCAGAACAAACACGGTGACTTTGCCATTGCACCCATTCCACAATTATACATGCACTTTAATGTTTTGAGGTCACTTGCAAGATGCCACTGAACTTGAAAGTCTCCCCTTCCATCTAGACGTAGTAACTCTCCCTGGTTAGTCTGTCGATCAATCACCTCCGGAATATTAGTTCGATGGAACACCCAATATAGAATCTCATGATCTTCTTTCTTTACCTGCAACACAAAATAAATGAGACTTAAGTAGATCTGAACATTTGAGCTTACTTGAGAATCTCGCTTACCTCAAACGCACCAAGCCACCATATGTTAGATTCTGATTGAACACTAAAATATAAAGGATCATCACTGGGACACTTTGAGAGGGCTCTATTCATTAAAGTAATAGTAACACGCTCTAGCTTTTTCTCTTTAACAAGCTCACACTCATCCAGTTTTAACACAAAATGTAATACCCCACGTGACTCTTCAAATGTGATGTTGTAAAACTCCACCATTCTCTTCTGTAATATCCGCAGGTATATAAAAATATTGTTGAACTCATCATATGCCATGTTTGCTCCATGGCCACTGTAAGTTGCTTTAATATGAAAGGGCTGTCCAAGATAGTCTCCCTGTGCCTCGTTAACCTGAAGCCTCTCTTTCCAAACACTTGAGGCCTAGAGCTTGGTCGGAAATACCAACTTTTTTTGTCTTTGTTTCTTCCATTATCTTTTCTTTATCATGTTGTGCTTCATGATCAGT
Organism: Adiantum capillus-veneris; assembly: GCF_014529385.1. Lineage (NCBI taxonomy): Eukaryota > Viridiplantae > Streptophyta > Polypodiopsida > Polypodiales > Pteridaceae > Adiantum > Adiantum capillus-veneris. The sequence continues at coordinate 106,501,088 of NC_140948.1, read as the reverse complement.
TGGAATCTAGTTGATCTTTGGATCTTGAGTCTTCTCCTCTTAAATTGTATGTATTGTTGGTAATACTTTGTATGTTGTTTGTTCGAGCATATCCATTGCGTGCTCTTTCTGTTCCTTCTCAACTACTTGGTCAGCTAATTCTTGAGTAGGGGGAGGTGCATTTGCCTCTATCATTGATGCCATATTTTCTATATGACTTTCAAAATATTCTAAACCAGCTTCCTCATCTTGATTTATTTCTTTTCATGTTAGTTTTGTCTGTCTCCTCTGCTTTAGTAGACTTGTTAGATGATTCAAGATCATCAACGTGTTGACACTTGGATTCTTCTCTTTCCCTTTGTTTTGCCTTGTGTTTGAGCTTGTTCTACACTCATTGCTGCATGTCGCTAGCAATATTCATATTTTTTCCTACCTCTTTTCTTCTTCGTTGTTTGAGCCTTTTTAGAGCTTCAACCATCCTGTGTTATATTGGCATATTCTCCTCATCCTCTCGTTCATTGTCTGCTTTACTTCCAAGGTTATTTTTTCCTCATGTCTTTAATGACGGATTTTTTGTCTTTGGGCTCTCATTTGGGCTTGAGCTTCTTCCATAGACCTCGATGCTAACATTGCTTCGATAGCCTTGGTTGACCGTTTTCATTCTTGTTCGCCTAAGTGGACATTCTTCTTCTTATTCCTCCTTAGAAGATTGATACTCTAGGAGAGTATCTCTTTTCTTTGATTTAACTTCATTGCTAGGTAGCATGTCTGATTATGTCTCTTCACTATCGAACTTAATTTTTTAGAGATTTGCCCAATTTACTTTGTCTTTGGTCGTTGTATTGTAGATGGTCCTCCCACCGGCTTCATCGTTCTTTTGGATTTATGAATTAAATCCAACTGTGTTTCTGCAGGTGGTAATTCATCAATCATGCCTAAGGCTTGTAGGCAATTTTGGTTAGTACTAGTCCAACATTCATGTATGATTTTCTTTTATCATTCCCCTCGATGTTTGCTTCCACTAAATTTTCAAGGATGTACGTTCCAAAATCACAGATGACCACCCTTCTTTCTGCCAGCTCCATTGCCATGACCATTTCTGTATGCAACATTGGTTTTGTGTATCGCAGTGGCTTTTGCACTTTGAAGTGTTGTGATATTAACCGTGGAGGCAACTCCATCTTGGAGTAGATTAGATCTTGATAGGTCAATTTGTGGCCCCTTTGCTTCAAGAAAGGCCTTGTCATTATCTATTGCCTTAGTCTTACACAATAGGTTGTGGGTTCCTTGCTGCAAGTGAAGAGCTTCATTGATGATTTTTGGAGTGATCTTGACTTTTACTGTAGCCCCTACTTTGTCCTGTTAGTGTTGTTTCCCCACTGTATTTAATGGAGCTGATTAGTTCATGGGCTCTCTTGAAATATGTTCCCCATGGTGGTAATCTAAAGAAGTTTCCAAATGTAAGTGTCTGGCCCCTTCTAGCACTTCAAATTTTTGATGTATCATCTATAATTCCTTGGGGACTATGGTGGTCTTGACTATCATTCCATCAGCCGCTTGGAAATTTCTAATGAAGATGTTTGCGGGTATTGCTTCTAGCTCGTGATCAGTGATGTGAGCTTTCTCATTTGATGAGATGTGAGTGATCTCATAAGGTGCCACCCCCCACTCTTTATGTGCTTTCATGTGGGGAATCTCAGGACCAGTTTCAAGCTGATTTTAGAGTTAGGAGATGATCGAAAGGTTGTTAAAAAATGGAAAAAATGCAAACTTTGACCATAAAATGAGAAATGAGCATAACTCTATCAAAAATACTCGAGATTTGACTAAACTTCACCAATGCATCTAGCAACTGTGATTAGCTGGCCTAATTCTGCCAAATGTTAGGAGTCTACTGGTGAAAAGGTTTATGGTTTTGATGGTGTAGCTAACGCAAACGGGCCCTAATAGTTTGTAGATATCCCGTCTTTGATTTGATATGTTCTATGATTTGATGTTTTTGGTGCAAAGTAGCATATACACAATTGTCCTTCTTGGTTCTTGATCATACCTGACAAGTCTGGTGCAGTAAGAGCTATTGTGGTGGTCGCAATAGGCAAAAATGCGACAAATAACTCTACATTTCCTAGCTCTCTCTCTCTCTCTCTCTCTCTCTCTCTCTCTCTCTCTCTCTCTCTCTCTCTCTCTCTCTCTCTCTCTCAAATGCAAATGAGCTTGATATGTCCCATTCTGATTATATGTTCCGGACCTACCAGGAAGGCCTTATGCATACTTACCTTGATTGCTCATATTTTTTTGTCAAACCACTTGCGGTTTGAACGATTCATCATTTGGACATTCGGCCACCAAATGGCTTTTAATCTGCAGTTTTGATCCCTCACTGGTTGGCCCAAAATTTGATAGGTGCCAAACCTTTTCACATTTTCCATGTATGAAGCCCTTGCTTTGTAGATTTCGAGTTTGCTTTCATAACTCAATTTCGGCTGTCCTGGCTCAACTTATTATTATTTTTTACTTTTTTAAAGCCTTTTTTAGCTGGAAATTAAAAGAAAATTACCACTAACTATTATTATCTGGCAAAAAAAATTGCCAAAATTATTATGTTCACTCATATATACATACTCTCAATCTAGCATCTCTCTTCTCATGAATTTGCAATACGGTTCAGTAATATACCTAAAAGAGATCACAAAAAGGCAAACAATTAACAAGAAAACATTTTATACAAAGTTATGATCATCCTATTGCTAGTTCATGTTACTCCCTCCTTCAAACATTCTGAGTTGTCCCTGAGGAAGATATAAAGTGGTGCATGGGTGCGAATTATGTGTCTATGCAATGCCGTGTAATGTGGCCCTATCATGAAAATTGAATAGATGCATGGGGTAATAACATTTTGTGCAAGATATGGGTCCTGAACTATCTATTCAGTGGTTTTTGTTGCGAGGTTGCTTTGAATCTATTAGGTCCAAATAGAAGAATTTGGATAAGATGTGCGCGTTCTTTGATGGTAGAGGCTGGTAACCTTGATAGGATATCTTGTTTTTGTGGTTCGGCTTGATTTGAAAGACATTTGAGTTTCTTTTGTTGGTAGTGTGGAGACTATGATCCATGTTGTTGCCGATGTTGTTTTGATCTCCATTTCCATGTTGTTGGTGCTGGTTGCTTTTGGTTTTGTTGGATTGGCCTTGATATCCATGGAGAAGTGACTGATCAGACATTGGAAGCTTTGTGTTCTTTGGAATGAGTAGGCTTTGTGTTTGAAGAAGTAGATCCGATTAGCTGTGTTTGAAAGTGGGTAAAAGTGCTTTTGGGAATTGATAATTGTTTAGGATTTGACTGCATCATGGTCCTCTTGACCCCAAACTTTTTGATTGCCTTGGTTGAACGTGAAGGTGTAGGTTTAGTTTTTCCTAAAAGACATTGAATTTCCCAAAAGTGATATGTTTGCGCCAATGGAGTAGTGAAAGATGTGTTATTGAAGTTGAGTTGTAATGTGTCATCCTGCCAATTTGGTTTTGCCTTTTATGTGTGAATCCAAGGTACTCCAAGAATCACTCCTTCATTAAGATTGATATCTTCCATTACATTAAATTGATGAGGGAATCTTTGACCATCATCATTGATTGATAAATTAGCTTGACCCACACTCAGTATTATCCCTTGATTGGCTTCCTTGAGCTTGATTTGGTTTGGTATTAGAGGTTCCGTGGCCATTTGAGTATTTGGTGACATTGGCTCTTGCTCCGGTGTCTACTAGCTCTCGTTCAGTGGAACCATCAGGAAGTTGAAGGATAATTCAGACATCCATACCACCAAGCCATGCATGTTCCAAAGAAGCTTTGGTGAATGCTCCAATACTACAACTTCCACACTTCTCAAAGACATTCACTGTGCTCACTGATGCAAGTGGACAAGCAATCAATGGCATTTTGTCCCAAGAAGGAAAACCGGTAGCTTATGAATCTCGTAAGTTATGTATACATAAGTTAAATTACCCTACACATGACTTGAAATTATTGGTTGTTGTGCATGTTCTTAAAGTATGGAGACATTATCTTCTTGGAAGGAGATTTGAACTACATACATACCATAAAAGCCTAAAGTGGATCTACATCCAACTTGACCTTAATATGCGGCAACAAAGATGGATGGAGTTGTTATGCGAATATGATTTTGGAATTGAGTATAAAACCGGAAAGGAAAATATTGTGGCCGATGCCTTAAGCAGGAAGAGTACTGTAGTGGCTATCACAACCTCTACTACTTCTTTAATTGACCTTATTCAAGAAGGTTTGACTCAGGACCTGTATTACATAAAAAATCAATACTTGATGAACTTAAATAATCACACAGAAAAGTAGGAAATGCAGATCAAAGGCTTCCACATTGAAGGTGATGACCTTTACCTCAGTAACCGTCTTTGTATTCCAAATCAAGGTGGAATCAAAATTCAAATATTATAGAAATCTCATGATATGCCTATAGCAGGACACCCAGGATACATTAAGACTTACACTACAGTAAGAAAAAGTTTCTTTTGGCCAGGACTAAAGCTTGATGTGTTGAACTATGTTACAAGATGTCTAACATGTCAACGTATTAAAGTTGAACGAGTTTGATACCCCGGTAAGCTTCAACCTATCGATGCACCACAAATGAAATGGGAATGCATATCCATGGATTTTATTACTGGACTTCCTATATCTTTGGGATATGACTCTATTTTTGTGGTTGTTGATATGCTTACAAAGATGACCCATTTGTTCCCAGCCAAGACAACGTTTACGGATAAGGACATAGCTCAAATCTTCATGAAAGGTGTTTTCATGTATCATGGTTTACCTCGCCGGATAATTTTTGATCGTGATGAGAAGTTCACCTCTAATTTTGGGAAAGCCTTATTCTCAGCTACTACAGGAACCCAGTTAGCCTTTAGTACTACTTATCACCCTCAAACTAATGTATGCAAAGTTCACCTCTAATTTTTGGAAAGCCTTATTCTCAGCTACTACAGGAACCCAGTTAGCCTTTAGTACTGCTTATCACCCTCAAACTGATGGGCAGACAGAAAGAACAAATCAAATCATTGAAGACATGTTAAGAGCTTATTGTATGCATGAGCATAGTAAATGGACTAGATATTTTTGTATGCTTGAATTTGCGTATAATTCCTCATTTCAACTCTGAATTGGAATGTCTCCTTTTCAAGCATTGTGTACGGACAAGAGTGTCTTACTCCACTCAAATGGAAAGACCCTCTCATACGAGTTCAAGCATCCAAATAAATGTTGGATGAAATGCAATCACAAACCAATCTTATATGGCAGGATATTAAGACTGCTCAAGATAGACAGAAGAGTTATGCTGATCCAAAACGATCTGTCAAACTTTTTGAAGAGGACGACATGGTATTTCTAAGAGTAAAATCCAAACGTAGTTCTTTATCAATGGGTAAGTGTAAGAAGATCAATGACAGATATTGTGGACCTTTTGTGATAACAGAGAGGATTAATGATCAAGCTTACAGACTCTTGTTATTACCACACATAAAGGTACATAATGTTTTTCACATAAGCTTACTCAAGAAGTATGTACCTAATCTGCAACACATTCTTGATGATTCTCTATTATCTACCTCTACTGATGGAGCTTTTGAAGTTTATCCCGAAGTGATACTTTAGAGTAGAACTAAGCCTCTACGTAATCGGACCATTATTGAACACCTTGTTAAATGGTCAACGTATCCTCAGGAAATGCCACTTGGGAACGTGATGATGTAATGAGACTAAATTATCCAGATTTCATGTCGAGGTGAGGACACCTCAAATTTTTCAAGTGTGGGAGGATGTACAATCAGTATTAGAAGGTTCTAAAGTAAAAAGCAAGGCCGTCTCCATGTTCCAGTAGGTTAGACGGACGTTTGGTGCAGTTTTGAAAAAATCCACTATTTTTAGCTTTTTCATGCTTTTTATGCTCTTAGGTGCTTTTTGGAAAAAAGCAAGGTTGGATCCTTAATCTACGTGTTCCAAGGAAGCTATGGTTCAATTTTGTCAAAATCTGCTTTTTGAGTGCTTTTCACGCTATTTTTAGTTTTTCATGATTTTTAGTGTTTTTTAGTGAAAAACGAGTCCGCTTTCTTATTTCAGTGGTTGGACGAGGGAAACCCGTGGTTTATTTTTAGTTTTTTTTTTCTTTTTAGGCTATTTTTAGCTTTTCGTGCTTTTCGATGTTTCTGAAAAGCAATGTGCTTTATCTAAAGATAAAAATCTAGTCTCCGTCGGATTTAAAAGTGACCACTCGGAGCAAAAACGAGACCAAACGAGATTTACGAGAATTATTTTTATAAAAAGTGGTACCGTAAATATGTCGGGGCAGTACAAGAAAGTCATAATTATGCCGGGACATTACGGTACGACATAGTCTAGCTAAGGTTCCATCAGTGGGCCAGATAATGTTCAGTTGGCCAATTATCGTAAAAATTGAATGGTAAGTGGGAGAGTTGACCACCAAAAGCAAAGGAATGTTTTTTTAGCAAAGTTGCCAAAAGCAGGAAGCTATTCTTGGGCCAAAAACTAGCGCTAGTTTTCTGCTTGGGAGTTACTCCACCACCTTGCAGAGCCTATAAATTCACCTGCAAGCCTTAGTTTTCAGGACCGTCTGTTGCGTCTACTACCGCAAGGCTATACATATCTATTATACGGAGTGGTGCAAGCTCTTCATCACCATCTCCATAAGCTCTTCTCTCTCGGGAAGAAGAAGAAGAAGAAGAAAAAGAATGATACTCTCTCTCTACTTGCTTACTATCTTCTCTATCGCTCCACGATGTACGTGCTCTCCGAAACCTTTTGTGGCAGATACCTCTACGTAGCTCTCATCACCGCTCTCTTGTGGAAAAGCAAGAAGCATTTCAACAGCCCCTAATCGATTCTAAAGCACGGTGAGAAGCTCTAAACTCCATAGCCATCATCATCTCTCTCTCTCTCTATGTCGTTTTTCTAAGTAGTCACCCTTTTCGTGATTGTTTTTTCGTGTACGAGTGCATGTATGGATTAATTAAGTACGTACAAATTTTTCCCATGATTATTTCATCATGTTTAACACGGTGATTTATGCACATGATGCGTTTATCATCACGTGAGTGCATAAAAAACCCTTTTTGTTTCACGTCATAAAAGCGGTAGGAACACTGTTTTGATCATAACTCACAAACCGTCATGAATCAGCCCAAACCATTTTCACCAGAGATAAAACACATCATTTAGAACATTTTTCTCCTAGGTGTCATGTGAAAATCACGCACGAGCTAAGAGATACGGTCAAAAAACAGCTTGCTGCCCCATTGCACAACAAAATTTTTTGACTCCAGGCTCCTTGGAGAACCACTATATAGATTCACTGGATGGGCAAACCCACTTAACCAATTGAAAGTATTGATGAAACTTGATGATAAATGTACTTTACTTGCCGTTGTCACCTCGGAAATGCGAGTTATTAATTGTTCTATAACCGATTTTACCTACACGTATAGGGGTGCTACCAAGGGGGAGTACCATATGACATCGTGAGTTAACCAAGCTGTTTATATATTATTTATGGTTTGTTTTGATGATTTGATTTCAGCTATTAGATGCCCATAAACTTATATGAGAGTATATGGTTAGACATCCCGAACCGCATAGGCAGATATGATTAAAGTGGCTTTCTTTTTGGGTTACCGTTTGTTTTGTAAGTACCATATGGATAAAGCGACGTGATAGAGTGATATTATATATTATGGAGCTGAATTTGATGCATTGTTTTGAGGTCAAATAATTTCATTTGCATGTTATGCATGCTCCCGAGAATGTCAAAAAGTTGTTTTTTGCATATGTGTGAAGTCATGGTTTATGGTTGACCTAAAGGTCGGAGCTATTTTGCATCATGTTTATGGTGATCGAATGTTATCATATGATGTATGGAAACTTATGGATTGATGTGGATGACTCATATGCATGGTTATGATTTCTTTCCACCTTTCTAGGTCAAAAGTAGCTCTATGTGCTAGGGAGGTGAAGTGCAGATGTGATGCATCAACTTTGCATGGTTGGATGCTGTCAAAATTGGATTTTTATATCATGATTAGTTACTGGTCGCACTCTTTTTATGCATGAAAGAATCATGTCTCAAGAGTCATATGCATATGGACTCCAATTGACTGCAGGGGATATGCCAAAACTCCGAGTGTGGGAGTTGGTTCGGTGTGATGATTCGTGGTTAAGGGATGAGATTCACTTATGGATTATGGTTGATATTCTATGGTGTAAGCCGGTGTGGCTCATGTTTTTTTTTGTGTGGATATGGTTATGTTGCCGAAATTTTTGCAGCCATGTTATGTTCTAAAGTGGTTATGTAGGATTGGTCGTGCCTCACCCAAGTTGGGTGGAGTGCTCACCCATGTGAAGTGATTGGATCATGGTTTATGGTTTTGGGATTGGATCATGAAGTGAATTGGATGGTTTATGGCAGACGTATAAGGGTAGAGACCCTGTACAGTCGAACTGTTTGGAAAAGGATTGTTTGTGTATATGGAAAGTGTTATTGTGATTGGACTCATGTGTTATGTTTCTCATGGCAGCACCGCTACAAGACTAGGATCACCTACATCGCTTAGCCTTAGACTAAAGGGTCGTTGACCTGGGGCTTTTCTAGATCGGGGGTATTGCCTAGGTCTTACTCTTTTTTGTTAGGCTCATCTACATGGTTAGTGCGTCGGGGCTTGAGTGACCTACATGGGTAGCACGTCTGGGATTTTGCCTTGCCTTGGCCTAAACACCTGGTGCTGGGCATTGAAGAGACATGGCGCCTAAACTGGTATGGTTGGTTTGATACCCTACCACATACTAGTACTTGGGATCGTTTCAAAGCTCCGATTCATGGAGGGAGGCGAAGCGGCCTCAGCCTATGTTTGGCTTAGGTAGGTTGGAGGTGTTTTGGCTCGCTCCCAGCAAAGCGAAATTCTCTCTCTCCGTAGTAGAGCGGATGTGGATGGGTGGACCGGTCGATCCCTACACAGGGTCCAGTGCTCTGCTAGTTATTGTGTCATAAACTTTTTGATGTTATGGTATACCTAGATTTTGTTGGAATTAGGGTTGCAGAGAAACACACACAGCTTGGAGAAGATGAAGGAATCTCAAGGCACACAATAGAGAGTGTGTTACTCAGTATGTAATGGAAAGATAGATAGCCCAAGAGTGATGGACGTATATACATTTCACGGGGGAAAAAACCTCCTAAAGAGGGAAAAAATGTCCCGGCGGTCCTAGTGTGTTCACACACATCACTACCACATGTGTTAGAAATTGGATCGTGCTAGCTATGGTGGATGAAAGAGAAACATAGCATCAATACGTGAGTGTGTGTATAAGCAAGGTTATCACTCAAGTGAATTAGGTTCCAAGATAGAATTATCTTGGACTCATAAACACAATCTTGAGTATTAACTTAGCTTAGCACAAGCTCACCATAGACAAGCATGTAGTGCAAAATAGAGTTTTGTTTATTCATTCATGAAATGAGCTTTAAGCAGCTCTACAGCCTTGCTCCACAGCATGTGGGATAAATCCACTCTCCTCTCCTTGACTCACACTTTAGGACAAAGCTCACGCTTTACAATCCTCCCCTTGAGGTTTGGACTATGACAAGATACTGAAGATGCGTGATCCACACAGGCTAACAAAATCCACATAGGATGGTGATATCCACATAGGAAAATAAAGTCCACAAAGGATGGTGATATCCACACACGATGATAAAATCCACACAAGAAAAATCCACAAAGGATGGTGATATCCACACAGGATGATCAAATCCAAACAGGAAAAAATCCTCCCGTACAAGTAGAGAGTCTGCATCTTCAAAATGGGTCTTCATAAAAGATAATGTTGCTCTCATCTTCATCCTTTTTGTCTTCTACTATGTGAGTTGATCCTCTATCAGGTATCTTACCTTCGTTGCTTCTGTTGTTGCTTCTACTGCTGCTGCTTTCTCCACCGCTACTGCCTCCATTTGAGTAGCACCGAGAAGGAGGGTGTCCCTTCCTACCACATTTGTTGCAAGGTTTGTTTGTGTAGCAGTCTTTCGCTACGTGTCCCATTCTTCCACATTCATAACATTTTCTTTTGTTTGTTGATGTCGATGGTGAATATCTTCCCCTTGAAGATGTTACAATAAACTGATGAGATGAGTGAACCTCTTTGCTTTCTTTCTTCTGCTTGGACTGATTTGATGACATCTTGAAATGGTGGCGCTGGTTCTTTTTCTTCAATAATTGTGACTAAGTGGTCATAAGAAGGTGGAAGTGCACTTAATAGTATGGCCACTTTGTCATCTTCTGGTACTTCAACCTGGATGTAAGTGAGCTGCATGACAATGCTCTTAAGCCTATTCACTAGGCTAGCAATGTCCTCCCCTTTAATCATAGTAACTTTGTAAAGCTGTCTTTTAAGACTAACTTTGCTTCTTTTGGCCCTAGCTCCAAAATTACTTTCTAGGACATGCCAGGCATCATGTGCATGCTTACATTCATCTATGAAATGCACGTAGTTGTCATGCAAGGATGTGATGATGATTCCCAATGCTTGTTCGTCTTTGGCCAAATTCTGTGCACTTGCTATGAGAGTAGATGATCTAGTGTTGCACTTCATCGGGTTCGTGTTTGGCCAAATTCTGTGCACTTGCTATGAGAGTAGATGATCTAGTGTTTCACTTCATCGGGTTTAGCTTGTTGCTCTAAGGCAGTGCTGATGACAGACCACACACATTTTTTCATAAGGTAACCTCTTAACTTCGTTTTCCAAGTGTGAAATCCCTCCCCATTGAATTTTTCTATTCCCTTGTCCCCCATTTGTGCTGATAGAGGGGTCTTAGCTTAGGAGACTCTCCTATCTAGTGTCTACCTCTTTACACGAGCACAATCGATGATAGAAAATTTATTTGCAAAATTTTGTGCTTGGTTGCAATAATTTTAGGGGAAGAGAGAGAGAAAGAATGAGAGAGAGAGAGAGAGAGAGAGAGAGATCCCCTTTTGTGAAGCTCCTCTTCACAAAGAGCTATGACTGGTGATGCTTTGATTTTTGCTTTGAATCCAAATGAAGCCTCTTGAAGGTCTTTAGATGCCTTTGAGCAAGCTATGGGAATGTGTTCCAAGCAATGGCTTGGTCAAGGGCGGGCCTCAGCAGGCGTGGGAAGGGGGGCCCAAGAGGGGCGGACCCAAAAATCTTTAGAGAAAGGGTTGAGCGCGTGTGTTGAGGTCGGTGACCGGATGCTAAGGGCAGGCGGGGGGGGGGGGGAGGGGCAGACGGACTGTTTGTCGGTCGAACGGAGGTCTTATTGCTCTGGCGGGCCGGTGGCGGACCCGATTTCTTGATTTAAAGCGGTTGACCGCATGCTTCAAGTCCGCCGTGGGCGCCCAAGGTAGTGGCGATGGGATTTCCTCAAAAAGTGATCAACTTCCTAAAAATAGGAGGTTCCCACACAGCTTGTAGGCAGATTTGCCTTCTCAAGACAAAGAAGAAAAAGGAAATTCCTCTTTGGCATTAAATGCACCACACACACTAAACAAAGCTATTGAGAGTTGTTCTGCAGAAAATCGAGAGGGTGAGAGTGTTCAAGAGGAAATCAATCAAGCTCTAGAATGTGCATATGAAGGGCGATTTGAGCATGGAAATAGTTGGTAGAGAGCTCTTGAGACAGGCTATGCACACACATCAGTTGTAATTGCTAATTTTGCTAAAATAGGGAGCAAATCTTGAATGAAAAATGTAATTTTCTAATGGAAAACTAATGAAATCTTTTGCTAATTAATCTTCCAATTAGCTAGTGAGTAGTGGCCAAAGAGTCTTTAGCTCAAGAACATGCTCATGCTAGCCAATGGAACACTAATCAGGCGTGTGGTATGCAATAGAAGAGAAAATATAATGGATCTATCTATTGATGATGAAGTAATGCTAATTGTAATAACACATAAACGGATAACAACAATCCTAGCTAGCATACCATGGCTCTAATACCAAATGTTAGGAATTGGATTGTGCTAGCTATGGTGGATGAAAGAGAAACATAGCGTCAATGCGTGAGTGTGTGTGTAAGCAAGGTTATCACTCAAGTGAATTAGGTTCCAAGATAGAATTAGCTTGGACTCAAAAACACAATCTTGAGTATTGAATTAGCTTAGCACAAGCTCACCATAGACAAGCATGTAGTGCAAAATAGAGTTGTGTTTATTCATTCATGAAATGAGCTTTAAGTAGCTCTACAGCCTTGCTCCACAGCATGTCGGATAAATCCACTCTCCTCTCCTTGACTCACACTTTAGGACAAAGCTCACACTTTACAACATGTATATGGTAACAAATCCCCCCTGGAGTGATGCGGTGAATGAGAGCTGACACATGAGTAAAGGGAAGTACCATGCTCTGAGGACATGATCAATCCACAAAGGGGAGTAAGCCCAAAGCTTTGCGGAAAGCTTCAAGCTTCTCATGAGACAATGCCTTTGTGAAAATATCTGCAAGGTTGTCCTGTGTTGGCACATAAGCCAAGCTGATCTCTCCTGCTGAGAGCCTCTCCTTGACATAGTGGTAATGCACCTCAATGTGCTTTGTGCGAGCATGAAAAACTAGGTTCCTCGCAACTGCCAATGTGCTCTGACTGTTAGTGTAGATAGTGTTGGTAGTGTCCTGTCCAACACCCAAATCAGCCAAAAGGCATCTGAGCCATACACACTCAACCGTAGCTGTAAAGACTGCCTTGTACTTAGCCTCACAACTCGAAGTGGCCACAATAGGTTGCTTCTTGCTCAACCATGATATACATGAACTGCCAAGCATGAAACAAAAACCACTTGTGGACACTCTCGTGCCAAAACAACCAGCCCAATTTGAGTCCGAAAAAGCATGTAAGTCTGGTGGCAATGATCCCCCCTTGGGATAATACAAGCCGAGATGTAAAGTGACACTAAGGTAGTGGAAAATCCTCTTGACAACCTTCCAATGCTTAGACCCTGGGCTATGCATAAATCTACTGACTTGTGAGACTGCAAAGTGAATATCCGGCCTCGTGTTGGATACATAAATGAGGCATCCAATAGCAGTTTGGTATAGAGTGACATCTGTAGGATCAACAGCATCGTGAAGACTCAATTTCAAACTTGTTTCCACGGGAGTGCAAATAGGTTTGTAATCCTCAAGTCCAAACTTACATAGCAATGTCTCTATGTAACTTTTTTGACACAAGGCAATACCACCATCACACTGCTTAAACTGTATACTTAAATAATGATGCAACAACCCCAAATCTTTCATCTTGAAAGTTGCATCATGGACAACAGGATTATAAGTGCACTCTGTGCTAAAAGCCCATTCTGCATCAACATCAGCAACACAATCTCCTTTAACAGAAGACTCAACAATGGTTGCATTTGTAGTGGAACCAACCTCTTTCTTCTTAGCTTCTTTGGCCTTCAACTTAGGACACTGCTTGATCAAATGATCATTAGTTCTACAATAATGGCAACACATCTTCTTTTTACCCTTATCACCAAAATTTCTATACGAATTGCTACCGGCAGAAGCATTAGGAACAAAATTTTTGCCACTCGCAACAGAACCATAAGAAGTGGCTGCATTGCTGTTACCACCCTTTCTTTGAGAAGCAATAAAAGCCTGTTCAACTGCACGTTGCCTAGTCCTGCTTTTTCTGGAAAGTGACTCTTGCAATAGCAATGTGCATAATGCATCAAACTTGACAACTTCAGGATTTCCTTGGGTCATCAGTCTCCAAGTACTAGCAAAAGTTTGGTATGAATCTAGTAAGGCATCAAGAACAATCTGCACAAGGAAACTATCTGAAATGACTTCACCTGCAGAAATAAGCTGCTCATTGATATCCTTGACACCAGCAAGGAAAGTGTCCATATCATCTTCTTCATGCATAATCTTTGACTCCAACTCTTTACGCAGCAAAGAAATTTTAGCCTCATTGCGACTTGCATAAAGACCAGCCAATATATCGCAAGCCTGGTTTGCAAATTTTGCTGAACGAATGTGAGGAACAATGGTGCTCTTCACATACAACGCAATCAATGCATGAGCCTGCACATCCTTTACATCCCAACGAGATTGTTCCGCCGTAGGCAAAACAACTCTAATAGCATCAATCCTTGCAACAAGACCTACAACATCCTCAACATCGCATGCATCATCAGAACCAAGACGTACATCAATGCCCTGCAAAATATTCTAGACGCCCTTTGACACAAGAACATGCTGCATCATGTAAGACCACATAGGGTAATTGTCCCCATCCAACCTGTCCTCAGCAGCAAACATCTTGAACACATCTGTGTTGTTGTCAGCCATGTAAGACCACATAGGGTAATTGTCCCCATCCAACCTGTCCTCAGCAACAAACATCTTGAACACATCTGTGTTGTTGTCAACCATGGTAAATGTTGCACCTGATGTGAAAACTGCCTGAAAAGAGGATAAACAAAGCGAGAACAACACGTACTATATAGAACAAACCATAGAAGACTGTAAGGCACCTGTTATGAAAAAAATGGCACTGATAGAAACTCTACACAAAATGACAAAATAACATGTGCAGTAATGTCTATAGTGGAAAAAGAGGCCGAAATGAGCCCAAATCAGAAATCTGAGTAGACTAAGCTCTACGAGCAGTCCCAAAAATTTTGTCGACCAAAGCTCACTGAAATCGGAGAAAATGAGTAGGCGTGTGCTGGAGCAGCTTTCGACTAAGCCCAGGAGGACGAAACCTGCTCTGATACCAATTGTTGGAATTAGGGTTGCTTAGAAACGCACACAGCTTGGAGAAGACGAAGGAAGCTCAAGCCACACAGTAGAGAGTGTGTTACTCAGTATGTAACTAAAAGATAGATAGCCCTAGAGTGATGGGCGTATATACAATGCACGGGGGAAAAAACCTCCTAAAGAGGGGAAAAATGCCCCAGCGGTCCTAGTGTGTTCACACACTAGGTCCTAGTGTGTTCACACACATTACTACCACATGTATATGTTTACAGATTTTGTCATTGCATTAATACATGGTTTCCTATTTCATTTAGACGGGGCATGTAAAGATTCTTTGTCATTATCTCACATCTCTGTGCACTATATTTCACCCTCCACTATATTCTCTCTCTCTCTCTCTCTCTCTCTCTCTCTCTCTCTCTCTCTCTCTCTCTCTCTCTCTCTCTCTCTCTCTCTCTCTCTCTCTCTCTCTTTTGACAACGTGATGTACACATATATACACCCTCCACAAATGTTATATTTTTCTTGAGTACGCTTTCATTCATAAAACCCATTCAGGGGGTAGCACTAGTCGCTAGGTACCTTTGGATGCAGTCCAACTCATGGCCTAAACTCCATGCTTGATCACAAACACTAAGAAACTAAACAACACGCTTTTCATCTCTACTCTCGATCCTAAATTGAACCATCATCCATGACCTTGGTCTCCATTTAAATAGATATAATATATGGTTGTCCAAAGATAAGAGAATAAGTAGAAATTTCCTGTGCTAAATTTCTTTTGTTCATCTTTCATATCTTCTATAGTCATCTTCACATTTGGGCAAGATCCATATAAATCTTTTGAGGAGTTATTTGTGTAAAGTGTGAGATTTGTCCTAAAGTGTGAGTCAAGGAGAGAAGAGTGGAATTAACCCACATGCTCTGGAGCAAGGCTGCAGAGCTACTTAAAGCTCATTTCATGAATGAATAAACACAACTCTATTTTGCACTACATTCTTGTCTATGGTGAGCTTGTGCTAAGCTAAGTCAATACTCAAGATTGTGTTTATGAGTCCAAGCTAATTCTATCTTGGAACTTAATTCACTTGAGTGATAACCTTGCTTACACACACACACAATAGTTGCTCCCTATTTTAGCAAAATTAGCACTTACAACTAATGTGTGTGCATAGCCTGTCTCAAGAGCTCTCTACTGACTATCTCCTTGCTCAAACCAGGCTCTGTTAAATCACTTAATCATTTAATCAATTTTTCACTCAAAGTGCAATCTTAGTCTCTCTAATCCCTGCAGCAGTTCAGAATTTTATGTGTGCATGTGTGTATGCCTAACGACAGTTAATGCCATGTGCCAAAACTTCTCAAAGTCAATGATAAAAGACAATGGGTAGTCCTAATTTGGTGGGTACCCTTCCCCAAGTAGGAGCTCAAGGCCCCACACTCAAAGGGACTCTATCAGCGGACCTCGCATGCCGTCTTAGGCTGAATTGAAAAGAAGTTTCGGGTCCGAACAGGAACCCTAGCCGAACGCACCAAAGCTAGGAAGCCTCCGGGTGTCCGATCTTGCCTGCGCCTACCCAAAAAAGGTGCCCATTGCCCTGCGCTTCCCCGAGAGTGATGCCCGCCGCCCAACCTGCCCCCACCTGCCCGGTGTCCTGCCCGGTTTCCCTATCTTCCCAGACCGCAAAGAACCTCTTCCCGCGCCAAGAAGCCAAAGGCCAAGCTCCCCACAAGGGGGTGCTCTCACCTCGTGCATCGGCTCCAAGGAGCTCCCCAATAGGGGCCAAGTCCTGCTGCGCGCCCTTGCCCACCCCTTCTCTGGTGGAATTTCACACCAAGAATCAGAGCTTCGACCGACAACTTGCCAATAATTTATTTTTTTAGGGTTATTTGTGCTCGTGTAAAGAGGTAGACACTGGCTAGGAGAGTCTCTTGAGCTAAGACCCCTCTATTAGCACAAATGGGGGACAAGGGAATAGAAAAATTCAACAGGGAAGGGTTTCACACCTGGAAAACAAAATTAAAAGGATATCTTATGAAAAAATGTTTGTGTGTGTCATCAGCACTACCTTAGAGCAACAAGCCGAACCCGATGGAGTGCACACTAGGGCATCTACACTCATAGCAAGTGCACAAAATTTGGCCAAAGACGAACAAGCATTAGGAATCATCATCACCTCCTTGCATGACAATTATGTGTATTCCATAGAAGAATGTACACATGCACATGATGCTTGGCATGTTTTAGAAAGCAATTTTGGAGCCAGGGCAATAGAAGTAAATTTAGTCTCAAAAGACAACTTTACAAAATCACCATGATTGAAGGGGAGGACATTGCTAGCCTAGTAAATAGGCTTAGGAGCATTGTCACATAGTTCACTTACATCTAGGTTGAAGTACCAGAAGATGAAAAAGTGGCCATACTATTAAGTGCACTTACACATTCTTATGACCACTTAGTCACAATTCTTGAAGGAAAAGAACCAGCTCCACATTTTCAAGATGTCATCAACACAGTCCAAGCAGAAGAAAGAAAGCAAAGAGGTTCATTTACTCCATCAGGAGGGGCCTTTGTCACAACATCCTCAAGGGGAATACATTCGCCATCAACATCATCAACCGGAAGAAAGTATTATGAATGTGGAAGAATGGGACATGTAGCATAAGACTACTACAAAAAAAAATCCTTGCAACAAATGTGGTAAGAAGGAACACTCACCTTCTTGATGCTACTCAAATGGAGGCAGTAGTAGTGAAGAAAGTAGCAGTAGCAGAAGTAACAGTAGAAGCATCGAAGGCAAGAGACCTAACAAAGGATCAATTGACATAGTAGAAGACGAAGAAGGAAAAGGAGAGACCAACCTTGTCTTTTATGAAGACGTACTTTGAAGATGCAACCTCTCTACTTGTAGGGGAGGGATTTTATTTTCCTGTGTGGATATTATCATCCTGTGTGGATTTTGTCAGCGTGTTTGGATTTTACCATCCTGTGTGGATCATGCATCTTCAGTATTTTATCATAGTCCAAACCTCAAGGGGAGGATTGTAAAGTGTGAGCTTTGTCCTAAAGTGTGAGTCAAGGAGACAAGAGTGAAATTATTCCACATGCTGTGGAGCAAGGCTGTAGAGCTACTTAAATCTCATTTCATGAATGAATAAACACAACTCTATTTTGCACTACATGCTTGTCTATGGTGAGCTTGTGCTAAGCTAAGTCAATACTCAAGATTGTGTTTATGAGTCCAAGCTAATTCTATCTTGGAACTTAATTCACTTGATTGATAACCTTGCTTACACACACTCACACATTGACTCTATGTTTCTCTTTTATCCGCCATAGCTAGCACGATCCCATTCCCAACAATTTGTGTTGCACAAATCATTCATCTATGATCTGTATCAATTGGCCGCCTATCTTTTGTGTAGAGATTTTTGGACATAAGCTTAATTTCAGAACCATTATCCATGAGTGCAACACATGGCTCCTCTAGATCACCAACCATAACCAAAGTTTCAGATGTAGCTCTTGTCCAATGATTTTTTGAGTAGTGGCTCTTATAAGTGGTTTGATCTTCATCATCATTGCTAGCAACACAAACTTGTTTTCCTCTTTTAGAAGATTGATAGTATCCTACAACATGTTCATCACCCTTTTTTCTGTAGACCTTTATCCCTTGTGTGTTTGAAGTATCAACTTCACCCTGTGGATGGAGAGACTCAATAAGATTTTTCCACTTCCTCTTGATGATATCTATTATTTATTCATGAAACTCATGCTTGGCGATGCCAAGAAATCACAAGGTAAACTTACTATTCAAAATCTTCTCCATCAATATATTTTTAATGTTTTTTGCAACCTCAATGCCAAATTGTAGCTTATATACAGGACTCTTTGCTTTAGCTTCCCATGGTCCCTTTCCTTCATTGTAGATGCCTCCTCTATAGGCACTTCAAGTGGAGGAGGCACTTGTGGTGAAGGCTCATGAGAGGGTCTTGGATCCTTTCTCCCCCCACTTCTTGTAACCATCTTTGAAGTTGAGGTCCTTCAACTCCATTTTCATGCCTACATGTCTCTTCTACAATTACCTCGTTGTCTTGGCATTTTGTAATGTAGTCATGTATAGACAAAGATTCCATTAGATCATTCCATCTTGTTTTTAGATGTATGCAATCACCTGACTCACATAGCAATTCTTTTGTAAGATTTCCTATTACAGTCGTTTGAAAAGCATATGTTTCCTCCTCAAAGCATCTTTGAAATTGTCCTAACATGTTTGTGCTATTGCACCATATGCATCTATGTACAACTTTGCATCCTTGCTTTGAGATGTTTGTCTCAAAGTTTGTTCCAATGTTTGTGCTATTGCACCATATGCATCTATGTACAACTTTGCATCCTTGCTTTGAGCTGTTTGTCTCAAAGTTTGTTCCAATGTTCGTACCTCCTCTTCAAGCCTTGGTAGCTTTAACTTCATTTCGTTCATTCCTTTGACAATCTCATCTACCATAGACTCATCAAACTTTTGGATTAACAACAAAAGGCTTTGTTGAAATCTCAGGAGTACTAGAGGCAGGATTAACAACATTCATACTGCCTCTTAACAAGCAAGGAGACTCCAAAGGCTCTTTCAATCTACAAAAGCTGAGCATATCGTCGCTCAAATTCCTTGCATAGCTCTATGGCTAACAATCCCTCCTTTGGCTTGGAAACCCACTAGAAAAATGTCTGCTTTATCACCTTTTTAGACTCCTCCTTCAAAGCTACCTTAAATGCTTCCCAATTTCCCCTTGGGGGGTGCACTATTCAATACCCACTATATAACATGCGTTCATGGCGTAATTAAAAAACCCTTTTTTAAAATGTTTGAATGAATAAAATGACCCCTTATTTTAGGGTTTTTTCTAAAAATGAATATAAAAACCCCTTATTTTAATGTATCACTGTTAAAACCCCTCCCATTGAACTCACATTATACATTAACATGATTACATAGTGGAACCCCCGAGAATTTCCCCCATGACTCCTCCTTATCTCCCTCACATGTGCTTGGATCTTAGGACTACAAGTAGCTCAAAACTTTCAATTATCTTAGCTTCAAGAATTCAATTCAAGTCCATCCCCTTTGCATACTTGCAAGGTATGTTGAGACATCTTTTTGCAAAAAATGATCTACTTTGTTTACCACTGATTGAATGGATATTGTAGTGGAAACTTTCCTTGTTTAAGCAACTTGTTGTTATTGCCTAGAAGACACAAAATCTTGAAACATGTACATGGTGTTTAAATCAAGGAATATGCCATGTTCCTCTTATTATTTTTCCATATTTCAATCTCTTTATGATAACACAAAGAACTCTCACCCTAGCTGTTTGACGTCAGGTTCACCAAAGTTGTCAAAAAGTGTGCAGTCTAGTTGGGGAAGCGCTAGGCTTTTGGCTATGAGAGTTCACAAGAAAAAGTAAAGGATGAATGAATTTATGCTCCAAAATATTTCAAATGCACATACCAATGTATCTTCACCTTTTTGAGATGAATGAGCTAACGATAAAAACATATATAAAAAACTCACACACATGTTTCAGCCCATCTATTGTGATGAATGAGTTCATGATAGAAACATCAAAACCTCACACACCAAAATCCCTCGAAAGCACAATTAAAACACTTAATTTCAACAAATAAGACTCTTTTCTCATGGAAAAACAAAACACAATGAAAACTCCAACCAGTTTCATGGAATGTTACAGCCTCGCCTTTAATTACATGACTATGACTTCAAGCAGTTTAAAGAAAAACACAAGTTTCCACCTTCAATTTGATCATTTTTTTATTTTACAAAGGTTTAAGAGATTCCATATTGAAGCCCACACATGCTTTTGATGATGAGAATCCCTAATTCACACCCTCACAAGCTAAAAAACAAGAAAGAGAGAGGTGAAACTGCATTACACATTCAATTGAGAATCCATGAAGTAAATACACACAAAAGGAAAAAAAATTAGGGTTTTCAGTCATAAAAAAGAAGCCCCGTTTCTTTTCCACGAAAAATTTGTTGATGTGTCAATTTTTGGGCATTTTCCAGCAAACTAGCCATTTTTGGACCAAAATTTAGCCATTTTTAACCCAAAAAACCATTTGAGCATCAAAAATCCAATTGAGATGGAAAAATCCATACATTTGTGAAAAAATTTCCTTGAGCCCAATTGTCATGGTAAACATGATCGTTTCACTTTTCATGACCTCTCGACACATCTGTAGCGCATGTTGGTTCCTATTTTGGACAGTGTTTGCTCACACTAAATGTTTTAAGCGAGGTGAGGACCCTACGATGAGCACTTGGTATATGTAAATTCTTGAACCAAATTAGGCATATTTGAAAGGAAGGAAACATACTTTGTCACCATGTGCATGGCCACAGCTCCCCAGATAGGTATGTAGATGGCAACATCCGCAGTAGCCTCTTTTGCACATATCATACTATGTACATTATAGCATTTGTTCATATGCATGAAGAAACATAGGAGGTGAGATAAAAGATGATTTTAACATTATGTACATGCCATGGCATGAAAATGGGATGATTGAGGATGAGAGGCAACGTTTCCTTGAATGTTTTCTCTACTTAGGTTTTCAATGATAGATTCATGTCAAAGAAGACATCCAATATTTTGTTCCTACTCAAATTTTTGGAATATCGCAACAAGTGTTGGTGGGATAGGTTACATGAACAATGGTTTATTTGACATTTCCCTCCTTTGTTGCATTGGAGCAAGATTTAGGGGTGGGGATTGATCTATTATCTATTGACCATTGGACTGAAAACACAAGTTTTGTAGTTGCTCTATGAAAAAATGATAATTCTTGCATATGTATTGATATCACAAATATTTTTATTTTGAAAGATTTGATGCTTACATTGCATACAAGGATAAATGATCGTGTTTCTTATAGTTAATTTAAAGATTAAACATCAAATTAAGTAATAGTGAGTATGTTATCTATGTTTTGAATACTAGACCTACTCATTTGATTGTACAATCTTTATAATATTTAATAGCTAACTACTACCTACTTGAAACACCAACTATATACTACAAGATACATTGTTTATTTACTATATGTCTACCTTCTTAAAATGTTATAGTTATTTTCTACTTTGTATGCACTAATCTACTATGTCCCTTTTACAAGTAAGAAAAATACTATATACTACAAGCAATCTTATACCATGAAACTAACTTCCACTCCACCTATAGATACTATGTTTTATCAAATATATATGTATATCTAATTTCTATAATCTACTATCTAATTATCAGCTTACTTCATAAGTACCATCGATTGCACAAGTACAATTACTCACATGTTGTTTACATTTGTTTAATTTGATTATAAACAATTATTTACCTAATTTTATTAAATATGATTTTATTTATTTAATTTAAACATTTATGTTAAAAGTGATTAATAATTAAAAAATATACAAAACATGTTATTAATTATGATGCACTATATAATGTGTATGCGTGTGTGATTATGTGTGGATGATTATGCATGTGTATGATCATGTCTAAGTGTACATGTGTATATGGTTATGCATGTGTAGGTGCATGCAAAAAAATGAAAGAAAGAGCACTCACATTTGAATAATGCAAAAGCGTAAGAAGTGTCCAAGATTGAACAAACATCTGCAAAACCAACATACGAAAAAAAAATTGTACTCACACAAAAAATAAAAAAACACATACCTTCTTTTTGTAAATATGTGTGCAATCATAAATCAAAGGTCAAAAGAGGTAAAATCTCAACAAATTTGGAAGGTGGGAGGAGGTGGAAAGCAAGTGAGGTGGAGAGAAAATGGTTAATAAAATGCAAAAGTGAGGCTACAAGTTTTGTCTTACTGCAGGTTATCAAAATAGGTGGTGGTACATGCATCTACATAGGTGTCAATAGAAGCGTCTATATAGACATCAAAAATTTAAAATTATATTTTTGTTTGAACTAGAACTCCCTCCATGTTTACCAATGGATTTACCAACACCCACCAATGATGTCAAACAATGAGCATCTACAACTAAGTGATCTCTTGTAGTGTGCAAGTAGGCTATTTTTTTCAAGCTTCTCATCTGGTAATTGTGATTTGCAACATTAGAAGTATTTGTCTTAAGCCTTTAGTGATAAGGTCTTTCCTTAATAAATGACCAAAACATGACAATCTTATGGTCTACTTATTTTTTTCCATTTTTTTGCATGCATCTAGGATGCAACCTTTATCTAAGGATAACAAACTTTCTTTAAGATTGAAAGCAAGCTTTAGTGGCCCAATTTTCTTTCCACCTACATGGTACATCTAAAGATGAAGTCCTTTTGTATTTGGGAGGGAATACATTGACTTCAAGAAGGATTTTAATTCAAAACAAAAGAAAACTTGTTAAGGTATTGGGACAAACAAAGATTGTGGGCCATAACCACTGGTGTGAAGGAGGGTGGTATCATCATTTAGAGTAGTCATGAATGTTTGAATGTGATGCAATATCCTCATGGAGCCTTTTTCTTGCTCTATGTTGCTACACTCCTTTGCTAAATTGTGCCCTATCTGCTCTAATTCTTCTACAAGGGCTACTCCTTATGACCTGATGTGTAGTCCCATTGTGAGCTCTTAAGCTATTTTGCTATGTGTGCTCTTCTTTGCACCACAAGGACTCCATCTCACAAGGCTACTAGCAGATTCTCACCAAAGAGCAAGCCCAAATCAAAGGGCAATGAAGGTGCAATGAAATCTCCTCTTAGCATCAATCTAGCTTCTACATCATCTTCATCACCTCAATTGTAGCCTAAAAGCATGCTAAACACTCAAAAATTGTTAAACAAAGGTAGATGATAGAGGACTCTGGGTGAGCCTCTATGCTCCATGATGATGGGCAGACAAAGTCATCCAATAGGAGAGGCAAATGAAACCTTATTTGACTTGTTGTATTGTTGTTGATTTGGATGTGTTGCATGTATATTTGAATAAAACCTTTGCATGGAAGTTTGGTACTTTGAAGTACCGATTTTGGTACTGTTTGTCAATAGTTTGAGGATGAAAAGGGTAGGCCTATGTGGTCTTTATTTTCTACATTTCAAGCAAGAAAAAAATGGATGAATGTCCTCACCAAACAAAGTTTTTCTACATAAGGAGTATCGATTAAGCCCTGACAGAAAGTTCCCTTCGCAGACTGACGTTTCATCAGACTGAGCCACAGGATGCATTTGGCCCCGTTATTGTTGGATTGAGAGTTGGGGCCCTAGGATCTTTGATTCATGCATGGGGGGAGGTACACTACATGTGGAAGGCCACAACATTGCTGTCTCAAGAAGATCATGTTGGTTTTGGTTTGTAATTGAGTGGGGAAGAGGGGTTGTTTTTCTCGGTCTGTAATTGAGAAGGGGAGATAGGATCAACGATGAGGCATGAAGGGCTGGCTATTGTCGCTTTTGACTATGTGGCAAGTAGCTTGGGGTTCTGCCTTGCAAAAATTCAGCCAAGGAGGTGGTCCAATGTGGTGAAGGTTCTCTCCTTCTTTGTGTAATGGAATTGATATTTCTACTAATTATTGCAGTTGACAGGTGGAAAAGGCTTGACCGAGCTAGGCCACCTGTCAGCTGCAATAATTAATAGAAATATCAATTCCATTACATGGTCACTCTTGCACGTATTTTTTTTATAGATTTCTTAAATGGTCAATTGTGAGTACAAACTGGCCGGCCGGTCATAAATGGCCGAAGCTCATAAAGAGCACTTGAATAATACATGAAATATATTTCTGTATGCATAGGCCTAGCTCGGTCAAGACTTTTCCACCTGTCAGCTGCAATAATTAATAGAAATATCAATTCCATTACACTTTGTCTCTCTCGCGCTATGATGTTGAACATGTAACGTGGTGTGTGCGAGCTATGGTATTACTCATATACTATGCAGTGTGTGTGTGTGTGTGTGTGTGTGTGCACCATATGTGGACAATTTAGCTTCTAAAGGGTCTCTAGATTCTACACACTTGGCTATGTATAATTTAACCAACATTTTGGCTAAAGTTTTTAGAAAATGGGCGTGCTTGATCTTTGGAGTCAGGGCAACAAAAAGAAGATTTGACTAAGTTCATTACCTTCAATTTTCTAGCCACATTTCTATCTGCCACCTACGTTTCTGCTTAATATGATAAGTCAATCGGCAGGCCATATAGTGTTGCTTGGCAATATCTGCCCTCCATATTTGATAAGGGCATGTGGGAGATGGGATCAACGATTCAGGATTTGAGTGGCCTTCAACATGATAATATTATAAATTGGGAAAAAATTGAAAATTTGTCTAAACAAGTAAATTTGGCACAAGAGGTAAAACGGGTCCAAGTGCTCCTCCAGTCCCCTTGAATCCGGGATGTCCCTCTTGAGAGCATTGTGTCCTAACCACTCCACTATGTCTACATATCTTGATGAAAATGGTAGATGATGTGGATTTTTACATTTGAAACAATGTAGATTGGGCCATCTTGGTAAATTTGGACAAATTGGTAAATTCGGCTCAAGATTCATGGTCTAGATCTAGCTCGCCCACCGCCCTCAGCACTATCTCATGCCCACCCTCATCCCATCTCTAGGTTCTCCCCCATGCTCGTGTCAAATAGAGATGGCGCGAATGGTTGCCCTTAGCTAACATGATGCATGACTATAGTTATGGTCGGTATTTTTAAAGAGACTTGGATATGTACCTCCTAGTCTAGTGATGAAACAAAAGTACCTAAGAGCCTAGTCCAATGTAAAGGAAAGTCTTTCTTTGAAGTGTCATTTTTTCTCCTTCCTCAAGATGCAAACCAATAGCACGAAAAGTGTTGCAAATTTGTAATTTTTTTATGTTTTAGACCTGACAAGGAAGGACTATGTGATCAAGTGATCTTTTCCCTTAAGAATACAAGACAATTATGAGACACCATCGAGGCCAGCACCTTAAATTCTTTTATATGAATTGATTTTTATTTTTCGTGTTCCAAGACAAATGATGTGCTTTGGATGCTTGCCACCCTTTTCAAGGCTTAGACTCTCTTTAGCGTGGAACATTAACCTGGCTCCCCTCCCTCCCTCCTCTCTCTCTCTCTCTCTCTCTCTCTCTCTCTCTCTCTCTCTCTCTGTGCTCTTTAGCTTGTGCATGCGCGTGCACTATTACTATAGATGCCCTACTGTGACTCTTTGAAGGAAGTTGTGGCATGTATGACTAAGAATAGATGTGCTTCTCTCTCTCTCTCTCTCTCTCTCTCTCTCTCTCTCTCTCTCTCTCTCTCTCTCTCTCTCTCTAAACTTCCTTAGAGGCTATGTAACTACCCAAAGGAGACACTTGTCCTAGCGATAAGATTAAGAACAGGAAATGTTTCTCATTAGTATGACCAAGGATGATGATGGAAGTTCACGACACATTTTGCATCCTCTTCTCAAGTGCTCGATTTCTATGTTAAAGCGATGCACACACTCTACGATACTCAACCAAGGACTGTGCCAAACTCAAGCTTGGTAGCAAGAGTATAGTGTGCACGGGCTTACGCTTACTCCTTGGGCAAAAATCAACCAGCACGATCTTCTTGACACTTGACTATGTTGGGATAAGGTCAACTTATGGTGGAAAAGTGGTGCTTGACTATGATGCTTGGATAAATTGACTAGATTGGAGGTCTCTAACACCTTAAGGTTTTGGGGTTTGGATGGCTAGGCCAATTTGTGGAACATCACAATTAAGTGCGTATGTGTGAGAATAATATTGGGATGGGTGACCTCCTCGGAAGTCTCAGTACAATGTTTCCTCTGGATCCTACAAGTGGTATAAGAGCCATGGTTTAAAGTCCAGCCTCTGAATATATAGGACACATTGAAGTTGACTTCAATCTTTAAGCTAGATGCACGGCCACGTTGAGGCTCTTAACCTTTGTGCTTGGAAAGACGGAATACATTGGTAGTAATGAGGACATGAGAGTTTCAAGTTTGGCATAAGGGGGTGGTTGTTGGGATAAGCCCAACTTGTGATGGAAAAGTGATATTTCGTTATTATGAGGCTAGCATAAATTGACCAAATCAGGTCCCTCACACCTTAAGATTTTGGGCTCTAGATAGCTAGGCCAGTTTGTGGAACATCACAATTAAGCACGCATGCCTGCGAATAATACTGGGATGGATGACCTCTCGGTACAATGTTGCCCTCTGATCCTATAGGAGGCTAATGGTCATGGGTTTTTTGCTAGTGTTTACTTTCAACCACCAACCTTTTAGCGCAAACATACAACCAGAATTGATAATCCATTAAATGTAGGCTAATT
Organism: Adiantum capillus-veneris; assembly: GCF_014529385.1. Lineage (NCBI taxonomy): Eukaryota > Viridiplantae > Streptophyta > Polypodiopsida > Polypodiales > Pteridaceae > Adiantum > Adiantum capillus-veneris. Next base: position 106,473,957 of record NC_140948.1, on the reverse strand, counting down.
TTGAGATGCTACATCTTTACAATTGCATTAGCACATTGGTTTCCCTCATTGCACTCAAATGGAGGTAGTCTACATCACTTGAAGGCTCCTAAACTTGCTTGGAAATTTGATCATGAGTATCAAACATGTTCATGCCCGCAGTTTAGTAATGCTTGGACTATAGTATTCTCAAGCCTCTTTGAAGTTACTAAGTTGATTTTCTCTCCATTCGTTCTGTAAATTCTAATAGGAGAGGACCTATTGGCACACACACATGCTTGTGTATAAGTTTGTGCGTGAAATTCATGAAATACTTCTGAACTCTCCTCTTCAAGCATCCATGCCTTTCGATAATGATGTCATGTGCACAACAAGAGATTATCAATATGATTTTCCTTGTACTTCTTTTGTTCTCTCTCTTGAGCCACATCTTGGTAGCCATGTCTTCATTAGCAAAGACACCAATAATTTTCAACCTTTCGTGGCCAACTAGCACCACCACCTTCTCCCCCTTTGTCATCGAGGCGCACGTCTTGCCGCATTTTCTTCCAACTAAAGTGATAGTAATTGACAGTCCAACCTTGCAAAATCCAACATGCTTGTTCATTTTAGGCGCTTCCAATGATCGGGTTGCAGCGCACTTGTTGTAGCTTACCAAAAGTTCTTTTGTTGATGTAGTTCAAACCCAACACCTAATAATTGAGGTTTGAAATTACAAAAGTTCATCAATGGGTGATAGAGTCGGTGAGATGTATAAAAATCAAGGGTGTTTTCCTATCAATGATCAGGAAAGTGCTCTATCTTCATGAGCATACAAGGTTACATAGGGTTGTACTCTTTGTGCCATGGATATCTTGCTCCTATACTAGATTTCTCTCCTTGAGTGAGATCAGAGGTCAATCATGCAAACAATAGGCGTCAAAACATAAGTCAGATCATGATAGTAGTTGTGTTGGTCCACTAAGTGCTAAAAGAAGGCCGATGCGGGAGGCATCCAATGGCAGGCCTTTGCAATGTTACTAACATCACATCATTTTCACTTGCCTTGAGTCCCTTTTTGCTCGAGAGAATCGAATATATATCAAGTCCTCATAATAAAAGATTTGCTCACTCTAGAGTAGTTTTCCAATCAATCCATAAAGGGAAAAGGGCAAACAAAAGCCCATCTAGTATTGTCGTTATCAACCGCCCAATAGAATTGACAACACCAACAAGCATCAACCAAATAACTTGTAATGGTTGAATGACGTCAGCAGTGTTGGTATGCCAACAAATTCCATGCTAGTAGGGAATGTTGGCATCATCCTGTCCAACTTACTATAGTAGCTTGATCTCTATAATACAATAGTCTCCATGGAAAATTATATTTATTTCAAGAAAGGCAAAGAAGGTGAGCCTCCTATTGGCTTGAGCCCCTCGGTTTCTCTCTTTGAGACAGTGCCATCATGCCCTCACTATGGTGACTGTGCTTTCCAATCCCACATTGCCCTTTGCACCATTAGATGCATTATTAGACCATGCTCTAATCCCTTGCAATTTCTTTAAAACTTTGTTATGGATCAGTTATGTTAAGTAGTAATCTTGAAATAAAAGTTGGGGCAAATGTGAGTTAATTACTTGCAAGATGCTGCTTTCTTCACTAGTTACTCCAAAATAAAATTTCAAAAATCAAATTTATTTTTGTTGTATATTTTATCATTTTATTTATAGTGCTTTTGTACGTTCAAAGTTTTATTTTATTTTGAAAGTTATCATTAATTTTGTAAATACAAATAAAAAAATGACATCATTGAATGAAAAAGCAAGATTGGCAAATAAAGGAGTTTCCATTGAAATTGTTCCCGAGAACATTACTCCCAAAAGAGAGGCATACCAAAATTGTCCTTATAGGTGGGAAAGATATTGATGTATGTTTTTTGCAAAAGATAAATAGTTTTTAGATGGTCGTTCGAATAGTGGCAACCTTTAATTATATCATTGAACAAAAACGTCAAGAAGTATTTGTGTTATGGAATTGATATTCTATTATTTGTTGCAGCTGACAGGTGGAAAAGATTAGCCCAGCTTGGCCTATGCGAATGGATATATATATCATGTACATTTTATTATTCAAGTGCTCTTTTATGAGCTTTGGCCATTTATGACCGGCCGGCCGGTTTGTACTCAATTTGACCATTCAAGAAATCTATAAATAAAATACGTGCAAGAGTGAAATGGTCACTCTTGCACGGGGGGAGATTGCACCCAGTTTTTGTGTACTTCTTCTCTCCTCTCCCCTCTTCTCTCTCGCTGTACCGGCGTAGCACTACGCTCTAGGAGGTGTGCCTACACGCATTCTCTTCACTCTCTCCCGCTCTCTATCTCTCTTTGTTCGTGTACATCATTGATTATGTGCTAGTGGATGCGTCAGGTATGCAAATTCGTGTATTTCGTTGTATATAGCATAGTATTTGTATATTTTTCAGGGACGCCACGACTTCCGTTTGTAGTAGTGGTATAAGAGCATAGGCTACGCTCCAAGATTAAGGATTTCAATGAGCATCAGCTAAGTATTTTGTTCTCGCATGCTTATATGTGTTGTTAGTTGCTTCAACTTGATGTAATTAGTATTGATTGTATGATACAATTAGTAATCTTTGAAATTAAAGAGAATTTATTCTTTATGATCATGATATAGTAATTACTAATGAAATTATTATAATTAAACATAGTAATTGAACATAATTGAACTTAATGAAAATGCTCAATGATGAGCAGGGTGAAATCCAAAGAAATCAATGAGATCTTGTAGATCTAGCCTGTAAACCAGCGAGAGTTGAAATGATCAAACCCAATAGGGCATGAGGATCTCTCTGCTTGTCAAAATAAGAGAGGGAATATCTAAAATCTCCAAAGGAGCTAGAGCGTGAATCTACGAAGAAGGGGGAAGAGTTCCAAAGCCCCAAAATATCAGGGAAGAAAGCGATTTTTTTTATTCTTTTTAAAAAATTATTACTATTATCAGTATGTTTTTTCGTCATCTTCACGTTCGCCATGCGACCCAACTCCAAGACATGAGAAGCTACTTCATCATGTGGCCGGGCACAGCACGATCGACGACTGCTAATGGACAGCGGCACGACGATGGTGGTCTTCGCCATGCAACAACATACACACAACACACCAGTCATAGAGAGAGTTTTGGCAGGAACAAATGGAAACGAGAGAGGGATGCAAGCCTTGCTGCCTCTGCTTCCCTCTACCCTGGGCACCAATATTGGCTTTGTCGGATGTACGTGCTGCAGCCGGATACACAAATAGGGGATGGCAGCCTGGTGTGCGCATGCAAACTGGAGTTGATCTCCAACCCATGCAACACCTTGGCACCAAGACTCAGAACTACAGTCCTGTGTTTGCAACAACCACCAGTGGCGACCCAACCCTGCCCACCAAATTTTGTGGACACAATCGACCCCACCCTCGGCCATGAAAAATTGGGCGGACGCTGTCTCATTTTCCATGTAGCTATTATTTGCATGCCAACTTTGAACAGCAACCGCCCCTCCCACTCGAAACAGTTGCATGCATGCATGCCCTACCAACCCCTCTCGGTCGTGGAATCACTCTCTCTCTCTCTCTCTCTCTCTCTCTCTCTCTCTCTCTCTCTCTCTCTCTCTCTCTCTCTCTCTCTCTCTCTCTCTCTCTCTCTCTCTCTCTCTCTCTCTCTTCCCCCCCTTCGTTTGCTGTTGGCGCCAGTATCCCACCTGATCTCTCTCGCTATCTCTTCCTCTTCTCCCACTCACTCTAGCTGCCATGCAGTCCTCTTGCGATTTACAGCTGCGTAACCTCTCTTTTTCTATCCCTTTGTCATCAAACTGCATCCCAACCACCAGGCCGCCAACCACTCTCATGCAGATGCTACCAACCATACCCACCAGCCCTTGCTTATAACCACAGCTTTTTTGTACACAATATAGCTAGTGTCTCCTTCGCTGATGGATACACACGCACTCCCCAAAGCAAGCATGCAGATGACAGTCAAAACTCTCTGTCTATCTCTCTCTCTCTCTCTCTCTCTCTCTCGTTATCACTCCTCGTTCGTGGACCCAGCCACCATGCACACTTTCAAATGGCTCTGTTGAAGTCCAGAAGCAGGGAGTCATGGCTCTGCCAGTATGCTTCAAGATCCTGCATTTGGGTCAAGACAAACTTCATCGTACGTTGCCTCAGCGACAGCATGAGGGGTGACAAGGCCGAGTTTCCGGGTGCAAGCATATGCATTTCTCGAGCTATACGCATGCTAATGAAGGACGGTCTGCCTAATGCTTCGACAGGAAGCCAAGCCAGAGGAACCACTGTGGAGGAATACCAGTTGCGGGAAGAAGAGGCAGTAAGCTCATCAGGGTTCACGTGACCGAGGTCACTGTCTCCAATCTGCAGAGCGTGAGGGATCGAGCTAGGTTGGTGGCACTCGCTGCCATGAAGAGATTGCAATGGGGTCATAAATAAGGGACTGCAGGAAAATGGGTAGCAATGGAAGCTCTCACAACGTCAAGCACTACTAGTATCAATAGATAATCAAATATCAATTCTTGGCCCCTGCAATTTTCTGTGAAGCAAGCTATTGTGGGGGCTCTAAATAAGAGGGGGCATGTTCGTCAAACTTGTCAATATGATAGACAAAGAGACACTTTAATTTTCTTCACTATAGGTGATCCCATTGATGTCAGCGGTCAATGCAAAAACCCATGCATGAATCAACAGCAACAGTCGTTCAAAGTTCTCGCCACGATGTTACACCATTGAACTACGAGGCAAGGCGAGACACGGGGATATGTCATAGTGAAATTATCCAATGATCCTCAATACCACACTCTGCCATTCACTTCCAAGCTGTCTTGATTTTACTAACCCACAAACCCTTGCTGCTTAATTTTTTGGGATCATTTCCACTCGATGGTGATATTATAGGCATATAACTCTGTAACTCTCAGGGTTTAGAGCTCCACACTAGTCAGTTCAATCCTTGCGACCTACTCTTTGAATTGTTATGGGACATCTATTAAGACGTGTTCGACATCGGCCCACACACAAGCAAAAGTGATACGTATATTTAATCTCCAGTCTCACTCGAATTATCGTACGTGATGATTACCAAAGTCGATCATCGATCATGCCCAACATATTGGCAATGTGCCTTCTGCAAGACGCTCCCATGGTAGCAAAGTAACGCACGATAATCAACACACAGGATTTTATTTCCATGATTATATTTGTCATTGTGCATAAACTCTCTATTGAATTTATTTCTCTCTCTCTCTCCCCCTGGACGACAATTTACACTAGCGGATATGGGTGAGCGATCGTTGCAATAATTTTTGGAACAGCTCGTCATCCTTAGTAAATGTTCCTTTTAGCGTTTATTATTTTGTTTCCAAACATTGGATTAGATTCACAAGGATTGTAACACTTTGGTCTCATTATTCATAGGAATATAACATTTCATTTCGTTTCTCTTTTTCTCTCTCTCCCCTCCCCTCCGTTCCTCACTCAGAATTTGTTACTATGGCTAATAAAATATCTCTATAACGTGACCAGCTTATCTGATATATGTTGTTTTTTAAACAGGGGTTTCCTTCAAATTCTCTTTACTTGGCATAATGGTTCCCTCGATAAATCAATTCCTCTCTTAGAGCTCGAAATACGAAACCCAAACTAAAAGTCATCGATAATTGAAATTTACTTTCACACTTGAAAACAAAAATCTCGTGTAGCCTAGAGCTCTTGAACAAAATTTGGTTTGCAAACATAGATATATAATCATAATAATAATAATAATAATGATAAAATGTATATTTCATTAAAAAAATTTCACATGTTCAAACAATTAGTGTGTGCTTCAATTAGTTTTACAATTGACCAAACGTCATTTTCTTACCCCCTGTTTTTGAGTATTACTATTGCAGATAAAGCTTTGACTATTTGTTTCAAGTCAACGAACTTCCAGTACACTAGTGATTTTATTGCCATTTCTACCTTCCCTAAATATGCTTGCAAGTTTTTGTGAGCATTTATTTTTCTAAATTCTGGTATAAATAGTCATAAACATCCTCCATGTGCAATTGAGTTCAAAGTGTAGCCTTTTATACAATGGTATCCTTAGAGCGGACATGTAATACTGCTCTTATTTTGACATACATTGCATTATATTAAACAGGCTGTCATTCTATTACATACCATATTTTCAAGCACAAAATTACCACATTTTGCAATTGTTGAGTATACTTTCGTGCAAGGGTGATAATGATACCTCCCCCCCCCCTACTTGCCTCCATCAAATACGTCTTTTCTTATTTCATTTCTCTCCATTGTGCTCTACGTTGAATACTCAAACAACACTACTAAAGAAATGGCTTCTGATTGTATTGAAAGAAAATTTCATTGAGATGATTTGTCAATAATCTATTCAGCTACTCATGTGAGCTAAGGTGCTTTGAGTTAGTGAACAAAAAATTGTAAGTACTCTGCTACTCAACTAACTCCAATGTGGTGTCACACAGGTAGTCAATGTTTTGTTTTTATGTCTTGTCTAGTCCATTGGTCACAAGCACACAGATCTGCCGATTTAGGCAGTGTGTCAATGCTCATCTAGTGCAGATTCGCCGATTTAGGCAGCACAACAACAAACTACAAATTCATGCTTTTTGAACTTATATCAAATACAGATTCACTGATTTAGGCAGCATTAGTGCAGATTCGCCGATTTAGGCAGCACGTCGGGTGTAGATTCGCCAATTTAGGCAACACCAATCACAAAATCATGCTGCAAAGACTGGCCACCACTGTAACTGGTATGATTTTGTTACCCGGGTACAGAATGAAAGTGATTTGGATTTGGACTTATATTGTGGAGTTGGAATTGGATTGGGATTTGGTATCTGGTGATTATTACGACAATATTTATGTGATGAGACTTGACATTATGAGATTGATGATGAGTGTGACCAATGATATCCTGATTCATCAAGGTATGACATATACTGCTTATTCTAGTGGTATGGGACACTAGAATAGGTAGTATGTGGATGACGTCAGGCATAAGCAAGGTTGTTTCATTTTATGAATTCTTATTTTACTATGTGACAGTTTCGATACATATTTCTGATCACTATTTTTTGACAAGTATCGTTTGTAGATTTTATCTTCGCAACTGAGGACAGTTGCTTTTTAATGGAGAGATATGTTATGGAATTGATATTCTATTATTTGTTGCAGCTGACAGGTGGAAAAGATTAGACCCAGCTTGGCCTATGCGAATGGATATATATATCATGTACATTTTATTATTCAAGTGCTTTTTTATGAGCTTCGGCCATTTATGACCGGCCGGCCAGTTTGTACTCAATTTGACCATTCAAGAAATCTATAAATAAAATACATGGAAGAGTGAAATGGTCACTCTTGCACGGGGGGAGATTGCACCCAGTGTCTATGTACTTCTTCTCTTCTCTCCCCTCTCCTCTCTCGCCGTACCGGCGTAGCACTCCGCTCTAGGAGGTGCGCCTACACACATTCTCTTCACTCTCTCCAGCTCTCTATCTCTCTTTGTTCGTGTACATCGTTGATTATGTGCTAGTGGATGCGTCAGGTATGCAAATTCGTGTATTTCGTTGTATATAGCATAGTATTTGTATATTTTGCAGGGACGCCACGACTTCCGTTTGTAGCAATTTGGGCTAGAGCATTCAAAGTCTTGTTGGCTCTAACGTCTTATGTAGGGCTTAAAAAATAATAATGCATGACTTTCATGGTATGATTGGGTATTGTATGGAAGATCTTGACAAAAAATTTATGTATACTTTTCATGGTATGACTGTGTATTGTATGAAAGATCTTGACAAATCTTATTTCCAAAATATCACTCATAACATTACGCTTGATGATATTAATATGGGCATTGAAATTATGTCTACCTTTTATTCTTATCAAATTCTTAGGTTTTTCTGATTAATATAGGCATTGAAATTATGTCTAATAAGGAGCAGACAACTTAAACATAGGCCTGTTTATTTGCCTCATGCAAACATTTTGACAGAGCTATAATGTATTGAAAATACAGTCTCCTTCGGCATTCCATTGGACATGGTTTTCTTATTATTGTCTCTAAAATGATCAAGAGTGGAAGATTCCATCCTTTCTCATCTTGGATAATATCTTTTCAATGGGTAGGGAATTGATAGTGGATGTAGGGTTCTGATCAGTTGCCCCCCGACCAGTGACCTTGACAGACAAGGAATGGAACAAAAAAAGATTGAAGCACTTTGATATTGTATAGTATAACATTCAGACATAACCTTCAAGGATATTACAAACCTATTTGTCATGGATGAGCTCCCAAATAATGGTCAAGCACGCATTGATTGGTATAGGAGACAACGACAAGAATCACATGTTCAAAAGTAAGTACTTTTAGATTGAGAATTTTCTTAATGTAAACAAAAAATATTGAGCTATTAGTCTCCCCAATCTCAAAATTTTTTATTTTTTTTTCAAAACATATTAAGGGCATAAGTGAAGGGTAATGGATGAAGGCGGAAAGTCTAAAGACAGATGAAGGTGGAAAGTCAAAAGATGGATAAAGGTGGAAAGCCAAAAGACCTTTTGTGTCCATATAAAGAGGTGTTTCTCTTCTTTTTCATTTTTTTATAGCATTTTCCTTGCTCTCTCTCTCTCTCTCTCTCTCTCTCTCTCTCTCTCTCTCTCTCGCACACACACACACACACAATGTTGTATTCGTCCTTCCCAGCTAATATTGTTGTAAATCTACGCGTCTTGTCTTTTTTTTTTTGAGAATTACCTACAACTTTGAAATTACAACACACACACCCAACCCCCGTAGGTAGAGGCAACCCGACTCTTAAGGTGAGTCTTCCCAGCCGGGTAAGGATGGCCAACCCATCATATGGACTAAGGGAGCAGCCCTTAAGGGCGACATGTCATATGAGCTGTCAAGGGGTTTTGAACCCAAGACCTTTGACATCGGGGGCTCTTGCTCTACCAATTGAGCTAGCACTCGTTGACACGCACCTCGTCATTGGCCGTTGTTACGTGCTATAGACTAACGCATCATTTTTTTGTTGTTGAGGGAATCTTTGAATTATGAATGCCTTTAATTTCTTTGAAGCCATCAGGAATACATTTTAATTGTTTTACTAATTAGCTATATATTACTAATTCTATCAAATTATGTTTAAAGTGATCTACTAGGAATAGCTTTTAATTGTTTTACTAATTAGCTATATATTACTAATTCTATCAAATTATATTTAAAGTGATCTACTAGATAGATAACATCAAAAGGATGCAATAATCAATGTTGATGACCAGAATGACAATATTGTCAAAGTAAGTAATCACAAAAACAAAAAACAAAAGAGTTATAGCAAACCTTTTGAAAGGAAGCTTTGAAGCAATGAAGAATGAGAAGATTGCTAGGCAAAACAATGACCGTGATGAAGAGGCACAAATATGAGATGATTATATTCCATTGGCTACTAAAAAACACGTTGATATAAATGCATTATGATTGATTTTCTCTAACTTCTTCAATTTAATGGAATCTATGTTTATCTTTTATTTTTAAATTTGAAAATACTCGTCATGATGTCATAAACTATTTTGAATGGTAATAACTTTTGTTTTATGTAAAAAATGCAATTATGGATAGCCAATGTAACAAAGATTCCCAAGTGTCTTTGCTTCCACTTGATGAGAACATATTCATAAAATTATAAGATCGCATAATGGATATAAAGAAACAACTATGTGGCTCCAAGATAGAAGAGATGAAAAATTTGCAAGATTATATCACTAACTATTTTGAATAGCTAATAGGTTCAATTGAAAGATTTCAAGTAAATATAAATGAAAAGCATTTATGTATGTTACAATAGCAAGTAACCACATTATCTACAAAAGCTGCTTCTCTTAGAATTACAATAAAACATAAAGAATGCAATTCCAATCAGGGATTTTATATTCACGTGATCACGGGTTTTTTTTGGTATTAACATGTGTGAACATGTTAATCACATATTTACATGATAACATGTTCACAAAAACACCGGTTTTCAGGCACCGGGTAACCGGCCAAAACCCCGTCGGGATTACCATAAGCCCTCGGAGGACCCGTCAGATTTATGCCTTCTCCGGTGAAGCCCGTCGGAGTCGTCAACCGACGGACTACTTATTTCTATATAAACACGCCCACTGGGACCCATGGAAATTTAGTTTTCCTCCTCCTCACAGGTACTAAGAGTGTGTGTGTGTGTACTCGTGCAGACAGCTGCCCAGAGTCGCAGTGCGCGGCTAGTATGGGCAATCTGCCACACGAGGGGTGTGTGTGTGTGTAAGACCAAGCTTCGGAATGGTGCTTATCGTGGGGCACTTGGTCGGTAATGCGGCTGAGTAGTGTCCTATGGTAAGTATGGCACGTTGTAGTGGTACTAGTTGGTAATGCGGCAAGTATAGTATCTTTAGAACGATGTCACCTTCCCTCCCCTTTATCAAATGCGGGCATATGGTCGATAACGCGGCCAAGTTATGTTTGTATCTATTTACTATTTCCATAGATCGGGCGGCACCTTGTTGGTAATGCAACAAAATGGTATCATTCGTTAGTGTATATTTTGTTTGTGCATATTACAACATTTGATCGGTAACGCGATAAAAAATTGTCGTGATTTTGTTTGATGTGAATGATTCATGCAATATTTGGTCGGTAACGCGGTTTAAGTATTGCTTAGATCATTGTTTGATTTATAATTTTGTTCTATACGTATATGAAAATCACTTGTGAAATAATTGATAATGTTTTTACAAATCAACTCTATTTTTTTGTCTACTTCTCAAAATATAAAATAATTCTCCAAAATTCATTGCAATTTTTCAACATAAAAAAATTTCACACATGGTATCAAATTGACACTAATTGAAAATACCATTGTCAATCAGCCAGTCTCTCTCTCTCTCTCTCTCTCTCTCTCTCTCTCTCTCTCTCAAAATCCTTCCTAATTTATACCTTTGCAAAATTCTATTGCCAAACAAGTTTATTTCTCCAATGTCAATCTTTAAAAATTTATAAAAACATTTAAAATTTTACCTTATTGTCTACCTCTTTAGCATTGTGTTTATTTAAATGATAATGAAATGACAATGGATGGATGGTAATTTTAAAAATGCCACTATCAATCAACCACTCTCTCTCTCTCTCTCTCTCTCTCAAAATCCTTTCTAATTTATACCTTTGCAAAATTATATTTCCAAACAAGTTTATTTCTCCAATGTCAATTTTTAATAATTTATAAAAACATTTAAAATTTTAGCTTATTGTCTCTCTTTAGCATTGCATTTATTTAAATGGTAATGAAATGACAATGGATGGATGGTAATTAATTTTTTGTTTGAAGTGTAATTAATGGTAAAGTTATTATTTTATCACTTTTAGTTGAGTGTAGATGATTCTTCATCTTGCTCATGACTCTCCCCTTACCTACTGCTTGGTTGCAATGATTATAAATATATTGCAATAGATGTTTGAAATTATATATTTGACAATAATTGAGTGTCAACTCATCACAATGTAAATAGATTGCAATAGATGATTGACAATGTATGTTTGGCAATGTATGTTTGATGATAATTGAGTGTCAACTTATCATAATGTAATGTTTTGCTTGATTACTATTATTTTGTTTGATTATTGTTGTTTGACATTCAATTATGGTTTTCCTTTGGAAAGATATGTACTAGCTTTGGGAGCACCATTCTATCTACTGAAGAGCGAAAAATTGTCTTGCGTGCCATACGCAAATATGCAATTATTTAGATTTCAAAGTCATCAGAAGATGCCATGAGAAAAACATTGGAATCAAATATTCTCATGCACGATTTTCTTGAGCATATTTGGGACAATTCTCAACGTCGTCTGCAAAGAGAAGGCCATTTTCATCTATGTAACATGCAAAAGTTGACAGATTTTCATTATCAGCATAGAGTTCAGACTATCATAGGAAGTATGTGAGTGGCATATAAAGACTTGAAAGCATTGGCGCCCCTTGAAGCTGATTTACAATGTCTGTGATTATAGGATACAATATGGGGAGAGCAAAAGACAAAGAGAAAGTGCATGAAGGATTTAGATGCAGAATCCCTTCCGAAAAGAGTGCGCATCACACAAGACATAGCTGCAGGGTCATCCGCACATCCGGATGTTTCAAGGACGGGTATAATCATGCGTACACTGTACATTTCTCTGTGCACACATCTCATTGGTGCTCCACATGACGCATTGATCGAGGGGCAAACAATAGGATCAGGCTCATTTGGTGAAGTGAAAGAGTATAAAGTACGAGGTGTTTCTTTTTTTCTTGATCATATTGTCTATTGTGGAAAGAGGTACAAAGGAGATAGCAACACTAAGTTTGAGAGTTTCCAAGCAAAGCAAGGAATGCAAGTATTGCATCCATCAATAGTAAGGTGCATTGCCTTCACTAAAGAATCACCCTAGATTACAATATTCCCTTTCTATAATAGCGGTTCACTTGGAGATATGCTATGTAAGGTGCCTTTCAAATATAGTGAGTTCACAAGAACAATGTATCGCTTGGACCAACAATGGAAGAGACCCCCTCCCATTGATGCACAAATGAGTCATATGCAATTAGAAAAGGTGAAGGAGGTGGTGGTCAATATGCCACATATTATGCATGCTTTGGTAGATGGAATGGTTGTTGCACATAATGCACGCATTGTGCATTGTGATTTGCACCCATTTAATGTAGTGATGGACTTTACCAAAGACTGGAAGGCACACATTGGCATCATCCATTGGGGCTTGCTATTGAGAGCGCCCAAAAAATGAGTTTCTCTTAATTATGTATTTGAGGCAAAAAAAAAAACCCCCAACAAAGGTGGCGGAGGCTCAAGCCTATGCTCATAGAGAGCAACACAAACGGCCATGGTTAGCACCTAAGTTGTATGATCCTTTTTTGGAAGATGCATATACTACTGAAAGCGATGTTTTTGCTTTGGGATATCTACTACAGATTCTTTACGATTTTTGGAAGTCAGTTCAAGACTTGTGGATGGGTGGCACAACCCACAAGAAGGCTACCATGGACATCAATCTTTACAGAGTGAGAAATTGGATGTGTCTGCCAAATCGTGAAGAGAGGAATAATCACTTGTGCAAGTGGTAGAGTTTTTTAGAACACTGAACACTGAGCCGCAAGGGTGCAATGTCCTCTAGTCAAACTTTCTAAATCATTTACTCCGATCGTGTAGTTGAACATGATTTCAAAAACTCTACATCTCAATGGAAGTCTAATGTGCTCTCGTAAAAGAAAGTCTTGTATGAATAGTGTTTTAAGATATTTTCTATCACTCTAATTCGCCAAATTATGTTTTTGGATGTTTTCTATCACTGTGTCTTTAGAAATAAGTTAATTGATGACATGTTTGAGGTTTACTTGTGTTAATTAGATGCTTCTCATTGATTATTGCATCACATCTCTCCTCTTCTCTCATTGATTTTTATTTTTTTTAATGATTGTGATACTTATGTCGTTTGTATTTGTGTAGATGTGGTAGATGCACAAGAGAACAAGCACCATGAACTGGTCAAAAAAGCATATGGACGACTTAAAGCTCTTGCACATGGCTTGACTGCCTGCCAGGCGACCAGAACGGTTGCAGGTTGTCTAGATGGGCAAATCCCAATTATGCCCAGTGGAAGGACATAAATATACAGGTGAAAAAGGACATGATCAAAGAAATATGGCCATGCCCAGAAGGTGAGATTAAGAAGGGTAGATGGAAGGTGTTGAGGTGCACAAACAAGGATATCAAACTTAATGCCGAGCGGATCTTTTTAGAGGTTTATAGTCATCCTCTCCATAATGCATATGCACCCCTCTACTTTGCCAAAATGCTTTATGTGCAGCTTGTCCAAGGATCATCAGTGGATTTTGCTTCCAGGGAAGTCACAATCAGCACTCATGACCTACGTGAAGAGACTGTGACATTCACAAGGGGCAAGCTTGCTCTTATGGTGGAAGGGGCTAGGTTAGAGCTAATCAAGGTGAAAGAAAGCTTAGGGGCAAAGCTTGCAGAGAAAGAGCAAGAAGCAGTGAGATTAACACAAGCGCAAACTCCACCTCCTGGCCAACACAAGGGTAGAAGCAACCCTAACTCAAATCAGTCGTGATGTGAGCAACATGTCTCAACGTTTACATCCTATGCACCAAGGAAATCACATTTCTCACTTTTTGCTACACCCCGATCTTGTGGGGGTCCAAGATGTGGCTACTAGTTCATCTAGCAACCAATGCCCTATGTGCTTCAAAGTATTTGACAATTGGAGCGATCACTATATGCTGCCATGTGACACTATTACCATCTTGTATTTTTAGTGAGACAAATGCAAAATGTTTCTACATGTGCATGTGGTGTAGCAATTTATCAAGGTGTCTGTACTATGCTTGGAATGGCCAGTGAATACAAGACACCAAAAGAACCGCAAGAGGGGACTCCTAGCACAATTCAAAACCTATTTCAAGATGAAAGCTAATTGTAATGTATAATATTTTTGTAAAATGACATTGTACGTACAATATGAATTTCATCAAAGTTGTCCTTCTTCCTCTATGTCATCATTATTGTCCAAAATTCTTTCGTTGTCTACTCTATCACATGCTTTGATGAGCTCGTCTGAGTCAGCATCGAGATTTTCTTCTAGCTCAAGGCTTGTGCACAATGTAGGTCCAATGTCAAAGTGCTCATCTTTCACATCATCAAATTCGTATAGCCATCACAACATACCTTCTTTATAGCTTTCACTTTCAATATGCCGTAGGATTTTTTCATTGCAATACATGTAAACAATCTTATCTTCATGATAGGTAGGTAGTCAATTACAAGTAGTGTTGTGAATGTAATTATATATGCTCCAGTTTCTTTTCAAACTTGAGTTTGAAGAACACTGACTTAGAACCTTCATCACAAGATTACGTACCAAAGCATAGTGTTCACCACCATTCATCATCCACCACTTACATGCAGGTTGCTCTTGTGCCATTTGCTGAACCAGAGAATTTGAAAATAGACCTTCCTTCAATCAAAAGGAAGACGTTTCCTTTATGCACTTTACACGATCATCAACATCCGGATAGAAAGTGTTTACCACCTTGTGGAATTATTGAACCACTTCAACATTGGACATCAAGTCCATTTCCAATATTTAGGATCTAGCATGTAAGCAACACAATGTAACGATGTATGCGCTCCAATCCATCTACTATGAAAGTACTTCAAGAGGACCTTTCTTTGTCGGCTAGAGAATGTCACACGCCAATCCTTTTCCACCATCAAATTTTTAAAATTTTCAGGACATTCCAGACTCTGTTGGACAATCCACCATTGCATCCACATTTTTTTGAGATTTGGCGCCTTTTGATCAAGATTACGTATGGCATACATTACAGGGGTCATTACATGATAAACATCCATTAACTTCTCCACCAAGTTCATTTCGTAAGCGATGTCTTCAAATATTTGAGTTTTTGTTTTACTTTTTTGTTTTGAGTGCTTTCCCAATCATGAAATGTCATACATGTAAATGTTTCACAAACTGCATCTTTATTTCGGAGAAGTGACTCAAGGGTGTATAAGTTCGTACAAAACCTTTTCCCTACAGGTAGTTTTAACATAACTGACATTTGAGGAAAAAACATATCCAATACTCTTTGTCTTTTTAAAATAAATCTAACAAGCTGACGAGCAGTATCGACAATAGATGCAAACCACGTGGTATCATCTTTTTTATACCAATCTTTCAATACAAGATTCAAATTGTGTGTATTGCAACTAGCAAGAAAATGCACGGATATTGTCGCTTCAAGATTCTGCCGGCACTCTTGCAATTCTTTGCATTGTCCATCACAATCTGAACTACATTTTTGGGACCCTCTTCTTCTATCACAGAGGCAATGAAATCAGTAATATAGCTTCTAGTTTTAATTGAACAAGCTGAATCCACAGCACGGAGAAAGGTCTTGCCTCTAGGTGAAACAATCATTATATTAATCAATGGTTTTCTTTGTACATTGGACCAACCATCGCTAAAAATACTACATCCAAAAAGCTCTATGTTGCTAAGAATTATTCTTTGTACACGTTCTTTTACTTGAGCATAGCATTTCTCTAATAGATCGTTGCGCATAGCATGATATGTAGGTGGTGAAAATCCAGGTCCAAACTCAACAATTTTTTTCTATGCTCTCTTCCAATGTGCATTGTTCACCATCATCATAGCACTCGCTGAAAAGTAAATCGCCTCAGCAAGAGCGAGTTGTGCATCATCGAGCAAACCATTACGGAAGCTTTCTTGCAATGAAGTTTGGCACATGGACACTTTTCCCAAGTCAAATTGACACCTTGATGAAGAAGCACTGGGTAAATTGCCTTCTTATTGCATATTGGCATTTGGAGTGCAAGCCGGTGATGCTTCTGGAGTTTGTTAATTGGATCCTTGGTGTTCTTGTATCCGTGAAATATTAGCTGTGGTGGACGTGTAATGATTCTTTGCTTCTTTCTTTTGAATTTCTTCCCTCAAGCGTTTGGCCACCGTAGTTGCACTAGGGTGGGTACATGTGCGACCCGATCGGCTATGGATTCACCGCAGTTGCACTAGGTGTTGGGTACCTGTGGTGTTGCTCAAATGCAAAAGAATTAAAGTAACTCCAATTGTGTTTGTAAATCTGCGAGGTATTAGCTATGAACCACACTCTGCCCACAGTTCAAAGAATTGAAGACTAGTGGCTGAATAGCCTTAGGACTGCCTATAAGGAAAGATGACCATCCCTAAAAGGACTTTCTTTTTCAAAGGACGCTCCTAGCCAACCAAGAGTTCTATGAGCACTTTAAGGAAAGATAGAATGCCCTAATGAAGGACAATCTTCCCAAAAAGCGCAAGATTAAGCTAACCAGCAAGTTTTATAAGTAGAAAAATTGCCCACTAGTGTTAAGGCATTTCCTAGTAAACCCACGGTTATTGGTGTTTTCTCGGTGGGGCCTTCTGGGTATGAATAATACCCGATGGGCCCCGTTAAAAAAACACCAATAACCGGCGGGTTTATTGGCAGAGCCTATTTGGGCCGGTTGGTTCTCAAACCATGTGAATTTAAGATGTGATCACAACATATTTTATGATAATAATATGTTATATTCACGTGATCACGTGCTTGTGAACACATTTCAAAAATCTTTGATTCCAATCAAAACGACTAATATTGTTTTTTATTTAGAAAATTCAAACTTGATGTGATAAATAAGCTTTAACACTAGGTTGGTAATGGGACACTTTTATGTCTTGTTAAGTGACCATTTTCCTTGAATTATGTCAAGAGTTTCAAAATGGATTTTGAGGTGCTATCTGTCTAGAAAGTTGTCTCACGAGCTGAAAAAAACTCTACATTTTTTTGGAATATCAATTCCATCTTTAACCTTGTCCTTGCACAACATTTCACAACCTAAACTATGTGAAAAAGCGGATTTTGTTTTTGGCTTTTTTCAACTTTTTGCAACTATACCACTCTAGAATTCATGTTTGTGAGGTCTATAATGCTAGAGAACTATCTTTAGTAGTTCTCAACATGTCCTGATGCTTCTAGGGAGAAATAAATGTTAAAGTTGTAAGTTATGACCAAATTACAAAAATTGTCAAATCCTGTTTTTTAGACAATTTTAGCTCTTCTATGATTTTTTTGGTGGCTTTCATGATATCCAAATGCAGTTTTGATTTTCTATGTCGCATATTGTAACATAAAGCTAATATTCCTTGAGTTTTGGGGCACCTAATACCCTATTTTGCGTAGTAGACAACAATGGTTGATTTTTTCAATTATAGAAGAAAACGAAACGTTCTAGTATATCAAGTATAGCTTTTTCAATATTGTCAGTTTCTTGTGAAAACTACATGCATTTTGTAGGTAGTAACCATATCTAGTCATAAGGATCAAATTTGGCTAGATATTGAATAATTTCTATGGGATTCTACAACTCATAATGTTGAATTTAGTTTTTTCATGTTTGCTGTATTTAGCACTTCATCTTTGTCCCCAAGATTCCCCTTAGTAAGAGATGTATTATTATTTTGACATGATCCATGGCTCCTTATGAACCTAAAGGACAATAGGGAACTAAGAAACCATGCATATATTATTTGTATTGAGCGTGGCTATAGAAACTTTGATGATAGGTTTGCAGAATGGTAAAAATTCAACTTTTTTGTACCTATTTCTTTTGGCAAAACAAAAAATAGTGAGTGAGAAGGAATCATATGTTCTGATCACCAACCCATTGAAGTTAACTAGGGAATTTATCTCAAGTCCTACAAAAATCCCTAATCTTATTTTTATGCAACAAAACGTAAGAAATGACTGTTTTGATGAAAATGTACTGGTCCATCAACTTTGAAGGCTTGGTGTGACCAAAAGATGAGAAATTTTACAAGTTTCTTATTTTTTCCATGGGTAGTAGGCCTTGAACTATAACCTCATGAAAGGATTTTACAAAATGAGTGGATCTACTATGGTTTTGGAGGTTTTTTTCAAAACCCTGAAAGGACACTTTTATGTCATGTTAGGTTACCAACCTAGTGTTAATCAAATAATACACATTTTTTGGTCCATGTCAAGGAATCTTCAACACAAATTCAAGAAATTTCTTTTTTTTTTGAAGCCATTAGGTGGAGTAGTTTTAATTTAAAATATAGAATGTATAATATATAATTTTACTTAATTTAAAAGCATGTATTAATTTGTTTTACTCTTTCTCTATCTTAGTATCTTTCAATTAATTTGTTTTACTCCTCTTGTTTCCTTATATTTTCTCATTTGGAACCGGCTAATTTGGAGATAAATTAAGGTTCACAAATCACCTTGAAAGTGCTTTTTGTTCTCATAATTTTCAAAGTGATAGTAATGTATCTTGCCCTAAACAAGACTAATCAATATGCGCACAGATTGATTGTAGGATCAATTATCCTTGTTGATCCATGCAGAGGTGCAAAATCAATCACCAAAAATATGAATCCACCCCTTGCATGACGACGCTGGAGGCATCCGCACTGTCAAAGTCCCCTTGCACAGACCTTTGAACACTCAGTGGGCTCAGTCGTACAAAAAACCTATCCACTCTTGATGACGCGATTCAATACTTGAGATTGCATCCGCCATCTAGATGCCATGTCCATTGTCGATCCCTTCACTTGTCTCCTATGTTACATATAGACAAGGGTTTCCAATGATTGAGCACATCTTTTGATGTGGTGCAACTTGATAAGACCTCTCTCTCTCTCTCTCTCTCTCTCTCTCTCTCTCTCTCTCTCTCTCTCTCTCTCTCTCTCTCTCTATGTGCATGCATGTTGATTAGTTGAGGATCAAGATCTTATCCACATGTGACTAGGCTTAAACTCCTCCCACTGTGAATTGGCACATGTGCCCCCCCCCTCTCTATCTCTAGTTGACAGTGCCCAAAAAAGACCTAGATTTAGTGTAATCTTTTTTTAAAAAAAATATAGGTGGAAAGCCTTTAAATTTTCAAACATTTTAGTGTATCTTTAGATGATGCCTCAAAATTCTGTCCAAAACCTTTTGATAATTCCCGCCTTAGGGTTTTCCAAGGTTTTGGAAATCTCTCTTCCTTTCTCCCTCTCTTTACCTTCTAGCTACTTGAATTGGAGAACTAGCCCTTGGAAGGTTTTAGGTATTGATTATGCTGCTCACTCAAGGTTGACAAGAACTTGATACTCGAGGCTTCCAGTAATAGCTTGATTTTCAAAAAGACTTGATTCTCCACCTTGGTCGTCATTTTTTCCCTTGAATAAGAAAATTTACAATTTTCATAATTAAAGGCTTTGGTTTTATATGTGTGTGTGTGTGTGTGTGTGTGTGTGTGTGTGTGTGTGTGTGTGTGTGTGTGTGTGTGTGTGTGTGTGTGTTTGTGTGTGTGTGTGTGTGTGTAGGAGTCTATACAAGAAAAGCCCGCATTATTGCAAAGCAAGTGATCTTGAGAGGTGCCCCATAATACATCTACCCATGCCTCTTTGGTGATGGGTGGTGAGTATCTTCTCTCTCCCTCTCCCTCTTGAATAACAGGTTGTGAGTTCAAAAGACTCATCAAAGAAATCTTTGAGGCCTCTTGGGATTCTTCTTGCGATGTTAAAAGTTCTCTTCTTCTTCTTCTTCTCCCTCTCTCTCTCTCTCTCTCTCTCTCTCTCTCTCTCTCTCTCTCACACACACACACACACACACACACACACACACACACACACACTCAAAACACACATACACAATACACACACATGGGTTGTTATCTCTCCTTTTTGGAAAGGAGCAAGCATGTAAAGGATCAATAGAGGAGGATGAAGAAAGGAGGATGTTCCATATCTTTCTCTACCATTCTCACAATTGGAATGGGGAGAACTTGCAAGCAATGCTACAAATTTTTATTGTGGCTTTATTCATCTAGCAAGCATGTGTTTTCTAGGAGGCACTAGTGTGTGGGGTGTTGGGTGATTTCAAAGAAAGGCCATAGGCTCATAGCATAGTAGAGTTTGAGTAGTTGTGTTACAAGAACTTATTGCTTAGAGCTATGCTACTTATTGTGCCTTCTAGGTGCAAGCATAGGCAAAGGAAATCAAAGAGAGACTATTTCTTTTGATTCAATGAAAAAAACTAGAGGTTTTATTTCTTCCATTTTGTACGTACCCTACAAAAATGCAATCTAATAGTGACATTCCTCATGCAATACCCATCAATGACTTCTTGTGCTTTGGCATGTCTTGAAAGTGTATACATAGGTGATTGAATTTGGAGAGAAGTCGTGTCTTTACTTTTTACTAAAAATAGCATGCATAGTTTTGTAATCATAGAAGGATAGCAAAACACACTTGAACAAAAATTCTTAAATTGTTCATGTATGGATAGAATCGACTCAGCTACGGCATGGAAACATCTCACATGAGAAAGAGAGCACCATTGATGAAGATGAGGAAGTGGACTTATGAGCCTATGAAGATAGTATGAGTGAAGCCATGGCATGGGCTTCTCCCTTTTCTACTCAACCTCTTATTCTCAGCACGCACACACACACACACACACACACACACACACACACACACACACACTATTAGCATGAGATCTATACACACACACACACACACACACACACACACACACACTCTTCAAGATTGACTTGGATTATCAAGTATCTTTATATGGCCCTGGTGTTTTTTTGACTCAAATCATACTACTAGCTCTTAAAACTCATCCGAGTCAAACCACTTGGTTGTTCTCTTAAAAAATTTTAGAACCTCCTTGAGCGTCTGAACCTACAAGAGATGATCGAACAAGTTTTTAAAAAAAACTCTCTTGGTGTGAGACTGAACCCATGGGGTCACCTACTGTTTAATACTGCCTTTATTTTCCCTCTCTCTCTAACCTTGGGAAAAATCTAGCTCTCCTCCCCATCTCTATCGTATCTGAGAAGATCAAGTAGGCCCATTGCGAGGGTGTCCTGACGCACACAAACTTGTTGTACATCACTCTCTCTATCGTGAAGGATTGTCTGGTGATTTTCTTGTCTCTAGGTCAGATGGACTCGGGTATCAAAACCATTATGCCTATCACACTATGTGGTACTCTTCCCCTTGGTAAGGGTCGCCCTTTCATCTTTGACTATTTATTAGTCATGCTTCAATGTAATTTGCACTCTACTTGCGCTGCAGGCCCTATACTATCTTCTCTCAAATTGAATGGACTATGTACAAATACTTAGATGATCTCGGAAGCAGTAGGGGACTTCACACTCTTGCTATAAAACAAGGTGAGGGACATTGTATCCCTCACTTAGCTTGGTCAAATTTTGTGTTTTTTGTTCCACGTGAGTAAAAAAAGAAAAGAGAGTGAGTGAGAAGGTGTAGATACTACCATTGCTCTGCTTAAAATGAACATCTCAAAGCCTCAGGCTGACCTGGAATTAGCCAATACGGCTATTGCATCACAGTTTCTTCCCTTCTCACTTAATCTCACCCAGATGTTTTTGGAAACTTGCTATCATGGACTGTCTACTATTTTTTAGGAATTTATAATGATGTGTTTTTTAAAATGGGATTTGAATTACTATTGAAAAAGTGCTACTTGAGGTGATTGCAAGAAGGTTGACTGGTTAAAAAAAAGTGGGGTGATATCTTGTTCTACTTAGGGAGTACATGCCTGGGATTTCACTATAACTGGTTGAAAGCTAGTTTTTCCTTTCTCAATTACTCTGGCCATCTAGCTTGTCGAGAATGTTTACTGTTTGAATAAAAAGATAATCTTCTACTTAGAATGTTGTATCCAAAAAAAATGGGATGTGAATTAATTAGTACACCTTTGTGAAGAATGAACAATGCCGGGGTCTCTTGTCTAATGATAGTCTGAGATATCATGGCTCGATATAGGCTACTGACTTTGGTTGTTGGTTCCTACTATTTTTATCTTTGAGGATAAGCTAAGTGATGATAGATCATATGCTGGATTCAATATACTAAATTCTTTTGGGCCAACACTCTTGGCTTGGTAGAAATTTTAGATTTTACAACTAAATGATTACATTGAGCAGATCAATTGGTAGTTCTATCATCCTACTAGTGATTATTGTATGGTTTTGGCTGGTACCTAAACATCGTGATCAGCTTTTGTTAAAATGAATACTTAAAGTAGCAATCTATTTACTTTTTTACTGGCCTTTTAGTGGTAATTTTATAGATAATCTTGTAATTAAATCATCCTAAAAAACTCCTATTTTTTCTACCGCAAAGAAAGTAAGTAGAATAAATGAACAAAAAAAAGGTTGAGAATTGGCATGGTGCTTGGCATAAGAGCGTAGGTTTGGCTTGTATATTGGTTCATGGTTCATCTGTTCATTTACACTCTAGATAGTTGCTAATCTTATAAATTTTAAGTGTGACATGGATAACGACTGATAGTATTTTCTTACACCTGCCATTCGTAGCCAAGTCTAACACATTCTATTGTCTTATCTACATGAATACTTGTGAGAATGTTATCCTTGCATAAACTGGTCTAGCTTGGCCGTTGTCTGACTCTGAAGACTATTGATTGTGATACTTCCCACTTCCTCTTGCTCATTTATATGGAATTACTAGGATGGATCCTCATCCTTACTATGTTGTACAAAAATGATTCTAATACTGATTTTTTTATATATAAATCATCTTCTAGTGTCTTAAGCCAGTGGTCTCTAGAACTTTTGGTTCTTTTGTGTATATATATTAATTTTAATAGAACAACACACACATCCTAAACACAAGGGCCTCCTAGTTTTCGGGGAGTACCGAGATGTTGGCTATAGCTTTAATTTTTCCTATAGGATTAGAGTAACCCACTGTCGGTAATTCCTTACTTGGTTGACAGGTGTGTTAGGTGGTTGTTCTTTGACTATAGACTGGGTTCTTGCTCACGGCTATTGTAGTCTTTTGTCTTAGCCAGTTCTAGGTTGCATGCTAACCCAGTGTCACTTTTCCTTAATACTTTTTTTTTTCTAGAAAAGGCTTTTACTTACTTTCAAGAACATATTTCTTATAGACAAACTGCTCCAATGAGGATTATCTACAACCCCAAGAAGCAAGAAAAAATCATTGAACACATTAGACACTATCTAGAAATACATCCCCCTCATGTCTATCCTCCATGTAGGACTAGACCCTACCTTGATAGAAAAGCCAAAAATAAGAAGATTAGCTATTCTAATAGCTTGTTGATTATGGTTCTAATCCACCACTATTTTGTTTCAAACATTGGCCCTCTCTCAAGGTCTTGAGCTTGCTTTTGAGCCTTTGTATGTTGCCTGATCTCTTGTCCTACGTTGTATTAATAGCTTGGAAGCTTCATAGCTAATCTATGAATCCTCCTTCTCCGCTGAAAAGAAGTCGTCCATTTTGCACATGCCATCTTTTAATGATTGGGTTAAAATCCTTGTAGCTTTAGACAAAGAACATGAGGAAGGGTGTGCTATGATTTTTGATTTCATTTCTTAGCTCCCTTTGTTGGCTCAACAATATAATCAGGAGTTGGCTCTCTTTTTCTCTTCTGGTGCAGAACCTGCCAATTTCCTAAAGAAATTATGTGGCTTCAATCCTGCCTTCGTCACAAAAGTTGCCACCCCCATTGTTTCTCAATCCAGAGGGATTTTTTGCTGCGATAAAGCTACCTTGGAAGTTGTCAAAGGATTTCAAAACAATCTTTGCACCTTGAGTGAATCGACTCTTTTAAAAATGGTACCTAAAGTATCTAAAGTCTTCCCCTTTCTACCAGTCAGAAAGATCTAATTGGAGTCCTTCGAAGTCGACCACCAACTTTGGGTCTCACCTAATAAAGGCTTTTTGGTGCCTATCCTTAGTGAAACTTGGGTCTACTACCAACCTTCCGGCTGCCACGATTGAAGAATGTTGCCTAAAAATCCTAAAAGGAGGACACTTTATGGATAAAGGGGAGCTCATAAAGGCACCTTTTAACCTCAACTTTTTCGATCATCCAAAGTGTGCTTCTAATGCAGGGCTTTACATTCACACAAAAGGGATCATGGACTTCTCCAAAAGAAACCCTAATTACTATACAAAATCAATTTGGAATGTGTAGAGACCTTACTTAAAGTGTGCATGTAAATTCGTAGACCCAAAAGCTACTTGTGACTCTAGCATCATGTGGTTTGACCACACGGTTTGTTACATCTTGAATCATCTTGAGATACCTTTTCCTGAGAAACCTATAGATTTTCATCTCTCACTTTTTTTCTCTTGGCTTGGGGGAGAAGTTGGCTCCCTCGGGATAGCCCAAACTTCCTTCAACACTTTTAGAAGCATGATGCTTAGTATTCTCAAAGAGCTAAAGTCTAATGAACCTGGTACTTACCTTACTACCTATGCAAATTATAAAGGTGTTAAGATTGCTACAGTTAAGGTTGTGGTGTGGAGAGTAAGAGTTGGAGTGGTAGATGCGGTGAAAGAATAGTTTGAGAGTCCGTGGGAGACCAGGAAGCAACCGAGACACCAAAATCACCATCTCACATGATGAGTAGGAGTAGGGTAAGTAGGACATCATGATTTATGATCTGGAGCACTTCATGTAGGTTATAAGTGCTATTAGGCTCATCGATGAACTATAAAAGACGATAAATTGTGTTTAGAAGTTGAATTGAAGTCCAAAAGTTTTTGTGATAATTGCTGAGATATCTATAGAGCATAGGGAAGCCCACTGGTAGAGAAAAATTAAATTCTAAAACAGTAGACATCCTACGTGTAGGATGTCTACAGGGTGATCTGGCAAGAATTTTGAGAATCTGAGTCGACCTGAGTTTTATCATATTTTACCTGTATTTTCATGACCCGAGTATTACCCCATTTTACCCGATTTTACCCTATCTGAGATATGGTCAATCTTCCACTTTCCAGGTAGGTTTTACCCTATTTTCACCTGGAAAGTGGAAGATTGACCATATCTCGATAGATTGTGTCCAAAAGACAGGAATTGCTAGACATCCTACCCAAATTGTGCCAAGGCATAATTGTGAGACCAAAACCATAGTATGTCTTCATGTGCATGATCTACATGATTTATTGAGTGCATGTGAAAAGTTTCATCTCAATTGGGTGAGAAAATTGGGGTTTAAGCAGACTTTTTGACAGACAAAAGGCCAGAACGTCTAAGTTTGGGGTCTTTTGACATTCAAACACAAATCTAAAAACATCAGGGAGCTCAACACATCAAGGAAAAGCTGTGGGCCAAGTTGGGTCAAAATCTGATGCAAAAGACATCCTACGCGTAGGATGTCTAATGCATGATTTAAAGCCTAAAATTATATTTGGGACATACCAGGCTCTCATATAACATTAGACAAACCTCCTAGTCAAGTTTAGTCCAATTTGGAGTTGATTTGGCTGGTGAATTCATCAGAACGGACATTAGGCTTCTGGAACAGATTTCTGATTAGTTGACCAGCTTATAGGTGTCCGATCCAAAAAGTGAGAGCATCTGTGAGCTCAGCACATCAAGGGAAAGCTACATTGCAAATTCTAGTTGAAATAGAGGAAAAAGAAATCCTACGCGTAGGATGTCTACAGGGTCATTTTTAGGACAATATTAAACTGTGGACACCAGGAGGTTCTAATTGACTTAAAGGTTCCACAACTTCTTTCAGAAGTGAAATTGGACTTTGTTTGACCTGATTACGGAGAAAAGACGAGAATTAAGACATTACCTCCAGACTGACAAACACTTGGGTGGTGTAAAGTTCAAGATTAGTTGACCTAATCAAGAACATCAGAAGTATATAGAGTACAGTAGTGGTTGGGATTGACCCTCCAATTATACCAATCATTACTAGGACCACCTCTAGCGGTTAAATTCTTTGATTCGATTGCCGAAATTAAACGCTTGTATACAAGTATATTCGGCAGTGAAGCAAGAAGTTGTGCAGAAACCGATCCCTTACCAGGTAAGTGGTTGGATTTGTGATAAATCGCATTGCTAAGTTTGATGAATTTAAGATCAGGAAGACCCATTCCAAGAGACCAAAAAGTGGCAGGTGATTAGGATAGTTTAGTATCCACTGAGGAGAGTGTAACTCAAGCAAGGCTAGATCCATTAGCCCCAATCATTGAGGAAGGTAGTGATACTGACAATTCATCAGACAAGTCCTTCTTCATGATGGGTAGTCAACAACCAGGAGGCTTCTCCGGTGAAGGACCAATGTTAGGAGGAAGCACCTCCCAAACCCCTTTGAACAAGGACAAGTTCACTATAATCTTCTTAGAAGGAACAAACTGTCGGGGAGCCCTGGTTTATTCTGACTATTGGGGATGCAAGTGTATTTGTATAGAGGAATGGCCTTCTCAGAGACTGGAGATAATTCAAGTCTATGATGATGGAGATAGATTCCGAGATGAAAAGGGAAACCACTATCTGATAGTTAGCAACCCTGAGGATTACAACAGGTATGGAGATAATGTGGCAAAAGGAAAAATGGTCTCAGAAACTCAAGAGCGGCCCCCTAAAATTGATCGACCTAGAGCTCTTTTTATGTATGACAAAAAAACAACCAGAGTCTTTACCTATATTGAGAATGTGGGAATTTACAAGCATGAGAGCGAGGGAGTAGTCTCTTATTTTCGATGCAAAGAACCCTACCCAAATGAATTAAGCGATGACAAGGTTCTTTACTTGTTCTCTTATGAGATTGCTATGGGGAAGGATATCAGCAAGAATATAAACAAATTCTACCAGAGGAGGTAGATAAGGCAACAGTTCCAGAAACATCAACATATGCCTCCAAAGAAGTACCAAGGTCCACCTATACCCCTAGCAAGTCAACAAATCCATTTTCAGAAGAGTACAATGCAACATCACACTCTAACCGGCAACATACTTTCAACCAACAGGCAACCCAACCGTCACTGCAGGCATGGCTTCAACAAAATGCAGCATCCAAAGAAGACCAAAACAGAGGTGGTTATCCAGCCGCACGAGGGCTAAGAGATTTACAAGAACCACCACTCCATTCACAGTATCAAGGCGAGAGTAAGCTGAAAACTCAAGAGCTGGCAGAGCCCAGAAGACAACCCATAGAACAAGAACAAAGAGAAAGAGTTCGGAGAGATGAACCACCTCTTGCAAGAACCGTCAAAAATTATGGCTTAGGAGTACCTCTGGGAGAGGAACCCTCCCACTATCGAAGGCCAGAAGAGGTATATCGAGGAGGACGAGGAGAACCAATGATGAGATTTGTAGACCATTGTAGAATTAGACCTTCTCAAGTGCAAAAATGGGTAAACAAGAAATACACGGGAAACAGAGATCCTAGGGATCATGTAGCAGCCTTCGCGCATGTAATTAGAGATGAAGAAGTTTTGGATTTCCCTACTAAATTTGCAGGGTTTGGAATTACCCTAGAAGAGGATGCCTCCACTTGGTTTGATTCTGTGGAGGAGTGTTTGGACTTACCCTAGAAGAGGATGTCGCCACTTGGTTTGATTCTGTGGAGCGTAGAGATTTTGAGTCTATGGAGGAGGTTTTTGACAAGTTTATTGAGGACTTCTCACAAAGGGAGATAGCTCATAATACAGTCTCACAAATCCATAAATTCAAACAGAAGGAAGGGGAATATGTGCGAAAGGCAGACCTACGACTAAAGAGATATGTGAAGTTCTGCCCTGTGGAAGAACTACCAACCTAGTCCAGACTTATGCTTATATTTATTCAAGGACTGAGAAACGCAGATCTCCAGAAGGACTTACATATGAAGAGGAGCACAACGTTAAATGAGCTAACTAAGGAAGCTCTTTACCTTGTAGACAATTGTGCGGTCTACAAGGAGGGTGAGTTCAAGGATCTTGAGGATGATTCATCCTCACAACAAAGTGGAAGCAATTCCACTAAGTCCGCACAGAAGGGAGAAGTAGTTGTAAGCCAGGAGCAGCTTGTGGAAGAAGTGCCAAAAAAAATTAATATGTATGCCAAGCCTAAGGCCAAGCAGACGCAGTGGTGTGTAATTGAACAAAAATGGACAAACCATGTGACGGAGGAATGTTATTTAACAAGAGATATGTGAGAGAGCGACCTTATACTCCCCAAGCTCAAGTAGCATCTCCTCAAATCCCATCGATGCCTAGGTATCAAGCAGGTAACCTACAAGGACCTGTAGGAGTTGAAAGAACACAACCAGTATTGGGGCAACAACCACCCCTACCAGGAGTACAATCGGTCGGCATAAGATATGCACCAATGTTAAATGAACCAGAAGAGAAGGCTTTGGTACCCATGTATGCATATTACAAAGATCCCAATGGATATGCACCAAATCATGTCTATTATCCACCTGAAGAACCTAAGACGCAAGAAACTTGGAGCATGGTTGGAAGTACAGGACCACCAACAACTTCCTAGGCTGCAGGAGAAGGAAGATACATCTTGGATGAACGAACACTGTTGTTCATAGCCAACGGAGGCATGGGCACCTCAATAGCCTAAGGGACCCTGCTACAAGTGTGGTGGAGATTGGCTAAGGGACTGTCCTCACGATGAAATCATTAGAGTCAATGCGTATTGCACCGAGTGTGGGATTACTCACTTGATTCCTGATTGCCCTAAGAACCCGGGCAAAGGAACAAAAACTACTTTGAACATGTTAGAAGCAATGCCATCTAGTAGGGGGTCAGAAAATGAAACAGTAATACCTATTCAAGCAGTCACAAGGGCACAAGCTCAAAGAAGAACAAACGAACCCATAATTGAAGAGCCAAAGGCCGATGCCCCTAGTGCAGAAATGAAAAATCAACAAAGAACTTGGAAAGCAAGAAAAGCTCGTATGAAAGCCAGGAAGGACCGAGAGCAAACGGCTCTATCCGAGGAGCTAAAACACACAAAGGATAGATTGGAGCAATTAGAGGATCTAACTAGTTTAAGTTCACACACTGCTGCAACCATAGGGTCCAAGGAAATAGTGGAACCCAAAAGTGCAGGACCGAGAGGATCAGTACTGATAGAAAAGTAAATGAGCAGCTTGACGCACTTTTAAAAGCATACGAAGCCAGACTCAAAAACAACCAAAATCAAGAGCAAAGATGGATGACTTATCCATATGGGGAACTAGAAAAACAGAGGTTGGAAATGTGTCGAAAGATGATTGAAACAGCCCAATCCTTGATAGAAAACCCACTCGGTAAACCTGCAAGTTGGCACGAGGTGCCAACTCCAATCCCTATCACACCAACTCTAGAAAAACAAGCAAACACAAAGGAGGGACTCACGACTGCCTCAGAGTCTAAGCGAGAACCTATCATAGTGTCAAATACAACAGATGAGACATTTGATAATTTCCAACCCAAAACATCGGCGGGGATGGGTAAAGAGTGTGACAGTCTAGATGACCTGTGGAAGAAAATCTGGGAAGCAAATGAAGCTAATGCGGTAAACTACCAACTAAATCGCGCGGGGAAGGAGAAAAATGAGATCTTACCTCTCATTGAAGAATTTGAGGCAAGATCACAAATGAACTTTGATATGCATTTAGAAGGGGGGGACCAGGGGTCAATTAGCTCGGGGCACAACCAACCTGACTCGCTAAAAACTCTACCCTCTTATCTAGGGGATTATGAAGCTAAGTCTGAAGTGAGATAAATCCTATCTAAAAGACTTTCTCCCAACATAGTAATGGATTCACAAGGGTTGATTGAGTTATTGTCTACCCCTGTGGCATGCACAATCACATTAGCCGAACATGTGGACCACAATAGGCAAATGCTTAGAAAGATTTGGAGTAAAAGACCCTACCTCAAGGATTAAAGAAGGGATCAAAGAACTGGACAAGCCTCAATTGAACACTAGGGCTGTACCTTTAAACAAGGTTGGAGAGTATTGCGAGGGAGAAGGTGGAAATACCACACTACCAGTAGAATTCTAGGGAGTGGTATCCAAGGCTATTCTCGACAGTGGAGTGGGAGTCGCTATCGCCACAAAAGAAATCTGGAAAAAATGGGAAAAACCGGCTTTGAGAGCAACCATAATGAAATTACAACTGGCAGATGGGTTCAAGGAAAAGCCTCTAGGACTTTTAGAAAAAGTAATTGTCACCTCTTGTGGAATCGAGTATGAGCATACATTTGCAATAGTTGATTTCGACAAAAAGAACAATTACAAGATCATCTTGGGAAGACCGTTCATGAGACAATTAAAGATGGTACAGGATTGGGGTTATGACCACATATACCTCAGGCATGGGGAGACTACAACCAGAATATACCTAAAAGACCATAGTTACAAGGATGTGAAATAGACACCAGTGGCAGAGTTTGATTCGACTACATTGTCAAGGTCCGAACTCCTAGCATGGTTAGGGCAGAAAAAAGAGCTATGGATGTGTGGAGCTTCACATTGTGGGAGCTTGAAAAGAGAGGAATGCATCTTAGAAAGAGCTATTGAAGACAAGGATTATATTTCGGAACCTTTTCCCGAAGATGTATTAGAACCTATGGAATGGGAACACATACTAGCAACATTGGACGTCTGTACCATTACAGATAGCCCAACGATAAAATTTTGCGATAATGACAGCTATGATGTGCTACCCTATTACATGGTAAACCTTGTACCAGTAGGAGATGAGAATGTAGACTCACTAGAACAAGAAGAGTTTTATAACTCCTCTGAGCATCTGGAATGAAGTAACGATGCAGATAATGAGTGTTCAGACAACTCAAGTGAGAGCAGGGAAACAACCGCAGATATCAAGTTTTATGATTTTGCAAATCAACACCCTAGACGCCAGGAATGCTATAGAAAAAAAATAGCAGAAAACAAGATTAGAGAAAACCTGATGCCCAGGATAAAAGATAAAATGCACTATCTAATGCTATTCAAGGCAGAGGATTGTGTAAAAGACAAAATATTAGGGAGATTCTCAAGAGTTCGAAGGGAAATGACCCCATGAGGACATAAAACAAGCACGAAAAACTAAAACAGAAACAAATTCAAGAAAATCTCAACAATCAAAACGTGAAAAGACAAAAGATCCAGAGTGGACCAAAATGGAGCGTAAAAAGAAATACCAAGAACTTAAACGGACGTTACAAGAGGTATGGACTACGGATGTAGAAAGTGACGATAAGGAGGATTCAGAAAAAGAAAACATGGATGTACCATCCCACTATCAAAAATTTACCATCCAAGACAGAAAAATCATAATGAAACCACCAATAAGGGAAAGAATAAACCAGGAATCTTATGATGGGCCGGAAAATGAAAAACGAATTGACCTCGCTGCGCCAGGTGAAGAGCCTAAGCCTGTCTATATAGCAACTGATTCAGGGCCTGAAGAAGAAGAAATGCTAACACAGCTTCTCAAGAAGTACAAAGATGTGTTTGCATGGTCTTACAAAGACCTCAAGGGAGTTGATCCATTGATATGTCAACATACAATTCCTTTAAAATCAGATGCCAAACCAAGCAAACAACGTCCTTACACATATAATAATACATTCGCTAAACGAATCAAAGAAGAGATTGACAAGCTAAAGGATGTTGAATTCATCTATGAAATCGAGCATACAGATTGGGTGTCACCCATTGTGGTTGTCCCCAAAAAGAATGTAAAGTTACATGTGTGTGTGTGTGTGTGTGAACCTCAAAAAGATAAACGCAGCAACAATAAGAGATAATTATCCCTTGTCAATCATAGAACATGTGCTTGAGAGGGTAGCAGGAAAACGGGCCTATTCATTTTTGGATGGGTTTTCGGGGTACAACCAATTGGAAATTTGCAATAGAGGATCAACACAAAACAGCATTTGCCACAGAATGGAGAATATATTCTTATAGAGTTATGCCTTTTGGCTTAACCAATGTCCAAGCCACCTTCCAAAGGTTAATGACTCATGCATTCAAATAATACCTAAGAATATTGTTATAAATATATATGGATGATCTCTATGTCCACTCTCTTGTTCGGGAAGAACACATTGACCATTTACAAAAGGTATTTGAGAAGTGTAGAACATATCGAATCTGTCTCAACCCGGAAAAGTGCATTTTTATGGTAAGGCAAGGCCGCATCTTAGGACATATTGTCTCAAGAAATGGCATAACCACTGACCTAGAAAAAATTAGAGTCATAGCAGACTTTCCCAGGCCTACTAATGCCAAACAAGTACAATCTTTCATGGGACACTGCGGATATTATCGAAGATTCATATATATGTATGCGGTCATTGCACAACCACTATATCGCTTCTTAGTCAGTTTCAACTGGACTGAGGAGTGTGAAACTTCATTCAAAAAGCTTAAGGAAAACCTTGTATCAGCACTTGTACTTAAAGCACCAGATTGGGAAAAGATATTCTATGTTAACATTGATGCCTCTGCATACGCAATTGGTAGTATTTTGGTTCAACCTGGAGACAGAACAATGGATTTTCCAGTTTGTTATGCGAGCCGACAGCTAAATAGTGCAGAAAAGAACTACACCACCACTGAAAGAGAGGAATTAGGAATGATATATGCTGTAAAGAAATTTCGGCATTATTTGCTTGCAAACAAATTTGTATTCACAGATCATCAAGCTCTTTTGTATCTAGTAAATAAATCATGCAATACTAGGAGAATTGTACGATGGTTTATTATATTGCTAGAGTTTGACTTCATAGTGGTAGTAAAAAAAGGTAAAACGCATCTACGAGCGGATCATGTTTCAAGGCTACAAAACGGGAAGCTCCTGAAGGAGTAGATGATGACATACCTGATGCTTATCTTTTCAATATTGAAATGATACCCAAATGGTCTTAGAAAATTGTTAGAATTCTTTCCTTTGGAGGTAGATTTGATATAAAGGAAGAAGGATCCACACAACAAACATTTTGACAAACAAAAAACTTTCAGTTGATTGCGGGACAACTATACCATCTAGGATCGGACAAAATTCTATGATTATGTATAAATCTAGAGGAATTCGAGTGTTATCTTGAGGAAGCACATATCCAAGACTGTGCATTTCATTGTTCAACAATAAAACACACCAAAGATTGAAACACTTAGGAGTATATTGGCCAACTATGTATGCTGACACATATGCTTATGTTAACAAATGTATTATATGTAGTGCCAAACGGCCGGTAGATCACGCGACATTGTTTCAGGTTACCATTGCACCTGCATGGAGTCAATATATCATTGATTTCTTAACAACAAGGACATTTCCTGAAAACATAACAAAAGCACGACAAAGTGCTATAGAGTTGGAGGCTCGAGACTTTAATTTAATTGAAAATCAACTCTACAAGCGAGGAAAGGACAATCAACTTAGAATTTGTGCAAGTGAAAGCGAATACCTGTTGATTCTAGAACACGCACATGGAGTAATAAGTGGAGGCCATTTTTTAGGCGATAAGATGGCAAAATTGTCTTAACCGCGGGGATATGGTGGCCTACATTGCACATGGATGATGAGGAATATGTAAAGCGTTGTGATCCATGTCAACGCACTAAAGTGCCAATAAAAAGAGATGAGATGCCACTACAGCCAATGATGGGAGCACGAGAATTTGCCAAATGGGGAATTGATTTTGTGGGGCCTATTTCAGCCCCTGCGTATCGCACCCATACGCAATATATCATCGTGGCTACGGACTATCTCACAAAATGGGCTGAAGCCAAAGCGACACAAAAAGCAGATGCAAGCACCACTGCACAATTTTTGTATGAGAATGTCTTTGTAAGATACGCATTACCAATAGAAAATTTTCAGTGATCGAGGAACACATTTTCTTAATGAAGTCATTGAATACCTGCTAGAGGAATTCATGGTCATACATAAAAAATCTTCTCCATATTATCCACAAGCAAATGGACAAGCTGAGGCCACAAATAAAACCCTATGCATTGTTTTGACTAAAATTGTATCAGAATCAAGGGCAGACTGGGATCAACAATTACACTCAACACTATGGGCATACAAGGTAGCTTATAAAACATCGATTGAAACAACACCTTACAACATGGTGTTTTGTCTAAACTCTATATTACCCATGGAGTTTTTGATTCCAACTCTACGAGTAGCGAAACGCTTAGAATGGACAGACCATGAACTCTCTTCAAGAATAGATGATCTTGAAGAGCTAGATGAATTTTGACTGAGAGCTGCAGCTTCGATCTATGCTCAGAAGAGAAGACAAAAGGAGTTTTTTGACAAGCATGTGCATTAGGCAAAATTTGGACTCACAAAGGGGCCCTTTAAGGAGTTTGACTTTACCTCTCTCTACCAAAATGGGCGCATGGATAAATTTTTTCAAACAAACTCCAAAGTTGGCGGAGGTTTGAGAGTTAGAATGTCCTCTTCAAGCTCTATCTACTAATATAGAGCACACCATGAGATTCTTCATATTTTAGAAGATTCTTTTTTTTTATTCACTTAGATTTCGACAGAGTTGTCACATCATAGGTGAATTAAAAAAAGAATCTTCTAAAATATGAGGAATCTCATGGCGTGCTATATATCAGTAGATAGAGCTTGAAGAGAACATTCTAACTATGAAACCTCCGCCAACTTTGGAGTTTGTTTGCAAAAATTTATCCATGCGCCCGTTTTGGTAGAGAGGTAAAATCAAACTCCTTAAAGGGCCCGTTTTGGTAGTGAGTCCAAATTTTGCCTAATGCGCACGAAAGAGTTTAAAACAGGTGATTATGTACTTGTTTACACTTTAAGGCAACATACCAAAAAACTTAAAAAGCGAGGGATGGGACCCTTTGTGATTAGTGACTTATCACAAAGCGGAGCTGTCAAACTTGGGACATTGGAAGGTGAAGAAATGCCAAATTGGATTAGTGGGTGTCGGTTTAAAAAATATCATTTACCACTAACACATGAGATGCTTCAACAAATCCATCACGAAAAACAACGGACAAAGGAGAAACAGAGGGTACGAGAAGAAGCACAAGCAGAAGCAAAAGAATGCATTGCAAAAAGAAGGCTTCTACGACGACAACAACAACAAATTGGATCACCGTTGCAAATAAATGCTATTCGATTAACGAATTCTAATGAAGACACAGTGGATCCAATAATTGCAGTCAAAGTGGGTAGAAATCAAGTTGAATCGATGGCATTGTTTGATTCAAGAGCTCAAGCAAATTTGATTTCTTGCAAATTATATAAAGAACTCAAGCTTAAAGAACAACTCCATCCTACTCAACAAGTGCTGGAAATCAGTACATCACATTCATTAAGCACGTTGGGTTGGACGATATTGCATGTACAAATACATCAATATCTTTATCCTCACAAGTTTTATGTGGTTGAGGATGCGAGCACACTACATCCAATGTTGTTGGGACAACCATGGGAGAAAGAGTATAATGTGCAGATAGATTGAAGTTCGAATACGATCAAAATTCAACAAGCACAAGAACACCAGGTGGTAGCCTTTGCTCAGACAACCATGAAGAACCAAATAATGGTGCCACATTCACTTGATAAAGAGCAAAAAATATGGGTGCCACTTAACCAGCAAAAGATACTTACGAAGGATAACCAGGAAACCGCCCACCATACTCAATCAGAAAATGAGACACCACAGGAAATAATCAAACAACAGATATGGGTACAGAAGGATGGAAGTGAACGAGCCTACAAACCACAGTGCAATAGCAGACGACCTCCAAAAAACAATGTTAAACAAACACCGGACAAGGCCATAAAACAAACAATGTTAAACAAACACCGAACAGGGCCATAAAACAGATCTGGATACCAAAAAACATGCTTAATCGCCAACTACATGAGGCACGCATTTGGATCCCCAAAGCGATGCTACAGGAACTCCCTTCAGTACAAGCAACACAAGCAGCCAGACAATCACTAAATCTGACATCGTCAAATCGATCTATGTGGCCAATCAAAAGAACCACAAAAACAACCAAAGAAGAGGCCATAAACCTACAAATGCCTCCAAATCAAAGCTACAAACGGCAATCAAAAGAGAAAAAGATTATGGCCACATCGGACAAGATACTCCCGTCCAAGGAGACGACAACGGCCATATCTACCGTAGCGGCAAACCCAACCACCTTCGCAAAAAAGACGATCAAACAATGAGCGGCAGAATTATAACTTTTAATTGCAAAGAAAATCTTCCAACCAAACCAAGAACAAACAGGAAACCTTGACGTCGAATGCCGATAAGAATCTTGCTTATTCCCTCCTCTTGCAACGCATTAATTTTCACATGCATTGACTGAGTATGCATCAAGTAGGGCCAAGTTACAAGGCAGCGCGATAGCATGATTTTTAACCCATTCACTGCACATACCACGAGGTGATACCTTGTCATCCGGGAGGACTCCGATTAGGAGGGGGGGAGGCATTCTCAATGCGAACCCGATGACCGTAAAAAGCAGCAAAAAGGGCATGTTTTGACTATTTTTTGAGGGTTTTACGTTTGATTGCGAAATTTTTTGGACTAATCTAAGTATATATGCCCTTATACAACATTAATCTACAGATGTATGAGGCCAAACGCCAAATCGAGGCCTATAGGTGTGTGTGTATATATGTAAAAATAGCCATTTTTTAGACAAAATATTGGTAAAATGGAGAAATCCAGCCATAAAACTTACATGTGAGTGTACATAGTGTGTCGAAGAGAAGTTTTTGATTTATTTTGATTTTTGGGGTTTTTTTTCGGGTTGATTTTGCTATTTTCCTTTTAATTTTACTAATGATTGGTAGAAAAACTTCAAAAAAGCAGGTAAAATGCGAACGGAATGAAAAACAAAAAAGATGGGGATGATCAGTGACTATAAGACAACCCAAGGTACAGTGTGGGTGCAATTATGAGAACGAAGCAAGAGGCGTGTTGTGGCCAGATTTTGACCGAATCGTCAAAATTCTCAGAAATTGAGCAAACGGAGTCCAAATGGAGAACTTTTCGAGTCTAAACCGCATGTCACGAAAAGTTAGGAGCACATGTCAACTTTCATGAAAAATGGTTATGGGACCCCCATTTTAAGATTTTTTCACTCCACTTAGAGCTCATTTCTACTATTCACTTGTGAGAGAGAGCTCTAGCCACCTAGAGCGCACAGGACTTCCAGCAGCAGTTGATACGCCCCGCACAGTCATCCGACAGCCACCAGATATGAGAGGTAGGCTCAGCACCTTATTATCTTCGTGTATATGTGATGTTTTGTTGCCAAGACTAGCATAGAACTCCAACGGGGTTTGCAGGGTAGAGACCTGTGAGCATACGTAGCCACCTAATAGCTAACCCAATACCAACAATACTTCATAGGGGGTTTACCCTATCCTAGGAGACCAATCTTGGATGCCCAAAGGGGGCAAGAAAGCAACGGAAAAACCCTAACATCTCAAGCCCTGCAAGAGGCCACAAAGAGGAAAATCCGGCAAAAGTGACCCGAATGATACCAAAACTCATGGGTAGGAGCTTCTCGACGAGCTCTACAAGGCTACATAGGCCACATGGCCATAAGATGACCCAAAGCAGGCCTAAGCTTCAGAAACGGCATCGAAAACGCAAAGCGTCACTTGGCTCTCACAGCCAAGCGAGACATCCGTTTGCCACCAAACTTCACGAGTAGCTTACCAAGGCCTTTGACAACCAAGTCCTATGGTGGTAGACCACTACAAATCATCAGAGGCAGGCAAACACAATAATGGGCGCTTCCAGAGCTACAAATCGCCAAACGAAGCTCAGGTGAAGCCAAAGCCAACAAGAATCACATGGCAAGGTTTCCCAAGGGTTCATGAAGCTATGCTGGTCATCATCAAGAAATTTCATCACGGAAAAGCACTCCAGGAGTCAGAAATCGTCTCTGAGGCTCTAAAAGCCAAGAAGGGAGTTTCTAAGTAACCATTTGATTTTTTAATTGAAATAAGGCACAAAGGGGACTTAGGAAGGTCATATGCACATGATAGTAGGGGGTGAAAGTGTGGTTTGGTGGTACAAAAAAAGGACCTATTTTACTTCTACCAATGAAAAAGTGGGGACTGGTAAATTTTTTGTAGTTTAGGTCAAAAAATTTCGGACCCTGTGTTTTTAGATTCTTCTTTTGAAGATCTATCCACTGATATATAGTATGATAGGTAGTTTTTCATGTGACATGTAGAAATTGTTACTCAAAGATTTGTCAAAGGTGTTGTCAAGGACAATCCTTTTTGTATTAGCAAAGCGTGCTTTTAGCCTAGGGCTTACTCCTAAAAAATTCACAAAAGACATCCTACGTGTAGGATGTCTTAAGGCCACTTTTGGGCACCCAACTCAGCATTCAGCCATACACACAGCCTCTACATGTCATTTACATCTTATCCCTCAAGTTTCACTCCATTTGGACCAAGTTTGACCTCTTCTGCATCAAAAAAACACAAAGTCAGAGCATAGAGGCAAGAAATGGTCATAGACCTATAAAAAATGATCCAAATAAAGTGAAACTTGAACCACACACTCTTCACATCATGTCAAAGCTAATTGTGAGGTCCTATCTTCAAAATCATGAAAAAAGACATCCTACGTGTAGTGTGTCTCTAAGCTTGAAATGACCTCTAGAGAGATTTTTTGATCTACATACATCTTTATCACATTCATAGAAGCCCACCTACCAAGTTTCCAGCCAAACAAATCACTTTTTGGCCTCATAGCTCCATAGATGGACTTTTTAGATTCTCAAACACCAGAAATGGTCTTCCTACCCTTAAAACATATCCAAACTTAAATATAAGACCATGGTGATGATCCACAGGCTATGCCCTATCATACTGACAAGTTTCATGCAATTCTGAAAAAAAAAGACATCCTACGCGTAGTATGTCTCCAGAGTCATACTGACCTACTGAGCAAAGTTTGACATCATAAATGAGATCAACATGCTACAAGAAGCCTACTTATCAATTTTCAAGTCATTTGGATAACATTTTCTCATCATTATAGGACATCCTACTCATTTGTAAAAGCCTAAAATAGTCCAAAATTTCACTTTTTGGTGTCTAAATCAAAATCCAAGCACATAGCTGTGATGCACATGTCATAGGCTATCATCATGACAAGTTTCAAGTCATTCTAAGGAAAAAAGACATCCTACGCATAGTATGTCTTCAGGCTTATTTTGCAGCACAAAATCCTATTGTTTTCACTTGCAGGGCATCCTTAGTCCCTCTTGAGCTCATGTTTCAATTTTCAAGTCAATTGGATAGTTAAAACTCAGTTTATCATCTAATCTGTAAAGATCGCTAACTTTGGACTACTGAGTGCAACAGGATCCATGGCAGCCCGCTAAGTCGCCAGCAAAGAAGAAAAGAATGACCAACAAGGATTACCTGGATGAGGTGGAGCCATTTATAATACCAACAGGAACCATAAAGCCCACTACCACTTGGTAACAAAGCAACTTACTTGAAGCAAACAACCTCAGAATATACCAAGGCCTGTTCAAATACCCAGAGGGCAATGACATAGAGCTGCCAATGATACCACATGAATTCAATGAGTTCACGAGAAAACCAGAGATAGTGTCTATCTTGGAAAAGTTAGACTTACACAATTATTTTGAGGCTTTGCCAGCAGGAATTGACATTTAGAGAGTCTGGGAATTCGTCACCACAATAAAGGAGAATGGCATAGCCAAGGTGATAGATTTGCAAGGAAAGAACACAGTGACTGTAATCACGCCAGAGGTGGTCGCAAGTGCCTTGAATATCTCTAATGCAGGAGACACTGTCAACAAGAGGCGAGAAGAGGTGAAGGTATACAAGGAAACCAAGAAGAACTACACCTTCGAGGATATTGCGGATCCAATGGTGGCAACCATGTGCCAACTTTACAACCAATATTTCCATATCTTCACTAAGAGGCCTCAAAAGTACATTGTGCCACCTGTAGCAATTGGAACAACATTCACATGGGCAATGAAGACAAGCAGCTCATGAGAGATAGATTATGTGTCATACCTGCAATACAACATTGTGAGGATGGGAACCCAAAATCCTACATATATTGCAGCAGGGGAGATGCTCACAAAGGTGATATATGAAGCTCTACATGCTAAAGGCCAGTGGCCTCTTCCTCCATCATAGAATGAGTGGTTGAAGCTGACAGAAGACAAGGAAGAGGAGAAACCTACACCTCCCAGGGTGACCACCAGGCTGAAAAGAAGGTTAGAGACAGTAGAAGAAGAGCCACCTCAGCCAAATAAAGGAAAGAAAGCTACCATTTAGATGCCAGCAAAAGAGACTAAATCCCGGAAGGCCGCTCGGCTAGAGAGGTTGATGGAGAGTTTTAGAGCGCAAAGAATGCTTAAAGGAGATCTAAACGAATTATGGAATCCCTCACTTGAGGCCATGTCTGGATCTTCTCGAAGGACTAATAGGGATCGCTTTGAAGATTATATAAAGAATTTCGAGATCCTAGATGCAGCGGCCGAGAATATTCTAGTCATACCTTTTACCGAAGAAGAGGTTGATGATGTGAGGT
Organism: Adiantum capillus-veneris; assembly: GCF_014529385.1. Taxonomy (NCBI): domain Eukaryota; kingdom Viridiplantae; phylum Streptophyta; class Polypodiopsida; order Polypodiales; family Pteridaceae; genus Adiantum; species Adiantum capillus-veneris. Next base: position 106,432,853 of record NC_140948.1, on the reverse strand, counting down.
AGTAGCTGTTAGAAGAGCAGGCCCGGTGAAGAGCGAGAGAGGAAAAAAAAAGCTGATCGAGACTTTAAAAATAACCTATCAACACTACCATCAAGCCACGAGTCAAGTCCTCCACCATCACCACCTCCTCCTAGTCCTCCTCAACCTCGGCAAACTGAGGAGTTGAATAAATCTAAGAAGCAACAAGACTCCAAGAAAGAAGAGGACAAAGAGAAAGAGAAGAACGCAGAATTTGAACCAAAGCCTAAGAAGCAAGATCCGGAGGCAAAAATTTATGGAATATTCTTGGATCTACTAGCTGCTGGATACACCTGAGAGGAGGCAGCTCATACGGCTTTTCAATTATCAACCCCTAAACCAGAAGAATACACGTTGAGCTCTCGTTTGGTGGAGCTAAAGGAGATTGCAACAGATACCATGGATTTGCAACCACAAGCTGAAGATTGGAAAGAAGTGATGCAAAAACTGCAACGATTAAGACCCAGATCAGTGGCCAAAGAGATTGAGTATGAAGTGCTAAGGTTGAGTGAAGAAAAGGTGAAAGCTGAAGTGGAAACACTTCAGAAGCAAAACCAAGAGAAGATGCACAGCCAATCACAGATGCAAGCTGAACTAGAAGCAGCACTACAGAAATGTCAAGATTTAGAAAGTCAAAACCGAGAAATCAATCAGAAACTGATAAACTCTGAAGAAGAATACCAAAAAATCAGCAATGCTCTTTCTGAAGCCGAAAAGGAAAGGGATGGGCTCACCTTACAGCTGGCAAAAGAATCAAAACACGTTGAAAGCTTGAAAGAGGCCAAGGACAAGGCTGAAATATCACATGAAGCTAGCCAAGATGAGGTGATTGAACTCAAGGATCAAATCAAAGTGAAAGATAAAATGATTCAGAGGTTGAGAGCATCTCCGGGCAGAGCAAGAGCTGCAGCTGCAACTACAACTAGCCAAGATAGAGATGTGGTTGAAGAACAAATGATAGAACTTCAAAAAGAGTTGACGCTTGAAAAGAGGCGTAGAGTGATGTTGGCAAAGGGATCAATGGTGATACAAAGCAGATTGGAAGATGATAATAAATCATTGAAAGCAGAATTAGTTAAGCTTTAGAAAAGACTAGAAGATGATACAAAGACACTGCAGACAGAAAATGATGAGGTAAGACAGAAGCTAGACGAAGCTGATAGAGTCAATGCAAAACTTAATGACCTATTAGTATCCGTGACAGAACAAGCTCAGTTAGCAAAAGACGACTTACAGAAGCAGCTGGACAAACTTAAGAGCCAAACTAGTGAAGAACATCAACAAAGTCATGGGCCGGCTGCTATGGAAGGAATTGATATAGAGAATGTGTCAGATCTGGTGGACACAACATTACAAGAGGACATTCCTGTGGGACCATTACAAGAGCCTTGGGATCTGACACAAGAAGAAGAAGACAATCTACAGAAAGCAATAGAAGTAGCCATAAAGGACACCGCCAAAGAAGCAATGCAGTGGGAGCAGAGGATATTGAAGTCAATGACCATTCAGAAATTAGATGCAAATGTCGCTCGACATGAATGGCTACAACCCTCTCTCCCCTATCCTCTTCTAAAGTACAAGGCTGCTACAATCAACAAGAGGATTAAAGAGGAGCCTATAGTGCCGCTATACAATGAAGACATCACCAAACTAGAAGGTGTTAAGCTCATTGTGGACTCTCCACCAAGATGGAGGAAGGCATGGCTCACTAAATACCCACAGTATTTAGTACATTTGGTAGAGGTGCCTAAAATGATCAAAGATGACATAAGCTTTTTCGCTCTACCAAGGATGCGGACATGGAAGGAACATGAATTGCTGAAGAGAAGCACCCCACGTAGCTCAATTACCCGAAGCTGCCAGGCTTGAAGACACACGAGAGAATGAGTGAGCAATACATGGTGAAAACCCTAACGGGCGCCATTAAATTGTTCACTGGCTCACCTGACCTCTCTTGCATTATGCTCAGAAAGATATGTAAAACACTTTTGGCAGTCTTTGAGGTCTTCAAACCAGGACAAGCCACAGACATCATATTCTTCTTCCAGGACACTTATAGATGTGCTTATGAACTGTTTGCTCAACCTTCCCATGAGGTGATACATACCAAAGAATAATGTTCTTGCCCTCATACCATCTCCAAGCCTTTGAAGAAGCCTTCTATACCATCTTCTTCACCATCGACACAGATATATTCGTCCCGACATTAGTGGCACAGCATGCACGATATGAGTCTATTATGAAGATGCGCGACATCCTCCACTGAAGCAGCGGCTCTACTGTCATGTCGGGGACGACATGAGCTAGGAGGAGGGAGTGTTAGCCAAAGTGTTAGCTGAAGACTGGTGGCCACACTCAACTGAAGACTGATGGAAAGAGAAAATAAGGAAATCTTATGTAGTCATTCTCTGATTAAGAAAACCTGTAATTTCACTTGTAAATACTTGGGGCTTGCAGAAGTTTCCTATTTTGTATATTATTTTTTTCCATTAGACTGAGTAGGATTTCACTTTGGAACATGAGGTTTTGTATTTGGAAGGTATATATACCAAATTTTAACCTTAATGAAAAAACCCTTTTGTTCATTCTATGAAGTGTCTGTGAGAAGCATAATCTGTGTGCGAGAGAGAGTGAGAGTTTATCTTGATGCTACGCGCACACTGGTGGTCGGAATCAACTGCGGAGAAGTGCAGTGTGTTGCCCCCGGAGAGAGCTACGCGCCAACACCTACATTGCGCGTGCCCGGCTTCGCGAGATTGACCCATGAGCTATTTCTAGTGATTCAATGAGCAAACGGTGTCTGTTTTCACATTTCAGCATATCCACGCGTTCGTATTGAGTAGAGCTACACATTAGGCACCTTAGTTTTTAGAAACATTGACCTACAAAAACCTATGAGACATCCTACGTGATTCTACACTGGGTGTTTTTGGGTACGGTTTTGGGTCACGGACCTTAGGGAGAGTGGCCTATTGGTGTTAATAGGATATCCCTCAAGTTTTTCAGCGTTTCGAGAACGTCTGATGGGTATTTGGCTCATGGAAGCATTGTAGGAAATCTCCTCCTGTGCTCTATAATAGGCTGTAACTTAGACATTGAGTAGAGACCTCTGTAGGAAGTAGTCAATAGTCGGTCGAGTGTAGGTTGACACCCTATGCTTGCTTCCACGCGCCTGTGGGTCGAGCTTTGTCCTTAGCTGACAATTCTTGTTAGGTGAGTTCTCACTGTGTTGACATCCGTCGTGGCGTCTCCGCCAACAAATCCTTTTTGGCTCATAAAAAACTTTACAAACGTTACTCTTAATCTCCCCAAAAAAAAAAAATTTATCTTTTTTCAATATATATCACTCAATGCTATGAAAACATTCCGCTTATTAGGGATTTTGGCCTTATTGGTGTCTTGTAAGAAATTGTAAAACTAGCTTTTGATAACGTTAGGTTATCCCAAAAACCTAGATGGGTAAAACACTCCAATAAAAAACTTCCGTTTCATTTCAATGAGCAAGAGCACTGCCAAGAAACCTCTTGGGTGCTGAAGAATTGCTTTGTACAATTTGGTGGACATTGCTTTAAAAAAGATCAATGAATTACCATGGGCTTTTTTTGCTCTCTTGTGATGTGTAATCGTTACCTTGCTTTTGTTGAGTATAAATGGTTTATTAAAACCATCACCTGCAATGGAACCATACACATGCTATCTAGCTTCTCACACTCCTACAGATATATGGATGATTTTCTTAGCCTTAACAATAGGGCTTTACGACAAGAATTGCCTTCTATCTACCCTAGCGTTTTAAAAACCAAACCCACATTTTTCTCTGGGTTTGATACTCCCTACAGTTTCTTTACTACCTCATTACAATTTCTAATTTTCTCTATTTCCTTGCGTAGACCTTTTATTGGAAACTTTAAATTAAGGATTTTTTTTGTAAAAGGACAACTCGAATATTGTCCCAACTGAGTTTGTTAAAAAGAAAAGTAATAAGCCTGCAAAAGCATCTATTAAAACTTGCCTCTGTATACTACACATGATCCTTTACTCCTCTTTTGACATTTTTATTGTAGTTGAAGACATCAACCATCTTATTAAAAAATATTTCCTTAACGGTTTCAAAAGGTCAAAATTAATTAACACCATCTCCCAAGCAATTACACATAATGAATGGCTTGGTCTAGAACTAAATTTCTCTATTTTCATCAATTTGATGAGGTAGTAGGCCCATACTGAATGGGCCTACTACTGCTTTATTAAGTATGGTGCCTCGGATTGGGTGGACTCTCTCTCTCTCTCTCTCTCTCTCTCTCTCTCTCTCTCTCTCTCTCTCTCTCTCTCTCTCTCTCTCTCTCTCTCTCTCTCTCTCTCTCTCTCTCTCTCTCTCTCTCTCTCTCTCTCTCTCTCTCTCTCTCGCTTTTTTCAAGGCTGACTCGGCTTGTCAAGTATCTTTATATGGCCTTGGTGTTTTTTTGACTCAAATCATTTCCTATGGTTACTACTGGATCTTAAAACTCATCCGAATTTAAACCACTTGGTTGGTCTCTTAAAAACTTTAGGACCTCCTCGAGCGTATGAACCTACGAGAGACGGTAAAAAAAAGTCCAAAAAAAAACTCTCTTGGTGTGGGATTGAACCCATTGGGTCACCTACTCTTTAATATTTCCTTTATTTTCCCTCTCTCTCTGACCTTGGGCAGAATTGGGATCTCCTCCCCATGTCTATTGTTTCCAAGAAGATCAAGTAGGCCTTGACAAGGGTGTCCTGATTGCGCAAACCCGCTGTACATCACTCTCTTTACCATGAAGGATTATCTAGTGATCCTCTCGTCTCTGGAGCAGACGGACTCGAGTATCAAAGCCATTATGCCTATCACCCTGTGTGGTATTCTTCCCATTGGTAAGGGCCACCCTTTCATCTGTGACTATTTACTAGGTATGCTTCAACATAATTTTCACTCTACTTGCGCTACAGTCTCCGTACTATCTTCTCTCAAATTGAGTGGACTGTGTACAAATACTAAGATGATCTCAAAAGCAGTAGGGGACTTCACAGTCTTGCTATAAAACAAGGTGATGGATAGTGTATCCCTCACTTAGCTTGGTTTTTGTGTTTTTTGTTCCACGTGAGTAAAAAAAGAAAGAGAGTGAGTGAGAGGGGTAGATACTACCATTGCTCTGCTTAAAAGGAACACCTCAAAGCCTCATGCTAACTAGAATTAACCAATATGGCTATCCCATCATAGGTTCTTCCCTTCTAAGTTAATCTGACCCATATATTTTTGGAAACTTGATATACAAGGACTGTCTACTGTTTTTTAAGGAATGATGTGTTTTTAAAATGGGATTTGAATTACTATTGAAAAAGTGCTACTTGAGGTGATTGCAGGAAGTTTGTTTGGTTAAAAAAAGTGGGGTGATATCTTGTTCTACTTAGGGAGTACATGACTAGGATTTCACTGGCTAGTTGTGGCTATTGCTGTTGGAAAGATATTGCATGGGTTAAAAAAGGAAAATGTGTATAATATATATTTCCATTGTTGGAACTTCTATATGCGTACATAGAAAACAAATGGAGAATAATATGTTGTGCCAATAGAGATCATTGATGGGTGGCTCAAAAGTATGCATGACAATCAAAAAAAATTCATAAGCATTGTTACCATATTTTTGTATTGATGTGTATGAACACATAAGCATGTGGAGGCACTCTTTTCCTCTCTAGGAGATTTTCTCCTATGGCTTGTATATACACCCAAAACTCTAGGGTAGCCCTTATCTTTGTATTGGCACATTCAATAATACTACTTTCTATGGTTTCTTCTCTCGAGGTTGTTCTTTACCTTTGTCATCTTCATGTGAATTTTTGCAATCATGTTTCCAACAATTGGAATCAAAGCATGCTTTGACATCCTAGCTAGTGTCATCAGAACCTTGTGATTCACTTTCTTAGATTTTTAAAAACTTTGATGAGCATCTAAACTTTTTTTTAAGCTCATTTTTTACCTCTATCTTCACTATTAGCAATACTATGCAGGCAATCTTGTTCTTTTGTGCAAGTTTTTTGACACCATTGACATAAGACCTAGGGAAATGTGACATCAAATCCTCGTCCCTACCTCCCATATATATAGGCCTAGCTCCTAGCCCTAGCTTTATATTTAGGGTCCCTATTCCACATTGGTCTAGTCTAGGCCATTGGCCTAGGTCCTTGACTCCCTATGTTGGCCTTGCCCGTAGGACTCTTTTCCTAACATTACTTCCCCATTGAAGAAGAGTTTTTGGCCTCAAAAACTATAGTGATAAATATTGAGTTCTCCTAGAGAGGTCTAGGACAATTGACTTGACTGTAAACTAGTAGCCATGTCATACCTTCATAAGGTCATACTATGAAAAGACTTGATGATCATACCAATAATATTCTCACATATGCTCCTAGAATATCTAGAAGTGTACACTCTTAACATATCTCAAAGTCGATTCTCTTAGCATAACTTAAGTGGTGTATGCTCATGTGATGTATGCTCTTAGCATAATGCTTACGTTTTTCTCCTAGCATACCTATTAGTATGGTGCTGACTAATAGATACCATAATCTATATGATCTTAGGATACTTATCTATGTCTTAAAATAATGTTTCAACCCTAAAGCACCATAGAGAAAATTGATGTATTCCTATGCCACCTCAGACAAGAGCTTATTGATCACTAGGGTCTATACACCTAGTGTGCATGCATCAATACATCCTAGTCCTAGGCTATAAAATACAAAAGTGTAGCTACAACTATCCCTCAAAAGTTGTGCATACTTGTTATGTTAACAAGTCTCTGTATCTAACCATTCTTGTCCATTGGAATTGGTTTAGATACTTATGATATAGGGGTGACAGAGACAGATTGACCAGCACAAAGGGATTTTTTTGCGACACACAATTAGAGAAACAAGTACTAGTGTTAGTCTCAAAGACTCATATTCTCCACATGTGGAATATGTCTCAAAGAGGGATTTTAACTATGAACATCTGCTAGTACTTTTATGTACTAATGTGTGGAGGATACATGTACACTCTGCGACAAGAGTGAGAGGGCCTCATAAACTTACTTCACACTAGAATTCCTTGAATCTGTATTGGTAGCTTGGACAACCTTTTTCCATCCAAATTCCATGAATTGGGTAACATAGTGGAAGAATTGCTATTCACTAGAAGGCAACATGCAAACAACATTTGTTTATTGCGGCCGACTAGTAGATGAACACTAGATGTGCAAGGAAATTTCTTGAATTCCTATAAGAAGGCAAAAATCCTTGTGTGCCTAAATGTCATGAAATTTGCTTATGGTTGTACACTTAGATGTTGGGTTGAAGAGGCTTTTCCCTCTTAGATGCAAAATATAGCCAGAAGAAGATTAATTCAAAAATATTGATCCAAAGTTGGAGATATCTGATGAATAGACTCAATCATAAATGAGCCATTGAAATATCTAGAGAGAGGAAACATAAATGCCATAAGAATTCACAATCGTATCTTACATGAAAACCGGCAGAATAAATGCCAATCCAAAATATGATGTATGGATATAATCTACCAAAGAGAAAATACTGGATAGAATCTGCCAAAGAGAGAATACAACCATCCATGTGCTGAAAATGGTCCACATGCCATGCATGGAATGATAAATACCTTGTATATACTACACTTCCAACCGTGTGCATAGCTAGTGTAGATGCCCCTTTAAAAACCAACATTGAAGTGAAACAATTGAATGTTTACAAGAGGAACACTGAGCTTGCAACATGAGAAGCTAGTAGCTTGTTGTGTAAGAAGCTCGTGGCTCATAGCTTAGATTTGTGTTGGATAAGACTTGCTTAGGCAAACCTTGAGGCACACACATACATGCACACATAAGGGCCAATCCTTGTGCCTCTGATTGGCCAACTCCTTCCTTTTCATTTGCATGCAGCTGGCAGCCCGCCTTAGTAGACAAGGGCACACACAAAGCTACACACAAAGGGGACGCTCCTTGTGCATTTGATTGGCCACCTCCTTGGTCTATGCCTGCTTGATATTAGCCTCTTGTGCAACTAGGGAGGTAGGGCATTCCCTCTTCCTGTAGTCTAGGCTTGTAGCCTACGTGCAGCCAAGGTACACAATTATGACCAGGGGCAAACCACTCAGCTGGTCAAGCCCAACCCAAATCTTGATTTCTTGCGTGATCTCATGCATGCTAAACCTATTACCAAATCTACTACTTCCTTGGCTGCATATGTTGTCATCATATACCTTCCTTGCCAACATAATGCCCTATGATATTGTCACATGCTCATGGTCAAATTTTTGTTGCAAAGGAGAAACAAGAGAAAACTCCATAGCTTAACTTTTGCTGCCTTCTAGCATGCTTTAGTTTAATTTATTGAGCTTCAGAAAGCATGCAAGAAGATGTATACAACCACTCTTCTTCTTCTTCCTTCCCACATAACTCTTCAACATGAGAGAAAAAGATCCATGGCCTTGCATGTGGAGGGAAAAAGATAGATATGGTGCCTTTTATATGTACCTTATGTACCTTACAAGATCATCCATGACTTGAATCAACAAGAGAAAAGTCCATAGTCATACAACCTTGTGCTCCATAGACTTATTCTCCCCTAAGCTTTGATACCAATACAAGACGTATAAGGGAACTGAGATGTCAGATCCTCCTCTTTACCTCGCATATATTCCCTACCTCCCATATATATAGGCCTGGATCCTAGACCTAACTCTATATCTAGGATCCCATGTCCACACTAGTCCAATCTAGGCCCTTGGCCTAGGTCCTTGACCCCCTAGGTTGGCTTGGCGTAGGACCCTTGTCCTAACAATTGAGTTTTGCAAAATAGGTACTTTGTAAGCTTCTATGGTTTGTGTCGTATAGCACACAATTTTTGTAAAGGATATTCTTCTTTCTTTACTGATAACTTTTGCATCATGTGTAGTCCCTTACCATGGCTAGCAACAATGATGTTTTTTTCATATTGACAAATAACAAAAAATTGGATAGAGATATCTGCCCGATGTGGGCATACACGATGAAACATGTTCTAGTTGCAAAAGGTAGAATGTTGTGCAAGATCTTGATACGTATTTTGCAAAGCATAGCCTCATGTGCTTCATATGATCCTCCTTCTTTCTTAATACACTAAAGCCAACCAAGATCACTTTCATGAAGGTTGTTAAGTAGACCAAATATTTCCATTACCCCCTTTTGAAAGGTAGGGGGTGCATTCTTTAAACCAAGTTCATCATTATGGTGGCATACACTTCCCATGTAGTAATGAATGCATTTTTGTCCCTTTCCTCACGTCCATGATGATATGACTGTACCCACTAAAGCCGTCAAGAAAGCTATACATTTCTACACCAACCACTACATCCAATATTGTGCCACAATATGGTAGTGGGAATTGCTCAATAATTTTTGTAATTTCTACCCCAATAGAAATATTGGAAGGCCCTTGTTATGAGCAAAAGCTATTGTGTATGAGAAACATCACTCACTAGAAAACCAAAGTTTAACACTACCATAATATTTCCTTTTTTGTAAAAGAATGTTGGCTCATAGTTTGTGTCCAATGGCCGACGGCTGGTAGTCAATGGATGGTGTGGGCAGTAGGCAACAAGAGGCATGGACCAATCAATGGACAATGGGCAATGGGCAATAATCACATCTATACATGGGTGGTTCTCTCACAGATGAGAGCATAACCCATGTCTTCTTCTCTATAAAAGGAGATATTTCTACACATTGAGCTAAGCTTAGATTCAAGAAGCACAATTGAGTGTTTTTAAGCTCCTTTAAATCTACTTGAAGATAAAATTCAAGGAGTGATTACTTTCATGTGGATGTAGGCTTACACTAGGTGAACCACACACATCTTGTGTTTTCTCTCTCTCTCTCTCTCTCTCTCTCTCTCTCTCTCTCTCTCTCTCTCTCTCTCTCTTCTCCAGTCTCTCATTTCTATGCATAATATTTATCTCTCTAATACGTACATTCTATTGCTACTAAGTAACCCCTTAATTTCTTAACACTTAGAATAGATGAGAATTTCATATAAAAAAACTAGCACACGTTTATATATTTATTTACAAAAAGTATCTTGCATTAATTTTGTTGAAGTAGCAGGGGTGTTGGTTAGTCCAAAGGACATTACTATGAATTCATAGTATCCATACCTAGAGTTAAATGCTATCTTGGTTATATCTTCTTCTCTTACCCTTATATGGTAATATCCAAAATTGAGATCAACGTGAATATTTTTGACCCATTATACCATATAGCAATTCATCAATTCTTGGGATTGAATATTCATTCTTGACTGACTCATTTAGACCTTGATAATTGATGCATAACCAAAGGGTGTCATTTTTCCTCTTCTGAAAGAGAAATGGAGCTCTCCATAATGAAACACTAGGTCCAATAAAAGGGATTTGCTTGAGTAACAAGCAAAGACATTCTTTGAGCTTCAAAGCTTTTGGAAATGGCATCTTGTAGGGGCTCTTATCAATTGGAATGGCTCCTAGCATTGGCTAAATTTCATGACCTAGTTTTTGTTTTTTTGCATTTGGTTGGTTCATTTATTTTAGGAATAGGTCGTGGTATTTTTGTAAGAAAGTCAGATTATGTTCCATAGATTCATCCCCTACCTTATTGAGGATTTTTGCCTAAATCATTTGCCTCTTTCTAAGACCTTCAAGTAGCTTGTTACATTTGACAAGATGTAACTTTGGCTTCTCGTAGTTCCCACAATTGTGACTAGTGGTCCCTACTGAGAAGGTGACTACACTTGCTTTGCATTGGATAATGGATTTTTTCACTCTTAATAATCCATACCAAGGATTCCATCATGGATGCCCAAAGGTAAAACCCATGAACCACAAAGTGATTTTTTTCTACTATTGCTTTGGTCACAATCTCCTTTTACCACTAGCTAGTTTCACAATCATCTTTAAACTTAGACTTAACTAACATAGACACCTTTTTTGGGGAAAGGAATGAGTGATTTCCTCTAGAATCAACACATCAATTTGAAGTGCTTACCCTAGTAACTAGTAGGAGATTTAATCTCATAAGAAATGGTGACTTCCTCCTTTATGCCCACTACCTAAAAAAATTTCAAGCTTGTTCTTCCTCTTCATCCTCAAGAGTAGCTTCTTTGCCATAAATAAAAGATAATATCCATGCCTACATACTATAGAAGTTCCTTGCCCTCTAGAACCTTGTTGGTTTTATGGAAGAGCTTGCCCAAGATGAGATATGGATGCTACACAACCTTGAGATCTAGCATTATGGGCGTGACTTGAGGGTGCCCCATGTGCACTCAAGGGGGCTAACCCTAAACATGTAAGTGTATCACATGTTTGATAATAATCAAGGAGCTACAAAATTAGATTTACAAGCGAGGATAAGAAATGTAAATTCAAATAATAGTTACAATTCTATGAAGGAAATGGGGTCATTTAATTCATGGTGAAGTGTGTGAGAAGAGAAGCTTTAAAAATTACTCTTGAATGCTTGTGCTATAGGTATTTTGAGAAGATGAACCCCTAGGACATGTACATAGTTTAACACCGCGGGGGATTCACCATGGAAAACTTACTGCACCACGTACGTGCAAGGGAAGGGCGTTTTTTTACAAGTTACATAAGCGTATAAGTTAGGGACAGACCCCCAATAATTTATCTCCTAAGCTTATAAATAAGGGAGGGGGTATCATATTTATTGGTTGTGTAGGGGGGGGGGAGAAGTGAGAAAGGAAAAAATGAGAGTAAGTTTTTGTGTTTTAAAATTATGGCTTCCCAAAAGAGTGTGCCCTTAAACTTTTGAGTCAATAACTACAAAGATCCATGCAAGAACTAACACTGCTTTGTATCAATTGCTTGTTTTGTAATTATAGTTCATATGTTGAGCAATGAAATCTATAAAGAGTTTTTAAGATGTAAATTTACACAATGAACCTATCACAACTTTATGACCATGTTTTTTGAGATTTATATGGGGCAGAATCGGACAAGTAGATAGAGTGCAAGTTGAGCGGGTACATAGTTTGAAAGTCAAACTAAGACACATTGAGGGTACATCAAGTTATCAACATAAGTGGTTCCTTAGTACGTTGCCAGTCACTATGCTAAACGCTCTTTGACTAGTTTTCCTCAGATAGATCATGTGAGACCTAAATTTTATATGTAAGTTAGAGGTATGATAATTTTCTGCATTGATTGTCAGATAAGCGTAGAAAGGGGGGTCATATTCCCTAGTATGATCTGTATATAGGAGTTTTATCAAAGTTGTCCGCTCACAGGTGGCGTCCCGTTTTATATATAGAGTGAATCCACCGGGTTTAACACTCAATGTGGTTTGAGGCATTTTGCCCACATGTAGCCTAGCTAAAAGCAATTTTAGCATAGCCCATTCTATCAAGCTAAGCCAAGACTTGCATTGTTGAGTTGACGACGCTATCATTGTGGTCAAGGGTGGCGGCCTTGACATTCCTTGGTGTTGATTTTGATAGAGCGCCAAGTGAAGTCTTCTTTCATTTGGCACCCATGATTTGGGAAGGCATCTTCTAATGCTCCCATCTGGGAATCCCTAGCTCTTTCATGTATCCCACTACATGCACTCTAATCTCAAGTCCAACCCAAAGGTAGATACCCCAATGCGATCCCCTGATCATCATTGATTACAAGCTTGTGATGTGAGGATACAACCACGGTTACCCCAATGCACTACCTAGCATAGGCTAGCCTACCTTGGCCCCTGCCAAGGAGGTTACTTGGTCTAGCTAGCTTATTATTAAACCATTAAAGATAAATTGTTTCAAAAGTTATTATCATCTAACACATGCAAATAGTGTCCTAATAAAATGTTTGATTCGTTTCCATTAGAACCAACTTTCAATTCAAGACCAAGCACAAAACTTTCCAGTCATACTCAATGCAATAAAAAAAGGTGATGAACATATGGTAGGTAGATATTATTTAGTTTTCTCTTTTGGTGGTCTAGAAGCATGGTAAGTAATTTAAAGTAATAATTGTTGTGTGATGAGGTTGGACTAGTTGATAAGTTTCTATGTGTAAAGGGTTGGTACCATTTCTAATAGGATGCTCAAAAGGTAAGGCATTAGCCTCCCTTACCTTTACAATGTTTGGCCCATCAATATTTGGCTCCTTGATAGTTGCGGGTCATCCACATTTCCCTTGCATCCTTTCTACTCCCCATCCTTCTACCATTGTACGTAGCTTGCTGAGAAGAGAGGGAAGATAATATAGAGGTATGCTACTTACAACTAAATTTTTAGTAGATAGAGTGTACTCTTTGAGAGATTCGAGAGGAGTAGGAAAATTTTAACCATAATGATAGAGCATCCTTTGATGGGAGTTTGAGAGCTTAGTGGAGACGAGACAATTTAGCAAGGTGCTTGTCCCTGGAGAGGGAAAGTAGAGTAAAAGAGATCTTGGGTGTTTTCATATTGATGACATGACTCGAGAGGGTAGAGAGGGGGTCTTTATTTACGGGTATGGATGGAGGTTTTGAGTCAAGAGAGGGGGTGTGAAAAGGGTTATAACTTTCTCCCCACATGTATATAAAGATTTATCCCACACAAGAGAGAAAAGAGTGGACTTCCATTAATTTTAGGGAGAGATGAGAGGAAAGAAGATGAGTAGTGGAGGATAGGGATTTTAAACTCACTAGACTCAATAGAATTTCACTAAGTCTAGGGAGAGATGAGAGGAGAGAAGATGGGGTAGAGGATATGGATTTTAAACTTTTGGATCTAAATAGTTAAGACTGTGTTTCTCCTCAAGGGTGCCATGAACATGGGTGTTGATCTTTGCACTTTCACCCCTCTTCTTGGTCTTTGGTGATGAAAGCTATTTGATGTGGAGCTCTCTTGATGTGCATGTATGTGGTGTAGGTTTGTGGAGTAAAATCCCTTTGATATACATGTGAATGGATTCAAATATTTAAGGGTGTGTTTCTTCTCAAGAGTTCTGTGAACATGGGTGTTGATCTTGTACTTTCACCCCTCTTGTTGGTTTTTGGTGATGAAAGCTGTTTGAAGTGGAGCTCTCTTGATGCATACATATGTGGTGCAGGTTTGTGGAGTAAAATCCCTTTGCTATACATGTGAATAGGAGGGAATTTTATCACTTTCTTCATGGGCTTTTTCTAAGATTTTGTGGCAAAAATGATGAATTTTGATGCGAGTCTTTATTGGAATGGTTTTTGGTGTGTTTATGTGTATATCTGGGAGCAACTATGGAGCCCCATTTTTCTATGTGAGGACTATTGAAATAATCTAAAGCTTACGGGTTTTATGAAGAAAAATGTAGAGGTTTTCTTTATTTTGTTTTGTATTTATCCAAATTTTTAGTGTTGTTTTTGCTTGTTCAAGTGCAATCCATCATAGCTGGGTCTATGGTGGTGTAGAGAGAAGCTAGTCAAGTATAGACAAGGTTGTGTATGTGCAAAGATAAGAAGAGTTGTGTGGGTAGAGATAAGTTCATATCTTCTTGTGAGAGATTATTTCTTCATCATCCTATATTGTGGACATTTGAAGTTGTTATAGAAGCCACCTCGCAACAAATCCTTCACAATGTGAAGACAAATGTGTAGATTTCAAATATATTCACAAAGGCCCTAGGAGAACAGAGAAGCTGAGGTGATTCGAAGCAAGACCTCAAGCTCTCTCATTCTCCATCTCTTCACAAAGACAAGGTCCACTTTAGGCTATGTTTTCACATGGCGCACTAGAGGTGCAATTTCATGGAAATCTTGTTTGCAAGATTGTGTCACCCTGTTTACCATAGAAGATGACTATGTTGCAGCATTGGATGTAACAAAATTTAGCTAATAACTTTTATTGTAGCGGAAGAGAATTAAACATAATGAGAATTTCATTAAGAGATTTACTAGTGAAGATAAAGAGAGTGCTTGGTTGGAGATAGCAATAGTTTACACAGTCCTAATTAACATGGCATGAGCAATAACTTGTAATCTTTATGAGTGAAATTCTAGATCATGCTAGCATCAAAATTGCAAGGTTATATTTTAAAGAGACACTTTAACTTACATATTCAAACTTCTCAAAGGGTTTTGTTAATATACATTTTCAATTGCAAGTAGCATTTAATTTAAACTAATGAAAAAAAAGGACACTTTAGTGTCCTATTTTGGTACCAAACTAGTGTTAAAGACAATATGCCTACCCTTAATCATATGGGTAAATGACAATAGTGCAATGTGTCAAAAACTTGAAGAAAGACCCAAGTATGCCTTGCTTGTTGAAGAGGCATTGTGTCACAAGAGGATCGAGAATGAGGATTTTTCTCCCGGTATCTTCAGGGAGTTCCTCCACCAATAATCTGCAAAATGAGTGCACAAAAAGTAGACATGACAAGAGAGCTTGCAATAAACTAGACCAAGTATATTAAACAAACCTAAATGAACACATGACTATAGTATCTCCTATCTCAATGTCATTCTTAACCAGCATTTACGTGTCTATATGCATAATACTGAGGTAGTGCTCTTTTTCCCAAGACATATAGACACATTCACTATGATTTGTCATATGATTTTTTGGTAGGCCAAAGAGCTGGAAGATATGAGAGATTTGATTTCCTGGGAGAGGATGGACTCTTCTATAAGGTGCTCCTCTTTTTTCAACTTGTCATGCTCTTCCTTCTTCCTTTCCTTTGAGTCTTTTGCTTTACTTGTTCGGTACTTGTAGGTTTTCCCCATGACTCCTAGACAACCTTGGTTGCTATAGCAATACTCGCTCCACTGTCTAGTATAGCCATTGTCTCTACATCATTGAATTTCATAGGAAGAGTAGTGTTCCCCTCTTCCCCTTCACAGTAGTCTCCTACTTTGCTCATAGGAACTGACTCAACAACCTTTAATTAATGTGTTTTAGGCTTTATATTCTCCAGTTGTTCACGAGTTAGTCCTTTGATCCCCACTTTTTCTAGGTTCTTTTGAAGCTATGTCTACTCATACAGGCATTCAAGAACCATATCAAGCACTTAAAACCAAAATTGGACAATTTTGACAAACTTAGAAAATAATCGTTATTTTTTCTTTTTGGGTTTTTGAACACTTAAGCTGTGGTTTGCGGTTATGGATGGGTTGTGTTCATGTGTTACATGATTTGTATGAAATTTAAAAGTATTTGGACTTACAAAGTGGGCACAAAGCTAGAGTTTTGTGCTGAAAGTGCTGCACAAGCCAAAGTTGATGGGAACTTGGTATACATTTGTCCAAATGAGTTCAAATTCAAGGGTTAAGCTTTTCATGAGGTATTCTAGCTCTGTATAAGTCAAAAGCTGGAATTTCGGCCATTTTTGGTCACCTGGAAAATAATCATGATTATTTTCTTTTGATGTTTTTGGACATTCTGGTCATCCACTTACTTAGCCAACTTGTAGTAGGTGTCTTTGGGGTGTCCCTTGGCAAGTTTCAACAATTTTTTTTGAGTTTGAACCAGTTTTGTCTTGGATGCAGATCTGGTGTCGTAACAAACAAGGGTGGTTCCAAACTTGGTGGTTTCACATGCTAAGTAATTGGTGAGAGTGATAGGGGCTTGGTGAACACAGTTAGGACAAGACAAGTGCAAAAAGGTTTGAAAAAGAAACAGTAGAAAATAATTGCGATTATTTCCTACACTTACAAAACTTGATCAAAATTGTTTTTTAAGCATCTATCTATGTTCCCAACACCTCATATGCTCCCTGTGGTCACTTTGGTGCTTTATTATGTCATTAATGCCCCCTGTTTTCTCTTTCACCACTTTGATAGTAGCTTGTGCTATCCTGGACTTGAGTCGGTGAAGATTTTGGTGGCCTTGACTTTGTAGACTTGTTTGGTACATGGTGGTAAGTATTAGCATCAATTCTAGGCCGTATTGGTGTCCGTTTGACACCATATGTAAAACATGACGCTTTGCAATTTCTACGACCAATTCTAGCTAGAAATGGCCCATACTTGGCAAGCGGAAAATTGTTTTATGGTACATTGCTCGCAAACACTCTGGTCTACTCTCCCATGAAGTCAGTTCCCAGTTTGGAAAAGTTGTAAAAACCTAGATTATTTTGTTTGGGGTATTCTGGGACCATTCTAAATTTGTATTGAGCCTATACTTGTGTTCTATTAGCCATGGGGTTGCTATGGTTTGGATTTGGTCAGGAGTGAACACCTTGGGTGGGTACTATGAGCACAATTTCTCCCAGTTGTTCCCAAATTACATCTGCTTTCTAAGGTTTCTTGGAACTCTCTAACCCCCATTCCCTAGTTCTAAATTGTTCTAAACAAGGCTAAGAACTTACCCCTCATATCTGGTATGAATCTGTGTGATGTACACTGCGGTAGCAAGGTTGAAATGACGTTGTATCCTAGCTCTCTGGAGCTCTCCTCTAGAATGAACAAGTAGAAATGAAACTCTCCCAAGACATCTAGGATATCTATACCCTGATATTTTTTGTCATTTTCACTCAAATTTCCCATTTAGTCCCAATAAGTCTTAAAATCTACATTCGCTTCAAAAATCACTCGATTTGGAGTGTGTTAGCCCAATCGGCGAAGATTTTGCAAAATCAGGCTTTGATGGCCTAATTACGGCTTTCCGTAAACTTGAACCAAATTTGACATGGTTGTTCATATTTCCATTCTGTCTATCATGGTATGCTATGTTTCTCCATCAGAGATTGTAGATGTTTATTATCAATTTTTGACCCTTTTATTAAGAAAATTAAGAAAAATTAGAAATCAACTATAAAAAATCAATTTCACAAGCCAAAAATAAATGAAATCAACCAATAGGAACCACCCAAACATGATTTAGGCAATTTCCTCCTTCTTGACTCCAAAATTAAAAGAAAATCATCCAAATCAAGTAATTTGGCATAGTCTTGAGTCATTTTTTACTAGTATTTACACTATATACAAGCATTTGTGGGGATTAGATGGGCATGTATCCTCTTTCTCTTGATAGATGGGTTGTATTATTTGATTATGCAAGAAAACCACACTTTAACATAAGCACTTTGTGATTCTAACTCAAACATTGCCCTTTTTATATGCTATCATATAGCCGTAGAATCCATTTTCGTCCCTCCTTTGATTTGGAGAGTTTCGACTTGACTGTGTTTCATGTGCGGATTGTGCATGGCTTGAACTTTGTGTCTATGCATATCCCGAGTTGGCTCCATCATGCTTTGATGGTCCGAATGTAGTTTAGAACACAATGTTGTGCATGAAAGGGGTCTTGAGCATAAAACTCAAGGGTTTCTGTTGTAGAGGCTTGCAAAGAGCTTGTTCTTTTGAATAACAAATTTTGCAGCTGATGAGCTCTTTCCTTGATTGTTTTGCAGTTAGATTTGTTGCCTTTTCTTCCACTAGTTTAGGTGGAACTTGGCTAACTTTTGGCTTCTGTATTCGAATGATTCCTTTGGTTG
Source organism: Adiantum capillus-veneris (assembly GCF_014529385.1). Taxonomy (NCBI): domain Eukaryota; kingdom Viridiplantae; phylum Streptophyta; class Polypodiopsida; order Polypodiales; family Pteridaceae; genus Adiantum; species Adiantum capillus-veneris. Next base: position 106,414,351 of record NC_140948.1, on the reverse strand, counting down.
TCTCTTTCTCTTGCAACTTCTTTGGCTTCCAAACTACTTCTGCGCTGGACTTGGTTTCTTTGGGGCTATTGCAGCTTTTGGAGACTTTGCTTTGCCTTTGTGTTCTTTACTTTGTTGTTGCACCTGGTTCAACTACTTAGGAATCCATATTTGTTAGGGGTTACCTTGTAGTTGGGCCTTTGGTATCCAATATTGCCTGACTCCTCGCATGCTGGTTCGATGCTGGTACTTTTTAGCCATTTGGGCATTGATTGTCCTTTTCTCTTCTGAACACATGGTTGCTTGCTCTAAGGTCTTCTTCTTTGGTCTCACAAGACTTGCTTTCCATTACTCTTTGCTATAGGCAAAGGGCACTTGTAAATCTCCACCTTTTAGAGAGAGTTCTAGTCTATTTGTAGTCCAATTCTATACTGCTTTGTAAGTACGCATCCACAAAACTCCCATTACTAGGTTTTCATTCATATGCTCATCGAGAAGATATAGGAAATGATGTGGACATGAGAATCTATTGACCAAAAGGTTCAGGTTGATGGCCCCCAATGTGGGCGTTATATTCTTACTGCATCCTTTCACCTTTGCGTGGCACGCTTCCAGTGATTGAGTTGTGGCATTTTTATATGTCGAGTAGCTTACGCATTGATTCTTACACATGTATCCGTGAGAGCTTTGACTTGTTGGGATTCAGACCAACTGGTCGGACATCCCACTTACTACTAACTTAACCATAATATACACTTATTCTTTAATACAAAAGAATAAGGAGCTGCAACAAGATAATGTTGATGTGCACTCCACCCAATAGTAGGTCTCTCTCTCTCTCTCATCTCTCACACTTGCACTCGCACATGCTTCTTGCGGCACCTTCAACTAGTATCAGAGTGAGTTTTGTGCTTGCCGTTTTTGCGTCCACGCGCACATGCAATTTCAAAAGTGCAAACAGATTTTTGATTTTGGCATCGGTAAATTTAGCATTCTGAGATCGTTTCCATCAGGTGTCCTAGGGTTTTACCCCCCTTCGAAGCTGTTCATGCATTTGAAAGCTTCATCTGAGCTACGCTTCAGGAGTTGTATTTTTCAGCTCCACTTTTGCTACAGATACAAGTACAGGACTCAGGTGCAGGTTGCTCAGAGACTATTTTGGGATTGTATATAGCCGTTTTATGGCTATTATGTGCTATTGATATGGTGTTTATGGGCTGATTAGGAGCCCTTTTTGGCATGGACATTGTCTCGGGTTTTTCAGGCATCCATCTCCTCACAGGTTCTTGCATACATACAGGACATCTAGGTTTCTTACAGGTTGCAGTGTTTTGCATCAGCATAGATTTCAATGGGAGTATTTGATGCACATATGCATTGTTTTGACACTTTGATAGTGCTTGAGCTCTTTTGAGAGCGGTTTTACTCCCCGCAGGGATTTGTTTACTGCTTGCATAGTTTCTTTGGCGCCTATTTGAGCGCGTATACTGCACCTTGCAATATTGTTGACAATGGATGTACGTTGAGTTGCGGAAACTACCATATGTACCTTTTGTGGAGCCCATTTGGATTGTTTCTTGCAGTCTCAACCGTTTTTTAGACTCGGTTTGGAGCCCCTTTTTGAGACTGGATTGGTTTCTTGTCTGCATAACCTTTTGTGAGGGTCAATATTGTGAGGTTTTCTTGAGTTGGGGAAATCTCAAATGTTGAGATCCTTTCGGTGTTACAGGTTGCTAGAGTACCTCTTTTTTGTGGCCTCGCCATAGGACATATATAGAGAGGGCTAGGTGCATTTGACGCCGTGTTAGTAGTCTTTGGGTCATCTTTTGACTTTTCATGCACAATTAGCGATTGATGTGCCTGTCTTAATTATGCTCTGAAATCATTACTTTTGATGCGTTACTGATCTCTTGTGACAATTTTGGATTGAGATTCTGTCAGTTTTTTTGGGGAAACTCTGCCAAATTTTTTCCAGAATTACCAGTGTTTATCGCAATATTATCTTTAGCTTGCAGCCATGTCATCTAGCGGTAAAGATATTTATAATATCTGAAAATTTGATGGGACGAATTTTTCTATCTGGAAAGAGAAAATTCAAGATGTTCTCATACAAAAAGACCAGCCGGATCCTATCATGGAGTGCCCAAAGGGCGAGTATACAGATATTGAGTGGGAGAGACTTGATGCTAAGGCCAAATCTACCCTCCATTTGCATTTGGCCGAATTTGTGTACTTTACTATAGTTGGAGAAAGGACTGCTAGAGATGTATGGGATAAGTTGTGTTCCATTTATGACAATAAAAGTGCCACTAATAAGGTTTTCTTGATGAAGAAGCTATTTGACCTTCGTATGAAGGAAGAGGGCACTATTTCTACTCACATTAATGAGTTTATCATTTTCACTCAATTGACCACCCAGGGTTTGGTCTTCCATGAGGAAATCAAATGTATCTTCTTGCTATGCAGTTTACCCTCATCTTGGGAAACGTTCTGTACTGCGATTAGCATGCTACTCAACACCTGGTAGTGCTGCTGTCGGGGGATAAGTATGTGAAAGGTGAGCCGGGAAGACACCGGACCCCTGGCTGTGAGAGATGCGGGGAAAAGAGGTGCAACAGACACAATTAACAAAAATAGAGCTCAAAACAAACAGTTCTCTTAATACCAATTAATCAACAGTATCCATGATTAATCAATCGTTAATGGAGTCTTTTATGCTCCTTACAAGGTGGAAGCTGTCTGAATCGAGGTGCTAATCGAGACAATCATTATTGATCTGATTCGTTCCCTCCTGCTGCTTCAAGATTGAAAGAGAACCGATTTCCTTTCGCTTTGGCTATGGGAGCTCAATTACTCGAGCTTAGGCTTGGCTTGGATAGATTAAGCTTCAGATTAGGCTTAAGGATTAAGGTTTAGGCTTTGGATTCCAAGATTAGGCTTAGAGCTTGGATTCCGAGCTTAAGATTAGATAAGATCAAGAGCTTTCAAAGCTTAGCTTATGCTTGGCTATGGCTTCCGAGATTAGGCTTAGGCTTTGGCTTAAGGGTTTAGAGATTAGGCTTTGGATTCCGAGATTAGGCTTAGAGCTTGGATTCCGAGCTTAAGATTAGATAAGATCAAGAGCTTTCAAAGCTTAGCTTATGCTTGGCTATGGCTTCCGAGATTAGGCTTAGGCTTTGGCTTAAGGGTTTAGAGATTAGGCTTAGAGCTTAAGAGATTAGAGAGCTTGAGATAGGATTCAAAGCTTGGCTTATGAGAGATTAGGATTGGGAAAACTTAGCTTAGCTCGTGAGAGATTAGAGATTAGGCTTGAATAAAGAAGCTTATCAAAGATTAGCTTGGGCTATGGCTTATGATCTCCAGGCTTTTCTTCCCCAGGAGAGAAATCTCAATGAGAAGAGGAGATGGCCCAAAAAAAATCACACGAGAACTCTCAAATAGAACCCTCCTTCTCTTTTATACCTTGTGTAAGGTCTCTGACCCCGATCAAAAAGAGCACCATTGTACCTTGAAATGAATATACTAGAAAAAGTTACTATTTTGAAGCTGCTAAATATGGCAGGTACTCGGACCAGTACGCCTTAGTTAGGGCTTGGTATAGCAATTTTCGGCATCAAATTCCGAATCGTATGACCCGTTTTAGCCTAAGACCAAATTTTCCAAAAATTGCCCGGGGAGACACCGGGGCTCGAGGCTGTGTGGGAGCAGGTTCCAGGCCACTTTGAGCCAGCTTTAGCAGCTAGGGGGCGCCCTCTTGCCTTGTGGGATTTGTAGGGGAGTTCCCAAGTTAGAGAGTGGGTGTGAGAGCCAGTTAAACTGACCAACAGGACACTTGGTGGGTAGGCAATTAGACTTGCCAATGCATTAACTGAGTGCTCACTCAGATGCTTATAGCAACCTAGATCGATTTTCATCTTGAAGGAGCCTATTTAAAGGTGTGCTCACACACACACACACACACCTACACACACCTTGGGGAGGTGCTGCTGGTACACACACAGTTTTTGAAGGAGAAGCAAGGAGGGAGGTGCTGCCAAAATTCTCATCTTGAGGATTCATTGGATCATAAAATCAAGAGGATTCTCAGCCCCTAATCACGGTAATCATGGTTTAATTCCTGCTTTTCTTAATTCTCATCATTATTCTCCAAATTTCGCGTTTACTATGCTTAATCTTAGCTATAATTCCCAATAGCTTCTCTCTTAGTTTCATAACTATACTCCATTACATAATCATCATTCAATTAGCTAATTTATGCAGCCATTCATCATTCTTAATCAATGATTAATACATGATTAGGAGAGATTCTCTCTCTAGGCAACATAGTTAATAAATTGTCAGCAGGTAATAATGTAGATTTGATTAAATTCACCTTTTACCATTCAATAGTAATGTCATTAATTAGATTCAAAAAGATTCTCTCACATTAAGATGTGATTAAGGTAAAAATTAATCCGTCATTAGGCCAATAAAAGGAGAATTTTCTATCACACATGCCTGCGGTAATTATGCATCTTCAAATTGCTCTAGGAAAATGATTGAGCTTGCTTACTTCATCTCTTTTGTAAATCAATTAGTAAAATTATGAATTTCTTAATCATCTAAGCCAAGGGATTAACCTTAGAGCCAGCTCCCATAGAGTAAGTAAAGAATTACCCGAATTACCCTTAAAATTGCTAGGTCTCGAAGGAAAAATCTAATCTCTTGCATAAGGAGGATTCTTTAATGATTCTAATATGCCAATTGGTTTGTTATGATGCTCTCGGACTTTAGCTCTTTTTCAAGTTTATCATTTAAAGTAGTGAGTAAAATGGCCCCGGTTAAGAGAACTCGCTTCGGTGATGCTCACGACCGCAAGGCGGGAACGAGCAATGTGAAAGGAAAGGGAAAAGCTCCCATGGACGAACAAATATTGGCCATCTCACGGGCCATTGACGAAGAAATGGAAGAGGTAGGTCATAATTTCATTCAAGTTGTTTAATTTAACATTGCACACGTTTAGCTAGGAATGAACATATCCCCAAAAATGTTGGAGAAATCCGATGGAAACCTCGGCATTAAATTCAATTGTACATTAAAGTCTAAAGTAGGAAAGAAATGATTGATGGGTATGCTGTTTGCTAGGAAAAATTTAGCTCGACATGTTCATTCTATTTCCAATGTTGAATCGGTTCTGACCCTCCTACTAATCACAGGGGACAGAGTTCCTCGTTAAGGGCTCTTGAATCCACGACTTGATTTTTATGCGGTGGATACCCACTACTTGCTTTCTATGCGGTGGGAACCCACGTCTTGCTTTCTATGCGGTGGGAGTGTCCATGTCGTGCTTTCTATGCGATGGACATACCTAGTTGTATGGGTAGCTAGGCCAACGAGAGGAGTAAACTCTCGCTGGAGGGGGGATGTTGTACCTCCAGAACATTGGAATTTTAATGAATAAGTTTGAGTAGAATTTTTACTAGAATACTGTCTTGGTGCCGTTTGCAATACTGGTTGAAGGGCTGTCTTAACGAACAATGTGATTCGGAATCTAATCAAGGAATCTCTATGTTGAACAACCATTGTGGTAGTAATTAGGACACACAAGGAAGTGTGAGTGTGGGGGTGGAAAGTGGGGGTTTGGCTCAGGTTGCCAATGCCTATAAGAAGGGTAGTCCCAATTGGTCGGGAACTCTCTGTCCCCACAGTGTTTAAATCGATACTAGTAATACTCATTGCCCCTAGAGCGGCGAAGTCTCAAGTGTACGTGCCTCTGAAACATGGGAAAAAAGACACTCGAGGTTTTTCTCCTCTTGGAAGGTGGATCTTAGGATCGCTAGATAGTTTAAGTACGCTTCCCCTGCGAGACGGAGCTAGATCTCTTTGCTAGTGATAGCCGTTTTTCAGCTTTCCATAATTGCCATAGTAAGCTACCTCACCCTATCAAATCACTCAAACATTGTGGCTATCCCTACCATTTCACTATACATAGTGTTGGGGTATAAAGCCCAATGTGGTCGCCCAGGTAAGTGGGCGGGCCGCCAGGTATGTACACATATTCTTTTGTAAAAATCTAATAAGAACTCACTATGCTCTACACATTACAGTAGAGAGAGTTCACCATATCGTCATGCTCTTCTTCTCGCACTCTCTCTCGCGTCGCACTTCCGCTCGTACTCCTTCAACTGGTATCAGAGCTCAGATCGAGGCTCGAGGCAGCACTGCAGGAGGCTAGAGTCACCAGCTCATATTGGAGTGAAATTCGACAGGCGAAGACACGGCCCCAAATCCTGTGGGTGAACCCGGAGGGCTCGGTGTTCTCAGAATTTCATTCTGAGGTCATCTCAGCCATCGTTCGGCTTCGACAAAGGTCTGCGCAGGCCATTTTCGACTACGTAGTCTCGGCGGGTGCAGATCTGACTCTGCAAATTTGGGGTTTTCAGCCTATGACTGCAGGTACTGAGGATATCGACACTCCCAGAGTGTTGATTTGTGGCTATCTACACATCGAAGGACGGCTCACAGTTCTTGGAGGCGTGTCACATACGACACGGGCGCATCTACACACAGATTGTAGGCGGCATCCACTAGTTCATCAAGTAGCTTGTGTTTGCTGCTTGATATTCTAGATTTCATCCTGACATTGCAGGTACTTCCACATGGGATGTATTGTCAGAGATGATGTATGTTTGTTGAGGGTTTGCTGGCTGTGAGTCACGCAGCAAACAACCGCCACAGCGGTTACAGCATACAGTGGGAAATTTGTGGATGTATGACTTTGTGGGAAGTCTATGTACTGTCAGATTTACTGCAGCCTTTGTTGAGGGTCGAGTGAGGTTTTATTCAGCTGGGGGATTCTCGAATGTTGAGATCCTTTCGGTGATACAGGTCTTGGAGCGATCCCTCGAGCACCCTTAGATAGGCAGCTAGGATGTATTGACTGTGAGTTAGACAGTTGGGATTGCATCTTTGCTGTACTGCCGTTGAGGCATTGTCACAGTCTATGCTTACAGGACAGTGACAGGACAGTGAAAGACAATACAGGTGCAGGACAGGTTTACCCGCAGCTTACAGTGTCAGAGAGACAGTGTTTTTTGAGCTGTTTTTTGGTCTGTTTTTAGTACGCCAAAGCCATTTTACAAACGAGACTCTGCCAAAATTTCTGCAGAATCTGAAGCTTTCTTGGTTCATTTGACAGGTTGATATTGGTTCAAAGGTCAGTTTACAGGGGAAACTCTGCCGAATTTTTCCCAGGAAAGTAAACTACTGTGAAGCGTAGCTATGGCTAGATCACAGGACACTGCTCTTTACAATATCAAGAAACTGGATGGAACCAATTTCCCATTGTGGAAGAAGCATATTTGGCACGTGTTGGTACAAAAGAAGCAGATAAAACCTATAAAGCTCAAGGGGATAAAACCAGAAGATATGGACGAAGATGAATGGAGAGAAATGGATGAATTGGCACTTTCTACCATTATGCTGACTTTGGCAGAAAGCGTTTACTTCAATGTAGCAGACGAGATGTCGGCTTATCAAGCATGGTTAAAGCTGAGTGATCTTTATGAGAAGCAGAGTGCAACTTCACAGGTATACTGGCTTAAGAAGCTTGTTGACTTGAAGATGAAAGAAGGGACACCTATGTCCAATCATCTGAATGAATTCAACACAATCTATAGTCAGTTGTCAGCTCAAGGTGTCAAGTTTTATGAACATGTTAGAGCTATGTTCCTGTTGATCACATTGGCGGAAATTTGGGACACTTTTCGCACAGCTTTGAGTAATTCTGCACCTCCAGATGGTTTGAACATAGCAGGTGTAGAAGGAAGTCTGCTTACTGAAGAAACCAATAGAAAGAAAATGGACAAAGGCAAAGGAACAGCCTTAGTTGTCAGGGGAAGGACCAAAGAAAACTACAAAGGTGGAAAGAGGAATCAGTCTCGTAGCAAGTCCCACAGTGCTAAAGGCAAGAGTGACATAGAATGCTACCATTGTGGCAAGAAGGGTCACATGAAAAGAGACTGCAGAGAATGGAAAGCAGAAAAATGCAAAGAGAAAGCTGAAGACCATGGTGAGAAGAACAAGTCCTCAGTGAAGATTCAAGAAATAAATGTGACAAACATTGTTGCAGAGGATGACAGTCTAGTGTCACGAGACATCTACTTCTTGAAGAATGCAATGGACTCAGCTCTTCTTACAGCATCTGATGGAAATGCACTGAGTGACTGGATTATAGACTCAGGGGCATCACTTCATGTGTCTCCAAACAAGGAGTGGTTTACCTCTTATGTGACCACTAAAGATCATGTTCGGCTAGGCAATGGGCAGACATGTGAGATCTTAGGTGTTGGAGATGTACAATTGAAGTTTCAGAATGGCTCTTCTTTCACGCTGAAGAATGTGAGACATGTTCCCACAATTACAAAGAGCTTGATCAGCACAGGTTTACTTGATGATGCTGGCTACGTCACCACTTTTGGACAGAACATGTGGAAGATATCCAAGGGTTCTATGATAGTAGCACATGGAGTAAAGTCTGGAGGACTTTACATGATTTATGTATCAAATGTCTCTAAAAATGTAATCAATGTAACCGAGCAGCCGAACGTTTCTTTGTGGCATAGCCGGTTAGGACATATGTCCAAGAAGGGAATGGAAATCTTGTCTCGTTCTGGTTATTTGCCTGGCTTTTCATTTAATGATTTTGAATTTTGTGAACATTGTTTGTATGGTAAGCAAACACAGCAGCCACATAAGCATAGAAGCAGTAGAAGAGATACATAGTTGGCACTTGTTCATAGTGATTTGTGTGGACCTATGCCTAACCTATCTCTAGGGGGAGCTTCTTACTTTATGACATTTATAGATGATTACTCGAGGAAAGTATGGGTTTACTTTCTCAAGCACAAGGATGAAGCGTTTAGTGTTTTCAAAACGTTTGTGACACTTGTGAAGAATCAGAGTGGCAAGAAGCTTAAATGCTTACGCACTGACAATGGTGGAGAGTATGTTTCAAAGGCCTTTCAGGACTTTTGTGAGTCAAAAGGTATAAAACGTGAACTTACTGCTCCTTACAATTCTCCTCAAAATGGTGTTGCTGAGAGGACGAATAGGACCATACAAGAGAATTGTCAGAAGTATGTTGTCTAATGCACAGCTGCCATATGGGTTTTGGGCTGAAGCTGTATCAACAGCTGTTCATCTTGTAAATAGATCTCCTAGCAAGGTTTTACAGAAGGATTCAGCGCCAGAGATGGTATGGTCGGGCAAAATGCCCTCATACAAGCATCTCAGAGTCTTTGGCTGTGAGGCATATACTCACATTCCAAAGGAATTTAGGAACAAACTTGAGCCAAAGAGTAGAAAGTGCATCTTTCTAGGCTATGGTAATTCTGGTGAGATGGGGTACAGACTTTGGGATCCCGAATCCAGAAAGTTTGTCCGCAGCAATGATGTTCACTTTAATGAATCCAAATATCATTCTAAACCAAAGAGGGTTGAGGAGATTAGAAGAGTTGTCTTCAAAGAAGATGGACCTGCACGTGCAAGACAAAATGTCAGGGCTCAAGAGGAGCAAGGATAGGATAGAGTGGAACCACAGGTTGTGGCTGAGCCTGAGCCACCTATTGTGCATAGATCTGGACGTGTCACGCGACCTCCTGATAGGTTTGTTCCATCTATGAACTATGTCATGTTGACTGATTGCAATGAGCCTTCATGTTACAAGGAAGCAGTGCAAATGAAGGACTCCGGGAATTGGCAATTGGCCATGCAGTCAGAGATGACAGCTCTGCATAAAAACAAGACATGGAAGCTAGTTAAATTACCACAGGGCAAAAAGGCTCTACCTTGTAAATGGGTTTGCAGGTATAAGATCACTGCTCATGATAGTCAGCCAATGTACAAAGCAAGGCTTGTTTCCAAGGTCTTTAAGCAAGAACAAGGCATTGACTTTGATGAAGTCTTCTCTCCGGTGGTCAAGATGACTACATTGAGATGCTTTATTGCATTGGTTGCCATATTAGATTTGGTGTTGCACCAAATGGATGTCAAGACAGCGTTCTTGCATGGTGATTTAGATGTGGAAATTTACATGCAGCAGCCAGAAGGGTTTGTTGAGAAAGGCAAGGAAGATTGGGTATGCCAGTTGTTAAAGAGTCTTTATGGCTTAAAACAATCACCGAGGGCATGGTACCATAACTTCCACAAGTTTATGCTTTCTCAAGGCTACAAACGTAGTGAGTTCGATCACTGTCTATATACAAAGAAGGCTAAGGATGGTAGTTGGCTTATCCTTATTTTGTATATGGATGACATGTTGATTGTTGGCAAGCACTTGGAAGAAATTTCAGCTTTGAAGTCAAAGATGGCAAAACGTTTGACATGAAAGACATGGGTGAGGCAAGTCATATCCTTGGTATGCGCATTGACAGAGACAGATCAAAGAAGTTGATTTGGTTATCTCAAAAAGAGTATATTGACAAGGTTTTGCAACGTTTCAATATGGAGAAGGGAAAGGCATTGAGTGTTCCATTGCCACCATATGTGAAACTTAGCAAACAAGATTGTCCTGTGTCTGAGGAAGAACAAGCTGAAATGGATAAGATTCCATATGCGTCTGCAGTGGGTAGTTTGATGTATGCAATGATTGCTACTCACCCAGACATTGCATTTGCAGTGGGAGTAGTAAGTCGATACATGTCAAACCCAGGCAAGAAACATTGGGAGGCAGTGAAAGGAATATTGAGATACCTGAAAGCTACAAAGAGTATGCGTATATGCTATGGGAGTCAGGAGCTAAGTGTAAAGGGTTTTACAGAGTTAGATTATGCAGGTGACTTAGACAACTCAAGGTCTACGTCAGGGTATGTCTTTACATTGGCTGGTGGAGCAGTATCATGGCGTTCTAGATTACAAGATTGTGTTACTCAGTCTACAGAGGCTGAATATGTTGCAGCATCAGAGGCATGCAAAGAATCAATTTGGGTTAATCGACTAGTAACAGATTTGGGAATCAAAGAAGAGATGCCTGTGTTATATTGTGATAGTCAAAGTGGTATACAATTGGCTCGCAATCCAGTTTATCACTCAAAGACAAAGCATGTGGATGTCAAGTATCATTTCATCAGGGAAATGCTCGAGGATAAGCAACTTCAGCTTGTCAAAGTTCACACCACAGAAAATCTTGCTGATCTACTTACAAAAGGACTTCCCTCAAAGAGCTTTGTGCATTTTCGCAAGCAGTTAGGTGTAGGGTAGTACATCACTTATCTACATCTCTTGTATATTAGCTTGTATAGTAGCTTCTCTCACACTTAAAGTACCACATTGGACTTTCAGTGGGAGGTTGTTGGGGTATAAAGCCCAATGTGGTTGCCCAGGTAAGTGGGCGGGCCGCCAGGTATGTACACATATTCTTTTGTAAATACCTAATAAGAACTCACTATGCTCTACACATTACAGTAGAGCGAGTTCACCATATCGTCGTGCTCTTCTTCTCGCACTCTCTCTCGCGTCGCACTTCCGCTCGTACTCCTTCATATAGGCGTGTGTGAGTTAGAGGACTTTCCCTATATTTTCTTAAAAACCCTCAATTAGCTAGTCACTGGGCTAGTTGAGCCAAAAAAATAAAAAATTATAAGTATATTATGGCCCATTTGTGTGTAAATATTTCATTGTATATAGGGCCTAAATAAAAGGATTTTTCATAATTATTTTGGTATTTATTTAAATATTTATACCTATAGTGTGTTATTTATGCTATGTACATTGACTCACCATTACCATATTTTTTCTTACCATTTTGCATACTCTTTATTCCATATAAAAATAATTTCATGCAAGCTTCTCTTATTTTTGGTGTAACTCCATCCCCAAAAAAATCCAAAAAAAACTAGTTTTATATATGTGTATATTTTTTCACTATTGTGATTTTTTCCTTCCTACATCTATTCTCTATTACTCTCATAAATTAGACCACCAAAAATATTCATCTTTTTATGGTAGACTTATAATGAGAGAGATTTATTTTGACCCCTTTATATTTTTTCCACCTATATTATTTATATTTGACATGTACATATTTTTTTAGACCCCTCAATATTTGATTTTCTTAGTTGTACTATTCACTTATATCATGATTTCAACAATATCTTCAATTATACACCTACCAAATAAGGTCAAGGGTATGTGGAATGCATGCATGCACCCTGGGGGGCTCACTCTTGGAGGTATTCAAAAGAATCATCCAAAGAAGGACCTCACAAGGATTTTTTGTAGTGGAAAAAAACAGTCGGTTTTGCTAAATTTTTAAAGATCACATGATCCCCTAATTTGAAAAGGTGATACAAATAAAATTTGTAGTTCGTGAGCTGAAATTTCACCTCAAATTTTTTTATATTTTTTTGAGCTACGAGCTGTGAGCTATAATTTTATTGGTGGACCCCAGTTTGCCCATGCTATGCAGCCACACTCCTTCTTCCACTTTATCATTTTCCTCTTCCACACACACTTCTCCACTCATCATCCCCACCTCTCTCACCACTCCTCTCTGCACCCTACTCACCTTCTTCTCAACCTTGAAGAATAAGAGAAACCATGGTGAACTCATATCTCCTACACACACTTCCATTCCAAAATTGACCACCTAGTCTCATTTTTCCTCTTCCATATTACCCATATCCATCAAAAAACCACAAAATTCAGCCTCTTCTCTTGGAAGACAGCACCATGTTGATTGATTACTCATATTCAATCACCTTGGTTCTCAAGGAAGGTCAAGAGTGGAGAAAAAACATACCGTCAAAGCTACTGGACCATCAACAAGCGTCAAAATTGACCCTACTCAAGACACTTGGAGCATCAACATTGTAAGAAATCCATATTTTCTTACCTATTAAGAGTTTTTTCTTCCTTATTTGTATCCTACTTGGATACTCCCATTGTAAATATCCAATTCCATTTGTAAATCAATAAAAATACTAACTCTACTAATTTACTAACACTAACCTACTATGAAAAGTCCTATCACCTCCACTTCTCTCCTCTCTCTCTTCTTCATCTATCCACACCAACTTCTTGATAATTCCAAGCAAAAGAAATTAGATAAGTGCTGAAAATCTAACCCAACCATGGTTAGAGTAGTAACCATAGCCCCCAAAATTGCTATAAAAGGAGGGTGTATCTAGCACAAAAAGGGGGGAGCCATAAGCAAGAGCACTATGCTATAGCTTGAGAAGCCAAGCTCAACCTCTCTAGAAGGAGCTCTTGCGTACTGGAAGCTCATTGTCTTATGCATATGCATGTATTGTATTAGGGGTGATTAGCAAGGGAGCTCTATGACATTGTAAGAGAGAGTGATCATTCAATTGAGAGTAGGAAATCTATCATTTCTCCTACTAGTGTAAGCACAACATTAGTTGAATCAAGGAGGGTGGATTTGGACTAATCTTGGATACTTTGTCTCTCTTCCAACGTGAATTAATGGACAACAATGATGTGTAAGTGTCTTGGTGTTTTCTTTAAGTTCTTGATAGCTTGTCTCTAGGTGTTGTCATCAATTTAGCCATAAATCCCACATACTGTAAGAGGGCGACAGGGTGGAGAGGACTCCCCTGGCCTTAAGACAGTGATTGGGGTGACTTTTCTTGTGATGTTTTGTGGTGTAATTTACTCAAGCTATGTTGAACAATCACTAATCTCACTTTGATTGGTCATGACAGATTTGTAAGAAGGTATTAATGCAACAAGCACCCCCTCCCCTTCTCTCTCTTTCTTACATATATAATTGTGTTTGCTTGATCACGGCTGATGATACATTTCAAAGCATCCTGAGCACTCTCTCTCTCTCTCTCTCTCTCTCTCTCTCTCTCTCTCTCTCTATGCGTCCTAGTTCGCATCCAAAACTAGGTGGTGCCCCAAATTTGTGTAGGGTTAGGTTGTGGGTTTGTGTGTGTGTTTGTTGTTTTTTCCAACCCCAACCCAATTGAGCAGCACGGGAGCCTAGAAGGGTGCTTAGAGGCCACTCTTCTTATTGCCCGCCCCGGACCGCCTCACTAGTAGGCTCGAACTCGATTCACTTTGTGATGAGAGATCGTCCACTAGTTGAACCCTGAACCACTTTGTTTGCTTCCGTTATAGATCTAATGGCCACCAGGTTCACCATCAAATCCGCTGTTTGATACGGCAGGGTGGGGACCTCACACCTTGCATGAGCTTTTTCTTGCTAAAAGGGGCTTACCCATTAGCGATGTCGCTAATGGTACCCCCCCCCTTATGACATGGCAGGTGGGTTGCCAAGTAGCATGAAACCCAGCGCGAGTGGGGCCAAAATTTTTCACGAGCAGATGCCGAGCAAATTTCTCTTCATTCACGCACTCGGCCAAGATCACCTACGGCCGCTGCGAGCGTTTCCCTTCCTGCACAGTCCCGTGCTTGCTGCTTAACGCCATGTTTTTTCTTCCCTTTTTATTTTCCTTGTCCACACTCATTAAAAGCCTTATTTGATTGCTTGGGCGGCCATCCCTTGGGTCCTTGGGTGGTATTCCTTGTATTATTTTGGCAAGCATGGGTGGATGCATTAGGAGAAAGGACTTCCCTTCGCACCCGGTGAAAATAAGCCAGAGCCTCGTTTGCCGTGGCCATTTTGGGCATATCTCAAAACCAATGCTCTTCAAAAAGCACATTTTTAAAGGAAAGCTCATTAAAAAAAATATGCTCTTTCGTACGAGCACCACTTTTGGCATACATATCAGCTAAGGCATTGCCTCCATGACATCATTTTCCCACATCCACTGATTAGCAATATCACCATGAATTCTACTACCCGCTCTAGTGTGTTGAATGGCACCATAGCTTTCAAGATGCAAGTATGTCCGTCAAAAATTCTTCTGCATCGGCCCACATTTGGCGTACATATCGGGCACCACACTGCGTTAAGCCAGATGAATTTGACTGATCTAGGCGAACAGGGCGGTTCGGAACCGGCCCCTAATGATACTTAAAATTGCCATATCTTGCCAATCGAAACCCCAATTGATGAATTGGAAAGACCGACATGCTCCTGGAAGTGAGCACTTTGGACTCGTACATTCCTTTCATCTTTGACCTTTTATCAGCACAGCAGGTGCTCAATCCGGTACGTATCTTCTACTGACTCAACTTAAAACTGTAATAACTTCTTGTCTGTAGCTCCGATTGACGAGCCATAAAGACAGGCATGTAGAGCCCTTCAAGTAATTCAACTTTGATTAATTAAAACCCAGCTATAACCACTTCAAGCATACTCACTGTTTAGTATTACCAAGAAATCTTTTGGCCCTTAGAGCCCCATCTGGTATACTTTTAGCTTAAAAACTGGCTTGTTAGCAAGCCCTTATAACTGCTGAACAATCATGCAGGATTCAAATACACCTGATTGGAATTCCGTTGCTCATTTTCTTGTCATGGGAACGGAGCAGCACGACATCAACCCCCTCTGAACCTGCACAACCTTCGGTCTGTGTCAATTGCAGTTAATCAGCTTCATTAAAATCATCATCAGACATATCATCTGATGTATACATAACATGATCCTCGGGGGGTGGATCTGAATGAGAATCTTTAATAACAATCTCGCCGTCTTGCTTCTTGAATAGCTTGATTCATTTTCCTGCTATAGGCACCTTAAGCATAGTGTCGTCTAGTTCACATAATTGATATGTTGCATTATCAAAAACATGTTTCACTACATATGGTCCAAACCACCGTTTAACCATTTTCCGCATAGCAGTGTATTGGTTCTCCAAGCTACTGTCATAGACAAGTACCCAGTCACCATCTTTGATAGCATGTGGTCGTAGTCTATGCGTTCCATCAAATGCTTCCTTATTCTTCAATCTTGCCTCCTAAGCTTCTCTTTAGCCTGTTCAATATCCTCTTGACGCCTCTTCAGCTAGCAAATATGTAGAGCAAGCAAGTCTTCAGTAGACATACCTTCTTCCCATAGCATTATGGTCCAAGTTATAACTGCTAACCCTTTACAGGCATACTAGGTTTTTGCCCATGCATCAATTCAAATGGCATAAATCCTATAACTAAACTGTGTTTAGTGCAATCACCCCATAAAGCAAATGGCAAGAGTTTAGGCCAATCACCAATATGTCCTTCACACGCCTTCGCTAAAGCTTTAACAATAGATGGATGTCCTCTTTCACTTTTCCTGTTACCTTTTGGATTATATGTTGTAGTGAGAGAAAATTTAATGCCCATACGAGCAAAAAACTCTCGAGCTTTATCTACATCTAGCCCTCCTCTATGTGCAGTAATTCTGCCAACACATCCATACCTGGAGATAACATATTCAAGCAAGAACTTGCATACTGAACTTGTAGCTTTGGTACGCAAAGCTCTGCCTTCAACCTGATTAGTAAGATCTTCCCTGGAAAGAACAATATACCTCATTTTCCACACTCCTACTGGCATTGTAATAAGGTCCACCACCCACTTGTAGTGCATAGCCAGTGGATAGGTGGGATGCAATCCATCTCTATGTCGCACATTAGAGTACTGTTGACATATTAAGCATGTTTCCACAAATTGAACCACATATTTGTACATACCTCTCCACCAATACCGGTCTTTAATCTTAACAAAGGTTGCCCAGACTCTTCTGTGTCCAGCCCATAGACTTTCATGAAACTCTTTGATCACCTAATGTTGAGTTGCTTTGTCACAAATAAATCATTGTGGTACCCCTCATGAGCTCTTTGGTTGCTTCCATAAATGTCCATCTTTCAGGAAATAGCCATAGGCCTTTTTCTTGATCTTCTTGAAATCTTGATCACTCCATCCTTCTTGTCTAGTGAGAGTACTTAGGTAGCGGCCAATCATAAGCCACTCTCCATCATAAAATTCTTCAAAAAATACTTCAAAAACATGAGCAATATTTCCACAATTGGCATGTAGATAAGAAGACGTGTAGAACTTCAAGCCAACATCATCACTCGTGGTTAGCATCTCCTTCTTCATCTTCAAACATGGCTCTTGATAACATATCGCAACAGGATTATCTCCACCTGCAATATGACAAAATTCAAGGTTAAGAGAATTAATATAGGCTATCCATCGTAGCATGGAAATATCCGGAGTAGAGCAGTTTGCAATCATCCCTATCAGTGGCAAGCAATCTGTCTCTACCACAATAGAAGCTCCAATAAAGTATTCTTTATCGGTCCTTAGAGTAGTATCAACGCCCCAAAGTTCCCTCTTAACCCATGGATATCCTCGTTGATGAGCATTGAGCACCTTGGCTCCGAATCTCACTGCATACCTATGTCCTTCAGCATTATCTTGACCTATAGCACAGCCTGTCAGGCTAGTGTCAATTGTTAAAATAACTGGCCTGTCACATTTATAATAAACTTTCCTCAAGGTCAGAGCCTCAAGAAGCATCTTCTTTAATTTCTTGATAGCTTGTGTGTGAACTTCTTCCCAAACAAACCTTTTACCTTTTCGTAGCAATTGATACAGCACCTCTGCAACATGAGCAAAGTGTGGCAGCCAAATACGATAGAACAGACACGCACCCAAGAATCGACGGAACCTCAGTAATCGAAGAACATGTCTCCTTCATCTTTTGGATAGCTTTGACTTTTGTTGGACTTGGCCTTCTTTCTTTAGAACTGCACATATGTCCCACTATTAAAACTTCCTTAGAACCAAAAGTTGATTTTTGACCTGAGAATGTTAAGTTAAGTTCTTCAAGCCTTGATAAAATAGCATCACAGTCAGCAATATGTTGAGCAACAAATTGTCGGCACCCCCTCTGGTCTTTTTCTTCATCTTTTGAGCCTTCTTCAGATCCCTTAATTGGTAGATCGTCAATGAAAGGCATAGTAACATGTGGGATAAAGCCCCTTAATACCTTATTCATGTCGTTCATCATATGAGCTACTGAATTAGTAGCACCATGTGGCAGAGTGCACATCCTTACCAAACCAAGAGGAGTACGCATTGTAGAAAGATCCCTGCTCTCCAAAGCTAATTGGAATTGATCATATCTTGAATAAACATCACCCATGGAGTAAATAGATCTACCTGCAAAGGCCTCAGTAAATTCATCCACAATTGGGCCAGTATCCACATTACGGTGTCAGGATGTTTTTGGAAGAAGTGATTGCACATATGTAGATACACATGCATGGTGAATCGAGTAAAGGATTGCCCATTTTCCAGAGCCAGGTGGTTACGTGGGGCCCACATGTATACAGGTAGGACAACATGTACATAGTGCATCGTTTTTCACTATCACCAGTACCATTATGTTTTTTCTATAATAATGAGGAGTTGGTAGCACATAAAACTTCTCAAGGAAGCTATCCGCAGGTCGACAACATGAGGTAAGCAGGTGCGTCAGATGGCATCTAGTGGTGTCAGGAGGTCGAATGGGGTCAATACTTACACGTGGATGAGTATGGACACAACGTGGGTGTTTTCTTGTGATAATTATGCAAAAAGGTCATCATGAGGACCATCTTTTGGGGCCACTTCACGTGGTGGCGGGATGCATTATTGGAAAAATTGAGTGCCAGGCGTGTGGATGGATGCAGCAGTGTGACAACTATGCACTGCGAGGTCAGTTTTTGGCATGTTCGGGGTCCGTTTGAGGTCACCTAAAAGGCCAAGGGTGCCCAAGTAATAAAGGTAAGTGTGGGAACTGAAAAACAGAGAGAAGACCCGAAAAAACATGGAGAGAAGAGAAGGAACAACCGCAACTGTTTTTTTGGTGTTTTTGGAGCCTGTTTTGGCCGTAAACTGCTCATCTGAGGTCGGATTTGAGCACTTTGACATTGTAGCGTGGGGTTTTGGGCCGTTCTGGACGCGATGGTGCTGTCCATTTTTCCAAATTCCTCGCTATTTTTTTTCTATTTTGGTTGTGTAAGTTTTTCCTATGAGCGAAGTTTCTGCTCCAATTTGTGATTGTATCTGGCATATTTTACCCATATTGTGTGAGCTGTTTGCCCCATTGGTGTTGGCCCAAGCTCAATTGTATCTAAACATCAGAAATTCTCCTCTTTTGAGCTGAGTTTTTGGGTGTGTGTGTGTGTGTGTGTGTCTCTGTGTGGAGTGGGCAAGTGGATAGTCTCTCTCCTCTCACTCCATAGGTGTGTTCCCTATCTCAGCCAGGTGGGTTGTGTAACTCGAGTGGTGCCACATAGTGTGTGTGTGTGTGAGTGTGTGTATCATCCCAAGAGTGTGTGTCGAGTCATTATAGAGGCGTTGTGTGTGTTTTCACCCCGCTCACATTCTTTTGGCACCCCCACGGAGGATCTTCTTCGAGTACCTTCTGCTTCGAGCTTCAAGCTTCGAGATTCGGGATTACAGGTTACAGAGTACACGTTACAAGTTACAGGGATAGGTACAGGTACAGGTTATTCACATAAGTACAGGTAGCTGGAGTACAGTGATATACTAGCAATGGTGTCACTTGCAATTGTTGTGGGTATGCATCACTTGGCGCCTGTTTGAGTGCATTGTCTACTGGATTGTACGTTACTTGTGGAAACTGCCATTGTACACCTTTGTGGAGCCATACTTGGTTTTATTTGGCAGTCCCAGTCATTTTTGAGACTTGGTCTGGAAGATAGTCATTTCTGAGACTTGACTATACGCGATTTTCATTAGCCTTCGTGTGAAGGTCGATAGCATGAGGTTTTATTGAGCTGGGGGATTCTCAAATGTGGATATCCTTTCGGTGATACAGGTAGCTAGAGCACCCTTTTCATGACCTCGCCATAGGCTATGTACTAGTGATTTCTACTTGATGCTCGGGTTCTATTGTTGACAGTTTATGCATACATATACAGTCTATATTTTGGGTTCTTATTGCTCTACTTCTGGGGAAACTCTGCCAAAATTTTTCCAAGTTGTGATGGCTGGTTTTTTGGTCTTTTGAGTCATTTATGCTATTATGCTGCTGAAATTTTGACAAAATCAGAGGATAAGTCAGGTGTGTCTTCTTGGGAGCTTCATGGTTGACTTTAATGGATGATCAAAATGGCCCTCAATTCACTCCTTTTCATTTAACTCAGAGAATCGAGATAAATGTTCATGTGTCCAGGAAGACTTTTTTCCAACAGTGCATAGTCTTTATATTCCGGCCAAGAAGATTAAGAGAGATCCTGGAATGTCCTTTGCCTATTGTAATTCCGATGATTAACTATGAAAACTCATTTGATGTGCATATGTTTCTCCTTATCTAAAGTTGAGCTCCATTGAGGTTTCTGGGGATTGAGTCAGTCAAAAGTTTTGGGTTCTTGCATGTGTGTTCGAAGGGGTTCTCAAAGCATCGTAACTTGGGTAGCCATGGCTTTCTCTTATCCGGAGTTTCATGGAAGAAGTGATGAAGATATGGAAGACTTTTTGGACAAGATGGAGGTTTCCTGCATTAGAAAACAGATTCATGACCCTGCGCAGATGTTACGTCTTCTCCAAATTTGTTTGAAGAGTGATGCACGAGTTTGGTCCAAAGAATTCGAAGAGGAGTTTCATGGAAGAAGTGATGAAGATGTGGAAGACTTTTTGGACAAGATGGAGGTTGCCTGCATTAGTAAACAGATTCATGACCCTGCGCAGATGTTACGTCTTCTCCAAATTTGTTTGAAGAGTGATGCACGAGTTTGGTCCAAAGCATTCGAAGAGGAGTTGCGTGCGGTTGATCCACCTGTGAGATTGAGTTGGGACAATCTACGGCATGGGTTGGAAGTGGAGTTTGTGAAGACAGAAGATCTTGACAAAGTGTGGCAAGAAGTACAAGCTTTAGTGCAAAAGGAAGGTGAGCTAGTAAATGTGTACATACGTAAGTTCTCATTGGCATGGGAGTGGATGTGCAAGGCCTTAGCACCACAGGTACCCCCGCCTGACATGATGAAGAAGGACAGGTTCTTGGCTGGTCTTTGGGAGAATATACGTTGGAGAGTGGAGCTAAAGAAGCCTAGGACATATGAAGATGCACTAGAGGTGGCAAGGAACAAAGAGTGGAAGCTGAGGAAAATGAGCCAGCGAGGAGTAGAGTCTTTGCCCATGAGGTCTGAATTTCAGTCTATGAACTCTTTACAAGGTCGCATGCATGGGGTTCATAATGAACTAGTGGTTTCTGTTACTCCTCAAGCTATGCCAATAGTGGTCACTACAGCAATGCAATATGATGGGTTAAGGCAAGACATGAGGCAAGTGGTAGATTTAATGAAGAATCTCAGCCTAAACATGCTAGGTCAAGTGGAAAATAATCAAGGTCGAGAGAGGTTTGCAAATCAGCCAGGCGGTGAAGAAAGACCTAGGAATGGTGTTGGACAAAGCAATGGTAGGTTTTGGAGGCAGACGCCCACATGTTATAATTGTGGAGAGTTGGGCCACATCAGCCCACAATGTGATAAGCCACCAAGGATGGGGAGAGACATGTATCCATTGCCAAGATAGGTGCTAACTAGGTCAAATGATTATGGCATTGAAATTAAGGGAGAAGAACGAGCTAATGGATTAACCCAGGAGGAAAAGGGAAAGACAAAAGTGATAAGTGTAGTCACCTTGGAGAAGGCATCAAAGCTAGAGGATACATTAGTGATGCCTATTGGGAAGAGGACCATAGAGGACAAGGAAGGAAGAAGTGCCCCATGTCCTAGTCAGAAGAAGGGAAAGAGCCATGAAGGCGAGGATGTCAAGGCCAAGAGGAAAAGGAGAGCTCGTCGCAAGTTTCATGTTTGAGATTTTCCACTAGGGGATGGGCAATTAAGCTATGACTTGAAGGAGGATCTGACAAGCAGGAAGACAGATGTTACTTTTGGGCAGCTTATAGAGATGGTGCCTAGGCTAAAGAGACAATGGAAGAGGATGGTTAACCCAATGGAGAAAGATCCAAAGAGAGGTTCAGTGAAGGTGTTGGCAATGGATGAGCTACCAAACATTTTCCCAATAGTAGATATGTGGCACAAGAGAAAAAATATGGGACAAGGTTATGTGGATGGTGGAGCCCAAATATGTGTCATAACACACTCATGCATTGAGAAGATAGATCTTACAGTGTGACTAGGGTGTCAGGCTTCCAGATCAGATTGGCAAACCATCACAAAATAAAATCTTTGGGTGTTGTAAAGAGCTTAGAAGTGGAAGCATATGATGCAAAGGCGGTGGTTGATTTTCATGTGATGCCAGCTGGTTGGGAGCATATCCTATTATACTGGGCAGACCATGGTTATGTGCAGTGGGAGTTGTCAAGATTGGAGACGTGGTACGATTAGCCTCTATGGAAAGACAGGTGCCAAGAAGCTATATAATATGGACACAAGGAAACGATTGGAAGAGATTTATGAAGATGAAGATGAGTCTAGTGATGAAGACTATTCCATAGTGACTGATGAGGACAGTGATAGCACTATCAGCAGTGATGAGGATGCTGATGATGCATTTCTTTTGATGGACAAAGGAATCCAGGAGTCTGGCTTAGTTGCATTTGCAAATGAAGTTGAAGCTGAAAGTGAAGGGCCTTATGAAGTGATTGAAGGGCTGATGCAAACCAAGGTTGAATTGTCAAAGAAGCAGGAATTGATGACACAAATGATCAGTGGAGACCTCTCAGCTATGGAGAAGGAGATATATTTGCACATGCAGGTCTATGCCAAAGTAATCGATGGTTTTCTTGATGCAAGGTTGATCTATGGCATCTCTATAGGTTTTCCTTGGGAACTAGGTGAAGCTTGATTAAATTTTTGATGCAGGGAATACAAAGTGTTTTTGTGTGGGATCCAGGTGGAATGAATCTCTCTTTTTGTTGTGCTGCTGAGCATGAAGCAGGCTAGGGGATAGGAAAATTATGTCATGAGTTTTTTGAAAGAATTGATTGCGCATATGTAGATACACATGCATGGTGAATCGAATAAAGGATTGCCCATTTTCCAGAGCCAGGTGGTTACGTGGGGCCCACATGTATACAGGTAGGACAGCATGTACATAGTGCATCGTTTTTCACTATCACCAGTACCAGTATGTTTTTTTCTATAATAATGAGGAGTTGGTAGCGCGTAAAACTTCTTGAGGAATCTATTCACGGGTCGACGACATGAGGTAAGCAGGTGCGTCAGATGGCATCTAGTGGCGTCAGGAGGCCGAATGGGGTCAATACTTACCCACATGGATGAGTACGGACACAACGTGGGTGTTTTCTTGTGATAATTATGCAAAAAGGTCATCATGAGGACCATCTTTTGGGGCCACATCACATGGTGGCGGGATGCATTATTGGAAAAATTGAGTGCCAGGTGTGCGGATGGATGCAACAGGGTGACAACTATGCACTGCGAGGTCAGTTTTTGGCCTGTTCGGGGTCCGTTTGAGGTCATCTAAAAGGCCAAGGGTGCGCAAGTAATAAAGCTAAGTGTGGGAACTGAAAAAATAGAGAGAAGACCAGAAAAAATGTGGAGAGAAGAGGAGGAACAGCCACAACTATGTTTTTGGTGTTTTTGGAGCCTGTTTTGGTCGTAAACTGCTCATCCGAGGTCGGATTTGAGCACTTTGACATTGTAGATTGGGGTTTGGGGCTGGTGCGGACACGATGACGCTGTCCATTTTGCCAAATTTCTCACTGTTTTTCTGTTGTTTTGGCTGTGTAAGTTTCTCCTATGAGCGAAGTTTCTGCTCCAATTTGTGATTGTATCTGGCATATTTTACCCATATTGTGTGAGTTGTTTGCCCCATTGGTGTTGGCCCAAGCTCAATTGTATCTAAACATCAGAAATTCTCCTCTTTTGAGCTGAGTTTCTTGGGTGTGTGTGTGTGTGTGTGTGTGGAGTGGGCAGGTGGATAGTCTCTCTCCTCTCACACCATAGGTGGGTTCCCTGTCTCGGTCAGGTGGGTTGTGTAAGCCAAGTGGTGCCCCATAGTGTGTGTGTGTGTGTGTGTGTGTGTGTGTGTGTGTGTGTGTGTGTGTGTGTGTGTGTGTGTGTGTGTGTGTGTGTGTGTGTGTGTCATCCCAAGAGTGTGTGTCGGGTCATTATAGAGGTGTTGTGTGTGTTTTCACCCCGCTCACAACGGATTATTACCTTATTAACCGGTTGCATATCCTTAATGAACCTTAATGTACCATTTTTCTTTGGAACACTAAACCATTGATTAGAATATGGTGCACATGATGGCTCCAAAATTCCCATTTGAATATTTTCATTAAGCAAATTGATAAGCTTTGGCAAGTGAGCTTTAGGAACTGGAATAGGATGCAAGCTCCATGGCATGTGTGGAACAGTGAAAATAACCATTGGTGAAACAACAGTCCACACATCCAATCTCACTTGGCTCAAAAGTGAAAGCTTTACCATGTTTTTTGAGCATACCTTGAAAACATTTGATCTCCTCTTCATTGAGGAAACCATATTCTCCAACCTTCAACTGCTGCAATGTCTCCTTAGTAAGCTTATGCCCTATGTTCTTTGGATTCCTCAGTATAGGTTGTTGAGAAGCCTCCTTGATCATCCCATCACTTCCTTCTGGCAGCGGTGTAGCCACTGGCCTCACTTTCTTTGCAACAGTCTTGTATTTTGTCTCTACCTGTGCTTCAACTATTTCGCCTGAATCATCTTCAATATGCATAAGTGCTTCATATATACTTAACTCATCATACATGTCCATTGAATGGATCTTAACCACTTCAGTTTCGCTTTGTAACCTGTTTTGTCTGACCTCCTCAAGCTCTGACATAGTATCTACATAAGATACCTCTTCAAAGATTCCTGAAATCACATCATTTGATTCAAGCACATCACAACCCTGCAATTCACTTTGGATACCTAAAACATATTGTTTTTTCCACTTTGGCAAATCATTAAATTTTCTGAAAGATACTGAACCTTCAGATGTTAACCCCAAAACCCTCGAAGAGAAAGCTTCTCTTTGCGATAACTTCCCCTCACTTGTACCACCATAATCCCGCTTTATAATGGCACTCCAAGTTAATCATGTGCAAACCTGTGTTCTCTAAACTCCTTGCGTATCTTTGGCATTGGATGATCACGTAGACTATCCTTGTTCCTGGCATGGTCAACACATATAGTCAAGACTTGCAGTGCTTTCTTACAATGTCGGCTTCGAAGCCTAGCATAGGCCGAGCCATCATCCAGCACCTTGGTTTCCATTCGCACAGCCGTAATGTAGGGTTGCCCCAGAATTAATGGATATGAGAAATGCTCCTATATAAAGAAATTTTTCTCATCACAGACATCCCCTATAGTTACCTTAACATTGGCACATGCACCATAGAGGTCGCCTAGAAGCATATCGACAGCTCAAATCTGCCAACCATGGTCCACATCAATAGGCCATTTCCCCTTTTTGTGCAAGCTTTTAGCCATCAAATTGATCTCCGATCCATGATCTATGAGTGCTAAGACCCGTTCTTCAATGTCACCAAGCTTCACAACAATTTCGGTTGTTGCTCTTGCCCAATGAGTCCTTGAAAAGTGACTCCTTGGTATACTTTCACTGTCTTCACCTTCATTGAAATGAACATGTCTTACCTTTGGTACAGTTGGATTTGACCACAGACCTCGACTCTTCTTCTTCTTCAAGATCTTCCAAATACTCTTCATAGTCATCCAAAATTGTGTCAATGTGGCAAACCGCCTGGCTCTTAACTGACTCCGGCTCCTGTTCACTTGGTATCTACCACTTTTTTTTGATAATATCAATAATCTCCTTGTGAAACTCACATTTGGCAATGCCCAAAATATCACCCAATGTGAGCTCCACTTTGCTATTCAGAATGCGCTCTTCAAAAACTTTCTTCAATCTGTAGCTAATTCAATGTCAGATTTAAGCTTATATGAGGGTCCCCTGGGTTTACCTTGCTTTTTGTCCTTGGGTTCATCCTCCATCACCACTTCAGGAGCGGGCTTAGGAGTAGGTCCTTCTTCTTTTTTGCTATTAAATCTCGTTGTCCTTTTCGATGTCCCAGGAAATTCTTCATCTTTTTTCTGCTTTTCCTCCACCATAGCTTCATTAGCTTGTGACTTCGCAATAAATGCATACACCGAGAGGGAATCCACTGGATCAGCCCACCGTGTGGTTTCTCGAATTGAATTCCCTACTTGTCGTAGCTTCCCATAAGTTACCTGCCATGTTTCTGTTGTCTTCAAAGCATAAGGCCATAATTGACCCTTGGTACCTACATCATCATCATCACCCTTACCGCCGCAGACTTGCAGTCCATATGTAGCTGCTTCTATAAGAGCAACATTATGCTGAATCTCTTCCATTATCTTTTTCATGTCGCCCTTACCAAAGTTCAGGTGGAGCATCTCACCTATTGCCCTAAGGTGTATCTGCTTCTATAAGAGCAACATTATGCTGAATCTCTTCCATTATCTTTTTCATGTCGCCCTTACCAAAGTTCAGGTGGAGCATCTCACCTATTTCCCTAAGGTGTATCTTCTTGTCCTTCTAGAACATCACGTTCCTTTTATAAGCTTCATCAAATTCATCACATTCTTTAACTTATTTATGATCTTCACTATCACACCACATGCATCGATCCCAGCCTTTGCGTAGTGGTTCCTATCTAGGCTCAGAAGTAGATCCCTTTACAGCTATCCCTTCAAATATTACAACTTTAAAATTCAAATTTAATTCTTGAATACCTTTCACCAATTCGTCAAGAACTGGCTCCTCCACTCTAGGTATTACTGAGGTTGTTTTCTCCTTAGGTTCCTCTTTCGCAACATCCATGATGTCAGCCACGATCAGCTTATCGACTCTCATATGTCATTTCACGATCATGTTGACTGCTTCAGTGACTACCTTCCAGTCGAATGTTAAGCCCAATTCTCCTGTTGAATCCTCGATCAATTGCACTAGACTCTTATGAAGTCGTGGATCAGCAGCCTGAATGAATAGTTCAACCTTCTGGTCCTTCATTGAACGTTGCTCTATCGAGGACAGTTGCTCGAATTTCTTCTCGAATTCTCGTGCAGTTAGATTTTTGTTCTTCTTCTACAACCACTTCATAAAGCTTTTTCTAGTTACCCTTTGTGAATCTTCAAGGAAGTATTCCTCCTGAAGTGCCTTCTTGAAATCCTGCCAATTCGGGCCTTCAATCGCCTGAATTTCTTTTATTCGGCTCCTAAGTTCAGGCTCCACAATTAAATGGAATCCTTCCACTACATTATGATCATCGATTCCATTATCTCCCATTTCCTGCTCGTAGATATTTCAAAACTTGCTAATATCCCGGCCTTCAAATCGCTTTTATTTCTCGGCAACTGTGTGCCGAGCTTTACGGGTCCTCTCTTGCAGATTATACTGCTATTGGGTAGCCTGTTGTTTTTGGATGTAAGCAACAAACTGCTGCATCATTTGTTGCATGGCTGCCTCTTGCGGTGGTGACATCTTTCTCCACAACACTGCTCACCCCATCTCGTTTCACGTCAGGTTCACCAAAAATTTCGGGGGATAAGTATGCAAAAGGTGAACTGGTGGAAGGCACCGGGCCCTTGGTTGTGAGAGGTGCGTGGAAAAGAGGTGCAACAGACAGAATTAACAAAAATGGAGCTCAAAACAAACAGTTCGCTTAATACCAATTAATCAACAGTATCCATGATTAATCAATCGTTAATGGAGGCTTTTATGCTCCTTACAAGGTGGAACCTGTCTTAATCAAGGTGCTCATCGAAACAATCATTACTAATCTGATTCGTTCCCTCTTGCTGCTTCAAGATTGAAAGAGAATCAATTTCTTTCCACTTTGGCTATGGGAGCTTAATGACTCGAGCATAGGCTTGGCTTGGATAGATTAAGCTTCAAATTAGCCTTAAGGATTAAGGTTTAGGCTTTGGATTCCGAGATTAGGCTTAGAGCTTGGATTCCGAGCTTAAGATTAGATGAGATCAAGAGCTTTCAAAGCTTAGCTTATTCTTGGCTATGGCTTCCAAGATTAGGCTTAGGCTTTGGCTTAAGGGTTTAGAGATTAGGCTTAGAGCTTAAGAGATTAGAGAGCTTGAGATAGGATTCAAAGCTTGGCTTATGAGAGATTAGGATTGGGAAAACTTGGCTTAGCTCGTGAGAGATTAGAGATTAGGCTTGAATAAAGAAGCTTATCAAAGATTAGCTTGGGCTATGGCTTATGATCTCCAGGCTTTTCTTCCTCGGGAGAGAAATCTCAATGAGAAGACGAGATGGCCCAAAAAAAATTCACACGAGAACTCTGAAAGAGAACTTCCCTTCTCTTTTATACCTTGCATGAGCTTTTTCTTGCTAAAAGGGGCCTACCCATTAGCGATGTTGCTAATGGTACCCCCCTTGATGACATGGCAAGCGGGTTGCCGAGTAGCACGAAACCCAGTGCGAGTGGTGCCAAAATTTTGCATGAGGAGATGCTAAGAAAATTTCTCTTCATTCGCGCGCTCGTCCAAGATCACCTACGGCCACTGCGAGTGTTTCCTTCCCTGCACAGTCCCGTGCTTGCTGCTTAACGCCATGTTTCTTCTTCCCTTTTTATTTTCCTTGTCCACACTCATTAAAACCCTTATTTGATTGCTTGGGCGGCCATCCCTTGGGTCCTTGGGTGGTCTTCCTCGTATCATTTTGGCAAGCATGGGTGAATGCATTAGGAGAAAGGCCTCCCATTCGCACTCGGTGAAAATAAGCCAGAGCATCGTTGCAGTGGCCATTTGGGCATATCTCAAAACCAATGCTCTTCAAAAATCACATTTTTAAATGAAAGCTCATAAAAAACATTATGTGCTTTCATACGAGCACCACTTTTGGCATGCATATCAGCTAAGGCATTGCCTCCATGACATCATTTTCCCACATCCACTGATTAGCAATATCACCGTGAATTCTACTGCCCAGTCTAGTGTGTTGAATGGCACCATAGCTTTCAAGATGCAAGTATGTCCGTCAAAAATGTTTCCGCATCGGCCCACATTTGGCATACATATCAGGCACCACACTGCATTAAGCCAGATGAATTTGATTGATCAGGGCGACCAGGGCGGCTCGGACTGGCCCCCGGTGATACTTAAACTAGCCATATCTTGCCAACCGAAACCCTGATTGACGAATTGGAAAGATTGGCATGCTCTTGGAAGTGAGCACTTTGGATCCGTGCATTCCTTTCATCTTTGACCTTTTATCAGCAGGTGCTAAATCCAGTACGGATCTTCTACTGACTCAAAACTGTCATAACTTCTTGTTTGTAGCTTCGATTGATGAGCCATAAAGACAGGCATGTAGAGCCCTTCAAGTACTTCAACTTTGATTAATAAAAACCCTGCTATGACCACTTCAAGCATACTCACTGTTTAGTATTACCAAGACATCTTTTGGCCCTTAAAAACCCAGCTATGACCACTTCAAGCATACTCATTGTTTAGTATTACCAAGACATCTTTTGGCCCTTAGAGCCCCATCTGGTACACTTTTAGCTTAAAAAATGGCTTGTTAGCAAGCCCGTATAACTGTTGAACAATCATGCAGGATTCAAATACACCTGATTGGCATTCCTTTGCTCATTTTCTTGTCATGGGAGCGGAGTGGCACGACACTGGTCTAGTATACAATGACTTCTTTGGAGTCTGTTTACAGAGGAGATTTGCAAGAAATCTCTTGAAGGCAAGAAGGATGGTGATGCGTATGTTGCTAGTGATAGACAGAGGGGTTGCACTCAAAGTCATGCCAAAAGCAAGGAACGTGGGGGGGGGGGGGGGGGGGGGGGGGGGGGGCTCACGCTGTAATTCATGGAGTTCTATGTGTAATGTCGAGTGCTATCACTGCCATAAAAAAGGGCATGTGAAGAAGGATTGCAAGAAATGGCAGCAAAGCAAGAAGGATAAACAATCCGATGACACTTCTAAGTCTGATGATTCAAACAAGGGCAAAGCAAAGCTAGAGGAGATCAATGTGCTAGAGTCTTCAAATGCTCCTATTGTAGGACTCTTCCAGTGGTTTTTATGCCACTTACCTCTGACATATTGGTCTTCACAGCAGATCTACCTATTGAGGCTCTTGTTACAGAAGATGTGCAATATGCACAGAATTGGATAGTAGATTCTGGTGTGAGTTTCCATGTGACACCACATAGAGAGTGGTTCTCTACTAGTGCATGGAGGCTACAGGAGGTTGTCATTCTTGGGAAACACATTCAAACTATTTTACCATTGCATGTCAAGCATCTAAAGTAGTCATCACATCAATAAGCATATTGTGCTAGCTCACCAAGATTCCATAGTCCAATCATTACCAAATCTTTCTCCAATGACTGTCCACTCATATCATAACATAGATCTTTGTTTCTGTCAAGAAATGATAGCCATGGGTCATTTGATTGTTTTGGCTCATTCAAATCTATTAAGCATGTGAGAATAATTTTGCAAATCTTAATCAACATGGCACAAGGTAAATTTATAATGCTCTTGAAGAAGGATATGGTGCTTGTTAGGGTTTTCACCATATATTCTTTAGTAGCAATCACCATCTATACAACTAGACTCAAAATCAGAAGAAGGCTCTAATTATTAAGAGTCTGAAGTTCACCATCATTGGCGGATCACTTTACACATTGGGAGTAGATGGGGTTCTTCGCAAATGTGTGCCTATGGAGGGAAGAATGCAAGTTATTTTAGAGGCACATAATGGGGATTCTAGAGGACATTTTTCTACTGATATTACTTTCAAGAATATTCTGCGGGCTGGATTGTGGTGGCAGACTTTAATATCTGATGTCAAAAGCTATTGTAAAACATGTGATATATGCCAAAGAATGGGCAGACCCACAGCAGCTGATATGACTCCTCCAACACCAGTTCAGCCACTGGGTGTTTTTATGAAATGGGGTCTAGATGTTATGGGTCCATTCAAGAAAATTAATCCAAGGAAGAATAGGTATATATTGATGGCCACTTGTTATGTGACCATATGGGTAGAAGCTAAGGCTCTTCCCGACAACACGGCAAAATCCACTCCTATGTTTTTATTTGAAAATATTTTTTGCCGATACGGATGTCCTGTGGAGATTGTGTCTGACCAGGGAACGCACTTTATAAATGACACTATGGACATTCTCATGGATATGCTTTCAGTCAAGCATCAGAAATCAACACCATATTATCCTAGATGCAATGGGCAAGCCGAAAGCAGCAACAAGACTGTCAAGACTATTCTCACTAAGATTGTGTAGAAAGAGCCACATTAGTGGGATTTGA
This sequence comes from Adiantum capillus-veneris, assembly GCF_014529385.1. Lineage (NCBI taxonomy): Eukaryota > Viridiplantae > Streptophyta > Polypodiopsida > Polypodiales > Pteridaceae > Adiantum > Adiantum capillus-veneris. Next base: position 106,383,173 of record NC_140948.1, on the reverse strand, counting down.
AACTTCAAACTGCTCTCTGGGCATATCGAATAGCTTATAAGGTCACTACGGGATTGACACCATTTAGAATGGTGTATGGCACTGAGGCGGTCCGAGGCGGGCAACAAGAAGAGCAACCTCTAGACACCCTTCAAGGCTCCCGTGCTGCTCAATGGGGCTGGGGCACAACACAACACAAACCAAAACAACAAACCCACAGCCAAATTCCAACTACACAAGGGGCACCACCTAGTTTAAGAGGGAACTAGGACACAAAAGAGAAGAATCGTTAGAGCAACCCACAAACAAGCAAGGAATTTACACTAACACCAATGGAACACTCTCACACACTAAAAAACGAGAGAGAGAGAGAGAGAGAGAGCTCGGGCTGTTTTGAAACGTATCGGCAATGATCAAGCAAACACAACTATATATTTAAGAAAGAGAGAGAAAGGGGGAGGGGGTGCTTGTTGCATTAATACCTTCTTACAAATCTGTCATGACAAATCAAAGTGAGATTAGTATTTGTTCAACATAGCTTGCGTAAATTTCACCACAACACATCACAAGAAAAGCCACCCCAATCATTGTCTTAAAGCCAGGGGAGTCCTCTCCACCCTGTCGCCCTCTTACAGTATGTGGGATTTATGGCTAGATTGATGACAACACCAGAGACGAGCTATCAAGAACTTAACAAAAAACACCAAGACACTTACGCATCATTGTTGTCCATTACTTCACGTTGGAAGGGAGACAAAGTATCCAAGCTTAGTCCAAATCCACCCTCCTTGATTCAGCAAATGTTGGGCTTACACTAGTAGGAGAAATGATAGATTTCCTACTCTCAATTGAGTGATCACTCTCTCTCTTACAATGGCATAGAGTTCCCTTGCTAATCTCCTATTACAACACATGCACATGCATAAGACAATCAGCTTCCACTCAAGAGCTCCTTTTAGAGAGGTTGAGCTTGGCTTCTCAAGCTATAGCATAGTGCTCTTGCTTATGGCTCCCCCTTTTTGTGCTAGCTACACCCTCCTTTTATAGCAATTTTGAAGGCTAGGGTTACTCCTCTAACCATGGTTGGGTTAGATTTTTTGAAATTTATCTAATTTCTTTTGCTTGGAATTATCAAGAAGTTGGTGGGGAAAGAGAGAGGAGAGAAATGGAGGTGATAGGACTTTTCATAGTGGGTTAGTGTTAGTAGAGTTAGTATTAATTTATAAATGGAATTGGATATTTACAATGGGAGTATCCATGTAGGATACAAATAAGGAAGAAAAAACTCTTAAGAGGTAAGAAAAGGTGGATTTCTTACAAGGTTGATGCTCCAAGTGTCTTGAGTAGGGCCAATTTTGACGCTTGTTGACGGTCCACTAGCTTTGACGGTACATTTTTTCTCCACTCTTGACCTTCCTTGAGAGACAAGGTAATTGAAGCTGAGTAATCAACCACCATGATGCTGTCTTTTAAGAGAAGAGGCTGAATTTTGTGGTTTTTTTTATAGATATGGGTAAATTGGAGGAGGAAAAATGAGACTAGGTGGTCAATTTTGGAATGGAATTGTGTGTGGGAGGTATGAGTTCACCATGGTTTCTCTTATTCTTCAAGGCTGAGGAGAAGGTGAGTAGGGTGCAGAGAGGAGGGGTGAGAGAGGTGGGGATGATGAGTGGAGAAGTGTGTGTGAAACAGGAAAATGATAAAGTGGAAGAGAGAGTGTGGCTGCATAACATGGGAAAATTGGGGTCCACTAATAAAATCATAGCTCACAGCTCGTAGCTCAAAAAAATATGAAAAACTTTGAGGCAAAAGTTCAGCCCACGAGCTACAACTTTTAATTGTATCACCTTTTCAAATTCGGAGAGCAAGTGAACTTTAAAAATTCAGCAAAACCGACCGTTTTTTTCCACTGCACAAGGTCCTTGTGGGGTCCTTCTTTGGATGATTCTTTTGAATACCTCCAAGAGTGAGCCCTCCATAGTGCATGTATGCATGCCACCTACCCTTGACCTTATTTGGTAGGTCTATAATTGAAGATATTGTTGAGATCATGATATAAGTGAATAGTACAACTAAGAAAATCAAATATTGAAGGGTCTAAAAAATATGTACATGTCAAATATAAATAATATAAGTGGAAAAAATATAAAGGGGTCAAAAGAAATCTCTCTCATTATGAGGCTACCATAAAAAGATAAATACTTTTGGTGTTCTAATTTTTTAGAAAACAAACAAAATAGATGTAGAAAGGGAAAAATCACAATAGTGAAAAAATATACACATAAATAAAACTAGTTTTTTTGGATTTTTGTTGGGGTGGAGTTACACCAAAAATAAGAGAAGCTTACATGAAAATATTTCTATATGAAATAAAGAGTATGAAGAATGGTAAGAAAAATTGTGGTAATGGTGAGGCAATGTACAGAGCATAAATAACACACACATAGGTAGAAATATTTAAATAAATACCAAAATAATTATGAAAAAAATCTTTTATTTAGGCCCTATATACAAAGAAATATTTACATACGCACGGGCCATAATATACTTATATATATATATATATATATATATATATATATATATATATATATATATATATATATATATATATATATATATATTGGCTCAACTAGCCCAATGACTAGCTAATTGAGGGTTTTTTAAGAAGATATGGGAAAAGTCCCGTGACTCACGCACGCCTATGTACAGTGAAATGGTAGGGATAGCCACAGTGTTTGGGTGATTTTGGTAGGGTGAGGTAACTCACTGTGGCAATTACAAAGAGCCGAAAAACGGCTATCAGCATTGAAGCTATCGTGCCCATGGAATTTTTCATACCCAGTCTTAGGATGGCAGTCAAGTAATTTAAATCACAATCTAAAACAAAGACCGGAAGAGTTTACCCAGATGTATGAATTAAGATAGAGGGCTATGCTGGAATAGGAAATTGTTTAGCAAAGAAGGAAACATTGGCATGATAGACGGATCAAAGTCAGGGAGTTTCAGAAAGGAGATTTGGTTCTGCTATATCAATCAAAATTAGGCCCTAAGAAACCAAACTTAAAGATAGCTTGGGTTGGTCCATATAAAGTTGATTGGGTGTTTTCCAATGGCAGAGTAAGATTGAAAGATTTATCCGGATTACTGTTGTAAGGTGTTTATAATGGGGCCAAAATCAAGCTATACTATTCTAATGACAGAGAGACTTCCAGGGATAAGGGTACTGGTATCTGCAAACTGAAGACCAGGAAATTCTAGAATCAACTATTTTAAGCCTTTTTCATGTATAGCCAATTCCAGAGCCAGGCAAAAGTTCATAAAAGTCTCAGTACAACAAAACCATGTCGGTACCAGAATCAGTAAAGTGTCAAAACCAATATCATTTTTTATGGGTCAGTGGGACTATCCGTAGTAATCATTTCAAAGAAGATGGAGAGTATTAGCCAATGCATAAATGCCACGTCATTTGCGGTGCACAGGACTCTAGGAATGGTAAGTACTGGAGCTTTTATGGTGCCAACGCGTATAACAGTAAGGCAAGTAGGCATTTTTCCTCATAAATCTCCTACACGACGTCTGCCTATTGTTATCCATTTGCCATTGCCGAGCTCTAAAGTTTCATCACTGCAACCACAAACTTCTTTGTCTGAGTAAACTGTTGATTGTTGTCTATCTTTTACAGCCACACTAGGATACGGGTTTGAAGATTCAAGTAAGTCCTCTTCTTCTTCTTATACCGATTCATCGTCTTCACAATGTATGGGTAGGAAGAAATGTCGGAGAAGATGCAGGAAACTATAGAGGAAACCCAAGAACTTATTGCTGCTGCAAAAGCCTCTCTTCCACTTATCCTTCATAGTAAAATACAGCGGTATGTGTTTACTGAGCAAGCCAAGGCATTACTCCGATTGTGGGATTTGCATGTGGTTGTGCAAGCCACAAGAATTGAGTTTGACACAACTATCATTAGACAGGTTCTTGATTCCTTCAATGTTGATGAAAGAAGTGCTATGGTATATGGTAGGAAAGTGTTGGTAACACCAAAAAATATTGCTTTTGCATTCAAGATGCCAAATGAGCCAAAGCCATATGTGGCAACAGCAGAACAATTTAGTGCAACTCTGAAAGAAGATGATGCTATCAAGAAGAAATGCAAAGCCAGTGCGCAAGGGGTTCCAATAGCAAGTCTAAACATTCCCGCTGCTTACCTCTTTGTGGCTGAAGCTGTGAGTCTCAAAAAAAAACCCGACTTATGTGACAGAAAAAATTGTTTGCTATGCTACTGGCAAAGAGATTGGATGCCACAGTTTCAATAAATCTATGTCAGATTCTATCACATAATGTGCTTCAGCAGACTGCTAAGTTGAAGTCCCAAACTATTTTCAAAGCCTGGTATGTTTGGCAGTTTCTTTACTGGGAAACTTCCCTAGATGCTCATCATCAGGTTAGGATGGCGTGGAGTCAGAAACCCATCCCAGCCACTAACAATGTTGATTTATCTTCTGATGAAGAAACTCCACGCAATCAGATGGCTCTTACTGGTCAAAAGAGGAAGGTCACGCAAGAGGAAGCTGGCAGTTCTAAGAGACCAAAAACTACACTGGCCAAAAGCATTTTGATTATCAATGTAGTCCATAATAGCTTGATTTTCCAAAGCACTATTATACTCAGAAACTTTATCGTGCAAATCACTCTGCATAGTTTCCATGAGCGCCTTCAGATTATCTATATTGAAAACATCATTGCTTGTTATATTCAAAATATCAGCTAAGCTGTTGTAGATGTATCTCTCGGTTAAAGAGGCTTTTAATGCATTATGGTTGGTCAACAGGGCGATAAAATCAACTCTCTTCATTCTCAACATAGTTTCAAACCTATGAGCAGCTCTCTGAGCTTCTACCTTTTCTTCACTCAATTGCTTACTTTGTAGCGTTTGAATTGTCCTTGTGCTGAATGATTTTCAAGAACATTATGCCTTAGGGACTGTGCCCCTATATCCTCTTTTAACTTCACAACTTGCTGCTCATTGTTCCTCAGTTCAAGTTGTAACTTGGTTACTTCATCAGTGGACGCTGAGGCATCCATCATTTGTCCCAAGGCATGGAAAATTGTATCCCAGGATGACTGAACCAACATCAAACAACCATCATTGAATGTGGCTGGGTCAGAGGCAATTGGCTCATAAATTGTGACAGGAGCCATATAGGGTTTGTGCAAGAGTAGGCGTCCTTTGAGAGGATGGGTCTACAGCTGTTGTAATTTATCCTTTTTGGTTAAGGCCAAAGCCATTTCATTGAAAGGGATATTAGAATTACCCGGTGGACTAGCAGGTATTGGACCTTTTTCCTTATCAGTGTGGGTTACGAAATACTGAGCACTGGTTTGGTCAGGCTGGTCTTTTTCAGCACTAGTGGTTGTTGAACTCCGCTCAGGTTGTTGGTTGGTCCGAACAACCTAGCTGGTCTGACTAGTCAGCTGAAGTCGGGTCTTCTGGAGACTTTTCAATAGATGCTATTTTGACCTGACTTTTGAGCTGCTTAAGGAGAGCACCTTGATGAGGATTCTGACAAAGAAGAAGAAAAGGATGAAGAGAGGGAGGAAGAACCAGCACACAAACATGATGATGATGACTCTTCTCCATCTCCACCTTCAGGATCTGGTGCTGGTGGAGCAGGGTCCATAGGGAGAAATCAGCCCAACACGGATCAGCCAGACTAGTATAAAGATCAGCAGTCAAGAGATCAAGGGGCTGAGGATCAGCAAACAGGCAACACTGAAGACTCCTCAGTACATCAGTCACAGCACAGTGCATATACAAAAGGGAAAGCTAAAGCAGTGAGACTGAAACTCTGGAAGGTGATGAGAAACGTTCGTTGCAGCTCATCACACTCAACAAGAGGCTAGGACATCAGCAAGCTCCGATAACCAGAATGTATTTGGAGGATGATGCTCTTCTTTCTAATTTGGAACGCTTTCAAAGACTATATGTTGGTGCCAAAGAAATGGTCCAAAATTGGAAATCAACTGCTTTCCATGATCAGGAGGTGTGCCAACTACCTGAGCATCCTAGCAGCATTCAATTTCTAGAGAGAGTGCTTGAATGGTTACTAACCTCTAATGACAAGCTGGTCAATGCACACTGGCAATGGCAATCTACTGCAGACTCTCACTCTCTAGCTATTGAGTTAGAGCTGCTACTTGGGAACAAGCCTACATACCAATGTATGAAAGAGGTCAAAAATCAGTTGAAAGAAGTCCTATTCCAAATGCAGATTGCCAAAGGAGTCCTCGACCAAAGGGTGCAAGCTATTCTTGAAAATTAGACTTTCAACAATAAGGGATCGCAAACTCGAATGACAGTAGGAGAACAGGCCACTGCTCTCCGAAGACTGTTTCAGCTGGTTCGAGTCACCAGTCCAAGATGATGCAGTAGGAGAACCAGACTATTCTAAATTTTTTGGAATTTGTACATGATTCCCCAGTTCTCATGTATGCCTTGCCTGCTAGAGAGACTGAGCTACCCAGGTTTTTTCCAGCTTTGTATCCTCAACATCCAGAACCAGTGAATCAGCTTACATATTATAACATCACTGATGACCTTCAGAATTGGTATGAGCGATCCACTGTAGAATGGAAAACCTAGCAAATGCTAATCAATAATGCTCTCCAATTAAATGATCTTGGGGAATTAAAGAGAGGATCAAGCTCTATATGGGACAATGGAAAACCAACTTAGAGGTCTCACCAAGATCACAAACCAGCTATTGCAACTTCCTGTGGAGTCCTCTAAGGTCCCTGAAAAGGATATTACGGCTAAACCAGGCCTGGGACCACAGTATAGAGAGATGGTTGAGATTCTCTTTGAAGCTAGGATTAAAACAAATCAGCCTCTTCCAGAAGGATGGATCCACACAACTTCGCATCGTCATAAATTGGCCAGAACTCGTCTGACAAAAGGCAAACGCACGCTCTATGATCCCGACACCAAAACCTGTCATCCTCTCAAGCCTTATGAATTGGAAATGACCATAGAAAGGCGGGATTAGCTTGAGCAGGAGGCCATTTACAGACTTATCCCAAAGGACAATGCTGGCACTGGGAATTCTGAAACACCAACACGACCGAAGGGCAAGAGGAAGCGGGTTCAGTGGAAGGATACTGGGTCGTTCCATCTCAGAATCCGATGGTGGATTTTTCCAGCCGTTCTCAGAATCATACAGTGGATTTTTACAGCCAATTTTAGAATCAGACGGTGGATTTTCCAGTAAGGTGCTAGAATTTCTTTGGCTAGGCACCCTTGGAATTACAACTATAGGGGTGTCAAGCACTCAACAAGCATGAAATATGGCATAAAGCTAGCAATACCAAGAGAGCTAGTGACTCCATAGGAGTACTATCATGAGGAACATAGGCCAACTCATGAGGAACATCGGCCGACTCAGCAAGCGGGCAAAGAGGTTCCTCAACACCTAAGAAGAATCAGACGGTGGATTTTTTCCAGAAATTTTGGAGTCATACCAAAATTCAAGAAAGGAGGGAAGGATGTAGAAGGCAAAGACAATCTCAATAGGTGGGAACTGTCTCCTGGAAGTTGAACAGTGGATCAGTCAATAATTACCATGACAGTTACCACAGTAACTTTGATAGGCTATAAATAGAACCCATTACATTATAATTGGGCGGCTTGTCTTTTGACTTCTTACTCTTAGTCTCTTGGTTTTGGTCTCCGAAGCTGTTTCTGAGCTACAATCTCTTCACTTGCAATTCTACTCTATAATCATTACTATAGTAGTCAATTGTGCTTTAGTCTGTTATACCTTGTACTCATTCTTCATAAACTCTGAATCTAAATCTGAAACACTTTTCCAGTCATTCAGTCTATTTCTTGTCCCAGTAGAGTATTTCAGTTCAGTTAACTATTCCAGTTCAGTTTCCATCTTCTATCCAGTTTCACTGACTGAACTGACGACTTACCAGTAGAGCTATGAATTCTAGCATTGGAATCAACTATCTAAAGAGATCAGCTCCAATTCCAGCTGCCACTGGTGAGATATGATTTTTTTGGTAGACCCCAGTCTTCTTTTTCTCACAAGTCTCCCTAGTCTTCTCTCACCTCCGTTCACTTCCATACACACACACACACACTCATTCCTCTCTATCCCTGACTCAAACCTTCACCTTCCATGGTTTGTCTCACCCTCTGAACCATTAACCTCCCCTCTCACCTCCATAGCTCTCATACGAACTCTACATGTACATACACCATCTCTATGCCTCTCTCTCTACTTCAATTACAATTCCTTTTTACCTCTTCTCTATATACATAAACTTCAGCATGTAAAAGCATGCCTAATCTCTGAAAATTGAGAGATTTTCATCAACCAACATCGCCACTTTCATCATGGTGTTTAACCTTTGCAGGGGTGGCGACGTAAGAAGAGAAGAAGAAGGAGAGGATCGGCAGTCATTTTTGAGAACCTACACAAGTAAGTTCAACACTTCTTCAAAGCTTCACCATCACAAGGATTCCCTCACTTCATTCACCCATCTTCCTTCAACCATCCACCTCATCCTACCCATTGTAAATATATCATTAAATTTTTAATGATTGCTAACACTAACCTACTAACACAAAATAGCCATTGACCTCATTCTACCCATTGTAAATATATCATTAACTTTTGAGTGTTTGCTAACACTAACCTACTAACACAAAATAGTCATTGACCTAACCATAAAAGGCACCTCTCCTCAAGACATGTGCATAGTAAAAACTCTCTAACTCTCTCTCTCTCTCTCTCTCTCTCTCTCTCTCTCTCTCTCTCTCTCTCTCTCTCTCTCTCTCTCTCTCTCTCTCTCTCTCTCTCTCTCCTTCCTTCCTTAAAATTCTAATTTCATCTTATCTACCATCAATAATGCTCTCTTTTGAGCCCACATCCATGACTCAAGGAAAGATAATGTCTCCATTGCAATAAAGGAAATTAGTGAAGCAGAGAGACAAGATATTTTAGAATCTCTAGGATGCTGCAGATATGCCGATTGTAGGTGCAGCTGTTGAGATTGAGGTTGAGAGATGGTTTCTTGTTGTAGACAATATTTCCCTTACTTCACCCCGCCATAAAGAGTGAAGAGTTTTCTCAAATCAGCTTCCCATTCTAGCAATGCTTCTTGTTTTGCAAGAAGTTCTTCCTTTTGTTTAAGCTCTTTCTCCTTTTGGAGAAAAGCATTGTAAGAGAAAGAAATGGGGTGCTTGGATGTTGATGCCATGGCTGAGAAATCCTCGTAATTTGATCTTGATGAAGAGTAGGATTCTCTTCTTAGTGGTAGGTCATAGATAGATTTAGCTTTACTTTCCCACTTGCCAGATTAATGATAAAATTGCTATCAAAGAAAGGTTTAGTTACTTTGACTTTCTTTAACTTTATTTTGTTAGCCAAGGCTGGTATTATCATTCTTTATGATACTGGTGCATTGGGTGCTTCTTTAAGAGCTACTTTTCTTTGCTTCTACAAAGTTGATATTTTAGATCGGCCTTTTTTACCTGATTCTGCAGTTGTTGAAGAAGAACTGAGATCACTTGCTTTTGATTCTTCAATCCTGTTTTTTCTTTAGGAATACCTTTTCAATTTGAAGGGTTTAGACATGAAATCATTTTTTTAATAATTTTTTAAATATGATTCAAAACTTGAATATGAGTCGGGGCTTGAAGAATCTTCTGTTGAGGAACATGATTCACTACTTGAAGAGTCTTTTGTTAAGGAAGAGGCTTTGCTGCTTGAAGAGTCTTCTGTTGAGGAAGAGGCTTCACTGCTTGAAGAATCTTTTGTTGAGGAAGAAGATTCACTTATAAACTGTGTCATGTTGAATTGGAAGTTTGAGATTACATTAGAAGTATTTGTTTCTAACCATTAGGAAGAGGATGGGATCTAGGAGGGCCTCTTTATTTGCCATGAGATTATGGAGGTGATTAAGATTTTGAGGAATAGATGCATGCCATGTATGCAAGAATGGTGGGTGAAGAGACGTGTAAGAGTGGTCAAAGGATACACTTTTCCCCCCAAAAAGGGGGTGGACAACTTTATGATTTTTGGTCTTCCATAACTCCTACATATGATCTCTGGTTTGAACAGAGATTATGGATCTGGAATCTACACTCCAATCTCTTTCCATAGATATGTTACATGATATACTTTTGTCCGCTAGATTTTAAGTTTCATTTTGGGGGGGAAATTTGAACTCAAATAAACTAGCCATTTTGCATGTTTGGAATTTAAAAGTTGTCCTTTGATTGCTTTCTTAATACTAAAGGTTTGACTCCCTTAAACAGCCAAATAAAGAGGCCCTCCTAAACTCCATTCTCTTCCTGATGGTTGATTCTGTCTTTTCCATTTGTAATGGAAGCTACACTTCTTGATCTATTTTTGAATTATATTGTTCACTAGTACTACTGTTAATTGAAGAAGAAGATACAATATAATTTGGAAGTAATTCATGTTGAAGGCCATTGTACATTGATTATTCATAAAAGTAGTCAAGTTGCTGACTATTTCCATTGTAGCATTTAAAGACTGGTTTAAATCAGTCTTTCATTCTATCCCAATGCTACAATGGAAATAGTCAGCAACTTGACTACTCTTATGAAGAATCACTGTACAATGACCTTCAACATGAATTAATTCCTGATTATATTCTTTTTTTTTCAATTAGCAGTAATACTAGTGAACAATACAATTCAAAAATAGATCAAAAAGTGTAGCTTCCAATACAAATGGAAAAGAAAAAATCCGCTTTAGAAACAAATACTTCTAATGAAATCTCAAACTTCCAATTCAACATGACATAGTTTATAAGTGAATCTTCTTCCTCAACAGAAGATTCTTCAAGAAGTGAAGCCTCTTCCTCAACACAAGACTCTTCAAGCAGCAAAGCCTCTTCCTTAACAGAAGACTCTTCAAGTAGCGAATCCTGTTCCTCAACAGAAGATTCTTCAAGCCCCAACTCAAATTCAAAGTTTTGAATCATAAATTGAAGATTATGAAACAAAAGATTTCATGACTACACCCTTCAAATTGAAAAAGTATCTCTCAAGAAAAAACAGGATTGAAGAATCAAAAGCAAGTGATCTCATTTCTTCTTCAACGACTGCAAAATCAAGTAAAAAAGGCCGATCTAAAATATCTACTTTGTAGAAGCAAGTAAAAGCAGCTCTTAAAGAAGCAACCAATACACCAGTATGAGAAAGAATGGTAATACCAGCCTTGGCTAACAAAATGAATTTAAAGAAAGTTAAAGAAAATAAACATCTTTTGATAGCAGTTTTATCATTAATCTGGCAAGTGCAAAAGTAAAAGCTAAATCTGTCTATGATCTACCACTAAGAAGAGAATTCTACTCTTCATCAAGATCAGATTACGAGGATTTCTCAACCATGGTATCAATATCCAAGCACCCCATTTCTTTCTCTTATGATGCTTTTCTCCAAAAGGAGAAAGAGCTTAAACAAAAGGAAGAACTTCTTGCAAAACAAAAAGCATTGCTAAAACGGGAAGCTGATCTTATGGTTAAAGAGAAAACTCTTCACTCTTTACAGCGGGGTGAAGTAAGGGAAATGCTGCCTACAACAAGAAACCAACTCTCAACCTCAATCTCATTAGTTGCACCAACAATTGGCATATCTTTAACATCTGCAATAGGAATGACTACTCCTGACTCTTGGGATATTCCACTTCCAAAAGAAACACTAGTCATGCAAAAATCTATAGATGAGAAGCTATCCAAAGGTAACCCCTTTACCTCTAACAAAATTCAAAGACTTAAGGAATTGCTAGCTTTTCCTAAGAAGCCAAAATATTAGTTGATTAAGGATATGCAAAGCCCAAAACAATTATTAACTCTGTTCGAGCAACAAAAGGATTAATCACCTAATGAAGAGTTCACAGAGTTACAAAGGGCCAGTTCTTCAAAGTTACAAGTGGTTGGTAAATGCCAAATTGGCATTAAAGATATCCTACCACCAAAGATAGATATCACGATAATTGGAAGAACTCCTCTAATAGGAGAATCACATCCACCTTCTTCATCAAAAGAATCACGTCCAAGCTCTTTAGCCAATAAAGGTAAAGAGTCTCAAACAAAAGATCATGTCTCCATTACGGTAAAGAAAATTAGTGAAGCAAAGAGACAAGATATCTTAAAATCTTGAGCAATCAGTATCGATGGTATTCCTACAGAAGATCTACCATTTCTCGCCTCTAAAGAAAAGGTAAACTCTTCTGTCGGTTATTATTATAAGAAAGAAGAATCTATTTTGGATCTAGAATACCCTCTCCAAAGTCAATGTGGTTAAGATAAATCCGAGTGGATTGACACCAATGTTTCAATACAAAGGGCGTCAAAATATTATGAATGTAGAAAACTTCACATTAGCTTTGTAGACTCTAATTTAGATTCCAATATCCCTGAAGAAGCTAATCTTCCTAAGCAAATAGATGACAAACAATCGATGCCAATTCTGACCCAAACCCCCGCCAACCCATTAGCTTTTTAGGATAAACAAAAATACATGATTAGTCTTCTAACTATCCCTAAAGAAAATCCATTGAAGCCTCACACTCAGGAATGTCTATTAAAGACATAGAGCTTTGCAAAAAAGAATTTGATGAGCTAATTGAGCCTTCCACTTCAAATTGGGCCTGTAGAGCTTTCTACATCAGCAAACAGATAAGTCTTGAAGCCATAAAGAAAGCATGGTTCAATCCTATCAGCATACAAATTCAATAGTGGGTTTATGACCCTAAAGAGCCTCAATCCCTTGCTCAAATGATAGATGAAAGGGAATCCCAAGATCAAACATAGATGACATCATCTATATAAAGCAAAAGTAAGATACGAGTGGAAGACAGGTTCTACCCAACAACCACCCAATCAGGAACACAAAAAGATAAGAGTCTGGTTCTCAGTAAACTTAACAAGCGTTATGAAAATATTGATGCAAAACAAGTGTATGTCACAACGCAAAGTTGATTATTACTAATCAACAAAGCCTTGCAAGGATTGTAAAACCGGTAGAGGGATTCATTCTATCACAATAAGGAGAAATTCAGGAATCAATTAATGGAGATAATAATCTTTCACCCTTAAAAGGAGTCTCCATCACTATAATCTTGAATACAAAAGTTTAGAATTCCCTCACTGTTGTATTGGATACAAAGCCAGCTTGACACTCTTCAACAAAAGCTTCGTTCCTGAATTCTTTTGGGAAAAGCCAGAATAACCCTTTCTTATCAAATGTGCTAACAAATAAAAAGAGCCAATAAAATATCAAGCTAAACTATGACTAATGCTTGGAAAAGCCAAAATTCCTATCTTTGTCTATCTTTGTTTTCAACCAAGCTATAACATGATCATCGACAATGATGTTCTAAACAGATTGCAACCAATCACATTTGACAATGGATACATCAAATTCAAATGGAAGGAAATGGATTGCTACGTCACTATCCCCCCCCCCCCCCCCCCCCCCAAATACAATAGACCATTCCTTCACATGAATGGAAAAATATTGAAGAGTTAAACTTATCCAATGTGGCCATCCAAAATGAACCTGCAAACCTACTCCAAGCAGATCCCTATCTGGCTTAAAACACTACATTTTAAAAAAATGCAAAATATAAAGGAGAAAGCACTGGACTAAAGTCAACAAGGATCTCAACTTTCGATGCCTCGACGGATGGAGCCAACTCACTCTAGAGGTGGGGTGGGATGATATCATTGCTTATCTAAGGAAAAATAATATTAACGATGACATAATCACTTATGTCATAACCCACACAACTATGATAGTGAGGCAATCCAAGGTGAGCAACAAGAGAGGCAACCTCTAAATACCCCTCAAGGCTTCTGTGCTGCTCAACTGAGGCTGGTGCAACCACAAGCAAAAAAAAAACAACAAATCCACAACCAAACAAGTGAAGGGGCACCATCTAGTTATGTGATGAGAACTAGGATGCAAGAGAGATTTTGTCACAACCAAGAAGAGGGGCAACAAAAACACACACAAGAAATGTAACACCAAGATCAACGCCAAATGGAGCAAGGGAGAGCTAAAGCAAAGGGAAGAGAGGGAGAAAGGGAACTTGCATAATACTTTGTTTATAACTTGCAAATGGAGATGGTTCACTACAACGCTACCATAAAGCTTGTACAAAAAATAACCCAATACGTATTGAATGCTAAACATTGCCAACACACACGCACACTGTCTTAGGGTGTGGGAGACCTCTCACCACAATACCCTCTTACAATGGACACAAAACACAATAAGCACTTTCTCAAACAAGCTCAAATGATAGAACTTAAAAGACACAAGTCACCTTGCATTTGTCAAGAGTTTTACACATGGAAGGACAAAGATCCTAAATCCAAGTACACCTTTGAAGCACCAAAACCTCAATTTTTGATAGTGAACGAGCATGTACAATAGTGGTTTGAGATAGGAAACTCACTCTCTGTAGTATCAAAGCTTCTCTCACACCAAGTGTGAAGCTCACAAGGTGATGACTACACCTAAATCTCTCCTCGTGTATAGAGTGTTGGCGTGCTAGGTGAGAGCTTGGGAAAGATTTACAAGAAGGAGAGGGGCCTATTTATAGGTTAGAGACCCCTTATTAAGGTTACTGATAACCTTATTTACACGCTATAAAATCAAGATTATGACTTCTTTTCAATATCAAAACATTGCAGACCTGCTTTGTTTAGATTGAGACTCTTTACCTTTACTGGCTGAAGAGCTTGTACGTGATTCTCTTATTGAAGAAGTTGGATGTGATTCTCCTATGAGAGGAGTTTTGCCAATTACCATGATATCCGTCTTTGGTGGTAGGATTTTTTTATTGCCAATTTGGCATTCGTTGGCCACTTGTAGTTCTATAGGGTTGGCCCTTGGTAACTCTTTAAATTCTTCATTAGGTGGTTGATCCTTTTGTTGCTTAGACAGAGTTAATAATTCTTTTGGGATTTGCACTTCTTTTGTTTACTGTTCTTTTGGCTTCTTATGCAAGGTTAATAACTCTTTAAGCCTGTAAATTTCTTTAGAGGTAAAAGTATTACCTTTTGGTGACTACTTTTCTATTGGTACAGTTGTACCTATTGTTGATGGAGTCATGCTTGTTGTAGATGTTGCAGATATGCCAATTGTAGGTGCAACTATTATCATTGGGGTTGAGAGCTGGTTTCTTGTTGTATGCAGTATTTGCCTTACTTCACCCCGCCATAAAGAGTGAAGAGTATTCTCTTTAACTTGAAGATCGGCTTCCCATTTGAGTAGTGCTTGGTGTAGGAAGTTCCTCCCCTTGCTTAAGCTCTTATTCCTTTTGGAGGAATGCATCAAAAGAGAAAGGAATGGGTTGCTTGGATGTTTATGCCATGGCAGAGATATCTTTGTAATCTAAATTTCATGAAGAAGAAGATCCTCTTCCTAGTGGTAGATCATAGACAGATTTAGCTTTGACTTTTCCACTTGCAAGATTATTGATAAAAATACCATCAAAGAAAGGTTTACTCTCTTTGACTTTCTTTATCTTCATTTTATTAGCCAAGCCTGGTATTACCATTCTTTCTGATACGGGTGCATTGGCTTGTTCTACTTCTTTAAGAGCTGCTTCTAGCTGCTTGTGAAAGGTTGTTATTTCAAATCGGTCTTTCTTACCCAATTTGGCGAACATCGAAGTAAGACTAGAATCACTAGAATTAGTACCTATAAATCATCAATTTCACTTTCACTGTCGTCATCTTCCATGCCAAAATTATAGTCATAAGGAGAAGATGGAAGTTGAGTTGGGATATATTCTTCTTGGAGGCCATTGTAAATTGTTTCTTCATAGAAATAATCAGATTGATTCAAGTCTCCATGAAATATAGCTTCATAGTCTTTAATACCTGATTTGCATTCTACATTGGTTATATCCCATCTAGGTTCATCTGAGTCTTCTTCTCAAGCATAATCAATTGTTGCAAATGATACGCCTGTTGGGACTTTGGAGGGATTTTTACATGTGTTGTCAATAAGGTTGTTGCAATTCTTGTGACAATGATCAATAGTGTGTAAATCTCTCCCCGCCTCGAACTCAAAGTTCGGCAAGCTGCTTTGCAGTGTGTTAACAAGCTGCTTCACGACTTCCCAATCGTCCCACCCTAGTTCTTCATCTGAAGAATTCCCCTATTCATTAGTAAACTTAAAAATAATTACAAAGAAATGCTTGTCAGAGCGACCAAGAGGCTAATGCACAGATGGTTTGGTAAATGAGGGCCTTGATATAATGGGAGATGAGGAAGGAACAATGAGTACTGTATGCAAAGAAGAATAATAGGCTTAAAGTAGATTTTGCATACTATTAACCATTTTTGTAAGCTAATTATTTAATTAAATAAATCTACATTAGTAATACAAAAATTTATACAAAGATTTCTATTTTTTATTAGAGATCTAAGAATTTTGTAAGTGAATACTAATCTAAGAATTATGAGTTCTAACTTATCTATGCTAAGAACTCTATTTTCTAACTCTAATCTAAGAGTTCTATTTATGAGTTCTTATCGGAGAATTATGTCTAACAATTCTAATCTAAGAATTATAATTACGAATTCTTATTTAAGAATTGTGTTCGCAAATTTGAAGAACTCTATAATATCTAAACAACCAAATTGTATAAAATGATTGCCTCCCCAGATGGCTTTTATTTTGTCATTTTGGAGGCATTAGGAAGAGAATGGGATCTAGGAGGGTCTCTTTATTTGGCAGTTTTAAGGAAGTCAAACATTTAGTATTAAGAAAGTAATCAAAGCACAACTTTTGAATTCAAACAGGTCAAACGGCTAGTTTATTTGAATTCAAATTTTCCCCCCAAAATGGAGTTTAAAATCTAGCGGGTAAAACCATATCATGTAGCATGTCTATAGAAAGAGCTCGATGCATAGATTGGAGATTTATAATCTCCGCTCAAATTGAAGATCATATCTGGGAGTTATTGAAGGCCAAAAATCATAAAATTATGCACCCCCTTTTTGGGGGAAAAAGTGCATCCTTTGACCACTCTTACACATCTCTTACACACCCACCATTCTTGCACACATGGCATACACCTATTTGTCAAAATGTTAATCACTTCCATAAGCTCATGGAAAATAAAGAGGCCCTCCTAGACCCCATCCTCTTCCTAATGATCACAATGAGTTTAAGGAAATGCATTTGATTGTCAAAGGGATAGATAAGAAAGATCTATTTACTAAAAATACAGTGGATGCATGGGGTTTAAACAGATGTTTATGCTAATAGACTTGTTTGGGTTTTAATTGTGGTATTTTCCATTGAGTTGAGGGTTCGGCTTCTTCTACTGCTAATGAGAGATGTGCAAGAGACTTGGTCACTTTAGACAAACATATATTCAAAAGTTCCATTGAAGCTAACCTGAATAAACACCAAAAGGTAGGGATTATAGCGGGCACATTACACGGGACTTTACGCAGGAATTTACCAAGGACTTTACGCATGTGGCTTGGTGGCTTTTCTCTTGCACAAAAACTCCAGCGGCTACCAATTTGTACCTTGCTACCTCGCTACCACAATACCACAACTTTGCCTATCGATGTACACTCAAGTGATTAGCAATTACACTGCTGGATCAATAATGTATAAAGGATTAATCCTTACTAATCACTCAAAGAAAGTAGCCTTCAACCAAAAACTTGTTGAACTTGAGCTCATACAAAATTGAAGTATGATATTACATAGAACAATAATGATAAATAGAGTGAGCATAAGTTGTAGGCTAAGGTAATTCACAGGCTCTGATACCAAGAAATGCACACAAAGAATTTGCAGGTAGAAGGAGTGTATTTCTATTAACATACTCAAAAAATAAATACACAAGTATGCAATAAATCGTTGTATGAAGAAGCTTTATACAAGGCTCTACAATGGAGAGATATGCCAACTATAAGATTTACTACAACTCAAGGAGATGGATTTACAATGAGGTGTGGCCTCCTTTATATAGGAAAGGCTTGGCTTGAGGCTCAAGGTAATTCCTTGGTGGGTAAGGTAGTGGATGTCACTTTACATGAGTGGGAATTACTTTATGCTAGTGGGTGACACTGTCCATGGTGGTTTATTGCTTTACAAGGTGTACAGGTCAAAAGGTACTAGTAAGTGGAGAATCTTATCGCACATGCTTTTTTCTAGACACTGAGTGCTAGCACAGCCATGTGGATTATGATATAAGTGATTATGTCATTGATAAGATTCATCTTGCTTATTTGCTTTGTGTGTGTGTGTGTGTGTGTGTGTGTGTGTGTGTGTGTGTGTGTGTGTGTGTGTGTGTGTGTGTGTGTGCACGCGCGCTCATGCATGCTAAGGTATTATTTTCTTTTGTATATTGAGTCTACTTTCTTGAAGGTGTATACTTCTCTCTCTCTCTCTCTCTCTCTCTCTCTCTCTCTCTCTCTCTCTCTCTCTCTCGTTGTGTAGCTATGGTATTGCCTTCTCCTTCAATCCCCCTTGAGCTCTTGCACCCACCATTGATCCTAACATGCCTCAAATTCACTCTTTTTAGATAAAACTCTCTATTGTTCTGGCAGCTTTGTACATATGTCATTGTAATCTTATAGGCACCATGCACCATGTGTAAAGCTTATGGTGGATATACCAATGAGGCATTTATGGTTACACCGTAGACAATAGATAATTACGAGTATATTAGAGAGTGATCTCAATACACAATATAGAATGCAAATAACTTGCTTGATTGAGTTAGAGAGAGATATACAATCTTTGGATATTGGCCATTTTTAGGCTCAATGTGGAGAAATTCAATCAATGACTAGATGGATATGTACCACAAGTGGAAATGGCAAGGGTCATGTGAGCTACCACAAGTAGCATGTGGCTATCAAGTGAGTAGCCTGTGTTTAGGGAAGGAGGAGCATGTGTGAGGCTTATAGGTTCCATAGGAAAAATGTGGCTATGCACATAAATGGTGCATGCTTGGCTTAAAGGTTTATTCTCACCCCACGAGATAAGCTACAAGCTTACCTCAACAAACACACCCTTGTAAATCTATGGATTATGATCACGGAGTCTAACATGGGCTACATTGGGTAACTACATGGGGCTCATTAAGATTGAATCTACTACAAGAAATTAGTGTGGGTCTTACCTCCAAACTAAATGGTTTCGGGTAGCGTCTAAACACTTACAAATGTAGGTCATCATTTTCTTTTGGGACCTTTGTTAGTGCCTCATCTTTAATGCATTAATTTTCTTGCTTTGGAATCTGAGGATTCTGATGATGGTGCACATGGTTTGATTTTTGTTAGGTCCATATGCATTATGGAAGCACATTTTGGGTATGTGTATCATGATTTTGGTGCTTTGTCCATGGGGTGGTCTTACTAATATATATTGGCATTGTATATAACCCCTTACAATCTCAAGATTACAACCTTTGTAGGAGCTTTGAAGACTCAAGTTTTGCATATATTACTTTTATCACCAAAAGCTTGAGTGTTTTGATGCTTTAATGCTTGAAAGATACACTCGCTATGATACCTTGAAAGATGCACTCTTTTGTAAACCTCAAAAATAGCCTTTGTTACAACCCGTTTAATTCTTGAATTTTTGATTGATGTTCTTACTTGAGGTCATTGTAGTGCTTTGAATATTCTTTTTTACTTTGCGTTATAGAGCAAGGGCCTTTGTGTCAAAGTAGTACCAATAAAAATAGGTCTATGAGGCCAAATGGTGTGGGAACTTGGCTTATGTGTCAAGCTTAGGCTAAATACAACACCAAGTCTTTCTTGAATTTTTATGAGAACAAGGGCTACATGAGGAGCTCGTGCTCATGGAAGTGTGGGATTAAAAAATAAAAATTCAAGAGGAAGCAAACAAATTCCCAGTAAGCCAAAAATGGTGTTGCGGGTGGTGACGAATTGGGCTTGAATTGAGGGAATCATCGACAAGGGTTGAGTATGAGGTGTGGTGGTTGTAGGGTGCACAATTGGACAAAGCATGCACGGATTAGTGGACAGATCACTCGAGTGGTGATGGAAGCAAGCCAAGAGTAGCCAAAAAGTCAAGCTATTAATGAGAGCGGGATGCTATAGCACGATACGATGCAAGCAGGTGACATCGGACAAGAAAGCTAGCTTTGGAATATGATGGTGAGGCTTGATGAAAGTCATAGCCACTTGGGGTTGATGGTGTAGAGCTTGAAGGAATAGCCAAGGGTATTGTGTTGCAAGCAAGTGGGCCAGGGCAAGATCTATAGCCGGTTGGTGAACTCCAAAGCATCGGGAGAGGAGAATGAAATTGGGCACCTTTTTCAAGGAAGGAGAGAATGGGGCCGACTCGTGGTGATCCAAGAGTGAAGTTGATAGGAGAATTAACTTTATGTGAAATGCCTCTAAGAGGCTAGCTAGGGTACGGTCCACTATTAGTGCCGCTAGCATTGAAGGGTATTTCTGTCCTTAAGGCCACACACACACACAAAAAGGGCACAATCACACACTCTCTTAAGCAAGGGAATAAGAAAAAATTGAAAGCATTCACAAGCACAAAATGCAAGAATTTAATCAAGATATTATTGCTTGGTGCTTGGGCCGAAATAGACATAAATTGGTGCAGTCAAAAGGTTGTGAAAACCTCTATTGACACACATACATTGCAACATTCAATTAATGCTCTCAAGCAAAAATAAAGCGGCTTGGAAAAGCAGGGATAGCAACCAATAAAGCACAATTAATCAAGCAAACTTAGTGAAGCAAAGATGCTAATGCTCGCTACCAATTAGCTCTGATCAATTGGTTAGGGAAGTGTCCATATGGGCATACCCAAATCCAAGGAGAGAGATAATTAGGATTGAGCTGAATTGTTTTACCCCTAAAGAGTTATGAATCTATTTAGTACTTAAAGAGAGAGCACTAAATGTAGCATAGAGATGTTAACTAGTGTAATTAGGACATCCTAATTACGCGTCAGCTTTGATACCACATGTAAACCTTATGGTGATAGACCAATGAGGCATTCATGGTTACACCATGCATAGCCAATAGATAATTAGGAGTAGATTAGAGAGTGAGCTCAATACACAATATAGAATGAAAATAACTTGCTTGATTGATTGGAATTAGAGAGATACACAAGCTTTGGACATTTGCAAGCTCAATGTGGAGAAGTGCAATCAATGATTGGATGGATATGCACCACAAGTGTAAACGACAAGGGTCGTGTGAGCTACCACAAGTAGCATGTGTTTAGGGAATGAGTAGAATGTGCAAGGGTAGGTAGCATAAGAAATATGTGACTATACACAATATAAATCGTTCATGCTTGGCTTTAGGTTTTTTTCTCACCCCATGAGTGTAAGCTACAAGCTTACCTCAACACCATGCATACTTCACACTTGCACATTGCAACCTCTTGGTCACTTGTATATTTGTACATAGATACACGATGCACTTTCACATCATAACTTCTAGTTCATATTTTCACATTTATATACAAACTTTGGTTTTTTTCCTTGCTCCACAAAAGTTTTTTCATCCATATCTAGAGAAATTTGTTTGAGAGGGGATGTTGGAGCTGTATATGGCTCACTCTACCTAATTTGGTCGTACTTATCTATATGTACTTTGTCCTGAATATGAATCAGTAATTGGGGATATACATGGTCTCTCTCTCTCTCTCTCTCTCTCTCTCTCTCTCTCTCTCTCTCTCTCTCTCTCTCACACACACACACACACACACACACAGAGAGAACCAAATTGTGTGCATACCTAAGTGCTTGAAATAAATGGTTTTCTAACATACAATAACCTTAAAATGTTAATTGACTATATTTGAAGGTTTTTATGCTAAAACTCTCTAAATTTTGTCTATTCTCACTTTCAAATTTAAATTACTTTCTAGAGATAATTGGTAAAAGTAGACGGCATTGAAACCAATTTGAAAAAAATAAGTAAGTTTGTTTAAAAAATGGGGTCTTTTATCAAACCCTCTCCCTCTCTCTCTCTCTCTCTCTCTCTCTCTCTCTCTCTCACACACACACACACACACACACACACATATGGATCAAATTTCTTAGCCTCCAAGGGAAAGTGGTGTACGTCAATTTCTCTTTCTTGGAAACTTTCAAAGATCTTGCTAAACACGATTTTATAAATCCTCATCTAAGCACCTGCTACCCCTTAATTGTTTTTTGATCTAGTTCAAGGCTTTCTATCGAGCCTTCTGGAATCGTTTTCCCTCTCTAGAGTCTACATGCAATTTTCTCTTGCCATGTGGGAGCAAGGTCTTGGTTGATGGAGTAGAGGGAGGATTTCACATTTAAACGAGGAAAAGTAGTTCAAGAAGGGAGAAATACTTGTAGGAAGTGGCTTTCTCTCCCCTTCCGTGTGCTCAAGCACAAGGTTTCTCTCTTTAATTATTTAGTGTTGGGCCTTAATAAGAAAAGGCTATGCAAGTTTGCAATTTTTTATTGAACGGCATCCTACCAAAGAATAGGATACCTTCATTGCCACACCTACAACATTAAGATATTGAAGCCATATTCTTCCTAGTAGTTTAGTGAGCAGTGAGGGATATGGTGCCACGTTGAGGAGCATTGCCTAGGCAAAAGGCAACCACGTAATGGGCCAGCAGAACATGGATGCGTAGAGCAAATGCTGAGGTGAATAGCACAAGAAGTTTTGGACAAATTCTCACAATAATTCCCACATTGTGACTTACCTCAACATCACGAGCTTCTGTGAGGGAGGCGCCACATACCTAGCTAGGTATGCGGCGTCTCTCGAGCAGAAGCTCATGATGTTATTCATTGTATGAAAAACACTGGAAAAGACTCCGTTTTCCTACATAAGCTAAATCTTCTTGTGTAGAGCCCGATGGCCAGTTGAAGAGAGGCAAAGGGAGAGGGCTGGGGAGGCAGAGATAGAGGCGGTGCTCGGGCCCCCGCCATCAACGGTGTTTAGATTTGAAGTGCTCTCTTCGGTCTATGTTTTCTCCTAGTGCAGGCCTCTAGAGCTTGGCAACAATTTTTCTTTATTGGTTTCTGACCACCGATCACAATCCAAGTTCTCTAATCGCGATCCAACTCATCATAGTGTAGCCACAATCTCCAAGCACTTTGGAGTGCTAGTTGTCATGTTTCTCCACTTCCACGGTGGTAAATAAGTTAAAAAGAAGTAGATTAAGTGTGTTCCAAGGCCATGGGAAAATTGATGTGAAAGCAGTTGAAGTTGTGCTCAACACACCCTTAGTTGGTATATGGGCCAACAGTTAAATTGGCAATGCTCTGGTCCAAAATCATGCTAAATGTAATGCATGTCAGAAAGTACAAAGCCTGCCTAAGGAGCTTCTTTGTGTTTCGTAATTTTTCGGTTAATATGTATGCTAAATTTTATGCTTGGCACTGGCATGGTCGGTAAATATGTTGAAAGGGATGCAGTTTCCAAATAGAATTGTGCTCAGTTGCTAAACGTGCATATGTCTAATGTGGTGCTCTCATGATTTCACAGGAAGTTCTTGGTGGGTTTCCCCATCCGGAATGCCATCAATTGGAACATGTGGATAGCAGGAAACATTGGTCATAGCATATTGGAGTGCTACGTGTGGTGCTAGGCAATGCTTTGTTTGAGTTTGCGTGCCGCTCAACTAATGGAGAAACATGTTGTACTAGGCAAAGCTTTGGCCAATGTGTATGCTTAATATGGTGCTCTTATGAAATCACAAGAATTTTATGGTGGGCTTTCCACCCAAAATGTCATCACTTGGAAGTGCCTTGGTCAAATATGTGTGCCAGGTAAGGGCTTTTGGAGAAAAATGTTGTGCTAATCAAATGCTTGGAGTGCTAGATGGACTCGTTGTAGAAGATGAAATTGATAAGCAGATCATTGTGCACCATTTCGGTGTTGCCTGCGCGACGACCGACGGAGTTGCCACATCAGTGGAGATGCACTACAAGTTTTAGACTTTTTCGCTAGTTGAGGAAAAGGGCTTTTTTCCCCTCTTTTTTACACTTCATTGAGGAATTGTGGATGGCGTATAAAAATTCCATGATTAAAAAAATGGAGTTCCCATGGAAAAGGTAGACTTTTTTGTAATAAATGTTGACTTTTCCACTGAATTTTGGAACAGTCACAGCGCCATGACTTGTGCCAAGAGTGAGAATTTTTTTTTCCAATAGAAAAACAACCTTTCACGCTTGCATGTGTAAAAAAGTCTTTTTTCCACACAGTGGGTGTGAATCTGGATTTTTCTACTCATTTTCGTAGGTGCAAAAAGATCTGAAACTTGTAGTGATATGGTTTCCCATACAAACAGACAGCGATGGCAGCCGACATGCGATACTCTCTCTTTTTCACCCTCATTAAGCTAATTATCCTCGATCTCAAGCTCCAAATGGATTGCCATAGCTTTTAAATAGTTGAGCTCCCATAGCCTTACACACTCTCTTTTAAGCACAGAGCTCAATCTCCATGGAGCTCAAAAGCCAATGGAGCTCTTCTCGCTTTGGAATCAAGCCTCCATCCCAGTGTACCCTTCTCAATTAAGCCTCCATACCTAGTTTACCCTTCTCAATTAAGCCGCCATAGCTCAATTATCTCTCTCTCCCGTTCTGGACAAGCCTCTAGAACCCGTTTATCACTCTCAATTACAATCGATTATCTCTGTACCGCTTGCAATTAAGCCTGATAATCTTTCAATTAAGCTGATTCTTGCTCGTAATTAAGCCTTCATAGCCCAATTAGCTACTCACTGGGACTCGCACCAACCTCTTGCTTTCGGAGGATTAGGTGAAGCTTACGGATCGCGATCCATTAGGGTTGATAGACATTTGGGGAATTAAGCTAGGGTCGTGTTACGCCCTCTTTGGCGGTGGTGCTTCGACGGGGGGGTTTCCGATCTCTCCCTTTGTGATCCAGCACTAGTATGGACCTCGATGGAGATAATCAAGATGGCGTTAAGGAGGGGTCACCGGATCCCTTTTGGCGTGGCTTTGTGTTCATTGTAGAAGGGAGAAAGAGGGCCGCTAAGTCATATCAAACACTGTCAATCCCGCAAAAAAATTTGAAGCCTTCTCACTTTGGTGCTCATACATTGGCAGAGAAAATCTTGCATGGGGCAATTAGGCTAAGTCAGAATAAAGATGAAGGCGGGTACGTGCTATAGGCAGAGTTCAACCCGAAGGAAGCATTACAAAGCCTAGCTTGTTGTGCTCACTCAGTGGTGCTCTATCTTATGGGTGTCGAATGACGAGTCAAAAGTTGCGGGAGTGGGCAGAAGGCGAGGACTTAAAATAGAAATGAGATATGCGAGTTTACGATAGTGGGAAAAGGCTTCTATGTGGCAAGGTGTGCCTCTGAGCAAGCTATTCATGAGCTTGTTATGAGAGGGGGCACTTGGGCCCACTTTGCTTATGCTATGCGTTGGACACCCGAGTTCTATCCCAATGAAGAGTTTATGGACCTGCTATAAATGTCACAAAACTGGTCATTATGCTAAGGATTGCCACGAGGTAAAAGCTGCCCACAACCTGAAGGTTAGGACAACTTGGAGATGCGTTACTAGGGAGGTCAAGTCCTCTGCAGGTGACCAAGGCCGATTAGATAAGGCCAGAGAACAAGCGTTGTCTTGTATAGAGGCGAGTGAAGGGAAGGGTTGTCCACAGGTGAAGATGCAAGAGGAACCAGTCACACCTATCGATCGGTCCGTCTGATGGTGAGATAATTAAGCAAAGAGACAAAATTTTGTCAGCAAAGTTGCAAGATTAACCAGAGTTCCTCATCAATCCCATTGAAGAGACGACGATGCATTCTAATCAGCGTATCTTAAATACAGGTAGTGATCGGAACCTAAAGCTTGATCTCATCAACCATGTTGTTCATGTTTCAAACACTATGACTAACACGATTAGTTTACTTATAAAAAAAGAAAAAGAAAAAATAAAATCAATAGTTATGGCGGTATTTTCTCTCGGCGTTGCACTGGCTTGGTGGTCAAGGGGTGTGTTGTGTTAGGGCTAACTCCTTGGTAGCAACCCGGAGTCGGCCTTAGTTCCCTTCTGTTGTTAATGGTCTCACGTTGGCACCATTTAGCAACCAATGTATCTTGTGCATCTGGTGTCGTGTGGTGTGATTGTGGGCAGATGCCATAGCTCGGGTGAAACATGGCTTCTTACGTAACTTTTTTTTGGTTTTCAAATACATTTATCACTCACAATTTGTGAGTTTGATATTGAAGTCATTGTTTGTACATAAGGTTTTCCTTAAAACTAAGAGATTCATGTGAGAGAGAGAGAGAGAGAGAGAGAGAGAGAGAGAGAGAGAGCGTTGCACACTTAACACAACCAGAACAGTATATTGTAACAGAGTGTAATTATTCCTTGCTCCGAGTCGCAATATTATTATGTGTCCTGCAATATCAAGTGTGGCATGGTGCCGGTTAGGGCATGGTCACGCGAGGCTTAGTTTCAACTAAGTCTCGACCATTTCTGACAGAGGCGCAGGAGCGTTCACCGCCTGCAGCAGGTAGAGAGAGGAAGAACCTTGCGCAGGCAGGAGAGAGAAGCCTAAGGTTGACCTGCTGTGGACGGGCATAGTTGTGTGACTATGCCTTTTTAGGCATAGTTAGTGTTCAATGCCGGTCGACGCCTGTGAAAAGCTGCCTCACGTCAGAATTGGTCTGCTCAGGTTACGGAAAACTAAGCCTCGCGTGACCATAGCCTTACACTCACAAAACTCACACAAATCCAACCACGTGAGCTTATCATACCGCCCTCTGGTGGTTATTCAGTATGCATGAAGTAATTTACAGTAGCTTTCTCCATTCCCTGACTTACACAATACGACGGACTGTTAAACGAGGGCGGCTTGGAGGAAGGCGAGGGAGTCAATGTCAGCGGCTTTCATGGCACATGTGTCGCCAGCGGGGGGAGGCGAAGAGGGGCAGGAAGCCGTGGGCCAGGTCTGGTCGACGTTGTCGAAACTGTGGGTGGCATTGGTGTAGCCCACAAAGACGGACGGGCTTCCGGCCAGCGTGGTACGGGTCTGACAGTCGCTGTAGAAATCGTCCATTGTGCCAATATTTAGACGTAGGGCGAATTTGGGGCGCCAGAAGCTGCCAGATCCCGTCCTGAAGGCAAGGTCAGCCCCGCAGCCAGGGTAAAATGTGATGGAAGGAAGCCGGAACAGGAAATCTGAGTCCGGCCGGAGGGTGGAGCTGTCCCGACCGGACTCAGCGGCCTCTGTCAGCACCGTCTGTGCGCCCTGCGACCACCCCATCAAGCCCACTCTCGCGCTATTCACCTTGCTCGGGATGCTGGGCGCCAGCCCAGCAGCTGTGTCGATGAGATAGGCATAGGCCGCCCTGGCATCCAGCACACGCACTGTGTAAGAGTCCACTGAGGGGTCGGCAGTGCCACACTGATCCTGCCAATCTCGCATGTCCACACCTGCCGGTTTGCGATTGGAGATGCTGTCCACCACAAGCGCCACTATGCCCTGTCCGGCCAGTTTCAGGCCCCATTTCTCGATATGGTTCTGCAGATTGGGAGTGTTGTCCTTGTTTCTGGCGCTGACGTTGCGGTTGGACCAGATCCCACTGCAGCCGTGCATGAGCACCATGGCAGGGAAGGTGGCCGTGCTGGTTCTGTACCCTGACGGTAGGTACAGAACGCCTGAGAGCGTGGGTGTGGCCGTGTTCGGTCCCGGAAAGGACACAACCGTGACAGAAATGGCCCCCTCCGCCACCCTCCACAATAAGGCAGCTAACGGTAGAGTAATAATCAACAGGTGATGTAGTACCGCCATTGCGCTCTCACTCTGATCCCTCTGGAGTCTGATCTCTCTCTCTCTCTCTCTCTCTCTCACTCACTCACACACACAAACTCGCACATACGGCTTCACTCTTACACACCTGCATTGGACGTATACAGTGCTCGAGTGGACCGCACGGCATAGTAAGTCAACGCTTGGATATCGTTGACCCAGAAGGCTTCCATCTTCCCGAATCCCGATAGAGAAACTTTGAGCACTGAGCTGGGTCATGGCACATGCATACCACTGACTCGCTCGATTCGAGAATCGAGATGCTCAAAACCGTCCCGATCAATCCGATACACAAACATTTTTTAGCCGGTATAAGGTGGTGGTCACACGGGCATAGTTATCTCATAGTTATCTGCAAATGGAAAAACATTAGGTCGAATTCTGAAGCCTTGGTCAAGAAGTTGAGTACGTTGTTCTTTGAATTTTGTAGACTCAAGTACCGGCATCTTGTAAGGACATTGAGCAACTAATTGAGCTCTTGAAATAAACTCTATTGTATGATCAACTTCACACTTGAGAGGCAACTCTGAAAGTTCTTCAAGAAACATATTTGATTAGCCACTCATGTTCAAGTGTTTTTTTATTTCTTCTTTGTTGGTTAAGCTTTAGTACATAAATCATCTTTCTTTTGGTAGCCCTTCATTAGTTTAGTGAAGTTCACAAGCTGAAGTTTAGTTTGTCTGCGCTTCCGATAACAGTAACCCTAGAATTATGCTCAATCACAAAAGTAATGAAGCAAAACCATTATAATTCTTAGTAGGGCTCGTTCCTTGAGCTGCAAGAGGCTAGCTTGGCCCTGATAAGGGCATCTTGAATTGATGAAGGCCTTATGGCTTTGAGACATGTACTCAGAGGTTTGTTGAGGCCTTGACAGAAGCGGGCAATTTGCTGCTCTATTGTCATCTGGGGAGCATAGCATCGTGAGGACACAAATTTTGTGTAGTACTCCTCCAGAGAAAGCTCAAGTTGGCATAATCCAAAGAACTCATTCATTTTAATTGCCTGGTGTGAGTTGAAGTGTTGTGGCCATCCAAAATAAAATTCAAATCCCCCACTGAACTGGAAGATTTAAGTTTCCTACCCGTAGCTAATACCAACGTGAGGTTAATATCAGGGTGTTCATGCAGAATGAGATTTCTAATGCATCTATGAGAGATGAAAGAATGTGTACTCCCAGAATAATCAATAAGATAAAATTCATACCTTGATACTTTGTTGGGACCTGAATAACAAAAAATTACTCATTAACTCCATGATATTTGATTGCAGCATGAACATAGGTATTTGCATAATTTCCATTGCTTCTAGCACCTTGGGCTATGTTGACTTGAGCTCTCCCTTGAGGCCGTTGGTTTCCTCGTACTCCTCCTATATGAGGTTGTCGATTGAAGTTATTCCCATTATTGTTGTTATTGGATGGTCCACTTCTTGATTCTGAGGAGGTCTCTGATTTTGATTGAATTTTTGTTGAGCTACAAGTCACCTAGGTCTAAAATTCTTGAAAATTTTGTTTGGGTTCTGGTTCGTGGGCTTATACTTTTTTACTGATCCTATAAATCTTGAGTTAAAAAATGGGCAATCTCTAGACTAATGATCAAGGTCAAGGCAAGTGTAACAAAGATGATATTGCCTATCCTTCATATGCAATAAGTTCTGTTGTGAATTTCCGAATCTTTGTTCATCTTCAGGACGAGGTCTCTTGATCTCACAAACGGGAGCAGGCTTTGGCTTTCATTTTCCACTATTAGATAATTCAAGTTCAATGGATTTACTCGCATCAAGGACGTCTACAAGATTTATCAATTGAAGACTCCGAAGGCTAGTCTTCATAAAAATGTGTAAAGCTCACACAAATCGTGTCACTTTGACTTCCTCGATCATCCCTATTAAAGAATACTTAGCAAGGGTCAAGAAATATTGATAGTATGACTCTAGATCTCTCGTTCCTTGAGTACAATTAAGCAACGCATATCCAAGATTGTTCTTTTGGGGCTGATATTGTTCTCATTGCAATGGTCTTTCCACCAACGCTTTGTCGTTTTCTCCAATTTAAATTTGGATATAATTGCTTTGTTCTTGAGAAATGAATGAATCAAGTCGATCAAAGTATCAATCCAATCCTCAAGAACCTTGCCTACAGCTTTGCCTTCTCTGCTACTAGTTTTTAGGTTGAGACTTGAGAAGCATAGCATCGATGTCACGATCAATGATCGTTGGCTAGGGTGCAATTCGAACATTAGCATTCGTAGCCACTCCATTTCCTCTAGGAGGCATGACTAGCTACTCCACCATATCAAGTCAGACCACTTTTAGTTCAAAACATCCTATTCTATCTTAAAGTTTCTTTTAGTAAAATAAATAAATCTGCCAATTGAGAGTATGACATGAAAGGAAGAAAGAAGGTAATAATGAATAAACTTAATCAATTTCTAAATCTTGAAATCTCCTTTCAGTGTTTAAAAAGTCTTTTAATACATTTTCTTTAAAATGCTATCAATATTGCACTTGATGGTAGCCGTTATGAGAGTACCCTTTAACGAGTGGATCATAGTTGTCCCATTCCTTAAGTATGTATTCTAAAGTATTTCATTCGTCACTCTGAACTGTAGATGCAAACATGTCCTCTATTGCACACAAATCGTATCACTCTTGTGTACGTTGTCGTGTCGTGGCACGTGCATGATGTGAAATTAAAAGTATCTACCTCACTCTTAATTTTTGTATGTGTGGGACCAAATGCTACAATGTACAGTGTGATATATGTGAAAACGGTTGCCATATTTACAGGTGTGTACATACCTTGCCGAGCAGGCGAGGCTGGGGACGCGGCACCGTTGCATGTTTTAACACATTAAAGCATGCCTAATTTTCCTTAGGAATGTACAAATGTCAAGTGTTTTTAAGTGGCACGAAAGTTCAATGCGAACAATCTTGGCCAAAAAAGCAAGTTTCATGTGTGGACGTAAAAGACGTGTCCAAAGTGCTTACCGAGTGAAAAAATGAGATTCATCATCAAATTTGAGCTATAAGGAATTTTTCCACAGAAATAGGGATTTCTCCAAGGTCGTTTGAGCATTTTACGGACAAAACGAAGCATTTTTGGGCTAAAAATGACCATAAAATGGTCAAGAAAAGCTCAAAATGGCTCAAAATTCCACATCAATGATGGTTTTGTTGTTTCTCAAGTTGAGGGGGGATTTTTAGAGCCAATAATGAGCTCATTTGGGCATATAAGCACGGAGATACATCAATTACAATCTAGGGTGCTAGTGCAGTCCCGCGAGGCTGCGGGCCTCCAATTAGGGTTTCCCCTCCTCAAATAACTACTTGGGCTTCTCCAATGAAGTATTGAAGCTTCAATTAAATGGTCACGATGAAGAATCGAAACGTCAATTTAGGATTTTTAATAGGTCGAAAGAGCACTGCATTTGTGCAATTGGGAGTGAGGCTACACATAATCTTCACACACACAAGAGTTTTGAGTTAATATTCGTTCTTTTCCAAAGTGGAGATTTCATGGCTAGAGTTTTGTTCTTTTTGAATGGTTTTTAGCTTCAAATTATCTATGCCTTGCTTGATTTTTATACGAATCCTCACAGTCAGAGGCCTGGCGCTTTCCTAGCCGCATTGGGCACTTCTTGACACATTTTTTGTGAACCCAACGCAAAGTAGGCTAGGGTGAGGGTTCAAAAGCTTCATTGAAGGTTTCAAATTAAATCTTTAAAGCTATGGAGCAACAAGAGCAGCAGGGGGTTCGGTTTGATCAAGTCACAATGCAAATGTTTTAAGCTTTTGCGATGTTTATGCAGCAACAGCAATCTGCAAAAAGGAGAAAGCTTTCCTCAACCACAGAGCTTCAATATGTGGTGAAGAAAATGAACCAATATAATGGTAAAGATGTAACAAATTATCTTTGTGGATATGTAAAGGAGATGGAGCTTCATCGAGTGCCCGAAGCAGAGATGGTACAAAGTTTTGAGCTAGCTGTGGTTCCCGAGATCAGAGAGCATGTAAGGGGAATTAGAGATAAGCATAGGGCAACTTGGGAAGCATTCAATTATCCTTAAAAGAAGACTATTTTATGGAAGCCTCTGAAAGGGTGACAAAGAGCACTTTTTTAGAGTGGATAGTTAGGCCAAAAGAGGGTCTTTCGCCTACCAAACTGCTAAAGGAATTTGAACACCGCTATGATCAGCTTTGAAGGATTGAAAAGGCTACCTTAAACTCACAGAAGACAGAGCTCTTTTTGCAGGCCGCAAGGTAAAGAGATTCAAGAGAAGTTAGAGTTACTACTTGAGGATAAGGATGCGTGGAATGACTGGAATGAGGTTGAAGACAGAGCTCACTGCTAGCCAAGCAAAATCGACAAAGAGATGGGATGATAGTTAACCCTACTCAATCCCCAAGCATTCTTGAGAGTCCCATAAAGCCTGTTATTGTGGTTTCAAAGAGTGGAAAGTCCATTCTAGATGATATTGTCAAGGGAATGCAAGAGCTAAAGTTAAATCTTACAAGGCTAGAAGAAAAGGGGCAACCATCAGGTCAATCTACAGGCAACGACCTCAAACTAGAGAAGGCTTTGTAAATAGATGCATATGGTGTGATAGTACCAACCATGCGAGGAGGGATTGTGAAAGTTTCAAAGATGCTTTGATGAAGGAGCTTGTTTTCTTTAGAGATGGCAAGATTCACTTAAGTGAGACAGGTAAGCTTTTGGGGACAAATTTTGGCAAAGGTAGGATGAAGAAGCTAGTTGAGGACATGGCTACTAGCCATGCCATCTCAATGACTGAGGCAACCACCTATGGATTGAAGGTGGATCCTATAAAGCAAAAAGGAGTCAAGGTTGGAGAAAAAGCATTTGATGGGATTTCAGAACTGTGGCCATGGGCAATAGAGTCTGATGTGAAGGGTAAAATGACTAAAGAATTCTTGCATGAAGCTAGAGATTGCATTCGGCTAGATCTCATTGTTAGTGCATGCTTACATTGCCAAATGTCAAGCCAATGAGGCCATTGTCAAAGAGAAACGCAGGGGTGAGAATGAGGATGAAGGGCCTTCAAAGCGTGCGGGCCACGAGGAGTGGAGGTAAAAATGACACAGTGCCTCCTAGATCAGCTTCCCCACAGCAAGAAGCCTCTACAGAGAAGAAGAAGAAAACAACAAAATCCAAAGCAAAGGGGCAGCAAAACAAATCTCAAAAAGGTTTTGTAAGAGAGGATTTTGAACAGTAAGATGGAATTTACCTTGGGTGAGGTCCTTGGTATAGCAAATCGGTAATTCCACAAAGAAATAACTGATATTATAAAGAGAAATCAACATTCTCTTACTAAATCTATCCATGTGCATGGTGAAGGAGAGACTTTAAATACACAGGGTGTACAGGTCTATGGCGAGCAAGGTGAAGAAACTGTTGTTGGATGCTACAAGTCTAAGGGAGGAATAAAACACATTCGCTTCTTAGATGATGAAGATGAAATTGAGACCACTCACAAGAGTTATTACTTAAAGAGTCATTGTGCAGGAGCAACTACCGAGACCCTTGTAAAAGTGGGAGACTTAGAAGAGCCATATATTTCATTGATAGGTCATGGGTCACAAAAATTAACCTCATGTAAAAGAGTGTTTATCAAAAAGTAAAATGGCCAATTGATATACATCATGGATGGATGATTCGTGCAGCAAACAACTCATCAGGGGAGCTGTACGAAGATTGTCGACATGTAAAGGTGACTATAGGGGATGTGAAAGATCACCAAAATTTCTTTGTACAGGAGATGTCTACATACCCTCTTATCCTTGGGCAACCCTTACCAAAGACAAACAAAGAATTCAAGGACTACAGGGATATGAGGGGTTTTGGCCATGTACCATTGTAGAGCAAGATTGCAGTGGTACAAGAAGAGAAAAGTTCTTGCATGATGTATATGCAAAGGAAACATTTTCTACAGGTTTTGTAGGATTAAAAGACTATGAATCTATTGCTTTTACAAAGTGTGAGGACTTAAAGAGAGGTGAGCAACAACATGTAAATAGTGTACAAAGAGGTTTGAAGATAAATGGTTGATGAATGCATTGTAGGTGTGTTTGATGAGTGTTCATTTGTGGATACCATGCAAGACTTGGAGTCTTTAGTGGATTGCAATTTGCATATGGAAAGTGAGGTCAGGAAAGTATATTGCTCAATATAAATGTACAAAGTCATTGAGGATTTTAAAAATTCTCAAGGTGTTGATGTACAAGTGGAGACCAAGTATAAGTCTATTGCAAAGAAAGTGAAACCAATGGCATTACCTCTACCGAAAGACTGTATGGATAAGATGGATCAAGCTGCTTTGCAACCTAGTCTTTGTGAGTTGAGAAAGATTGGACATAAGTTTACACATGATACTTTGAAGGAGTTAAAGATTGGTTGCAAGGACAGTTTGACAAAGGTTGAAAGAATATGCTTTGAAGAAATGCTTGCCAAACATCGAAAGGATTTTGCATTCGAGCCGCATATGGTGTGTTGATCCATCCATTGTTGCTCCTATGGTGATATTCTCTATCCCTCATGTACCTTGCAACTTTAGGCATATTCCGGTTCCAAAGGCCCATTTGCTAAAACTCATTGAGTTACTTAATGAAAAGATCAAGATTGGTATTTTGGAGCCTTCTTGTGCTCCATATTCAAACAAGTGGTTCATAGTTCCAAAGAAAAATGGTTCTTTATGCTTTATTCAAGATATGCAACCTGTAAATAAGGTGACAATCAAAAATGTGGGTACAGGGCTTGTTGTACCTGAGTTTGTAGAGGCATTTGCAGGAAGGGCAATATATTCTATGGTGGATTTGTACTCAGGGTATGATTGTTGGAATTAGGGTTGCAGAGAAACGCACACATCTTGGAGAAGACGAAGGAAGCTCAAGGCACACAATAGAGAGTGTGTTCCTTAGTGTGCCATGGAAAGATAGATAGCCCTAGAGTGACATGCATATATACAATGCATGGGGGAACAAAACTCCTAAAGAGGGAAAAAATGCCCCGGTGGTCCTAGTCTGTTCATACACATCACTACCACATGTATATGGTAACAAATCCCCCCTGGAGTGATGCGGTGAACGAGAGTTGGCACATGAGTAAAGGGAAGTGCCATGCCCTAAGGACATGATCAGTCCACAAAGGGGAGTAAGCCCAAAGCTTTGCAGAAAGCTTCAGGCTTCTCACAAGACAATGCCTTTGTGAAAAGATTTGCAAGGTTGTCCTGTGTTGGCACATAAACCAAGTTGACCTCTCATGCTGAGAGCCTCTCCCTGACATAGTGGTAATGCACCTCAATGTGCTTTGTGCGAGCATTGAAAACTGGGTTCCTCGCAACTATCAATGCACTCTGACGGTCAGTGTAGATAGTGTTGGCAGTGTCCTGTCCAACACCCAAATCAGCCATAAGACGTCTGAGCCATACACACTCAATCGTAGTTGTGAAGACTGCCATGTACTCAGCCTCACAACTAGAAGTGGCCAGAGTAGGTTTTTTCTTGCTCAACCATGATATACATGAACTGCCAAGCATGAAACAAGAAATACTTGTGGACACTCGTGTGTCAAAACAACCAGCCCAATCTGAGTCCGAAAAAGCATGTAAGTCTGGCGGCAATGATCCCCCCTTGGGATGAAACAAGCCAAGATGTAAAGTCCCACTAAGGTAGCAGAAAATCCTCTTGAAAATCTGCCAATTCTTAGAGCCTGGGCTATGCATAAATCTACTAACTTGTGAGACTGCAAACTGAATATCCGGTCTCGTGTTGCATACATAAATGAGGCATCCAATAGCAATTTGGTAAATAGTGAAATCAACATGATTGCCAGCATCATGTAGACTCAATTTCAAACATGTTTCCATAGGAGTGGCAATAGGTTTGCAATCCTCAAGTCCAAACTTACATAGCAATGTCTCTAGGTAAGTTTTCTGACACAAGGCAATACCACCATCACACTGCTTAAATTGTATGTCCAAGTAATGATGCAACAGCCCCAAATCTTTCATCTTGAAAGTAGCATTCAAATCAGCATTAAATTCAGCAATATGTGTCTCATTGGGACTACTGATCAGTAAATCATCCAATAAAGAACAACAATGAGAAGTACATTGCCCTCATGCTTTACATACAATGTGCTTTCTGTTGGACTGTTACGAAAGCCTCATTTTACCAAATGAGTGTCAGCTTTCTCATACCAAGCACAAGGAGATTGCTTCAACCCATACAAAGCCTTCTTACATATGTACACTTTGTCCTCTTGTCCTTTTATGACAAAACCGTGAGGCTACGTTACATAAACTTCCTCAAATATGTCACCATTCAAGAAAGCAGTAACAATGTCTGATTGATGTACATCCCAACCAAAATGAGCTGCCAATGCACATAGAAAACGCGCAGTAGTCATACGACAAGTGGGAGCAAAAGTCTCTTCATAATCTATCCTTTTTGTTGTGCATAACCCTTTGCAACCAGTCGAGCCTTATGGTGATCGATCTCACCATCCCGCTTGCGTTTCAACTTGTAAACCCACTTTGTACCAATGGCCTTTTTTCCAAGAGGCAAATCACATAAAGTCCATGTGTCATTCTCTATAAGTGCATCATATTCTGATTGCATGGCAGTCATCCAATTTTCTAAATTCTGTGCTTCATCAAAAGACAGAGGTTCCTCAACATCATGTAAGCTAGACACAGCCAAAGCATAACAATCTGATGCATAAGATGCATGGCGAGAGCCTGAACGAGTACGACTAGACAGAGGTGCATCCAATTTATTGTCACGCAATGTATGCACCAGCCATATTTCTTTGTACAAGAGATGTCTACATACCCTCTTATCTTTGAGCAACCCTTGCCAAAGAGAAACAAAGAATTCAAGGACTACAGGGATATGAGGGGTTTTGGCCATGTACCATTGTAGAGCAAGATTGGAGTGGTACAAGAAGAGAAAAGTTCTTGCATGATGTATATGCAAAGGAAGCATTTTCTACAGGTTTTGCAGGATTAACAGACTATGGATCTATTGCTTTTACAAAGTGTGAGAACTTAAAGCGACGTGAACAACAACATGTAAATAGTGTACAAAGAAGTTTGAAGATAAATGGTTTGCTCTAAGATGATGAATGCATTGTAGGTGTGTTTGATTAGTGATACTATGCAAGACTCAAAGTCTTTAGTGGATTGCAATTTGCGTATGGAAAGTGAGGTCGGGAAAGTATGCTTAATATAAATGTACAAAGTCATTGAGGATCTTAAATTCTAAAGGTGTTGATCTACAAGTGGAGACCAAGTATAAGTCTGTTGCAAAGAAAGTGAAACCAATGGCATTACCACTACCAAAAGACTGTACGGATAAGATGGACCAAGCTGCTTTGCAACCTAGTCTTCGTGAGTTGAGAAAGATTGGACACAAGTTTACACATGATACTTTGAAGGAGTTAAAGATTGGTTGCAAGGACAGTTTGACAAAGGTTGAAAGAATATGCTTTGAAGAAATGCTTGCCACATGAAAGGCTTTTGCATTCGAGCTGCATAGGGTGTGTTGATCCATCCATTGTTGCTCCTATGGTGATATTCTCTATCCCTCATGTACCTTGGAAGTTGAGGCATATTCCAGCTCTAAAGGCCCATTTGTTGAAACTCATTGAGTTACTTAATGAAAAGATCAAGATGGGTATTTTGGAGCCTTCTTGTGCTCCATATTCAAACAAGTGGTTCATAGTTCCAAAGAAAAATGGGGCTTTATGCTTTATTCAAGATATGCAACCTATAAATAAGGTGACAATCAGAAATGTAGGTACAGGGCCAGTTGTACATGAGTTTGCAGAAGCATTCGCAGGAAGGGAAATATATTCTATAGGGGATTTGTACTCAGGGTATGATTGTTGGAATTAGGGTTGCAGAGAAACGCACACAGCTTGGAGAAGACGAAGGAAGCTCAAGGCACACAATAGAGAGTGTGTTCCTTAGTGTTCCATGGAAAGATAGATAGCCCTAGAGTGACGGGCATATATACAATGCATGGGGGAACAAACCTCCTAAAGAGGGAAAAAATGCCCCGGTGGTCCTAATCTGTTCACACACATCACTACCGGTTGAAAGCATGAAAAGGTGGACAAGAAGTAGTGTCTTTGACACTACCTTGGACACATATGGACACTCAACTAAATGTTTAAAATAGAGATGTACATGATGTGCCACATATGAAAAGAAAGTTCTTGATGAGAGGAATGTACACACGTAATCCGACGGATTTTTATTTTTTTTTTCAAAAATATTTTACCATATGCCCATTTTTCTTGAAAGTACTTGGAAGGTAGAAAATAGTGACCACCATTTCTTGCTTTTGCCCTACCACATGTATATGGTAACAAATCCCCCCTGGAGTGATGCGGTGAACGAGAGTTGGCACATGAGTAAAGGGAAGTGCCATGCCCTAAGGACATGATCAGTCCACAAAGGGGAGTAAGCCCAAAGCTTTGCAGAAATCTTCGAGCTTCTCACAAGACAATGCCTTTGTGAAAAGATCTGCAAGGTTGTCCTATGTTGGCACATAAGCCAAGCTGACCTCTCCTGCTGAGAGCCTCTCCCTGACATAGTGGTAATGCACCTCAATGTGCTTTGTGCGAGGATGATAAACCGGGTTCCTTGCAACTATCAATGTGCTCTGACTGTCAGTGTAGATAGTGTTGGCAATGTCCTCTCCAACACCCGAATCAGCCATAAGGTGTCTGAGCCATACACACTCAACCGTAGCTGTGAAGATTGCCATGTACTCAGCCTCACAACTAGAAGTGGCCAGAGTAGGTTGTTTCTTGCTCAACCATGATATACATGAACTGCCAAGCATGAAACAAAAACCACTTGTGGACACTCGTGTGTCAAAACAACCAGCCCAATCTGAGTCCGAAAAAGCATGTAAGTCTGGCGGCAATGATCCCCCCTTGGGATAAAACAAGCCAAGATCTAAAGTCCCACTAAGGTAGTAGAAAATCCTCTTGACAACTTGTCAATGCTTAGAGCCTGGGCTATCCATAAATCTGATAACCTGTGAGACTACAAACTGAATATCCGGTCTTGTGTTGCATACATAAATGAGGCATCCAACAGCAGTTTGGTAAAGAGTGAGATCAGCAGGATTTCCAGCATCACGTAGACTCAATTTCAAAACTGTTTCCATAGGAGTGGCAATAGTTTTGCAATCCTCAAGTCCAAACTTACATAGCAATGTCTCTATGTAACTTTTCTGACACAAGGAAATACCACCATCACACTGCTTAAATTGTATGCCCAAGTAATGATGCAACAGCCCCAAATCTTTCATCTTGAAAGTAGCATTCAAATTAGCCTTAAATTCAGCAATATGTGTCTCATTGGGACCAGTGATGAACAAATCATCCACATAACAAACAACAATGAGAAGTACATTGCCCTCACTCTTTACATACAATGTGCTTTCTGCTGGACTATTACGAAAGCCTCGTTTTACCAAATGAGTGTCAGCTTTCTCATACCAAGCACGAGGAGATTGCTTCAACCCATACAAAGCCTTCTTACATCTGCACACTTTGTCCTCTTGTCCTTTTATGACAAAACCACGAGGCTGCGTTACATAAACTGCCTCAAATATGTCACCATTCAAGAAAGCAGTAACAATGTCTGATTGGTAAACATCCCAACCAAAATGAGCTTGCAATGCACATAGAAAACGCACAGTAGTCATACGACAAGTGGGAGCAAAAGTCTCTTCATAATCTATCCTTTTTGTTGTGCGTAACCCTTTGCAACAAGTCGAGCCTTATGGCGATCGATCTCACCATCCGGCTTGCGTTTCAACTTGTAAACCCACTTTGTACCAATGGCCTTTTTGCCAAGAGGCAAATCACATAAAGTCCATGTGTCATTTTCTATAAGTGCATCATATTCTGATTGCATGGCAGCCATCCAATTTTCTAAATTATGTGCTTCATCAAAAGATAGAGGTTCCTCAACATCATGTAAGCTAGACAGAGCC
Organism: Adiantum capillus-veneris; assembly: GCF_014529385.1. Lineage (NCBI taxonomy): Eukaryota > Viridiplantae > Streptophyta > Polypodiopsida > Polypodiales > Pteridaceae > Adiantum > Adiantum capillus-veneris. Next base: position 106,343,279 of record NC_140948.1, on the reverse strand, counting down.
AAAGCGTAACAATCTGATGCATAAGATGCATGGAAAGAGCCTGAACGAGTACGACTAGACAAAGGTGCATCCAATTTACTGTCACGCAATGTATGCACCAGCCATCTTTCTTTGTACAAGAGATGTCTACATACCCTCTTATCTTTGAGCAACCCTTGCCAAAGAGAAACAAAGCATTCAAGGACTACAGGGATATAAGGGGTTTTGGCCATGTACCATTGTAGAGAAATATTGCAGTGGTACAAGAAGAGAAAAGTACTCGCATGATGTATATGCAAAGGAAACATTTTCTATAGGTTTTGTAGGATTAATAGACTATGGATCTATTGCTTTTACAAAGTGTGAGGACTTAAAGTGAGGTGAACAACAACATGTAAACATTGTACAAAGAGGTTTGAAGATATATGGTTTGCTCAAAGATGATGAATGCATTGTAGGTGTATTTAATGAGTGTTCATTTGTGGATACGATGCAAGACTTGAAGTCTTTAGTGGATTGCAATTTGCGTATGGAAAGTGAGGTCGGGAAAGTATGCTCAATATAAATGTACAAAGTCATTGAGGATTTTAAAAATTCTCAAGGTTTTGATGTACAAGTGGAGACCAAGTACAAGTCTGTTGCAAAGAAAGTGAAACCAATGGCATTACCTCTATCGAAAGACTGTACGGATAAGATGGATCAAGCTGCTTTGCAACCTAGTCTTTGTAAGCTGAGAAAGATTGGACATAAGTTTACACATGATACTTTGAAGGAGTTAAAGATTGGTTTCAAGGAAAGTTTGTCAGAGGTTGAAAGAATATGCTTTGAAGAAATGCTTGCCAACATCAAAAGGCTTTTGCATTCGAGCCACATAGGGTGTGTTGATCCATCCATTGTTGCTCCTATGGTGATATTCTCTATCCCTCATGTACCTTGCAACTTGAGGCATATTCCGGTTCCAAAGTCCCATTTGCTGAAACTCATTGAGTTACTTAATGAAAAGATCAAGATGGGTATTTTGGAGCCTTCCTGTGCTCCATATTCAAACAAGTGGTTCATAGTTCCAAAGAAAAATGGTTCTTTATGCTTTATTCAAGATATGCAACCTGTAAATAATGTGACAATCAAAAATGTGGGTACAGGGCCCGTTGTACATGAGTTTGCAGAGGCATTCGCAGGAAGGGCAATATATTCTATGGGGGCACGCAATAGAGAGTGTGTTCCTTAGTGTGCAATGAAAAGATAGATAGCCCTAGAGTGATGGGCGTATATACAATGCACGGGGGAACAAACCTCCTAAAGAGGGAAAAAATGCCCCGGCGGTCCTAGTCTGTTCACACACATCACTACTGTCATAATAATCAATATCTAATTCTCCTAAATCATTTTCTCATGTTAAACTGATCATTTAATATGGGGAAGTGCCAGGGGAGAAAAAGCTATAATATTGGTTAAGCTAGCAGACTGGCCACAGTAGGGATCCAAAGGAGGGAAAATAGGGATCCAACGGGGGGGCTATCTGGAAAAGAGCCATGTGCAACAATGGGCTTAAAAGACCCTAAGGTTCAGACCATTAAGACTTCCAAAATGCTAAGGTTCCAAAATTCAAAGGTTGTGTCCAAAGGTCAAACTTTGGGGAAATTGGATGCTTTGTGTGTGTCCCAAAAGTCTTTAGCAATCCCTACATAGGAGGGGCGAGCCTTGCTTGTAGGGGATGAGAGAGAAAGTCACACACACACACACACACACACACAAGATCCCTTTACACAAAGGGAATGCGGGACACATGTCAGCTCCCTAGCCCAGATGCCCACAAGGTGTACCCAATTCCTATTGGATGGCCTTGGAGGTGGACCAATGAGAATTATGCTAGAGTAAATCTAGTTTAATTAATTTACAAACACTTAATTTAAAAGAACCAATGAGAATTAAGCTCTCTAGAAGACTATTGGACAGTCTCACAAGGGGTCCAATGAGCATTCAGCCCAATGGCTTGCCTGATTCCTATTGGCCAGGAGGCAAAGGGGTCCAATGAGAGTTTAGTTGAATTATTAAATTACCTAAAGCTCTCACAAAAGGGGAAAGGGGGACACATGTCAAAAGGCTATCACTTATGCTGCTTAATTGTCATTGGCTAGCCCTGAGGAGGTCCAATGAGACAGTAGCATGAGCAAATAGCAAGAGGGGTCGACCAAGAGAGAGAGGGGGCTGATTTTTGCAAGGCATTATTGACACACACACTCACACAATCTCATGTGTGAAGTAAAGAAGACTCTCTCTCCTTCTCAAGCTTTAATGGAAAGCTTATCACCTATACTCCAAGCTTGTGAGAAGGGAGGCCTACACCAACAACTCTTGGCTTTGTGATGCAAATCCAACCAAGAGCCAAGATTCAATGCATGCTCATCTCCTCTACCATGCTAATTACTAAGCTAAGCTATGCTAATATGAGTGATTATGTGAGGAGATGTACATCTTTCTCGTAAGAATACTCCTTCTTCCTCTCAATCTACTCTCATACCCCGCTAGCACTCACCATCTTTGAAGGTGTGTGAGGTCTCGGGTCTGAGACCGGAGACAATTGATGTTGTGTTTGATAAGTGTTTTGCTTAGTGCATGAAGCTTTCATCTTCATTGCACTACCTAGTCTTGAAGGAACACAAAGAGTTGTATTGCACAATGTCTCTCTTGATGGGAGAAACCATAATACAAAGCCTTTTGGAGGGGGGACCGGCTCCATGTAAATCCGGTCCTCAACTGTTGTCAATAGCTTAATTTCTCTCTCTTTTGATAGTATTGTTCATGCTATCTAACTAGGTGTTATGTTTTACTCTCTCCACCCAAGAACTCTTGTAATTCTCATTAGGAATCTATTCTAATGAAATGCCCACTATGTTCATGCTAATTTCCGCTACACACAAGTTTTTAGGCCATTAAATGTTACATTGGTATCAGAGCACAAGGTTTCTCTTTTCTTGCTCAAGAAGTGAGGTCCTCATGCTAGCTATAAATGGTTGGTATTATTAATTGCATGTGAGTACGTAGAATAGGGATTTTTCAGCCTTGCAGTGTGCCTGCCTTTGTGCAGTTAACGGGGTGTCACCGTGGAGAGCTATGGTCTTAATAGTGGAGTCCTACGGGGCTTGCTAATTGTATGCCTTGCATCCAACTAGCATCTTCAAAAGGATAATTTTTAAACTTAATAAGATATCATCGGATAGTCTTACCGCCTCTTAGTACCTTGTCTTCATGTCAGAGAATGGACTCGGGCTGCAACACCTCTTCTTGGTCCTCGATCTCCGGTGGGTCTTCAGTAGTTGGTTCTTGAGGTGGCTCTCCTTTGTAAGTCTTTAATAGGCTCACATGGAAAGCATTGTGTATGCGCCAATGATTGGGCAACTTGAGTTGATAGGCCATCTCATTGATTGGCCTAAGAATCTGGAAGGGGCCATAGTACCTTTTTGCTAGTTTAGCATAGTACTTTTGGTGTCCCGTAGGATTCTTGCCCGTCATGTGCCTTAATCGAGCCTTGGGAAATTTTAATAAGACCCAATCATTTTCTTTAAAGGCTTGGGCTCTTCTGTGCTTGTCAGCAGCAACAGACTTTTGCCTTTGTTGTGAGATGGAGATAGCATCCTTAATCTTTTGAAAAGATTCTTGTAGGTCTCGGATATACTCATCTGCAGCGAAGATCTTCCCATGTACCTTAAGTAGCAAGGGACTTCCCTCAATTACCTCGAAAGGTGCTTTTCCCGTGGAAGTATGTACAGTGTTATTGTAAGCATACTCCACTAAGGGTAAGTACTTCTCCCATTGGGATCTTTGATCTACTTCCGTTACATAGGCTTTTAGTAGATCGAGAATTGTTAGGTTAGCTATTTCACTTTGGCCATCCGTTTGTGGATGATAGGCCAAAGGGAAGTTTAGCCTTGTCCCTAAATTCTCAAAGAGACCCTTCTAGAAAATACTGGTCATTCTAGGATCTCTATCCGACACTATGGACATTGGCAAGCCATGGTACTTGAAAATTTGTGAAATGAAGAGGGTTGCCATTTGATGGGCTTTGATAGTCTTTTTGACAGGTATAAAATGAGCTTCTTTACTGAACCTGTCTACTATCATCCATATTCCCGTATTCCCATGTATAGACTTAGGCAATCCAAAGATAAAATCCATGGATATGCTCTCCCATGGTGAATTAGGGATTGGCAAGGGTTGAAGCAATCCAGGTTGCTTCCCTCTATCAAATTTTGTCTTTTGGCATACCACACATTTAGAAACATACTCTTGTATGTTCACTTTCATGGTAGGCCAATAGAAATATGTTTCAATTCCCTTTAGGGTAGACTGAATCCCTCTATGCCCTGCGTAAGGAGGAGCATGAGATTCATACATTACTTTCTCACGTAGTGAGTTAGTAACGCATAGTGTATTGGAGAAGATAACCATCTTGTAAAGTAAATGGTTCTTCTTTCTTCCCTAATGCAAGGGCTGAAATCACATCTCTAAAATCGGGATCAATAGCATACTCATCTATCATTGAAGATAGATCATTGTGAGTTGCTATGGAAACCGCATTTACTCTCGGTTGTCTTGAGAGTGCATCAGCTACTTGATTATGCTTGCCAGCAATGTGAGCAATATGAAAATGAAATTGCGAAAGGAAATTTGCCCACCTCATTTGTTTGTCGGAGAGCTTGGTCTGCGTCATGAAGTACTTAAGACTTTGGTGATCCGTTCTCGCAGAATGAAAGGAGTCCCCAATAAATAGTGCTTCCATGAGTCTAAGGCATGTAGAACTGCAAGGAGTTCCTTTTCATATATGCCTAGAGCTTGCTCAACAGGGTCGATCCTTCGGCTTTCATAGCCTATGGCGTGCCCTTCTTGGAGCAAAACAGCTCCAAGGCAATCACCACAAGCATCACATTGGACCTCAAATGGTTTTGAGAGGTTCGGTAGTGTAAGCACAGGTTGAGAGAAAAGCTTTTCTTTAAGCTTTTCGAAAGCATTGTTCTCCTTAGCAGACCATGTATACCTAACGCTTTTATTTGTTAGGTCATGTAATGGTCCCGCAATTTGTGAGAATTTTTCTATGAAGCGTTTATAGTATGCACACATACCTATAAAGCTTCTTAGTTCATGAAGATTCCTTGGTTTAGGCCTGAGAGATAATGTGACCTAAATACTGAATCTCTTGCAAGAAAAATTTACTTTTCTTTCGATTAACATAAAGTTTATTCTCTCTTAAAACTTGAAATATTACCTAGAGGTGTTGCTTGTGTTCGTCTAATGAATTAGAGTAGATGATAATATCATCAAAGAACACTCCAGTGAAGGTTCGATGAGGCCTGAACAGCTTCTCCATCAAGCGGTTGAATGTGGCTAGTGCATTGGTCAAGCCAAAAGGCATGACAATGTATTCGTAAAGACCAAATGTGGTGCGAAATGCGGTCTTTACAATGTCTTGATCAACTATCCTTATTTGATGATAGCCACTTTTTAGGTCAATCCTACTAAAGTAGGTCGATCCTTGTAGCTTATCAAATAGGTCTTCTACCCGTGGAATGGGAAAACTATTTTTGATAGTGATCCTATTTAGTGCTCTATAGTCGACACACATACGATATGTGCCGTCTTTCTTTTGCACTAATAGCACAGGTGAGCAAAATGGAGATGAGCTAGGCCTAACCATGCCCTTCTCAACTAAATCATGCACTTGCCGCATAATCTCCTCTTGTTGAGCTTGAGAAACTCTATAAGAAGGTTTATTAGGCGGTGAACTTCCTGGAAGAAGTTCAATTGCACGGTCATCATTACCTCGTTTAGGAGGTAGCTCACAAGGGATGTCGTCAATAAAGACATCTTGAAACCCCTTGAGAAAGTTGGATAACTCTAATTCCTTTTGGATAACGAAAATAGAGCTCTTTATTGACTTATTGAAAGCTGGTGTATGTACAATCGGGATAGTGTTACCCATTTCCTTAGCCTCTATATACATATCTTTTTCCCTGAACTTAAAAGGAGATTCTCCTTTCAGGGAATTTAACATTGGCATCCATGCGATCAAACCATTGTGCCCCTAGGATTACATCCTCGTGCTTGAGAGGAGAGATAAAGAAGTCCTATTTGTCCACATAGCTTTGGACATGAAGCCTCAATTTCCCGATTAAGGGAGTGACTGAAGCTTCTTTCCCCTTGAAAGCACTATCTGCGGGTAGGACATCTCCCATCTCATAGGCTTGTATGCCTAGCTTGGTGCCCAACTCTATAGATATAAAATTGTTAGTAGAACCAGGGTCAAAGAGAATAAAAGCATCATGTTCTCTTACCTTTCCCCAAGCATGGCATAGAGGAGATCCTTTGTGGTGAGTTTGGTGAGTCTCCTCCTCTTGGATTTCAACCAAGGTAGCTCTAGGAGGATCTTGGCGGTTGTTCTTTTGGGGACAAGCACGGTACGCATGCCCTTGTTCGCAGCACTTGAAACACCGGTTATCCTTGCGATAACGCTCAAGCTCTTCAGGAGAGAGTTTGTTTTTACCTTTGTAAACTCCCTTCTCTTTAGCTTTGTTGGACTTTCCCTTAGGAGAATTTTGGACATTGTCCTTCCCCTTAGGCTCATTGGAACCCTTGTTTTCCGTGGGCTTATTATTTCTTTTAGTCCCCGTTTGGAAATTGATTCAAGAGGCCACCATAGTATGGTGTATTACCGCCGATATGGTACGTGGCGTTTGGGAGTTGACATACTCCGCCATTTCTTCGGTTAAGCCTGCACAAAATTGTTTCTTTTGCTCTCCAAAATCCAACTTTTTGAAGACAATGGATTTGAGTTGTAGGTCCCAAAACTTGTCTACATATTTGTGAATGGATTCATAGGGAGAGAGCTTTAAGCTTCACCATTCGGTGAGTACTTTGTCTTTGGCATCGGTGCCCAAAAACTGCTTCATAATGGAAGCTCTTAAAGCTTTCCATGTTCATGGAGCTTCACCGTTGGCTCGTAGGCTAGACCACCATTGCCTGGCAGACTTTTGAAAGTGCATAGCTACATGGCGTAGCTTAGAGGACTCCATGAAGCCCTCATCTCCAAACGCCGCATCAAATTGTTGGATAAAGGCCAAGACTTTGTCCGTAGCACCAAAGGTGCCATCATAGGTAAGGAAAGAGATTGTCTTCCCTCCCTCTTTGAACCTCCTGAGCTTGGACGACCTCTTCCACGTGGCATAGGATTTCCTATGGCCTCTTTTTGATGGTTCAAAGGTTGCACCATCACTTTCTTCAAAAGGTGAAGAATTTGAGGAAGGTGGAGAAGAGGGTGACCTCTTTCTCGCCTTTTTCTTGTCTTGATTTTCGTCGTCTTCACCATCACTTTCATAAGAGGAAGAGGATGAAGAACATGGAGAAGAGGGTGTCCTCTTTCTCGCCTTTTTCTTCTCTTGCTTTTTATCATCCCTCTTTGAATTATGGTGTGGAGAAGGGTGCGATGGTCTTCTCCGCTTTGGTGGTGATGGAGAGCGTTTAGCCCGCCGTCTTCGTGGAGCCATCTCCGTCGAGGTGGAGGGAGACTCACTTCTTTCTCATTCCTTCGGTGGAGGCTCTTGAGTTCTCCTTTGGGAAGGAGATGCATCATCAAGAAGTAAATTCTTGAGCCCTTTCTATGGATTCTCTTCTTCTTCCCGAATCGGAGAGAGACCTCTTTTAGAAGTCTCACAAGGAGGCTTCCTAGGTGTTCTCTTATCATGGTGGTGAGCTTGGAGAATCCCATGAGCACGGAGCTGCCGTTGCACTTCACTTTGGAGAGATGGATTGCCCATGGCTTGTTGAAGCCTAGAAACAAGATAGTTAACAAGCATCAGGGCATCATTAGTAACTTGCTCATTAGAAACATCAAAGTTATCAACATTAATTTCACTCTCTTTACTATTGTCAGCCATTCTAACAACTTTTAGGTGTACTTTGGCACTTCAAGCCCTAGTTGCTACTCCTCTTTACCCCTTTAGAAAAAGAACTCAAGCTACTGTACGCGTGTCTCGAATACCATTAATTGGTAGATCAGCAGGATTTTCTGTGGTGTGAACTTTGACAAGCTGAAGTTGCTTATCCTCGAGCATTTCCCTGATGAAATGATACTTCACATCCACATGCTTTGTCTTTGAGTGATAAACTGGATTGCAAGCCAATTGTATAGCACTTTGACTATCACAATATAACACAGGCATCTCTTCTTTGATTCCCAAATCTGTTACTAGTCGATTAAGCCAAATTGATTCTTTGCATGCCTCTGATGCTGCAACATATTCAGCCTCTGTAGTAGACTTAGTAACACAATCTTGTAATCTAGAACGCCATGATACTGCTCCACCAGCCAATGTAAAGACATACCCTGACGTAGACCTTCGGTTGTCTAAGTCACCTGCATAATCTGAGTTTGTAAAACCCTTTACACTTAGCTCCTGACTCCCATAGCATATACGCATACTCTTTGTAGCTTTCAGGTATCTCAATATTCCTTTCACTGCCTCCCAATGTTTCTTGCCTGGGTTTGACATGTATCGACTTACTACTCCCACTGCAAATGCAATGTCTGGGCGAGTAGAAATCATTGCATACATCAAACTACCCACTGCAGACGCATATGGAATCTTATCCATTTCAGCCTATTCTTCCTCAGACATGCACAGGAAAATCTTGTTTGCTAAGTTTCACATATGGTGGCAATGGAACACTCAATGCCTTTCCCTTCTCCATATTGAAACGTTGCAAAACCTTGTCAATATACTCTGTTTGAGATAACCAAATCAACTTCTTTGATCTGTCTCTCTCAATGCGCATACCAAGTATATGACTTGCCTCACCCATGTCTTTCATGTCAAACGATTTTGCCATCTTTGACTTCAAAGCTGAAATTTCTTCCAAGTGCTTGCCAGCAATCAACATGTCATCCACATACAAAATAAGGATTAGCCAACTGCCATCCTTAGCCTTCTTTGTAAATAGACAGTGATCAAACTCACTACGTTTGTAGCCTTGAGAAAGCATAAACTTGTGGAATTTATGGTACCATGCCCTCGGTGATTGTTTTAAGCCATAAAGACTCTTTAACAACTGGCATACCCAATCTTCCTTGCCTTTCTCAACAAACCCTTCTAGCTGCTGCATGTAAATTTCCACATCTAAATCACCATGCAAGAACGCTGTCTTGACATCCATTTGGTGCAACACCAAATCTAATATGGCAACCAATGCGAGAAAGCATCTCAATGTAGTCATCATGACCACCGGAGAGAAGACTTCATCAAAGTCAATGCCTTGTTCTTGCTTAAAGCCCTTGGCAACAAGCCTTGCTTTGTACTTTGGCTGACTATCATGAGCGGTGATCTTATACCTGTAAACCCATTTACAAGGTAGAGCCTTTTTGCCCTGTGGTAATTTAACTAGCTTCCATGTCCTGTTTTTATGCAGAGCTGTCATCTCTGACTGCATGGCCAATTGCCAATTCCCGGAGTCCTTCATTTGCACTGCTTCCTTGTAATATGAAGGCTCATTGCAATCAGTCAACATGACATAGTTCATAGATGGAACAAACCTATCAGGAGGTCGCGTGACACGTCCAGATTTACACACAATAGGTGGCTCAGGATCAGCCACAACCTGTGGTTCCACTCTATCTTGCCCTTGCTCCTCTTGAGCCCTGACATTTTGTCTTGCACGTGCAGGTCCATCTTCTTGGAAGACAACTCTTCTAATCTCCTCAACCCTCTCTGGTTTAGAATGATATTTGGATTCATTAAAGTGAACATCATTGCTACGGACAACCTTTCTGGATTCGGGATCCCAAAGTCTGTAACCCATCTCACCAGAATTACCATAGCCTAGAAAGATGCACTTTCTACTCTTTGGCTCAAGTTTGTTCCTAAATTCCTTTGGAACGTGAGTATATGCCTCACAGCCAAAGACTCTGAGATGCTTGTATGAGGGCATTTTGCCTTACCATACCATCTCTGGCACTGAATCCTTGTGCAAAACCTTGCTAGGAGATCTATTTACAAGATGAACAGTTGTTGATACAACTTCAGCCCAAAACCCATTTGGCAGCTATGCATTAGACAACATACTTCTGACCTTCTCTTGTATGGTCCTATTCATCCTCTCAGCAACACCATTTTGAGGAGGATTGTAAGGAGCAGTAAGTTCACGTTTTATACCTTTTGACTCACAAAAGTCCTGAAAGGCCTTTGAAACATACTCTCCACCATTGTCAGTGCGTAAGCATTTAAGCTTCTTGCCACTCTGATTCTCCACAAGTGTCACAAACGTTTTGAAAACACTAAACGCTTCATCCTTGTGCTTGAGAAAGTAAACCCATACTTTCCTCGAGTAATCATCTATAAATGTCATAAAGTAAGAAGCTCCCCCTAGAGATAGGTTAGGCATAGGTCCACACAAATCACTATGAACAAGTGCCAACTGTGTATCTCTTCTACTGCTTCTATGCTTATGTGGCTGCTGTGTTTGCTTACCATACAGACAATGTTCACAGAATTCAAAATCATTAAATGAAAAGCCAGGCAAATAACCAGAACGAGACAAGATTTCCATTCCCTTCTTGGACATATGTCCTAACTACCTATGCCACAAAGAAACGTTCGGCTGCTCGGTTACATTGATTACATTTTTAGAGACATTTGATACATAAATCATGTAAAGTCCTCCAGACTTTACTCCGTGTGCTACTGTCATAGAACCCTTGGATATCTTCCACATGTTCTGTCCAAAAGTGGTGACGTAGCCAGCATCATCAAGTAAACCTGTGTTGATCAAGCTCTTTGTAATTGCGGGAACATGTCTCACATTCTTCAGCGTGAAAGAAGAGCCATTCTGAAACTTCAATTGAACATCTCCAACACCTAAGATCTCACATGTCTGCCCATTGCCTAGCCGAACATGATCTTTAGTGGTCACATAAGAGGTAAACCACTCCTTGTTTGGAGACACATGAAGTGATGCCCTTGAGTCTATAATCCAGTCACTCAGTGCATTTCCATCAAATGCTGTAAGAAGAGCTGAGTCCATTGTAATCTTCAAGAAGTAGATGTCTCCTGACACTAGACTATCATCCTCTGCAACAGTGTTTGTAAAATTTATTTCTTGAATCTTCACTGAGGACTTGTTCTTCTCACCATGGTCTTCAGCTTTCGCTTTGCCTTTTTCTGCTTTCCATTCTCTGCAGTCTCTTTTCATGTGACCCTTTTTACCACGATGGTAGCATTCTATGTCACTCTTGCCTTCAGCACTGCGGGACTTGCTACGAGACTGATTCCTCTTTCCACCTTTGTACTTTTCTTTGGTCCTTCCCGTGACAACTAAGGCTGTTCCTTTGCCTTTGTCCATTGTATTTCTATTGGTTTCTTCAGTAAGAAGACTTCCTTCTACACCTGCTATGTTCAAACCATCTGGAGGTGCAGAATTACTCAAAGCTGTGCGAAAAGTGTCCCAACTTTTCGGCAATGTGATCAACAGGAACATAGCTCTAACAGGTTCATCAAACTTGACACCTTGAGCTGACAACTGACTATATATTGTGTTGAATTCATTCAGATGATTGGACATAGGTGTCCCTTCTTTCATCTTCAAGTCAACAAGCTTCTTAAGCCAGTATACCTGTGAAGTTGCACTCTGCTTCTCATAAAGATCACTCAGCTTTAACCATGCTTGATATGCCGACATCTCGTCTGCTACATTGAAGTAAACGCTTTCTGCCAAAGTCAGCATAATGGTAGAAAGTGCCAATTCATCTATTTCGCTCCATTCATCTTCGTCCATATCTTCTGGTTTTATCCCCTTGAGCTTTATAGGTTTTATCTGCTTCTTTTGTACCAACACGTGCCAAATCTGCTTCTTCCACAATGGGAAATTGGTTCCATCTAGCTTCTTGATATTGTAAAGAGCAGTGTCCTGTGATCCAGCCATAGCTACGTTTCACAATGGTTTACTTTCTTGGGAAAAATTCGGCAGAGTTTCCCCTGTAAACTGACCTCTGAACCAATATCAACCTGTCAAATGAACCAAGAAAGTTTCAGATTCTGCATAAATTTCAGCAGAGTCTCCTTTGTAAAATGGCTCTGGTGTACTACAAAAGAGACCAAAAAACAGCTCAAAAAACATTGTCTCTCTGACACTGTAAGCTGTGGGTAAACCTGTCCTGCACCTGTACTGTCTCTCACTGTCCTGTCATTGTCCTGTAAGCATAGACTGTGACAATGCCTCAACGGCAGTAAAGCAAAGATGCAATCCCAACTGTCTAACTCAAAGTCAATACATCCTAGCTGCCTATCTAAGGGTGCTTGAGGGATCGCTCCAAGACCTGTATCACCTAAAGGATCTCAACATTCGAGAATCCCCCAGCTCAATAAAACCTCACTCGACCCTCAACAAAGGCTGCAGTAAATCTGACAGTACATAGACTTCCCACAAAGTCATACATCCACAAATTTCCCACTATATGTTGTAACCGCTACGACGGTTGTTTGCTGCGTGACTCACAGCCAGCAAACCCTCAACAAACATACATCATCTCTGACAATACATCCCATGTGGAAGTACCTGCAATGTCAGGATGAAATCTGGAATATCAAGCAGCAAACACAAGCTACCTGATGAACTAGTGGATGTCGCCTATAGTCTGTGTGTAGATGCGCCCGTGTCGTATGTGACACGCCTCCAAGAACTGTGATCCGTCCTTCGATGTGTAGACAGCCGCAAATCAACACTCTGGGAGTGTCGATATCCTCAGCACCTGCAGTTGTAGGCCGAAAACCCCAAATTTGTAGAGTCGGATCTGCATCCGCCAAGACCACGTAGTCGAAAATGGCCTGCGCAGACCTTTGTCGAAGCCGAACGGTGGCCGAGATGACCTCAGAATGAAATTCTGAGAACACCAAGCCCTTTGGGCTTACTCACAGGATTTGGGGCCGTGTCTTCGCCTGTCGAATTTCACTCCAATCTGAGCTGGTGACTCTAGCCTCCTGCAGTGCTGCCCCGAGCCTCGATTTGAGCTCTGATACCAGTTGAAGGAGTACGAGTGGAAGTGCGACGCGAGAGAGAGTGCGAGAAGAAGAGCATGACGATATGGTGAACTCGCTCTACTGTAATGTGTAGAGCATAGTGAGTTCTTATTAGGTTTTTACAAAAGAATATGTGTACATACCTGGCGGCCCGCCCACTTACCTGGGCGACCACATTGGGCTTTATACCCCAACAGAACCACCCATGTATAGATGTGATTATTGCCCATTGCCCATTGTCCATTGATTGGTCCATGCCTCTTATTGCCCACTGCCCACACCATCCATTGACTACCAGCCGTCGGCCATTGGACACAAACTACGAGGCAACATTCTTTTACAAAAAAGGAAATATTATGGTAGTGTTAAACTTTGGTTTTCTAGTGAGTGATGTTTCTCATACACAATAGCTTTTGCTCATAACAAGGGCCTTCCAATATTTATATTGGGGTAGAAATTACAAAAATTATTGAGCAATTCCCACTACCATATTGTGGCACAATATTGGATGTAGTGGTTGGTGTAGAAATGTATAGCTTTCTTGATGGCTTTAGTGGGTACAATCATATCATCATGGACGTGAGGAAAGGGACAAAAATGCATTCATTACTACATGGGAAGTGTATGCCACCATAATGATGAACTTGGTTTAAAGAATGCACCCCCTACCTTTCAAAAGGGGGTAATGGAAATATTTGGTCTACTTAACAACCTTCATGAAAGTGATCTTGGTTGGCTTTAGTGTATTAAGAAAGAAGGAGGATCATATGAAGCACATGAGGCTATGCTTTGAAAAATACGTATCAAAATCTTGCACAACATTCTACCTTTTGCAACTAGAACATGTTTCATCGTGTATGCCCACAACGGGCAGATATCTCTATCCAATTTTTTGTTATTTGTCAATATGCAAAAAACATCATTGTTGCTAGCCATGGTAAGGGACTACACATGATGCAAAAGTTATCAGTAAAGAAAGAAGCATATCCTTTACAAAAATTGTGTGCTATACGGCACAAACCATAGAAGCTTACAAAGTACCTATTTTGCAAAACTCAATTGTTAGGACAAGGGTCCTATGCCAAGCCAACCTAGGGGGTCAAGGACCTAGGCCAAGGGCCTAGATTGGACTAGTGTGGACATGGGATCCTAGATATAGAGTTAGGGCTAGGAGCTAGGCCTATATATATGGGAGGTAGGGAATATATGCGAGGTAAAGAGGAGGATCTGACATTTCAGTTCCCTTATACGTCTTGTATTGGTATCAAAGCTTAGGGGAGAATAAGTCTATGGAGCACAAGGTTATATGACTATGGACTTTTCTCTTGTTGATTCAAGTCATGGATGATCTTGTAAGGTACATAAGGTACATATAAAAGGCACCATCTCTATCTCTGTCCCTCCACATGCAAGGCCATGGATCTTTTTCTCTCATGTTGAAGAGTTATGTGGAAAGGAAGAAGAAGAAGAGTGGTTGTATACATCTTCTTGCATGCTTTCTGAAGCTCAATAAATTAAACTAAAGCATGCTAGAAGGCAACAAAAGTTAAGCTATGGAGTTTTCTCTTGTTTCTCCTTTGCAACAAAAAATTTGACCATGAGCATGTGACAATATCATAGGGCATTATGTTGGCAAGGAAGGCATATGATGACAACATATGCAGCCAAGGAAGTAGTAGATTTGGTAATAGGTTTAGCATGCATGAGATCACGCAAGAAATCAAGATTTGGGTTGGGCTTGACCAACTGAGTGGTTTGCCCCTGGTCATAATTGTGTACCTTGGCTGCACGTAGGCTACAAGCCTAGACTACAGGAAGAGGGAATGCCCTACCTCCCTAGTTGCACAAGAGGCTAATATCAACCAGGGATAGACCAAGGAGGTGGCCAATCAAATGCACAAGGAGCGTCCCCTTTGTGTGTAGCTTTGTGTGTGCCCCTGTCTACTAAGGCGGGCTGCCAGCTGCATGCAAATGAAAAGGAAGGAGTTGGCCAATCAGAGGCACAAGGAGTGGCCCCTATGTGTGCATGTGTGTGTGTGCCTCAAGGTTTGCCTAAGCAAGTCTTATCCAACACAAATCTAAGCTATGAGCCACGAGCTTCTTACACAACAAGCTACTAGCTTCTCATGTTGCAAGCTCAGTGTTCCTCTTGTAAACATTCAATTGTTTCACTTCAATGTTGGTTTTTAAAGGCCCGGCATCTACACTAGCTATGCACACGGTTGGAAGTGTAGTATATACAAGGTATTTATCATTCCATGCATGGCATGTGGACCATTTTCAGCACATGGATGGTCGTATTCTCTCTTTGGCAGATTCTATCCAGTATTTTCTCTTTGGTAGATTATATCCATACATCATATTTTGGATTGGCATTTATTCTGTCGGTTTTCATGTAAGATACAATTGTGAATTCTTATGGCATTTATGTTTCCTCTCTCTAGATATTTCAATGGCTCATTTATGATTGATTCTATTCATCAGATATCTCCAACTTTGGATCAATATTTTTGAATTAATCTTCTTCTGGCTATATTTTGCATCTAAGAGGGAAAAGCCTCTTCAACCCAACATCTAAGTGTACAACCATAAGCAAAGTTCATGACATTTAGGCACACAAGGATGTTTGCCTTCTTATAGGAATTCAAGAAATTTCCTTGCACATCTAGTGTTCATCTACTAGTCGGCCGCAATAAACAAATGTTGTTTGCATGTTGCCTTCTAGTGAATAGCAATTCTTCCACTATGTTACCCAATTCATGGAATTTGGATGGAAAAAGGTTGTCCAAGCTACCAATACAGATGCAAGGAATTCTAGTGTGAAGTAAGTTTATGAGGCCCTCTCACTCTTGTCGCAGAGTGTACATGTAACCTCCACACATTAGTACATAAAAGTACTAGCAGATGTTCATAGTTAAAATCCCTCTTTGAGACATATTCCACATGTGGAGAATATGAGTCTTTGAGACTAACACTAGTACTTGTTTCTCTAATTGTGTGTCGCAAAAAAATCCCTTTGTGCTGGTCAATCTGTCTCTGTCACCCCTATATCATAAGTATCTAAACCAATTCCAATGGACAAGAATGGTTAGATATAGAGACTTGTTAACATAACAAGTATGCACAACTTTTGAGGGATAGTTGTAGCTACACTTTTGTATTTTATAGCCTAGGACTAGGATGTATTGATGCATGCACACTAGGTGTATAGACCCTAGTGATCAATAAGCTCTTGTCTGAGGTGGCATGGAAATACATCAGTTTTCTCTATGGTGCTGACGGGAGCAAAGCGAACCCCGAACCCCCGACGGCCTCTAAAACACCGGGGACCGAATGGCGCGCCTCGAGCCTGTCACGGTAAAGCAAACAGGGGGCACATCCTAGCTTCAGCGGCTAGGACGCAAACAACACACCACCATAACAAAGTTTTCATCCAAGAGAGATGGATGCTTGGGAGTAATGATGAAGAGGAAAGGGAATGAGATCAAGTGAGAGAGAGAGAGAGTGAGAGTGAGGGAGGGGGTATAGCGGCTTAGTACTTAGGCACCACAAAAGGATGGCGAATCCGCACACCCTTCACACATACACAAGCTCACTCCAAACACAAGACTAGGTGGCGATTCCGCACACCTCACATGGGCAAAACATTGCAAGAAAACATACTCACAAAACCTCAAGTTTTATTTAGAGAATAAGGCGATGAAATGGGGAGCATAGGGTAGGGGAATGAGAAGGGAGAGTGTGGTAGAGCACATGGCGGATAGGTGGGAGTTGATGGCGAAGACTCGCACGAGGGTTATGGTCATCATCCTTCATTTCGTTGCCCTTCATCTTCCATAGCCAAGGGTGTAGAGGTCATGCTCAAGACGAGCATGGTGATTGCGGTGATGGTGATGGTGTGTGTGTGTGTGTGTGTGTGTGTGTGTGTGTGTGTGTGTGTGTGTGTGTGTGTGTGTGTGTGTGTGTGTGTGTGTGTGTGTGTGTGCACTAGGCACACGCAGTGCATAGTGTACTCTTTGGTGATGTTGTGTGTGTCTTTAGTGTGATGATGACCCCTCTTTATATAGGGGAGGAGGGGGGAGGAATTCTAGAATTTAAAAATGAAGAAATCATTATCTACATAGGCCATGTGACTGTGGGCTCCACTTGTCTGGCTGTGTGTATATGTGCCAGAACAGCAGTCTCATGAGAGAGAGACTAAGAGAGAGAGATGGGTTGATGAAAAAAAGTGAGAGGTGACATGGAGAATAAAGTAATTACAAGAGGGGAGAGAGGGGAGTGTGTTCAGAGGTGAATCTGTGTGCAGATGTGTGTGAACACAAGAAAAATCAGGTAACCACCGGGTGGGGATGGGTCTGTGGGCACCTTTTTCAGTGAAACTGAGTGTGTGTGAGTGTGGGGGAGGTTATTTAGCTACAAGACAAGAGACATGGCGCCCTTTAGAGAGAGAGGGGGGTATTTGGGTCATGGGATATGATAGGAGAGAGAAAGAGGGGGTGGGGTATACTATTTTGGAAGATAGGGTAAGTTTCATGTGAGTTAGGGTGCATTATTGGTGAGTTATAATGCATTATTGGTGAGAGGTGGGGTAGCTTGAGGGGAGAGAGAAAGGAGAAAGTACAAGGGGAAGAGAGAGGGGGTTGACCTTTTGAGTGGAGGAGAGGATAAGGGACACCCGACGGGGCATCAGTGAAGAAAAAGGAGGCAAGGTGGGGATGGGCTGCCCCGCAGGCATGAGGTGGCCTATTTTACCTTTCTCATATATTTACATAATCATACTTTATTTTTTTTCTTACTTTTCCAATGCCTTTTATCACTCCCTCCCTAAGAGGAGGTTTCCATGGGGTGGGGACGAGAGAAGAGGGGTATGGGAGCTTGGCTTGTGAAAAGCCCCCATCAGTGCTTTAGGGTTGAAACATTCTTTTAAGACATAGATAAGTATCCTAAGATCATATAGATTATGGTATCTATTAGTCGGCACCATACTAATAGGTATGCTAGGAGAAAAACGTAAGCATTATGCTAAGAGCATACATCACATGAGCATACACCACTTAAGTTATGCTAAGAGAATCGACTTTGAGATTTGTTAAGAGTGTACACTTCTAGATATTCTAGGAGCATATGTGAGAATATTATTGGTATGATCATCAAGTCTATTCATAGTATGACCTTATCAAGGTATGACATGGCTACTAGTTTACAGTCAAGTCAATTCTCCTAGACCTCTCTAGGAGAACTCAATATTTATCACTATAGTTTTTGAGGCCAAAAACTCTTCTTCAATGGGGAAGTAATGTTAGGAAAAGAGTCCTACAGGCAAGGCCAACATAGGGAGTCAAGGGCCTAGGCCAACGGCCTAGACTAGACCAATGTGGAATAGGGACCCTAAATATAAAGCTAGGGCTAGGAGCTAGGCCTATATATATGGGAGGTAGGGACAAGGATTTGATGTCACATTTCCCTAGGTCTTATGTCAATGGTGTCAAAAAACTTGCGCAAAAGGACAAGAGTGCCTGCATAGTATTGCTAATAGTGAAGATAGAGGTAAAAAATGAGCTTAAAACAAAGTTTAGATGCTCATCAAAGTTTTTAAAAATCTAAGAAAGTGAATCACAAGGTTCTGATGACACTAGCTAGGATGTCAAAGCATGCTTTGATTCCAATTGTTGGAAACATGATTGCAAAAATTTACATGAAGATGACAAAGGTAAAGAACAACCTCGAGAGAAGAAACCATAGAAAGTAGTATTATTGAATGTGCCAATACAAAGATAAGGGCTACCCTAGAGTTTTGGGTGTATATACAAGCCATAGGAGAAAATCTCCTAGAGAGGAAAAGAGTGCCTCCACATGCTTATGTGTTCATACACATCAATACAAAAATATGGTAACAATGCTTATGAAATTTTTTTGATTGTCATGCATACTTTTGAGCCACCCATCAATGATCTCTATTGGCACAACATATAATTCTCCATTTGTTTTCTATGTACGCATATAGAAGTTCCAACAATGGAAATATATATTATACACATTTTCCTTTTTTAACCCATGCAATATCTTTCCAACAGCAATAGCCACAACTAGCCAGTGAAATCCTAGTCATATACTCCCTAAGTAGAACAAGATATCACCCCACTTTTTTTAACCAAACAAACTTCCTGCAATCACCTCAAGTAGCACTTTTTCAATAGTAATTCAAATCCATTTTAAAAACACATCATTCCTTAAAAAACAGTAGACAGTCCTTGTATATCAAGTTTCCAAAAATATATGGGTCAGATTAACTTAGAAGGGAAGAACCTATGATGCGATAGCCATATTGGTTAATTCTAGTTAGCATGAGGCTTTGAGGTGTTCCTTTTAAGCAGAGCAATGGTAGTATCTACCCCTCTCACTCACTCTCTTTCTTTTTTTACTCACGTGGAACAAAAAACACAAAAACCAAGCTAAGTGAGGGATACACTATCCCTCACCTTGTTTTATAGCAAGACTGTGAAGTCCCCTACTGCTTTTGAGATCATCTTAGTATTTGTACACAGTCCACTCAATTTGAGAGAAGATAGTACGGAGACTGTAGCGCAAGTAGAGTGAAAATTATGTTGAAGCATACCTAGTAAATAGTCACAGATGAAAGGGTGGCCCTTACCAAGGGGAAGAATACCACACAGGGTGATAGGCATAATGGCTTTGATACTCGAGTCCGTCTGCTCTAGAGACGAGAGGATCACTAGATAATCCTTCATGGTAAAGAGAGTGATGTACAGCGGGTTTACGCAATCAGGACACCCTTGTCAGGGCCTACTTGATCTTCTTGGAAACAATAGACATGGGGAGGAGAGCCCAATTCTGCCCAAGGTCAGAGAGAGAGAGGGAAAATAAAGGAAATATTAAAGAGTAGGTGACCCAATGGGTTCGATCCCACACCAAGAGAGTTTTTTTTTGGACTTTTTTTTACCGTCTCTCGTAGGTTCATACGCTCGAGGAGGTACTAAAGTTTGTAAGAGACCCACCAAGTGGTTTTAATTCAGATGAGTTTTAAGATCCATTAGTAACCATAGGAAATGATTTGAGTCAAAAAAACACCAAGGCCACATAAAGATACTTGACAAGCCGAGTCAGCCTTGAAGAGAGAGAGAGAGAGAGAGAGAGAGAGAGAGAGAGAGAGAGAGAGAGAGAGAGAGAGAGAGAGAGAGAGAGAGAGAGAGAGAGAGAGAGAGAGAGAGTCCACCCAATCCGAGGCACCATACTTAATAAAGGAGTAGTAGGCCCATTAAGTATGGGCCTACTACCTCATCAAATTGATGAAAATAGAAATTTAGTTCTAGACCAAGCCATTCATTATGTGTAATTGCTTGGGAGATGGTGTTAATTAATTTTGACCTTTTGAAACCGTTAAGGAAATATTTTTTAATAAGATGGTTGATGTCTTCAACTACAATAAAAATGTCAAAAGAGGAGTAAAGGATCATGTGTAGTATACAGAGGCAAGTTTTAATAGCTGCTTTTGCAAGCTTATTACTTTTCTTTTTAACAAACTCAGCTGGGACAATATTCGAGTTGTCCTTTTACAAAAAAATCCTTAATTTAAAGTTTCCAATGAAAGGTCTACGCAAGGAAATAGAGAAATTAGGTAGTAAAGAAACTGTAGGGAGTATCAAACCCAGAGAAAAATGTGGGTTTGGTTTTTAAAACGCTAGGGTAGATAGAAGGCAATTCTTGTCGGAAAGCCCTATTGTTAAGGCTAAGAAAATCATCCATATATCTGTAGGAGTGTGAGAAGCTAGATAGCATGTGTATGGTTCCATTGCAGGTGATGATTTTAATAAACCATTTATACTCAACAAAAGCAAGGTAAAGATTACACATCAAAAGAGAGCAAAAGAAGCCCATGGTAATTCATTGATCTTTTTTAAAGCAATGTCCACCAAATTGTACAAAGCAATTCTTCAGCACCCAAGAGGTTTCTTGGCAGTGCTCTTGCTCATTGAAATGAAACGGAAGTTTTTTATTGGAGTGTTTTACCCATCTAGGTTTTTGGGATAAAGACATTTTTGAAAAGACTTGTAACCTAACGTTATCAAAAGCTAGTTTTACAATTTCTTACAAGACACCAATAAGGCCAAAATCCTTAATAAGCGGGATGTTTTCATAGCATTGAGTGATATATATTGAAAAAAGATAAAAGATTTTTTTGGGGAGATTAAGAGTAACTTTTGTAAAGTTTTTTATGAGCCAAAAAGGATTTGTTGGCGGATACGCCACGACGGATGTCAACACAGTGAGAACTCACCTAACAAGAATTGTCAGCTAAGGACAAAGCTCGACCCGCAGGCGCGTGGAAGCAAGCATAGGGTGTCAACCTACACTCGACCGACTATTGACTACTTCCTACATAGGTCTCTACTCAATGTCTAAGGTACAGCCTATTATAGAGCACAGGAGGAGATTTCCTACAATGCTTCCATGAGCCAAATACCCATCAAACATTCTCGAAACGCTAAAAAACTTGAGGGATATCCTATTAACACCAATAGGCCACTCTCCCTAAGGTCCGTGACCCAAAACCGTACCCAAAAACACCCAGTGTAGAATCACATAGGATATCTAATAGGTTTTTGCAGGTCAATGTTTCTAAAAACTAAGGTGCCTAATGTGTAGCTCTACTCAATACAAACGCGTGGATATGCTGAAATGTGAAAACAGACACCGTTTGCTCACTGAATCACTAGAAATAGCTCGTGGGTCAATCTCGCGAAGCCGGGCACGCGCAATGTAGGTGTTGGCGCGTAGCTCTCTCCGGGGGCAACACACTGCACTTCTCCGCACTTGATTCCGACCACCAGTGTGCGCGTAGCATCAAGATAAACTCTCACTCCCTCTCGCACACAGAATATGCTTCTCACAGACACTTCATAGAATGAACAAAAGGGTTTTTTCATTAAGGTTAAAATTTGGTATATATACCTTCCAAATACAAAACCTCATGTTCCAAAGTGAAATCCTACTCAATCTAATGGCAAAAAATAATATACAAAATTGGAAACTTCTGCAAGCCCCAAGTATTTAATAGTGAAATTACAGGTTTTCTTAATCAGAGAATGATTACATAAGATTTCCTTCTTTTCTCTTTTCATCAGTCTTCAGTTGAGTGTGGCCACCTGTCTTCAGCTAACACTTTGGCTAACACTCCCCCCTCCTAGCTCATGTCGTCCCCGACATGACAGTAGAGCCGCTGCTTCAGTGGAGGATGTCGTGCATCTTCAAAACAGACTCATATCGTGCATGCTGGGCCACTAATGTCGGGACGAATATATCTGTGTCGATGGTGAAGAAGCTGGTGTAGAAGGCTTCTTCAAAGGCTTGGCGATGGTATGAGGGCAAGAACATTATTCTTTGGTATGTATCACCTCATGGGAAGGTTGAGCAAACAGTTCATAAGCACATCTATAAGTGTCCTAGAAGAAGAATATGATGTCTGTGGCTTGTCCTGGTTTGAAGACCTCAAAGACTGCCAAAAGTGTTTTACATATCTTTCTGAGCATAATGCAAGAGAGGTCAGGTGAGCCAGTGAACAATTTAATGGCGCCCGTTAGGGTTTTCACCATGTATTGCTCACTCATTCTCTCGCGTGTCTTCAAGCCTGGCAGCTTTGGGTAATTGAGCCACATGGGGTGCTTCTCTTCAGCAATTCATGTTCCTTCCATGTCCGCATCCTTGGTAGAGGGAAAAAGCTAAGGTCATCTTTGATCATTTTAGGCGCCTCTACCAAATGTACTAAATACTGTGGGTATTTAGTGAGCCATGCCTTCCTCCATCTTGGTGGAGAGTCCACAATGAGCTTAACACCTTCTAGTTTGGTCATGTCTTCATTGTATAGCGGCACTATAGGCTCCTCTTTAATCCTCTTGTTGATTGTAGCAGCCTTGTATTTTAGAAGAGGATAGGGGAAAGAGGGTTGTAGCCATTCATGTCGAGCGACATTTGCATCTAATTTCTGAATGGTCATTGACTTCAATATCCTCTGCTCCCACTGCATTGCTTCTTTGGTGGTGTCCTTTATGGCTACTTCTATTCCTTTATGTAGATTGTCTTCTTCTTCTTGTGTCAGATCCCAAGGCTCTTGTAATGATCCCATAGGAATGTCCTCTTGTAATGTTGTGTCCACCGGATCTGAAACATTCTCTATATCAATTCCTTCCATAGCATCCGGCCCATGACTTTGTTGATGTTCTTCACTAGTTTGGCTCCTAAGTTTGTCCAGCTGATTCTGTAAGTCGTCTTTTGCTCACTGAGCTTGTTCTGTCACAGATACTAATAGGTCATTAAGTTTTGCATTGACTCTATCAGCTTCGTCTAGCTTCTGTCTTACCTCATCATATTCTGTCTGCAGTGCCTTTGTATCATCTTCTAGTCTTTTCTGAAGCTTAACTAATTCTGCTTTCAATGATTTATTATCATCTTCCAATGTGCTTTGTATCACCATTGATCCCTTTGCTAGCATCACTCTATGCCTCTTTTCAAGTGTCAACTCTTTTTGAAGTTCTATCATTTGTTCTTCAACCACATCTCTATCTTGGCTAGTTGTAGTTGCAGCTGTAGCTCTGCTCTGCCCGGAGATGCTCTCAACCTCTGAATCATTTTATCTTTCACTTTGATTTGATCCTTGAGTTCAATCACCTCATCTTGGCTAGCTTCATGTGATATTTCAGCCTTCTCCTTGGCCTCTTTCAAGCTTTCAACGTGTTTTGATTCTTCTTCCAGCTGTAAGGTGAGCCCATCCCTTTCCTTTTCGGCTTCAGAAAGAGCATTGCTGATTTTTTGGTATTCTTCTTCAGAGTTTATCAATTTCTGATTGAATTCTCGGTTTTGACTTTCTAAATTTTGACATTTCTGCAGTGCTGCTTCCAGTTCAGCTTGCATCTGTGATTGGTTGTGCATCTTCTCTTGGTTTTGCTTCTGAAGTGTTTCCACTTCAGCTTTCACCTTTTCTTCACTCAACCTTAGCCCTTCATACTCAATCTCTTTGGCCATTGATCTGGGTCTTAATCGTTGCAATCTCCTTTAGCTCCACCAAACGAGAGCTCAGCGTGTATTCTTCTGTTTAGGGGTTGATAATTGAAAAGCCGTATGAGCTGCCTCCTCTCGGGTGTATCCAGCAGCTAGCAGATCCAAGAATATTCCATGAATTTTTGCCTCTGGATCTTGCTTCTTAGGCTTTGGTTCAAATTCTGCGTTCTTCTCTTTCTCTTTGTCCTCTTATTTCTTGGAGTCTTGTTGCTTCTTAGATTTATTCAACTCCTCAGTTTGTCGAGGTTGAGGAGGACTAGGAGGAGGTGGTGATGGTGGAGGACTTGACTCATGGCTTGATGGTAGTGTTGATAGCTTATTTTTAAAGTCTCGATCAGCTTTTTTTTTCCTCTCTCGCTCTTCACCTTCCTGCTCTTTTAACAGCTGCTGCCTCACATCATCAACCTCGTCTTCGGTAAAAGGTATGACTAGAATATTCTCGGCCGCCGCATCTAGGATCTCGAAATTCTTTATATAATCTTCAAAGCGATCCCTATTAGTCCTTCGAGAAGATCCAGACATGGCCTCAAGTGAGGGATTCCATAATTCGTTTAGATCTCCTTTAAGCATTCTTTGCGCTTTAAAACTCTCCATCAACCTCTCTAGCCGAGCGGCCTTCCGGGATTTAGTCTCTTTTTCTGGCATCTGAATGGTAGCTTTCTTTCCTTTATTTGGCTGAGGTGGCTCTTCTTCTACTGTCTCTAACCTTATTTTCAGCCTGGTGGTCACCCTGGGAGCTGTAGGTTGCTCCTCTTCCTTGTCTTTTGTCAGCCTCAACCACTCATTCTGTGATGGAGGAAGAGGCCACTGGCCTTTAGCATGTAGAGCTTCATATATCACCTTTGTCAGCATCTCCCCTGCTGCAATATATGTAGGATTCTGGGTTCCCATCCTCACAATGTTGTATTGCAGGTATGACACATAATCTATCTCTCATGAGCTGCTTGTCTTCATTGCCCATGCGAATGTTGTTCCAATTGCTGCAGGTGGCACAATGTACTTTTGAGGCCTCTTAGTGCAGATATAAAAATATTGGTTGTAAATTTGGCACATGGTTGCCACCATTGGATCCGCAATATCCTCGAAGGTGTAGTTCTTCTTGGTTTCCTTGTATACCTTCACCTCTTCTCGCCTCCTATTGACAGTGTCTCCTGCATTAGAGATATTCAAGGCACTTGCGACCACCTCTGGCGTGATTACAGTCACTGTGTTCTTTCCTTGCAAATCTGTCACCTTGGCTATGCCATTCTCCTTTATTGTGGTGACGAATTCCCACACTCTCTAAATGTCAATTCCTGCTGGCAAAGCCTCAAAATAATTGTGTAAGTCTAACTTTTCCAATATAGACACTACCTTTGGTTTTCTCGTGAACTCATTGAATTCATGTGGTATCATTGGCAGCTCTATGTCATTGCCCTCTAGGTATTTGAACAGGCCTTGGTATATTCTGAGGTTGTTTGCTTCAAGTAAGTTGCTTTGTAACCAAGTGGTAGTGGGATTTATGGTTCCTGTTGGTATTATAAATGGCTCCACCTCATCCAGGTAATCCTTGTTGGTCATTCTTTTCTTCTTTGCTGGCGACTTAGCGGGCTGCCATGGATCCTATTGCACTCAGTAGTCCAAAGTTAGTGATCTTTACAGATTAGCTGATAAACCGAGTTTTAACTATCCAATTGACTTGAAAATTGAAACATGAGCTCAAGAGGGACTAAGGATGCCCTGCAAGTGAAAACAATAGGATTTTGTGCTGCAAAATAAGCCTGAAGACATACTATGCGTAGGATGTCTTTTTTCCTTAGAATGGCTTGAAACTTGTCATGATGATAGCCTATGACCTGTGCATCACAGCTATGTGCTTGGATTTTGATTTAGACACCAAAAAGTGAAATTTTGGACTATTTTAGGCTTTTACAAATGAGTAGGATGTCCTGTAATGATGAGCAAATGTTATCCAAATGACTTGAAAATTGATATGTAGGCTTCTTGTAGCATGTTGATCTCATTTATGATGTCAAACTTTGCTCAGTAGGTCAATATGACTCTGGAGACATACTACGCGTAGGATGTCTTTTTTTTCCAGAATTGCATGAAACTTGTCAGTATGATAGGGCATAGCCTGTGGATCATCACCATGGTCTTATATTTAAATTTGGATAAGTTTTGAGGGTAGGAAGACCATTTCTGGTGTTTGAGAATCTAAAAAGTTCATCTATGGAGCTATGAGGCCAAAAAGTGATTTGTTTGGCTGGAAACTTGGTGGGTGGGCTTCTATGAATGTGATAAAGATGTATGTAGATCAAAAAATCCCTCTGGAGGTCATTTCAAGCTTAGAGACATACTACACGTAGGATGTCTTTTTTCATGATTTTGAAGATAGGACCTCACAATTAGCTTTGACATGATGTGAAGAGTGTGTGGTTCAAGTTTCACTTTATTTGGATCATTTTTTATAGGTCTATGACCATTTCTTGCCTCTATGCTCTGACTTTGTGTTTTTTTGATGCAGAAGAGGTCAAACTTGGTCCAAATGGAGTGAAACTTGAGGGATAAGATGTAAATGACATGTAGAGGCTGTGTGTATGGCTGAATGCTGAGTTGGGTGCCCAAAAGTGGCCTTAAGACATCCTACGCGTAGGATGTCTTTTGTGCATTTTATAGGAGCAAGCCCTAGGCTTAAAGCACGTTTTGCTAGTACAAAAAGGATTGTCCTTGACAACACCTTTGACAAATCTTTGAGTTACAATTTCTACATGTCACATGAAAAACTACCTATCATACTATATATCAGTGGATAGATCTTCAAAAGAAGAATCTAAAAACACAGGGTCCGAATTTTTTTGACCTAAACTACAAAAAAATTACCAGTCCCCACTTTTTCATTGGTAGAAGTAAAATAGGTCCTTTTTTTGTACCACCAAACCACACTTTCACCCCCTACTATCATGTGCATATGACCTTCCTAAGTCCCCTTTGTGCCTTATTTCAATTAAAAAATCAAATGGTCAGTTAGGAACTCCCTTCTTGGCTTTCAGAGCCTCAGAGGCGATTTCTGACTCCTGGAGTGCTTTTCCGTGATGAAATTTCTTGATGATGACCAGCATAGCTTCATGAACCCTTGGGAAACCTTGCCATGTGATTCTTGTTGGCTTTGGCTTCACCTGAGCTTCGTTTGGCGATTTGTAGCTCTGGAAGCGCCCATTATTGTGTTTGCCTGCCTCTGATGATGTGTAGTGGTCTAACACCATAGGACTTGGTTTTCAAAGGCCTTGGTAAGCTACTCGTGAAGTTTGGTGGCAAACGGACGTCTCGCTTGGCTGTGAGAGCCAAGTGACGCTTTGCGTTTTCGATGCCGTTTCTGAAGCTTAGGCCTGCTTTGGGTCGTCTTATGGCCATGTGGCCTATGTAGCCTTGTAGAGCTCGTCGAGAAGCTCCTACCCATGAGTTTTGGTATCATTCGGGTCACTTTTGCCGGATTTTCCTCTTTGTGGCCTCTTGCAGGGCTTGAGATGTTAGGGTTTTTTCGTTGCTTTCTTGCCCCCTTTGGGCATCCAAGATTGGTCTCGTAGGCTAGGGTAAACCCCCTATGAAGTATTGTTGGTATTGGGTTAGCCGTTAGGTGGCTACCTATGCTCACAGGTCTCTACCCTGCAAACCCCGTTGGAGTTCTATGCTAGTCTTGGCGACAAAACATCACATATACACGAAGATAATAAGGTGTTGAGCCTACCTCTCATATTTGGTGGCTGTCGGATGACTGTGCGGGGCGTATCAGCTGCTGCTAGAAGTCCTGTGCGCTCTAGGTGGCTAGAGCTCTCTCTCACAAGTGAATAGTAGAAATGAGCTCTAAGTGGAGTGAAAAAATCTTAAAATGGGGGTCCCATAACCATTTTTCATGAAATTTGACATGTGCTCCTAACTTTTCGTGAAATGCGGTTTAGACTCGAAAAGTTCTCCGTTTGCCCAGTTTTTGACAATTTTGACGATTCGGTCAAAATATGGCCACAACACGCCTCTCGCTTCGTTCTCATAATTGCACCCACACTATACCTTGGGTTGTCTTATAGTCACTGATCATCCCCATCTTTTTTGTTTTTCATTCCGTTCGCATTTTACCTGCTTTTTTGAAGTTTTTCTGCCAATCATTAGTAAAATTAAAAGGAAAATAGCAAAATCAACCCGAAAAAAAACCCCAAAAATCAAAATAAATCAAAAACTTCTCTCTGACACACTATGTACACTCACATGTAAGTTTTATGGCTGGATTTCTCCGTTTTACCAATATTTTGTCCAAAAAATGGTTATTTTTACATATATACACACACCTATAGGCCTCAATTTGGCGTTTGGCCTCATATATCTATAGATTAATGTTGTATAAGGGCATATATACTCAGATTAGTCCGAAAAATTTCGCAATCAAACGTAAACCCCTCAAAAAATAGTCAAAACATGCCCTTTTTGCTGCTTTTTACGGTCATCGGGTTCGCATTGAGAATGCCTCCCCCCCTCCTAATCGGAGTCCTCCCGGATGACAAGGTATCACCTCGGGGTATGTGCAGTGAATGGGTTAAAAATCATGCTATCGCGCGGCCTTGTAGCTTGGCCCTACTTGATGCATATTCAGTCAATGCATGTGAAAATTAATGCGTTGCGAGAGGAGGGAATAAGCAAGATGCTTATCGGCATTCGACGTCGAGGTTTCCTGTTTGTTCTTGGTTTGGTTGGCAGATTTTCTTTGCAATTAAAAGTCATAATTCTGCCGCTCGTTGTTTGATCGTCTTTTTTGCGAAGGTGGTTGGGTTTGCCGCTACGGTAGATATGGCCGTTGTGGTCTCCTTGGACGGGAGTGTCTTGTCCGATGTGGCCATAATCTTTTTCTCTTTTGATTGCCATTTGTAGCTTTGATTTGGAGGCGTTTGTAGGTTTATGGCCTCTTCTTTGGTTGTTTTTGTGGTTCTTTTGATTGGCCACATAGATCGATTTGACGATGTCAGATTTAGTGATTGTTTGGCTGCTTGTGTTGCTTGTACTGAAGGGAGTTCTTGTAGCATCGCCTTGGGGATCCAAATGCGTGCCTCATGTAGTTGGCGATTAAGCATGTTTTTCGGTATCCAGATCTGTTTTATGGCCCTGTTCGGTGTTTGTTTAACATTGTTTGTTTTATAGCCTTGTTCGGTGTTTGTTTAACATTGTTTTTTGGAGGTCGTCTGCTATTGCACTGTGGTTTGTAGGCTCGTTCACTTCCATCCTTCTGTACCCATACCTGTTGTTTGATTATTTCCTGTGGTGTCTCATTTTCTAATTGAGTATGGTGGGCGGTTTCCTGGTTATCCTTCGTAGGTATCTTTTGCTAGTTAAGTGGCACCCATATTTTTTGCTCTTTATCAAGTGAATGTGGCACCATTATTTGGTTCTTCATGGTTGTCTGAGCAAAGGCTACCACCTGGTGTTCTTGTGCTTGTTGAATTTTGATCGTATTCAAACTTCAATCTATCTGCACATTATACTCTTTCTCCCATGGTTGTCCCAACAACATTGGATGTAGTGTGCTCGCATCCTCAACCACATAAAACTTGTAAACCCGCTTCGTACCAATGGCCTTTTTGCAAGGAGGCAAATCACACAAAGTCCATCTGTCATTTTCTATAAGTGCATCATATTCTGATTTCATGGCAGCCATCCAATTTTCTAAATTCTGTGCTTCATCAAAAGACAGAGGTTCCTCAACATCATGTAAGCTAGACACAGCCAAAGCATAACAATCTGATGCATAAGATGCATGGCGAGAGCCTGAATTAGTACGACTACACAAAGGTGCATCCAATTTACTGTCACGCAATGTATGCACCATCCATTTTGGCATACCTGTAGCTTGCTCATTTTCATCTCTTTCTTTATCAAGTACATCATGTACATCTGAATCAGTAATAGGCTGATCTGTAACATTTTTTGAAACCCCCATAGGCTGTACATTTGCCTCATTGGAATTTACATTCGTATTTCCACCACTGAAAAGAGAACACAAAGAGTCATAAATGTTCTGTGAGCTTACATTAGTGTCTCTAGTACATGACAGCAAGGGCTAAACAGAATCCTCATTTTACAGCCTTATCATCCAATTTTCTCCGCTGCACTTGTGGCACTAAACCATAAGCCAAACAGCCAAAAACACGCATGTGCTCAATAGATGGCTTTCTATCATGCCATGCTTCATATGGAGTCATAGACTGTAACGCTTTCCTAGGACACCTGTTGAGTACATAAGTGGCACACATGACAGCCTCGAGCCAAAACGAATGTGGTAAAGCTTGACTCTCAACCATACATCTTACCATTTCCGTAAGAGACCTGTTTTTCCTCTCAGCAACACCATTTTGCCGAGGCGTATACGGCATTGTACATTGGTGTTCTATCCCACGAGTAGCCAGAAATGCATTAAATTCATGAGACATATACTCCCCCCTCGATCGGAGTGGAGGGTGCCCATAGTACATTTCGATACATTTTCAGCCATAGCCAAAAATTATTTGAAGCACATAAAAACTTTGGACTTAGCTTTAAGCGGAAATACCCATGCATGCCTAGAGTAATCATCAATGAAAGTCACGAAGTATAGGTAATTGCCTAAGGACGGAGTTTGCATGGGCCCACAAACATCACTATGCACAAGCTGCAACCTGCATGTGGCCCTAACTGGACCATCCTTTGGAAAGTTAGAACGCTGCATTTTACCCAAAATACAGCCTTCACAAACATGTTTGACAGGTGCTTCAAGAGGTGGCAAAGAAGCAACCATATCAGATTTCTGCAAATACAGCAAACTGGCAAAATTCAGATGCCCAAAACGAGCATGCCAAAGTTTTGCATGTAAAATAGCCCTTGAATTTGCAACTGCATTTGCAAAATTTTGTCCACACTTGTCATACAAAGTGAGCTTATATAGCCCACGGCACAAAAGGCCAGATGCAACAATTTCATCACCAAAACTCAGATCATGAACTATACATCTGTCATACACAAATTTGACTACAAGTCCAAGTCTAGCAAGTGCGAATACATACAAAAGATTCTTCTTGATCCCAGGTACATAAAGTGCATCAACAAGTGTGAAATGACTGCCATTTGCAGCAGTAAGCACAATCTTTCCAACTCTTGAACCGGATAAGAGGCATTGTTGGCACAAGTGACTGAATTCCCATGAGGGACAGACTTGAGAGAGGTGAACAATTCACAATGTGAGGTAATGTGCTTTGTAGCACCACTGTCGAAATACCACACATGTGAATCTACAACAACTGACATGCATGCATCATGGACAATAGAATTGTAAGTGCACTCTGCACTAAAAGTCCATTCTGCATCAACATCAGCATCATGTCTCCTTTCACAAAAGACTCAACAATGGTTGCATTTGTAGTGGAACCAGCATTTGCAGTGGAACCACCCTCTTTCTTCTTAGCCTCTTTGGCCTTCAACTTAGGACACTGCTTGATCAAGTGATTATTAGCTTTACAATAATGGCAATGCATCATCTTTTTGCCCTTATCACCATAATTGCCACACGAAGTGTTGCCAGCAAAAGCATTGGGAACATAAGTTTTGCCACTCGTAGCAGAACCATAAGAAGTGGTTGCATTGCTGTTACCACCCTTCTTTGAGAAGCAATAAAAGCCTATTCAACTGCATGCTGCCTAGTTTTTTTTTTTCCGGAAAGTGACTCTTGCAACAGCAATGTGCATAATGCATCAAACTTGACAACTTCAGGATTTCCTTGGGTCATCAGTCTCCAAGTACTAGCATGTAATGGAAATGGCCTATGAACTTTTAAAGTAGCGTAATTAGAAAATTAGGTGAAGCACTTTTGTGAGATTACTTTGTGAGCATAGCGGGTGAACTTAATTGACGGTAGCAATATAAACATGATACTTAGTTATCTTGGCACGAACAATACTTTTGCAAAAGAGAGAGTTTAGAGAACATGACAATAGTTGAGGACCGGATTCATATGGAGCCGGTCCCCCCTCCAATAGGCATTTGTATTATAGTTTCTCCCATCAAGACTTGGTACAATACAATCTTTGTGTTCCTTGTGACCTAGGTGATGTAAAGAAGATGGAAAGCTTCATGCATCACAAGCATAGCATAAACTTTGTAGAAAGCTTTAACTATCCCAAGCCTCAGTCCCAAGGCCTCAAACACCTTCGAAGGTGGAGAGAGCTAGCCGGGAATGAGGATAGGGAAGAGGAAGAAGAAACATTCCATAGGAGAAAGAAATAATTCCTCACTTATCATCACTCTTCTTGCTAGCATACATAATAGCATAGTAATGAATATGGAGAAGATGGCAAGCTTAAGCATTGAAGCATGGCTCTTGGTTGGATTTGCATTCCATAGCTAAGAGTGTTGATGTAGGCTCTCACTTCTCACAAGCTTGGAGAAGGAGGTGGAGTTGATCAAATTTCACCAATTGAGAATCCTCCACAAAATGAGTGTGTGTGTGTGGTGTATATCCCCCTAGCACCCCTCTTGCTTGCTTGGGGCGAGTTGTGACTTTTCCACATGCTTCAAGCTCATTGGACCCCTCTCCCCCTAGCCAATTAGATGCAGCATGCAGTCAAGTACATGGGTAGTCTTTTGACAAGTGTCCTCCTTACCCCTTAGAGAGAGAGAGAGAGAGAGCTTGAAAATATCTAGATATTTTTTGGATGGAATTAGAAGCTCATTGGACCCCTCTTTATCCCAACCAATAGCATTCAAGCACACCATGTGGTTAAGCTTAGGGAGAGTCTGAAATGTGTCCCATGTGCCCTTTGAGAAAAGGGGTGCCCTTTGGGTGAGTGGAAGGTTAGGTCAAAGATTCCCCTAACTTTGGGACCTTCATGCATAGGAAGCTTCTCAAGCACCTTCCCCATTAAGTTTGTAGGGTCTCTTTTTTACTCAAGCACCTTACCCCCCATGCATGGGAAGCTTCTCAAGCACCTTCCTCATTAAGTATGACAAGTACCTCAATTACCTTAGTCATCAAGCATGACTAGGACCTTAGGTGGAGTTCCCACCTCAAGCTCAGCCCTAGCTTGCCTAAGGTCAAAGGCAAGTTTAGGTCGGGTTCCCACCTCAAGCTCAGCCCTAGCTTGCCTAAGGACAAAGGAAAGTTTAGGTCGGCTTCCCACCTCAAGCTCAACCCTAGCTTGCCTAAGGACAAAGGCAAGTTTAGGTCGGGTTCCCACCTCAAGCTCAACCCTAGCTTGCCTAAGGTCAAAGGACTTTTAACACTAATCATTGGAGGTCTTTAATTCCATTAGTTAACCTTGCTCTTTGACATACCATCTCTCATTTGGGCCCCTTTACCATTGGCCCCGTGTTGAGATAGATCCATAAGCACATGTCTATATTCTAACCCTTGTTCCCGTTTATTATCCCACATTAAATGATCAGTTT
Source organism: Adiantum capillus-veneris (assembly GCF_014529385.1). Taxonomy (NCBI): domain Eukaryota; kingdom Viridiplantae; phylum Streptophyta; class Polypodiopsida; order Polypodiales; family Pteridaceae; genus Adiantum; species Adiantum capillus-veneris. The sequence goes on along the minus strand of NC_140948.1, from coordinate 106,309,731 downwards.
AATATGAGAAAATCATTTGGGTTGGTTAGATATTAGATTTAATGACAAGCAAAAGTCTATTATGAATCTGGTAAGGCATCAAGAACAGTCTACACAAGGGAACTATCTGAGATGACTTCACCTGCAAAAATAAGTTGCTCATTGATATCCTTGACACCAGCAAGGAAAGTGTCCATATCATCTTCCTCATGTATAATCTTTGATTCCAGCTCTTTACGCAGCAAAGCAATTTTAGCATCATTGCGGCTTGCATAAAGACCTGCTAGAATATCCCAAGCTTGTTTTGCAGATTTTGCTAAACGAATGTGAGGAACAATGGTGCGCTTCACAAACAATGCAATCAATGTATGAGCCTACACATCCTTTACATCCCAAGGAGCTTGTTCCGTTGTAGGCAAAACAACTCTAATAGTAGCAATCCTTGCAGCAAGACCTACAACATCCTCAACATCGGATACATCCTCTGAACTAGCACGTACATCAATGCCCTGCACAATGTTCCAGATGCCCTTTGACACAAGAACATGTTGCATCATATAAGCCCACATAGAGTAATTGTCCCATCCAACCTGTCCTCGGTAGCAAACATCTTGAACACATCTGTGTTGTTGTCAGCCATGGTAAATGTTGCACCTGATGTGAAAACTGCCCGAAAATAGGAGAAACAAAGCGAGAACAACACGTGCTATATAGCACAAACCGTAGAAGACCGTAAGGCACCTGTTATACAAAAAATAGCACTGACAAAAATTTTGCACAAAATAACAAAATAGTCAATGCAGTACTGCCTGTAGTAGAAACGGAGGCCGAAATGAGCTCGAATCAGAAATCTGAGCAGACTAAGCTCTATGAGCTTACCTAAAAATTTTGTCGACCTGCAAACACTCGCCAAAGCTCACTGAAATTGAAGTATCTGAGGAGGCATGTGCTGGAGCTGCTGGCGACTAAGCCCGGGAGAACGCAACCAGATCTGATACTAATTGTTGGAATTAGGGTTGCAGAGAAATGCACACAACTTGGAGAAGATGAAGGAAGCTCAAGGCACATAGTGTTCCTTAGTGTGCAATGGAAAGATAGATAGCCCTAGAGTGATGGGCGTATATACAATGCACGGGGGAAAAAACCTCCTAAAGAGGGAGAAAATGCCCCGGCGATCCTAGTGTGTTCACACACATCACTACCACATGTATACGGTAACAATGATCAGTTCCAACTAGCTATGGAAAGCAGGGACTTGACTACCATGAGAACACCTTTGGGTTTGGTAAGGATGTGCACCTTACCTCAGGGAGCAACTAATTCAATTGCACATATGATGAATGGTATGAACAAAGTCCTATGTGACTTCATACCTCAAACTACAATACCCTTTTGATGATGTGCCAATTAAAGGATGTGATGTGAGTGATATAGATGTGGATCTGGACTCGAGGGGGTGCCACAAGTATGTGGAAAATAATATTAATGATTATAATAAGCTCTTGTCAAGATTGGAAGAAGTGAACCTTACCTTGTTTGGGCAAAAGTTATTGTTTGGTGTGAACGAAGTTCTTATTGTGGGACATATATGCGGGCCATATAATAGAAGGCTTTGTCCAACAAAGATTGATGTAATTCAAATAATAAAAGAGACATGTATTAATGTAACTAAGGCTCAAAGGTTCTAGGGTGCATGTGTGTTCTATGTTATCTGGATTCCACATTATGCCCATATGGCAAAACCTTTGTATCAAATTTTGAGAAAGAACCAAAAGTTCCAATGGGAAGAAATGCATACCCATGCCATGAGAAAATTAAAGAAGTTACTACTTATGTCTCTAGCTTTGAGGAAAGTAAACTATGAATGTGGAAGATATGTAATTGTGACAGTGGATACTAGTCCCACAGGAATTGGATGGGCAATTGGGCAAGATGATGATAATGGCAAACGATATGTGGTGAGATTTGGAGCAAAAGTCCTAAGTGCTCGTCGATGCAACTATCCACAACATTGAAATGTGACAAAGAGAGTTATGGGGAGTAGTCACAACATTGAAATGTGGCAAAGAGTATTTGATAGGAGCAAATGACCTATATCAATGTGACTGGCTTCTCATTGGATGTTATCTGAGCACTTTGACAAGGCAAGAAGGGTGGACTGATCAAGAGTTCAAAAAAATACGAAGAAAGGCCTATGGATAGTTTTTGAAAGATGGGTACTTATGGAAGCGGTCAAAACAAAGAAATGCAATTTTATTGAGAGTCGTGAATGATAAGGCACCCAAAATGATCTTATGAAAAAGTTTCATGAGAGTATTTATGCTGGACATAGAGGTGTATGGGCCACCTTTACTAAGATGAAAAAGAGGTATTGGTGGACAGGTATGTACAAAGATGTATCTCACTTTGTGGAGTCTTGTGAAACCTGTCAAATGTATTTAAATGTATATCATCGTGATGGGTTGCACCCTACTTACCCATTAGCCATACACTATAAGTGGGTAGTAGATCTGGTTACAATTCCATTGGGCTTATGGCCAATGAGATACATAGTGCTTGCACAGGAAGATTTAACCAACCAAGTTGAAGGTTGTGCTCTAAGAAAAAAAAGCACAAAAGGGGTATGTAGGTTCCTCTTGGATGATGTATGTCATAAAATCTAATATCTAACCAACCCGAATGATTTTCTCATATTAAACTGATCATTTAATGTGGGATAATAAATGGGAGCAAGGGTTTGAATATATAGACATATGCTTACGGATCTATCTCAACACCGGGCCAATGGTAAAGGAGTCCAAATGCGAGATGGGTTGCCAAAGAGAAAAGCTAGCTAATGGAGCTTAAAATACCTTAGGGTTAGCTTCATTAAAGACCTCCAATGGTTAGTGTTAAAATCCCTTTTACCTTAGGCAAGCTAGGGCTGACCTTGAGGTGGGAACCCGACTTAAGCTTGAAGTGCTTGTCGTGCTTGCTGACTAAGGTTCTTGTTGTGCTTGTCATGCTTGGTCAGGAAGGTTCTTGAGAAGCGTTCTATGCATGGGGGGTAAGGTGCTTGAGTCAAAAAGAGACCCTACAAAGGAGGAGGAAAGCCCAAAAGTTAGGGGAATCTTTGACTTAACCTCCCACTCACCCAAAGGGCACCCCTTTTCTCAAGGGGCACATGGATACATGTGAGACTCTCCCTATGCTTAGCCACATGGTGTGCTTGAATCGTATTGTCTGGGCTAAAGAGGGGTCCAATGAGCTTCTATTTCAATTCAACAAATATCTAGATATTTATAGGCTCTCTCTCAATGGGGTAAGGAGAAAACTTGTCCAAAGACTACCCATGTGCTTGAAATGCATGGGGCATGTGATTGGCTAGGGGGAGACGGGTCCAATGAGCTTTAGGCTTGAGCAAAAAGGGGGGCTTTCCCAAGGCAAGCAAGGGGTATGCTTGGGGGGTATACCTCTCACACACTCATTTTTTTCAAGCATTCTCACTTGGTGAAAGTAGATGAAGTCCATCTCCTTCTCCAAGCTTGTTGAGAAATGATAGCCTACACCAACACTCTTGGCTATGGAGTGCAAATCCATGCTTAAGCTTGCCATATTCTCCATCTTCATTACTATGCTATTATGTATGCTAGCAAGAAGTGTGATGATAAGTGAGGAACTACTTCTTTCTTTTATGAAATGTTTCTTCTTCCTCTTCCCTACCCTCATTCCCCGCTAGCTCTCTCCACCTTCGAAGGTGTTTGAGGCCTTGGGACTGAGGCTTGGGATAGTTAATTCTTTCTACAAATTTTAAGTTATGCTCGTGATGCATGAAGCTTTCCATCTTCATTGCATCACCCAGGTCACAAGGAACACAAATATTGTATTGTACCAAGTCTCTCTTGATGGGAGAAACTATAATACAAATGCCTATTGGAGGGGGGACCGGCTCTGCATAAATTCGGTCCTCAACTGTTGTCATATTCTCTAAACTCTCTCTTGCAAAAATTATTGTTCATGCCAAGTTAACTAAGTACCATGTTTATGTTGCTACCATCAATTAAGTTACCCACTATGCTCACAAAGTAATCTCACAGAAGTTCTTTATCTAATTTCCTAATTCCGCTACTCTCAAAGTTCATAGGCCATTACATTACAATGTAATTAGCCGTTATGGCTGTATTGGGAAAATAATAGCAGACAAGGGTGAGTTGGATGTCGACAAAGCAAAGGAGTTTTTCTCTAGGTTGGGCATTAAACTTGCTCTCACTACTGCATATAATCCTGAGTAAAATGGTAAATCAAAGCGTGGGCATCCTCCTATAATTAAAGCTTTGTCTAAGGCCTACAAAGGTAAAATGGGAGAGTGGCCTAGGTTATTGACTTATGCATTATAGGTTGATCGTACACCTCATAGGTCAGCTACAAGTTATATGCCTTTTGGGTTGATGTATGGTCAGAAACCTATAATGCCAATTGAGGAGAAACCTATAATGCCAATTGAGGATGTAATTCCCACATGGAATGTATTGCCTTGGGAAGATGGAATGAGTAGGGAAGACCTTCTTGCTTTCTGCATAAAACAGTTACAAAGAAGGCATCAAGACATTGAGACTGCAATGGCATGATTGAAAGATGCAAGGTTAAAGAATAAAGACAGATTTGATAAGAGGCATAGGCTCATACCTAAAGCTGTTGAGGAAGGTGATTGGGTGTTGGTGTATGATAGCAATCTTGACAACCAGCATTCAACAATAAGAAAGCTTTCAAAGAGATGGTTTGGTCCTTATGTGCTTCAGCATGTACATGGGAATGCAAGTTACACCTTGCATGAGTTGCACGGGACATAAATGAAGATTCCCATCACAAGGAAAATAATCAAGTTATTCAAAGGAAGAGGTGATACTGATCCCTTTGATTCATAGGAAATTCAAAATGAAGGCTCTGATGAAAATTTTATGGATGTGGATGAAGAAAGAGAGGATGATGCGTTAGTTTTTTTTGCAAGCAATGATGAAATCGACATGTATGTGGACTTAAATGAAGACTGAACATGTTGCAAAAAGATATGTGTGGCACATGTTGGAGGTTGTGCAGGTTTAGAGGGGGTGGATGTAATGTCATGGCACATGCATAATGTGAAAATAAAAATATCTACCTCACTCTTAATGTTTTTGATGTGTGGAATCAAATGCTACAATGTGCATAGTGTGATATATATGAAAACAGTTTCCATAGTTGGAGGTGTGTACATACCCTGTCGAGAAAGCGAGGCCAGGGACATGGCACCGTTGCATGTTTTAACACATTAAAGTATGCCTAATTTTCTATAGGAATGTACAAATGTCAAGTGTTTTGAAGCGGCATGATCGTTTTGCCTAGAAAGTTCAATGCAGACGATCTTGGCCAAAAATAACAGGCTTCGTGCATGGGCGTAAAACACGTGTCCAAAGTGCTTACTAAGTGGGAGAATGAGGTTCAGCATAAAATTTTAGCTAAAAGGGATTTTTTCACAAAAAACAAAAATGGAAAAAGAGATCATCCCCACAAGTGTAGCTCTAAGCTAAGGAGGTATGAACTCAGGTTCCCTGTAGTATAGTGGTATCACGCTCTGAAAGTATTCAAAACAACATAGTTTTGTGGATAATAGTCTCTTTTTCTCTACTTTGTTTTGTTTGATCATAACTAGATGTTGTACCTTGACTCCCATCTAAAGAATCTCTTCAACTAATGATAGCCGTTTTTCAGCTTTCCATAATTGCCATAGTAAGCTACCTCACCCTATCAAATCACTCAAACATTTTGGTTATCCTTACCATTTCACTGTACATAGGCATGTGTGAGTAAGGGGACTTTTCTCATATCTTCTTGAAAACCCTTAATTATCTAGTCACTGGGCTAGTTGAGCCCAAAAAATAAAAAATATAAAAAATATAAGTATATTATGGCCCATTTGTGTGTAAATATTTCATTGTATATAGGGCCTAAATAAAAGGATTTTTCATAATTATTTTGGTATTAATTTAAATATTTATACTTAGGTGTGTGTTACTTTATGCTATGTACATTGACTCACCATTACCATATTTTTTCTTACCATTTTGCATACTCTTTATTCCTTATAAAAAAATTTCATGCAAGCTTGTCTTATTTTTGGTGTAATTCCATCCCAACAAAAATCCAAAAAAAACTAGTTCTATTTATGTGTATGTTTTTTCATTATTGTGATTTTTTCCTTCCTACATCTATTCTCTATTACTCTCATAAATTAGACCACAAAAAATATTCATTTTTTTATGGTAGACTTATAATGAGAGAGATTTATTTTGACCCCTTTATATTTTTTCCACCTATATTATTTATATTTGACATGTACATATTTTTTTAGACCCCTCAATATTTGATTTTCTTAGTTGTACTATTCATTTATATCATGATCTTAACAATATCTTCAATTATAGACCTACCAAATAAGGTCAAGGGTATGTGGAATGCATGCATGCACCATGGGGAGCTCACTCTTGGAGGTATTCAAAAGAATCATCCAAAGAAGGACCTCACAAGGACCTTGTGCAGTGGAAAAAACAGTCGGTTTTGCTGAATTTTTAAAGATCACATGCTCCCCGAATTTGAAAAGGTGATACAAACAAAAGTTGTAGCTCGTGAGCTGAACTTTCACCTCAAATTTTTTCATATTTTTTTGAGCTACGAGCTGTGAGCTATGATTTTATTGGTGGACCCCAGTTTGCCCAGGCTATGCAGCCACACTCCCTCTTCCACTTTATCATTTTCCTCTTTCACACACACTCCTCCCTCTCCTTCCCACTCCCAAACCTGCAACTTCCATGTTCTAATTCACCCTCTTCACCATTGCCACTTCTCTCACACCTCCATAGCCTTCATCCTCCATTTCTACACCCTATGTGTCCCCCTTTCTCTCTACATATATGTCCATATTACCATACTCTCTTCAACTTTGTAAAGAACTTCAAAAAATCAGCAAAAATCCAAGGATAACCTCTGCAAATGAAGGCTTTTATCATGAATTTTCCAAGGTTTGAAATAACATAGCTTCATCGACACGCGCTGCTTCGCCATGCCGACTGCTTCTTCTTCCGGTGCTGTAAAGAGGTGAATGTCAACTTCTCCAAAGCTTCAGCCTCTCTTTACAAGCTCATCCCTTCTCTAACTTTTCTCATCATATATCTCACCATTTGGTGAATGGTTTTGTAAATATTTTTTAGTGATAATTACTAACTACTAACCACTAACCTTATTGTAAAATGAACCCTCTACTAGAGTAGGCACTCCCAAATTATTCACTCAATCCTCTCTCCTTTCATCCCCAATAATTCTCTTCCCTTGAGCCCACATCCATGTGACTCAAAGGACAAGAGAGACCCACCCTCATTAAAAAAAATAAAAATATGCATAATCTTTTATTCCTTCAAATAAACTTGATTAGGCCTAATCCAAATCGGGGCTTCTAAAACCTATAAATAGAGCCCTTCTCTCCCTTGTAAAACATCACATGATCACACTACACCACACCATTCTCAACACATAACACACCACTCTTCAAGCCTAGTTGTGTAGAGTGTGTGCATCGTGAGTGCTCTATTCCATCACTACACATAGGTGCATGGAGAAGCTTGAAGTTAGTTATGCCATCTAGAGGAGTGGAGTGATACTATACTCTGCAATCACACTTGTAGCCTACTCTTGTCCATAAATAAGGTTCATAGTTTTGGGTGCAATTGTATGCTGCAACTACGACTCTTCTCTCCAAATTGACTTGATAAGTTGGCTCATCGGGTGGTTGAAGGTATATTGTCCTTGAAGTTTGTTGTGCCATTTCATGCTTGGTGGTTTGAGGGCTTGTTGAATTGTTTGCCTAAAAGGTAAATTGTAAGAGGGTGCTCGGTGAGAGAGCTCCCGTGACCCTAAGACAATTTGTGTATTGGCAACAAGGTCAAGTTTTGTGTTGTCTCTCTATTTCTCATCAAGCTTTGTGTGCATCTAGTCTTTAAGGCTAAGACTGAGTTGGTCAAGTTGATTTGTGCTCTTTACCTCTCTCTGGCGTGGTGAATGTTTGTGTTTGGTGTGTGTGGCTATCTTGCATTTCCCTCTCTTTGTGCGTTTGAGTACAAGGAGATATCACGTGCGTCCTAGTTCGCATCTACAACTAGGTGGTGCCCCTTTTCTTGTTTGGTTTCTGGCTGTGGGTTGTTGTTGTCTCTCATTGTGCTTGCCCCAGCCCCAATTGAGCAGCACGGGAGCCTCGAAGGGTGTTTAGAGGCCGCTCTTCTTGTTGCCTGCCCCGGACCGCCTCACTATCAACTGTGAAAGTATGTTCACCCATATCCCACAAGGTAATGTCATAAAATATAATATCTAACAAACCCAAATTATTTTCCCATATTAAACTGATCATTTAATGTGGGATAATAAACAAAAACAAGGGTTAGAATATAAACATGTGCTTACGGATCTATCTCAACACAGAGCCAATGGTAAAGGGGTCCAATTGAAAGATGGTATGTCAAAGAGCAAGGCTAGCTAATGGAGCTTAAAATACCTTAAGGTTAGCTTCATTAAAGACCTCCAATGGTTAGTGTTAAAAGTCCTTTGAGCTTAGGCAAGCTAGGGCTGAGCTTGAGGTGGGAACCTGACCTAAGCTTGAGTTGCTTATCGTGCTTGCTGACTAAGGTGTTTGTCATGCTTGATGAGGAAGGTGCTTGAGAAGCTTCCCCTGCATGGGGGGTAAGGTGCTTGAGTCAAAAAGAGACCCTACAAAGGAGGCGGAAAGACCCAAACTTAGGGGAATATTTGACTTAACCTCCCACTCATCCAAAGGGAACTCCTTTTCTCAAGGGACACATGGACCCATGTCAAACTCTCCCTATGCTTAGCCACATGGTTGTGCTTGAATCGTATTGACTGGGCTAAAGAGGGGTCCAATGAGCTTCTAGTTCCACTCAGCAAATATCTAGATATTCTCAGGCTCTCTCTCTCTCTCAATGAGGTAAGGAGGACACTTGACCAAAGACTACCCATGTGCCTAAAATGCATGGGGCATGTGATTGGCTAGGGGGAGAGGGGTCCAATGAGCTTCATGCTTGAGCAAAAAGGGGGCCTCGTCCCAAGCAAGCAAGGGGTATGCTTGGGGGGTATACCTCTCACACACTCATTTTTTTCAAGCATTCTCACTTGGTGAAAGTAGATAAAGTCCATCTCCTTCTCCAAGCTTATTGAGAAGTGATAACCTACACTAACACTCTTGGCTATGGAATGCAAATCCAACCAAGATCCATGCTTCAATGCTTAAGCTTGCCATCTTCTCCATCTTCATTACTATGCTATTATGTATGCTATCAAGAAAGTGATGATAAGTGAGGAACTACTTCTTTCTATGGAATGTTTCTTCTTCCTCTTCCCTACCCTCATTCCCCGCTAGCTCTCTCCACCTTCGAAGGTGTTTGAGGCCTTGGGACTGAGGCTTAGGATAGTTAATGCTTAATTCTTTCTACAAAGTTTATGTTATGCCCGTGATGCATGAAGCTTTCCATATTCATTGCATCACCTAGGTCACAAGGAACACAAAGATTGTAATGTACCAAGTCTCTCTTGATGGGAGAAACTATAATACAAATGCCTATAGGAGGGGGGTCTACATAAATCCGGTGCTCAACTGTTGTCATTTTCTCTAAACTCTCTCTCTTGCAAAAAGTATTGTTCATGCCAAGTTAACTAAGTACCATGTTTATGTTGCTACCATCAATTAAGTCACCCGCTATGCTCACAAAGTAATCTCACAAAAGTGCTTTATCTAATTTCCTAATTCCGCTACTATCAAAGTTCATAGGCCATTTACATTACATTGGTATTAGAGCATTTGGTTTCTCTTTTCTTGCTTAAGAAGTGTGTATGAGAGAGAGAGAGAGAGAGAGAGAGAGAGAGATGGCTCGGCTACGCCTGTGGGCTTGACGAGGGGAGAGAGAGGCAAAGAGGGTGGGAGTGAGATGGGGAGAGGGGGTAGTGTGGGGTATGTGAGTGTGTGTGGGTGTGAATAAGGGGGGGGGGGAGAGAGAGAGAGAGAGAGAGAGAGAGAGAGAGAGAGACCTCTGTCTATGCTGCACCTACGGGCTTGACACAGAGAGTGCGAGAGAGAGAGAGAGAGAGAGAGAGAGAGAGAGAGAGAGAGAGAGAGAGAGAGAGAGAGAGAGAGAGAGAGAAAGAGAGAGAGAGAGCGGGCTCGGGCTGCTTGGCCGACAGGAACAAGGGGGGGGGGGGGGAAGAGAGTCAACGAGGTGGGGGAAGGTGAGGGAGTAGCGGGCCAGGGGGGTGAGGGTGAGAGAGAGAGGGTGAAGAGGGTGTGTGTGTTACGTGATATGAGAGAGAGAGAGAGAGAGGTATTATTGGCTGCACCCGTGGGGCCGCTCACACAGAGAGCGCGAGAGAGAGAGAGAGAGAGAGAGAGAGAGAGAGAGAGAGAGAGAGATTCGAACGAGGTAAAGATCAAGAGACTAGGGAGAGGGAGATGGGAATGAGTGATGGGGAGAGCTTGGGTGAGTGGCGGCCCGCCAGAGGGAGAAAGACAAGAGGGGAGGAGAGGGGCTTGGTGAGGGTCAAGAGAGTGTGAACGAGAGGGGAGAGGAAGAGGGTGGTATGGTGGCCTGCCAGAGGGAGTATGGACGAGCGGGGTATGGACAAGAGGGGTGAGAGAGAGAGAGAGAGAGAGAGAGAGAGAGAGAGAGAGAGAATATGAATAATGAAGAGAGAGAGGGGGACTTTTGTCCATGCATGGCAGCCCTGAGAGAGAGAAATTTCATCTTATGCGCCCATTGGGCTAGGTGACACAGGAGCAAGATAAGAGAGAGAGAGAGAGAGAGAGAGAGAGAGAGATAGTGGTTTTGGCGGAGCCGAGCAGGAGAGAGAGGACTCGTCCTCTGGTGATAATGGAGGAATGTGGCCAAACTGAGGGGCGGCCCACCGCCTGCAAGCATGGAAGGGGTGGTGGTGAATGTAAAAAAACATTTTTTTCATTGTTTTCTCGTATTGTGGTCCTCCTCGATTGGGGTTGGTTCTTGCGGCCACGGTTTCGAAAACCAGCCGTCACTAGTAACAAGATAATAAACAAACATGGGGGCATCATCATTAGCACCTTCATGTGCAAAATAAAAGTTATCAATGTTCATTCTACTCTCTTGGTTATTGTCAGCCATGTTAACAAAATTTGTGTGTTTACTTAGCATATTCTTTGGCAATTCAAAACCTTAGTTGTTGCTACTCCTCTTAGCCTTTGAAAATCAGTACTTAAGCATCTACACCCATGGCTCAAATTGGTTAATTATAGAGAGTAGTGGAGTGGGTCTAACATAGCAAAGTTGCCGAGGGATAGCTCCTTTTGAACTCTTCTCAATAACGGTAAAGCCGTAGGCAAGTCTAAAAAGACTCCATTATTAAGAACAAAACTCCCGATGTGTGCACCATATCCCACATAGTGGGCTCAACAAAACCGATAATAGATCCCGGTCCCACTTACCCTAATATAATTAACAAAATCAACCATTAATAGGCTACTTAAGGACCTCCACACACACACTCTCCCCTCCCTCTCTCCCTAGCACCCACTCTCTCTCTCTCTCTCACTCACTCTCGTTCTCTCTCTCTCTATTTCCCTGCGTAGTAAGCAGCAAATATATATATATATATATATATATATATATATATATATATATATAATAAAATCACTCCCTTTCTCTTGTTCCCACACACACGCACTCTCAATACTCACACATACACACTCTCACACACCAACTCTACAAATACATACACACATACACACACCCCTCACTCCAACTTCACCCATTTCTCGCTCGCTTTTCGTACACACTCACATGCACATACATAAACAAGCACGCATACACACATGCACATTCGAACACTCACGTATACAGATACTCACAAACACACACAGTACATATACGCATATACGCACACACAAGAAGCAAAAAAAATGAAGGAATCGACATCGACGCCCAAAGAAAAATGGCCAAATCGTGCGATGGCAACACCGAAACAAGAAGAGACGCCGAAGGCATGCCCTGGTCAGCCCCAAAACTAGCCAACGTGCTACATCGACACACCAACGAGGCTTGTCATTCGCCGATATCTCATCCACGATGTATCTCGATGCCAGTCCTAGCCGCTCAAAGCTAGGTGGTGCCCCTGTTCACTTCCCGTGGCCAGCTCGACGTGCATCGGCTCCTGGTGTTTGAGGCCATCGTGGTCCATGTTGCACTTTGCGCTCGTCATTTGGTGCCCCCACTCAAGAAGGCTTCTCGAAAACCTCCGGTTTACAATGCTGAAGACAATGCGCATGGTCGACCATAAACAACTGGCTGCAAGAATTCTCCAACTGGAGAATGGAGGAGGAGGAGATTGAGGAAACACTCACAGCCTTATTGAAATACTACTGTCAGGCTGTAGCATCGTCAGTATCCAAGAGGTAAGCTCCCCATCTTGTATTGCTCGTGCTAACCGCAAATTAAGAGCATCAGGTGGGAAGGCTACGAAATGCCATCACTGTTGTTGTAAGGTCTCTGACCCGATCACAAGAGCACCCTTGTACCACGAAATGAATACAATGGAATAAGTTACTATTTTTAGCAGTTTTCTAGATTCTGTCAGTGCCATGATGTTTAGAATGTTATAAAGCTTCAAAATGTGAATTAAAATAATTTTTGTGAAAAATTCCAAAAATAGTAAGTTTTTGGTCACCCGACCCGTCCAGTTTTGATCGTCTCGAAAAACTGCACCCGTACCCCGAATTTGAAAAAAATGCATTTTCGGACCCGGGGGGTTGCTAAATATGGCAGGTACTCGGGCCAGTACGCCTTAGTTAGAGCTTCGTATGGCAATTTACGGCATCAAAATCCGATTCGTATGACTCGTTTTAGCCTAGAACCAAATTTCCTAAAAATTGTCCGGGGAGGCATCGGGGGCCCGGGACTGTGTGGGAACAGGTCCCAGGCCACTCCATATCAGCTTTAGCAGCTAGGGGGCGCCCTCTTGCTTTGTGGGAGTCTTGGGAAAGCTGCCAAGCCTGCAACTCAGTGTGAGAGTCAGTTTACCAAGCCAACCTGACACTTGGTGGGCAGAGAACTGGACTTGCCATGCTTAACTGGAGAAGCTCCCAGATGCATTTAGCAACCCAGATCGATTTTCAGCCTGTAGGAGCCTATTTAAAGATCTGCACACATACACTTATGATCACACACACACACACACACAGTGCATACACACACACCCACATACATTGGGGAGGTGCTGTCGAATCACACACCTATTGAAGAAGAAGCTAGGAGGGAGGTGCTGCCAAATTTTCATCTCAAGAAGCTCGATTAGATCAGAAAATTGAGAAGATTACCAGCTCTTAATCACGGTAACGACAGTTTAATTAATGCCACCTGTAAATCTTTTTCTCTACCATCTAAATTCCTTGTCTATTATGCTTATTCCTAGTCGAAAATCTCTATGACTACTCTCTAAATTCCCCTTATTCATACTCTATTATGTAATTTTCATTCCATAGCTGAATTATCAGCCATTCTTCACTCTCAATTAATGATTAGAGCATAATTATCAGAATCTTCTCTCTCTAGATAGCATAGTAATTAATCGGTAAGCTAGTATTTGTGCAGATTGAAGAGAATCACTATTGTAATCACTCATTAACATTGTAGCTTAATTGAATTCATTTCTCTTATGCATTAAGACGTAATTAAGGAGAAATTAATCCGTCAATAAGTCTCTAAGAATTGGTTTTTCCTCACACATAGGCATAGGGTAAATCTGCATCATCTAATTGCTAGGAAATAGTTTAATCATACTTAATCCAATTCTCTGGTAATTCCAATAGTGAAATCCTAATTATTCTTGATCATGTAAGCCGAATAGTTATCTTAGAGCCGGTTCCCATAGGATTATGTGCCATCCTTAATGATTGTTTTATGAAAGAAATCTAGACTCTCATATAGGAGGGATTAATTGATGTCACTAATCTACCCATTGGATTGTTATGATGCTTGTGAACCTTAGCTCTTTCTCCAAGCTAATCATTTAAAGTAGTGAGAAATGGCCCCGGTTCAGAGGACGCGCTTTGGTGGTGCCCATGATCGCGAAGCAGAAACGAGCAATGTCAACGGGAAGGGGAAGGCTCCCATGGACGAGCAAATACCGGCCATCTCACGGGCTATTGACGAAGAAATGGAAGAGGTAGGTCCCAATTTCTATTCAAGTTGTTTAATTAACATTGCATACGATTAGCTAGGAATGAACATATCCCCGAACATGTTGGAGAAATCCGATAGAAACCTCGGCATTGAATGCATAGTACATTTAGGTATAAAGTAGGAAAGAAATGATTGATGGGTATGTTGTTTGCAAGAGGAAAGAATGTTTGCTAGGGAAAATTTAGCTCGACATGTTCATTTTATTTCCAATGTTGAATCAGTCCTGACCCCCCTATTGATCACAGGGGGCAGAGTTCCTCGTTAGGGCTCTTGAATCCACGTCTTGCTTTCTATGCGGTGGATACCCACGACTTGCTTTCTATGCGGTGGGAACCCACGTCTTGCTTTCTATGCGGTGGGAGTGTCCATGACGTGCTTTCTATGCGGTGGACATACCTAGTTGTATGGGCAGCTAGGCGACAACAGGAGGAGTGAACTCTCGCTGGAGGGGGGATGTTGTACCTCCAGAACATTGAAACTTTTATGAATAAGTTTGAGTAGAATTTTTACTAGAATTCTGTCTTGGTGTTGTTTGCAATACTGGTTGAAGGGTTGTTTTAACGAACCATGTGATTCGGAATTAAACAAGGAATATCTATGTTGAACAACCTTTGTGGTAGTAATTAGGTCATACGAGGAAGTGTGAGTGTGGGGGTGGAAAGTGGGGGCTTGGCTCGGGTTGCCAATGCCTACGAGATGGGTGGTCCCGATTGGTCGGGAACTCTCTGTCCCCATAGTGCTTACTCGATATTGGTATTACTCATTGCCCCTAGAGCGGCGAATCCTCGAGAGTACGTGCCTCTGAAACATGGGGAAAAAGGCACTCGGGCTTTCTCTCCTCTTGGAAGGTGGGTCTTAGGATCGCTAGATAGTTAAGTACGCTTCCCCTGCGAGGTGGAGCTAGATCTCGTTGCTAGTAGGCTCGAATTCGACTCACTTTGTGATGAGAGATCGTCCGCTAGTTGAACCCTGAACCATTTTGTTTGCTTCCGCTATAGATCTAGTGGCCACCAGGTTTACCATCAGATCCGTTGTTTGATACGACGGGGTGGGGACCTCACAGTTGTTGACCAAAGCACACGATCAATGGATGCCAGCAATGAAGGTAACGAAGAGGGAGAAATCATCTACATCGACGTTCATTGCGAGGAGGTCATCCATATCAAAGGAGGAAAAAGATGGGTAAGGACTCTCTTTCTCAAGGAATCTGCAAGTAAAGGTATAGCCTCTACTCCTAAGTGGCCAAAAGGGGCTGCTTGAGCCAAAGGAAAGGAAGGGCTAGGCCAGCCCTAAAACACATGACCCTAAAGGAAGATGCACCTGGCCACACGAGCGCTTCAAGTTCAAGAAGCAGATTCGTACCTAGTTTGCCAAAAAGAAGGTCATTCGAGGCAAAGCAGCGGAAGGTCGCCTATCGATTCGCGTGGCGCATGCAAGTGTTTCCAGTCCATTTTGACAACCCCAAAGCAGAAGAGGTAAGAAGGTTCCCATGCCCTAAGGAGGATTTGTTTGGCTACTGCCCTCGCTGCTTTGGAGGGTGGGTAGAGGGTCTTCCTCCTCTCCCCATACAGCTCATCCTGAAAAAACTCTACACCACGGGTGAGACCCAATGGGCTGGAGACGAGTAACAGCTGAATGGAGTGGAGTTCATGCAACACACCGGCTACGGTAATTACCTGCAGCTGCTACTAGCTAAAAGGCTATGAGTAGTCAAACGCGTCGCCATCACTCCATACACGCTGAGCAACAAAGGAAAAGTGGAGCCTATGAAGGGCGGCGACCTCCTCTGGATGTGCCGACTCATCAACATCGGCATGATAAGAGTGTAAGTAGGTGCTCTACCCTCTGTGCATCATGGATTACGGACCAACCGCCTTCCCGTTTAGGTTTCTGCAACACATGCATGTGAATCTTTATGTAGATAGAAAAATCTTCTACCAGCAGAAGATTGTGTATCTGTTTGGTGTTGCGCTGCTAGGAGAAATCCTTAGCTCCCCAAACCCTATTATTCTTCCCATATTAGATTACCACCACTCTTCAATATTTCCATTTTTATCCGGTTTTAAATCCATCCACCCAACCTTGTAAAAAGCCGCTATGAGCCGTTGAGTCATTTGTGATATATATATATATATATATATATATATATATATATATATAAAGGTTTGTAATTTCCTGCTCATTGAGTTACTACATGTCAAGTGTCTCTTTTCCCACATTCAGTGGAAAAAAGGGAGGAGACATCACCACCAATTTTCTAAATGACTTTGACATCGCTTGTGTGTTTTCCAACAAGGATGACGATGTCTCACGGCTACGAATCTTTCCTCTACTGATGAGAGTAGAGGCCAATTCTTGGTACAATGCTTTGCCCCAAGCTACCAAGAATGCATGGGATGTACTACGTGTTGCCTTTGTGAAGAGGTTTGGTGAAGGCACAACCTCAAAAAAGTTATGGCAACTGTTGACAGAGTTAAAGCAGGGAGGTCAGCTAGAGTATGCCACTTATGAATCCAAGTTTGTGGATTTGTGGGAGCGATGGGCTGCCTCACTGAAGGAAGGTGAAGGAGCGCCTAATTTCCTGAAGAAGGATCATTTCATTGCTTGCATGTGGTCATCGCTTAAGGAGAAGGTAAAGGAGAGATTCCCTGCAACAACATATGAGTTGGCAGTGGAAGTAGCCCGCCTTAAAGACAAGAAGCTACGCATGCAAGCAAGAGTCAACAAGTTAGAGGAATCGAGCTTTGTTTGACTAACCCTAGTCATTGCAATAGCCGCTCATAGAACCCAACCACAAGAGGCATCAGAAGAGCAGCAAGACCTTTTGAGTTGCATCACTACTCAGCTTGCAAGTTTATCCGTGCATCTGGTGTATCAAGGACATGCACCTGTCAGAAATCCAACAAGGGATAGAACAACGAAGGCAAAACCAAGAATACCACTGCTACAACTATAGGGAGGACAGCCATGGCATGTATTACTGCCCACATCCGAGAAGGAAAAACTTCAACAGAGGAAAACCAAGAATACCACTGCTACAACTATAGGGAGGACAGCCATGGCATGTATTACTGCCCACATCCGAGAAGGCAAAACTTCAATAGAGGAAAAAGACAGAATCAGATCTCCCCACCAAGGGTAAGACGACCACCACCCAGGCAACCAGGGCCGATTCCATTGGTCCAAATCCTTTGACCACCTGTACAACAACCACCACCACCACAACCTCTCATTCCACCGCTACCTCCACCACCTGCTGGAAACCAAGCAGTGAGTGTCATTAGCCTAGAAGCTAAAGGGAAGACAAAGGTATAAGAACCGATCCGAGAGAAGAACAAAGGAAAGGAAAAGGTAGAAGAAGTGGATACCATGGGAGTGAAGCGTGCCAAGCACGAAGAAGCCTCTCAAAGGGAGGAGAAGATGAAAGGAAAAGGCGAATCTAGCAAACAGGCATCTAAGCCTCGGTGGAAGATCGACATCGGGGATTTTTCATTGGGTGAGTATGCTAAACCATATGACCTAGTTCACGATGTCTTGATGCAGGGCCCAAAGATAACTTGGCCCCAATTACTCCATCTTGCACCAAGGATGAGGAGACAATGGACGAAGATGGTAAGTACGAGAAAATCAAGACCAAGGATAGTTGGGGCTATCTCTGGGAGGAATCTTGATGACATTCTACCAACCATGGATGCCCACATCAAGGGGCAACGTATCTCAAACGTCTACATAGATGGTGGCACACAGATATGCATCATGATTGAGAAAATGATGCACCATTTAGGCCTACAGGTAAGTAGGCTAGCACCCTGCCGAGCTAAAATGGCAAATAACGTCAAAGTGAAGTGCATAAGTAATGTGAATGCAGACAAAGTGAAGGCATCCAACACAGAAGTGGGGGTAGACATTTTTGTCATGCCACACAAAGGGGAGGGCTACCCTATCATCCTTGGAAGACCTTGGCTCATGGCTATGGAAGCTAAGCAAGACTGGGGTACCCGAATGATTCAAATGAAGGATGCTAAAGGGAAGTCCATATTCTATGACATGAAGACTGGGAAGCAACACAACATGATCTTGGAGGCATCGGAAGATGAGTCCACCAGTGACTATTCGTCCACCTCAGGAGAAGAGACAACAACAACTGAAGAGAGCGACAGTAGCATCGAAGTAATGGGGGTCATCCTCAAAGACCCAAAAAGATTTACACAATCTGAAACACCACCGGAAAACCAAGAGGGACCATCAGGTACACAACCCTTGGTGGATACAATTAAGTTACATCGGAAGCTCTCCAGTAAGTTAAATGGTGAGGAGAGGAATGAATATGTCTCTATGCTAGGTAACTTCACCCCATTGTTCATTGATGGTTATGACAAGATCACACGCATCATAGTGGTACAACACCGCATAATACTCAAGGAAGGAAGTAAGAACGTACTACAAAAGCTCAGAAGACTTGGGGTAATTCAACAAGAAGCATTGCTCAAAGAGGTAAGGAGCTTGCTACATGCAAGTTTCATTTACCCCGTCGAAGACTTAGAGTGGGTCTCTCTAGTGGTAGTCACGCCAAAGAAGAATGGTAAGTGGAGAGTTTGTGTAGATTACAAACCTCTCAATACAGCAACAAAGAGGGATCATTTTCCTCTCCCATTCCAAGATGAAATTCTCAATGAGGTAGCAGGTCATGAGTGCTACACAGTATGTGATGGCTACTCGGGCTACTTTCAGATTAGTACTGCAAAAGAAGACCAAAAAAACACAACATTCATAACACCATGGGGATGTTTTGCTTATAGAGTGATGCCTTTTGGCATCACCAACGCTCCAACCACATTCCAATGCTATGTGACTTTTGTCTTCCAGCCATAGTTTGGAACGTCAATACGAGTCTTCATAGATGATTTTTTGCATCTACAGTTCATGCTCCCTCCATTTGAGCAAGGTCTATGATGGCCTGGCTAGACTACAAACCTTGGGTGGTCAGCTTAACGTGGATAAGTGTCAATTGGTGAAAGCAAGGTCACTCTTCTTGGCCATGTGATTTCAGAAAAAGGGATTGAGGCTGACCCTAGCAAGATTCAAGCTCTAGTATCTCTATCATCACCCACCACAGCTAAGAAATTGGTCTCTTTCCTTCACAAGGTAAGGTATTTGAGCAGGTTCATTCACTTGCTCTCTCAAGTGATTCTCCCTCTACAACAAGTCACCCATAGAGATGTCTTCTCATGGAGTGAAGAAAATGAGAAACACTTTACCGAAGTGAAACAAATGGCTACACTTCCCACCATTGCACCCCCTAGATGGGATGAGCCATTTTATGTAAACCCCAGTGTAGGAAGTGATACACTTGGAGCCGTGCTAATGCAAAAGGACCCCCAAACCTCTTTCATGCATCCTATCTACTTCTCTAGTCGCATCATGACCCCATCAAGAAAAGGATCCACCGCAGTAGAGCACATGGTGCTTGCATTAATGTTTGCCGCTAAAAAGTTCCACTCTTATCTATTGCCTAGACCCTTCATAATTCTCACAATGGAAGAGGTCTTTCTGTATGTGATGCAACACATGGATGTCTCATCTAGGATCTCTAAGTGGCTTGTTAAATTACAAGAGTTTGATTACACCATGCAGGTAGAAAGCTCCATCAGGGCTATTCTAGCAAGTATTCTTACTCATCGTCACTATGAGAAGAAGCTAAAGGTCAACACAGAAGGTAAAGAAGTGACACCAATGGTAGAAAATTCCTAAGCTAGAAAGAGCTCATTCTCTTTTCTTTGATGGAGCATACAAAAGAACGGTGGACCAGCCTGTAGTTGGCATCGTCATTTTCAATGAGCAAAAGGAGAAGGTATTCTCTATTGAGCAGCTGTTACACTCCCACTCCAACAATGAAGCAGAGTACACGGCTTTAATTCTTGGATTAGAACAATGTATTCTAAAAGGGATTCAATGCCTAAATGTGTTTGGTGATGCCATGCTTTTGATTAAGCAGATAAATGGCACTTGGATTTGTAAAAATCAGGTTTTACTTGGCCAATTACGCCAAGTTAAGGATCTTCTAAGAAAGTTTGAAGCAATGCAGTTATTTCATGTCCCTAGGGTAGAAAATCAAGAGGCAGATGCTCTAGCCAAGGAAAAAATACAAGATGTTCCAATAGGAGCAATCAAACTGAAACTACCCCTCTTTCAAGGTAGCGATGCTATGCCTGATATCATCAACTTTTTAGATACAGGAGAGTGTCATGAAGGATACACCAAGGGCCAGAAATAATGGCTGGTTAGGAAGGCTACAAGATACCGCCTTGTAAACAACAACTTATATTGCAAGGGCAAAGACCAGATTCTCAGGCGAGTGCCGATCTCCAGTGAGATTAAGGAGGTAATCTCAAGTTGCCATGATGGTGTCTGCGGTGGCCATTTTGCTTTAGATATCACCAGTAGGAAGATTCTACAGGCGGGATTCCCTTGGCCTAGTATGAACAGGGATGTGCATCATTGGTGTAAAACATGCAAGGCTTCTCAAGTGTCCAGTGACCATACACTAACCTATGAGCCACATACTCCTGTCATCTCATATGGTCCGTTCGAAAAGTGGGAAATAGATGCAATTGGTCCTTTACCAAGGGCCCAATCAGGTAAACTATACATTTTAGTTGGTGTATACCACATGACGCGATGGGTGGAAGCAACAGCCACCACGCGCATTACAGCCCAAGAAGTGGCGAAGTTCATATTCGAGCACATTTGTTGCCGTTTTGGCACACCTCTGAAGATAATATCTGATAGAGGGCCAGGCTTGAAAGGCGATCTGGTGGGAAAACTGATGAAAAAGTTAGGCATTACCCGCCGACATTCCACCCCATACTATCCAAAGTGCAATGGTCTAGCGGAAAAGGTAAATGGCATGATCTGTAAGATCATCACAAAGCAAGTGAATAACTACACGAGTGATTGGGATAAACATCTCATGGCCGCTCTTCGGGCCTACCGCACGACATTTTGGACATCACTAGGTTTCACCCCTTTCCATCTGGTATATGGAAAGGCCCATCTCCGCAACCACATCCTGGATCTAGAAAGGCTTCAGCTAGATAGAGAAGATGCAATTAATCACTATGCAACACAAGCAGAGAGACACTGACTCACATTCAATCAAGGGCTTAAGGAAAAGGGTCTAGAAAAAGGCATGTTAGTATTGAGATACAACAGATTTGACACTAGGAAAGACAAGAAATTTCAACCCAGATGGGAAGGGCCATTCATTGTCAAAAGGCGCTACACCAACGGTAGTTACAAATTGATGGAAGCAAATGGTAGAATTCACAAGACCAGAGTCAATGGATGGAGGCTCAAGAGGTACTTTTTAAGGTTTGACCGAGAATTCATGCTAGATATTCCAGAAGAAATAGAACACTCCAACTCCGTGGCTAGAGAATCAGAAGTAGAGCTAGAAGCATGAATGCCTCTAGCCAGAAGGGAGGGCTAATGACGGCCGGTTTTTGAAACCGCGGCCACAAGAACCAACCCCAATCGGGGAGGAGCACAATACGAGAAAACAATGAAAAAAAACATTGCTTGCAGGCGGTGGGCTGCCCCTCAGTTTGGCCACATTCCTCCATTATCACCAGAGGACGAGTCCTCTCTCTCCTGAAGCTCTGCCAAAACCACTATCTCTCTCTCTTA
Organism: Adiantum capillus-veneris; assembly: GCF_014529385.1. Classification (NCBI taxonomy): domain Eukaryota; kingdom Viridiplantae; phylum Streptophyta; class Polypodiopsida; order Polypodiales; family Pteridaceae; genus Adiantum; species Adiantum capillus-veneris. Next base: position 106,287,790 of record NC_140948.1, on the reverse strand, counting down.
TCTTGCTCCGGTGTCACCTAGCCCAATGGGCGCATAAGACGAACTTTCTCTCTCTCAGGGCTGCCATGCATGGACAAAAGTCCTCCTCTCTCTCTTTCATTATTCATATTCTCTCTCTCTCTCTCTCTCTCTCTCTCTCTCTCTCTCTCTCTCTCTCTCTCTCTCTCTCTCACCCCTCTCGTCCATACTAGGCTCGTCCATACTCCCTCGGGCGGGCCACCATACCACCCTCTCCCTCTCCCCTCTCGTCCACACTCTCTCGACCTCACCAAGCCCCTCTCCTCCCCTCTTGTCTTTCTCCCTCTGGCAGGCCGCCACTCACCCAAGCTCTCCCCATCACTCATTCCCATCTCTCTCTCCCTAGTCTCTCTCTCTTTCCCTCGTTTGGATATCTCTCTCTCTCGCTCTCTATGTGAGCGGCCCCGCGGGTGCAACCAATTAGTACCTCTCTCTCATATCACGCAACACACACACACCCTTCACCCTCTCTCTCTCTCTCTCACCCTCACCCTCACCCCCTGGCCCTCTACTCCCTCACCTTCCCCCACCCCGTTGACCCTCTCCCCCCCCCCCCCCCCCCCCCAATCGCTCCTGTCGGTGAGACAACCCGAGCCCGCTCTCTCTCTTTCTCTCTCGCACTCTGTGTCAAGCCCGTAGGTGCAACATAGACAGAGGTCTCTCTCTCTCTCTCTCTCTCTCTCTCTCTCTCTCTCTCTCTCTCTCTCTCTCTCTCTCTCTCTCTCTCTCTCTCTCTCTCTCTCTCTCTCTCTCTCTTATTCATACCCACACACACACACACACACATACCCCACACTACCCCCTCAACACTCCCTCTCCCCATCTCACTCCCACCCTCTCTGCCTCTCTCTCCCCTCGTCAAGCCCGCAGGCGCGCAGCCCTAGCCATCTCTCTCTCTCTCTCATACACACACACACTCCCCTCCCTCTCTCCCCAGCACCCGCTCTCTCTCTCTCTCACACTCTTGTTCTCTCTCTCTGTTTCCCTGAGTAGTAAGCAGCAAATATATATATATATAGTAAAATCATTCCCTCTCTCTCGTTCCCACACACACGCACTCTCGATACTCACACACGCACACTCTCACACACCACCTCTACAAATACATACACACACCCCTCACTCCAACTTCACACATTTCCCACTCGCTTTCCGTACACACTCACATGCACATACATACACGAACACGCATACGCACACGCACACGCACATTCAAACCTGCATACACACACGCACATTCGAACACTCACGTACACACATACACACATACACACACAGTACACACACGCATATACTCACACACAAGAAGCAAAAAAAACGAAGGAATCGACATCAACGCCCAAAGAAAAACGGCCAAATCGTCTGATGGCAACAGTGAAACAAAAAAAGACGTCAAAGGCATGCCCTGGCCGGCCCCGAAACTGGCCCATCCATTTGTGAATAAGATCCCAAATCTTCATGTTCTCAACCTTGAACACCAGTTATGGTGGGGTTGTTTACTGATGAATATTAATAACAAGTCAAGGACTTATACTTTGTCGATGAGTTATGTCAGCCAATTACTTTCATGGAAAGTGAAAAGAGGTACTCTTTTAGGTATATCTTGTTGGAATTAAGGTTGCAGGAAAACAGACACAGCTTGGAGAAGATGAAGGAAGCTCAAGGCACACAATAGAGAGTGTATTACTTAGTGTGCAATGGAAAGATAAGATATCCCTAGAGTGATGGGCGTATATACAATGCTCGGGGTGGAAAACCTCTTAGTGAGGGATAAAATGCCCCAGCAGTCCTAATTGTGTTCACACACATCACTACCACATGTATATGGTAACAAATTCCCCTTAGGAGTGATGCGGTGAATGAGAGCTAGCACATAGACTAAAGGGAAGTTCCATGCATTGAGGAAATGATCAGCCCACAAAGGGGAGTAAGCCCAACGCTTTACGGAAAGCTTCAAACTTCTCACAAGACAATCCCTTTGTGAAATATCTGCAAGGTTGTCTTGTGTTGGTATCCATGGGAGTGGCAATACGTTTACAATCCTCAAGTCCAAACTTACATAGCAATGTCTCTATGTAACTTGTCTGACAAAAGGAAATACCACCATCACAACTGCTTAAATTGTATGCCCAAGTAATGATGCAACAGCCTCAAATCTTTTATCTTGAAAGTAACATTCAAACCAGCCTTAAATTTAGCAATATATCTCTCATTTAGTCCAGTGATCAACAAATCATCCACATAGAGAATTGATAGGAAATAGGACATAGCTATTGAGTAGCTTACTTAATGGAGAGAGACAAATTTTCACACGAGAGATTATAGAGTAGAGAGAGAGAGAGAGAGAGAGAGAGAGAGAGAGAGATAGAGAGATCACACAATGAGGGCTACATCCACGAGAAAGTAGCCACTCAATGGCTTTAGTACTTCAAACAAGAAGTACAAAGGGATTATACCTTTAATAGAGCTCCCACCTTACTTCACTCTTACCACCTCGCACATACCTTGTTGCATCAACTTCACACTCTAAAATGTGTGTAGAAAAGGCCTCCTTTTATAGGCCAAAAGAGTTGCCCTCTCTCATGAGAGGCTTCCTGTGTAGCCACCCTTGGGTAGACAAGTCCAAGTTGGACTCTCCAATCCGCCCATGTGTGTCTGCCCTTGAGAAGACAAGTCCGTCTTGGTTTCGACCACCAGCCCATTGACTTCCATCCACCGGCCAAACTGCCATTGACCATCGGCCAACCGGCCAACCGACTGACCATTTTTCGACCACTTTTCGGCCACCTTCCAACCATAATATTTCGATAAAAAGGAATATTCTGACTGGCCGTGGAAATTTTGGTTTTTTGGCGAGTGATTTTCTTCACTCACGATGCCTTCTCCTCATAACCAGGGCCTTACATATGTGCGTTTTTAATACTGAAAATTACAAGGGGTAGATATGGCGCCATGCTTAACAAGTATCACAATGAGAAGTACATCACCCTCATGCTTTACATAGAATGGCTTTCTGTTGGAATGTTACAAAAGCTTCCTTTGACCAAATGACTATCAACTCATACCAAGCATGAGGAGAATGCTTCAACCCATACAAAGCTTTCTTACATTTGCACACTTTATCCTCTTGTCCTTTCTTGACAAAACCACGAGGCTGCGTTACATATACTTCCTCAAATATGTCACCATTTAAAAAAGTAGTAACAATGTCCGATTGATGCACATCCCAACCAAAATGAGATGCCCATGCAAATAGAAAATTCACAGTAGTCATACGACAAGTGGGAGCAAAACTCTCTTCATAATCTATGCCTTTTTGTTGTGCATAACCCTTTGCAACAAGTCAAGCCTTATAGCGATCAATCTCACCATCCAACTTGCATTTCAACTTGTAAACCCACTTTGTAGCAATGGCCTTTTTGCTAAGAGGCAAATCACATAAAGTCCATGTGTCATTTTTTATAAGTGCATCATATCCAGATTGCTAGCCATCCATTTTTTTGAATTCTGTGCTTCATCAAAAGACAGAGTCTCCTCAACATCACATAAGCTAGACACAGCCAAAGCATAATAATCTGATGCATAAGATGCATGAGGAGAACCTGAACAAGTGTGACTAGATAAAGGTGCATCCAATTTTAGCCAGAAATGCATTAAATTCATGAGACATATACTCCCCCCCTCAATCTGAACGGAGGGCACCCATATTACATTTTGATACATTTTCAGCCATAGCTAGAAATTGTTTGAAGCACATAAACACTTCAGACTTCACTTTAAGCGGATACACCCATGCATGCCTGGAGTAATCATTAATGAAAGTCACAAAGTAAAGGTAATTTCCCAAGGACAGAGTTTGCATGGGCCCACAAGCATCACTATGCACAAGCTGCAATCTACATGTGGCCCTAATTGAACCATCCTTTGGAAACTTTGAATGCTACATCTTACCCAAAATAGAGCCTTCACAAACATGTTTGACATGTGCTTCAAGAGGTGGCAAAGAAGCAACAATATCAAATATTTACAAACGCAACAAACTAGCAAAATTCAGATGCCCAAAACGTGCATGCCAAAGTTTTGCATCTGAAATAGCCTTAGAATCCACAGCTACAATTCCAAAATTTTACCCACACTTGTCGTACAAAGTGAGCTTATACGGCCCACAACATAAAATGCCTGATGCAACGATCTCATTACCAAAAGTGAGATCGTGAACTGTACAACTGTCATCCAAAAATTTCACAACAAGACCAAGTCTAGCAAGTGCAAATACAGACAAAAGGTTCTTCTTGATCCCAGGTACATAAAGTGCATCAACAAGTGTGAAAAAATTGCCATTCGTAGCAATAAGCACAATATTTCAAACTCCCTTGACTAGATAAGAGGCATTGTTGGCGCAAGTGATTAAATTCCCATGAGGGACATCCTCGAGTGAGGTATACAAGTCACGATGAGAGGTAATGTGCTTTGTAGCACCATTGTCAAAGTACCACACATGAGCATCTGCAACAATTGACAAACATGCATCATGTACAGAAGGATCATAAGTGCAATCTGCACTAAAAGCCCATTCTGCATCAACATCAGCATCACACTCTCCTTTCACAGAAGACTCAACAATAGTTGCATTTGTAGTGGAACCAGCCTCTTTCTTCTTAGCCTCTTTGGCCTTCAACTTACGACACTGCTTGATCAAGTGATCATTAGCTTTACAATAATGGCAATGCATCTTCTTTTTGCCCTTTTCACCAAAATTCCCAGACAAATTGCTGCCAACAAAAGCATTAGGAACAAGTGATTTACCACTCATAGAAGAACCATGAGAAGTGGCTACAATGTTGTTACCACCTTTTCTTTGAGCAGCAATAAGGCATGTTCAACTGCATGCTGTCTAGTCCTGTTTTTTTGGAGAAAGTGACTCTTGCAATAGCAATGTGCATAATACATCAAACTTGACAACTTCTAGATTTCCTTGGGTCATAAGTCTATAAGTACTAGCAAAAGTCTGGTAAGAATCTTGCAAAGCATCACGAACAGTCTGCACAAGGGAACTGTCAAAAATGACTTCGCCTACAGAAATAAGTTACTCATTGATATCCTTGACAGTAGCAAGGAAAGTGTCCATATCATCTTCCTCGTGCATAATCTTTGAATCCATCTCTTTATGCAGCAATGCAATTTTTGCCTCATTGCGACTTGCATAAAGACCAGTCAGAATATCCCAAAGCATGTTTTGAAGATTTTGTTGAGCGAATGTGAGGAGTAATAGTGCGCTTCACAGATAATGAGGGAAAGAGTGTGATTGAGTATGACTATCTGTCGTTTTTCTATTCTCGTTCATTTGATCTTTCTTGGTAGTTCTATGGTGACAATGTAGGGATTCTGTGGTCTTTGGACAGGCGGTCCCCTTAGTGTCAAAGGCCAAGTTCGGGGCTTACTCGATCAAAGATGACAAGATTGTAGTTACCTTCTTGAAGAATGGTTCTCCTGAAGAGAATAAGGTCATTGCCAAAGTGGCCAGAGTGCAGTCCCTTGCTACTAGCAAAGAGGCTCTTCTAGCTTCCGGCCTTGAGTTTGCCTCCAAGATATAGTCCCCATTCCCACGTAAATTTTTTGGCAAGACACGAGAATTGATTGCAAGTCTTCAGTTTCAATTATAAATTGTAATTATTGCTATTGAAATAAGTAGAAGTTTTGGGTAGGTGTACTTTAAGAGAGAGAGAGAGAGAGACAGATATATATATATATATATATATATATAGAGAGAGAGAGAGAGAGAGAGAGAGAGAGAGAGATTGAAGGAGAGGGAGATAAAGAAATAGAGATATGAAGAGGTAGAGGGAGATAGAAGGGGAGTGCAAGAGAGAGGGGAGAGGGAGAAAAAAAAAGCTTGCTTTGAAAACTCTATTTGGAGCGAGCTTTCTAGAGCAAGCTTTTAGAGTGAGCTTCTTTACTAGATTTGGTTAGTAGAACAATATCCAAAAAAGGGCTCACTATAAAGCTCACTTGAAAAGCTTGCTTCAAACCTCAGCTCAAGTGGCCACAATAGGTTGCTTCTTGCTAAACCATGATATGAATGAACTACCGAGCATGAAACAAAACTACTTGTGGACACTTGTGTGTCATAACAATCGGCCCAATTTGAGTTTGAAAAGAAAAATCTGGCAGCAATGATCCTCCCTCGGGATAAAACAACCCAAGAAGTAAAGAGCCACTCCTTGCTACAAACGGGAGCGTAGAGAGCCCTGCAAAATACTCAAAATAGCACATAGCAAGACATAAGCGAATAAATCTACGTACCTACTGATTCGCACAAATTCATAATCGAGCACAATACAAACAAAGAGAGACAGAGAGCGGGAGAGAGCAAGAGAGCGCGTGCAGGTGCACCTCCTAGAGTGGAGTGCTACACAAGCACGAAGATAGAGAAGAGAGGAGAGGAGAGAAGAAGACACAAGCACTGGGTGCAATCTCCCCCCGTGCAAGAGTGACCATTTCCCTCTTGCATGTATTTCATTTATAGATTTCTTGAATGGTCAATGTGAGTACAAACTGGCCGGCCGGTCATAAATGGCCAAAGGTCTTTAAAGAGCACTTGAATAAATATACATAAAATGTAATATCCTTTTGCAATAGCCTAGCTCGGTCAAGCCTTTTCCACCTGTCAGTTGCAATAAATAATAACATATCAATTCCATAACATACCTCTCCATTGGAAAGCAATTGTCCTCAATTGCAAAGATTTAAAAAAATCTACAAACGATACTTGTCAAAAACAATGATTAGAAATCTGTGTCAAAAACTAACATATAGTAAAAACAATGAAACTAAACAACATTGCTTATGCCTGTCGTCATCCACATACTACCTATTCTAGTGTCCCATACCACTGGAATAAGCAGTATATGTCATAGGATATCATTGGTCACACTCATCATTCCATTCTCATCATTCTCAAGTTCAATACTATCGCGATAGAAAATCAACATATATCCATTCCAAATCCAAATCCAAATATCCTTCATTTTGTATACGCGAGTAACAAAATCATACCAGTATAGTGATGGCCAGCCACTACAACGTGATTTTGTGAGTGGTGTTGCCTAAATCGACGAGTCTACACCCAACGTGCTGCCTAAATCGGAGAATCTGCATTGGATATTGTTTAACAATCATGAATCTTTCGTTTTATCAATGTGCTGCCTAAATCGGTGGATCTACACCGAGATGAATATCTACGTACTGCCTAAATCGGCGAATCTGTGTGTCTGTGATGACCAATGGACTAGGCTAGGCATAAAAAGTAAAAATAAATGACATGTTTGATATGAAATTGGAATAAACTAGAATGTGGAAGCATGTACCAAATGTTAGCGATTATCACACACCAAGTAAGATCATGTAAGTAGTGGTATGCAAGTCATCTCAGTAAGAGTCTAATCAAAGAATGTAGACGTCATGACATTAGAAACAATGGATATTGCAACATAATGTAAACAAGTAAGGAAGTTATGTTGTCTTAAAGCATCTGGCCAAATTATATAAAAAATTTATTGCCTGTTACAAAGGTACTTGGGTCTTATAGGGTGTGAGAATAGAAAAAAGACTCACTTAAAAGAAATCAAATTTAATTTATCGAACCACTATTGAACTAGAGGATTTGCAGAGAAGGAGTTGTGGTGAAGAGTGATGGAATTTTGAGGGGCTAAGATAAGAGAAGAGATGGGATAGGCACTTGTGGTGAATTAGATAATGTTACTTTGAGGTCAGAAATAGATCGTATTTATCAAGAATAATTGAAATGATATTTCAAGAGGGGTATGATCAGAAAGCATTAAGAAATGTCATACCTGGGGCTTGATATGAGAACATTGTAATTAGATTTATCTGCAAAACTTTTCTAAAAAACAAAGCACTAAAAACAACTTTGTGTTAAATTCAACAACAATCTAATCATACACTGAATTTACGTGGCCAAAAAATCAAAATATCTGGAGTCTATTGATTTTAAAATTGATAATTGGAGAGAGAATTTGTACAAAATGGGAACAATCATAGTGATAGACATACAGGGGACATGCCATGTTAACAGCTAGTGAGAAGTGGACATGAATGTGTGATATATTTTCTTACCGTTGGATTTAAAAGTGGAATTATAATGCACAAAGAGTTTGTGTAATTAAAATTTAGGTAGATTCATTTGAAAAGAATGCTAAATAAATGTAGAACACAGTTATAAACATTTTAATACCGATAGCAAGAACTTATCGAGCGTATGAGTAGTCACAGGACAACTTGTGCTCAGACAGTTTTGAAGCACTTAATTGTGGTTGAAAGCTCCATCGAAAAATTGTTGTCAACTCAGTGACCATGTTCAACTAGAATAAGTTGCTCGGGAGAAGCTCCAATTCTGAGGGCGGTTAGGGTAGGACACTGATGTCCAAATTATGTATGAGCCATGCCTTTTGTGTTTTTCACGTACCAAGTAGATGCATTTTCTCTAATGTATCTTTTTATTTTGTTTTTTTTTCAATAATGCATTAGTGGATTATTATACATTGCATGATTGTCAAAATATAACATGAATTGAAGTGAATTACCATAACATAACAATAGGGGGGTGGTAGGGGTTGTGAAGAGAGTGAAATGAAATGGAATGTTATAGTAATCGTCTTTAAAATGCCAAAATTACCTACGAAAATAAAGTGAGAAAATCCTTGTGTATCTAATCCAATACCTAGGTACAAAAATAAAATGAATTACAATGAAAGACTAAAAGTTTGAAATCATTAGATGAAATGCAGCCGCATCGTCGTGAATGCTCGAGGATGCCCATCATCGTGCATTGTCAGAGAAAGTATTGCATTGAAGTTGTAGTGGGACGGGGAAGAGAGAAAAATGAAAGGAAATGCTATCTTCCAAAGGCCTATGGGACCAATGATACAATCTTTATGGATCTAATACAATTTTTGGGTAAAAAATAAAATGAAGCAAAACAAAATCTAAGGATGGTGAATATCGGGCACTGTCAGAGGATGTATTGCATCTGAAGAATTTCGTTGCTGTCAAAGGATGTATTGCATCGGGCGATGAAGAACATTGTCAATATCCCTACTGTAGGTAGTCATGTGAGAGATAGAGAGAGAGAGTTTGTCACCTCACGAGAGAGAGGGGTGGCGTGGTAGTTGAGTGAACCACATACATGACAAAACGTAGTTTGCAAACAGCTTACAGTGTGTGTGTGTGTGTGTGTGTGTTCCCTGCTAACAAGTGGATCTCTCTCGTTATCTCTCGCCATAGTCGTGTGCCCTGTTAGACAAGGGGAACTAGAACCTAGGAGTCCACCTCCCAACCACCCACTATATAGCATGGCCCCTAGCCCTTTTCTCTAGTTGGACTCCCTTTCCACACTGCCTAGCCCGACCTTGCCCTTGTCTAGTGCGGCCTTGCCCTTGTCCTGACATTACTCCTCCCTTAAAGAAGATTTTTCGTCCTCGAAAACAAAAGTGGGAAACTTCTTCTTAAGAACACTAATGTTTTCCCAAGTGGCCTCCTTCATGGATCCAACTGTTTGGTTGACCGGAACACGGTTCCGCAGGAGGTTCAATGAAACCAAGAGTAACATTTTGATTTTCCACATTGTTGTCCGTTTGCAACTCGCTTGTGTTACCAATTCCTATCCTATCATTGTGTGTAGACTCCATTTAGAACACACATGAGTATTCAAAACGAGTTATCACACAAATATGTACCCTAAAGAGTACCTCTTTTCACTTTCCATGAAAGTAACTTGCTAACATACTCATCAACCAAGTTTAAGTCCTTGACTTGTTTTCCAATTTCAGCAGTAAACAACCCCACCATCACTAGTGTTCAAGGTTGAGAACTTGATTTATACATGAAGAGACTACACCTAGTCGCAAACATGCTTTAACTTTATAAGCAAACTCCAAGCATAGCAATAAATGCTTACTAATTGGATCGTGGTGCTAACGTACGCACTTGCATATCCTTTAGCACAAGATTACACTTTGTAATCTGCATATCCCCTTGGATAAGTGACAGTATTGAGGTGTGTTTCCCCCACGGTTTACAACCAGTCTTTACAGATGGCTGGTAAACGGGGATCTCAATATCGTACCACATTGCTGAGGAATCAACAATTGGATGAATAACCATCGTGGTTAACTTGGAAAATCTACAAGCATCTAAACCGAGCCATGACCTCTATTGGTGATTTGTAGACCAAAAAGTAAACTCATTGAGATATTGCACATAGAGTGCAAAAATGCTTCATAAGCAACAACTTGAGGAATATGCATGCCGTTCCAAATCAACCTTTGCTAAACACTAGGACCCATAACACCTAGTGTGCATGCATTTAGCAAAAAAAATAGATCCGAACCTGTATATCCATGGTGATCCTTGCCAATACTTATGGCAAATGTGATGCACCAAGCACACATTAAAAAGGAATGTAAATAGTTATGAAAAGAAACTAAATACTCTCAGTTGCAATCTTGTGCAAGCCTTGCTGAAATGTCTGAACCATAATAGAAGGTGAAACATTGATCACTTCTAGGTACAAACAATGAAACTTTTTCATTAACAACTTAGAGCCTTGCTATATGTATAAACAACCATCTATAATGTTGTTTAGCAATACTTGTACCTGAACAAGCCATTCTAAGTATCCGACAATTTTTGGCCACGAAATTGCTCCTGATACGTCGTGTTGAAAATGGTCTAGAAAACAGATGTGACCAGCACCTAGGGACTTTGTCGTGACACATATTTGAAATAGTGGGCGCCAGTGTCAGTCCCAGAGACTCATATTCGCCACATGTGGAATATATCTCAACTAAGGATGTTTGAAAAAAGAACATCCTACAAGTATAAGATGTACGTGTGTGTGGAGGTAACTCTAAATACTCTACGACAAGAGTGAGAGGGACCCTCATTCATTGCTCCACATTGGTTAAACTGAACTCATTGAGTCCCTAGACCATGTTGTATCCCATGTGACAACATGTGCCAAATCGAATCCTACAAGTGGATTCATAACAGCATAATGTACTTTGGACACTACGGCCCAAAATACTTGTTTCATCATGCCCTTGGTATGGCCCTGGGGATTGAACTGAAAGTTCAATTACCCGTATTCAAATGCACAAGAGTACGTCTCCCACCTGTGGAAAAATCAAGCAACATTGCACTGGGAACCCTGGGTGTTTCCTTCGCAATCCAAACCCTTTGGGAAAAATCTATGAAGTCAAACCACTTGGTAAGCCCTTTGTAGAAACTGCTCGACTAGCAGGTAATAGTAACCAACATAGCCAGCCGTGTATATAATGATTGGAATAAACTTGAGAAGGTGCCTTTGTAGAAACGGCTTGACTAGTAGGTAATGGTAACCAACATAGTCAACCGTGTACAGAATGATTGGAATCAACTTGAGAAGGTGAATTTGTCTGCTACCGCTTGGTATATTGTGGAAAGTATAACGAGAATAGATCAACTGTGATCCTCCATGACTATGGGGTGATTTATTAAGCACTCGCAGGGTCGTATCCCAAAAAAGTATGTCTATAGACACTCCGTAGTGCTATAGAAGGAGCAGGAAAAAAACAAAAGTGAAATGCCTAGATCTTATGGACAGCCATGCTGGCTCAATTGATTGTTGCATCGATACTTCCTTGTAGAGATCAGCTGCTGTGAGTGGAAGATTATCAAAAACTCAACTTGTGTGTCGAACTGAAAACATGTAGTGCAAAAATGACACCCTAGACAGCCGTACTGACAAGACTCCTGCTTGTCCAGTAACATCGATGTGTACTTCCCTGGGTAGAGCTGTTCGATCTTGAAAACAATCACCCAAAGAATGCCAGTAGTTAGGTCTTACCCTTGGCCTGACAATGGCTCTTAGCCAATGTGGCTCATAGCCATGATACAAATTAGTGATCAATGGAAGAACCGATGAATACTAATTTCAGTAGAATTTTAGTCACATGTTAGCTGAGAGGTAGAGCACCTTGGCTCAGACTGACTCACGAGTAAAACATGTATTGATAGCCGTTTACTGGCTCTCCGTAATTGCCATAGTAAGCTACCTCACCCTACCAAATTCACCCAAACACTATGGCTATCCCTACCATTTCACTGTACATAGGCGTGTGTGAGTTACGGGACTTTTTCCATATCTCCTTAAAAACCCTCAGCTAGCTAGTCACTGGGCTAGTTGAGCCAAAAAAATAAATAAAATCAAAAAAATAAAATATATTATGGCCCATTTGTGTGTAAATATTGCATTATATATATATATATATATATATATGGCCTAAATATAGGGATTTTTATAATTATTTTGGTATTTTATTTAAATATTTCTACTCAGGTGTGTGTTTTATTAAACCTATGTACACCTTCTTTCATCCTCTTACACCATAAATATATTTTTTGTCAATATGTACATACTCTAACCTTATATTTTTTCTTTATACAAATCACTCCCACATTTTCACCCTCACCCTCGTGAAAACAAAAAATTGATTTCTACTCATTGGTCACGTTTATTATATTATTTACTTGCATACCTTTTCCTCTTTCACCCAAAATAATTCAAAGAGGGACCGTATCATATGATCCCAATATCTTTCCATATCCATAACTCCTCCATATTTTTATCATTATTTTTACTCATTATTCTAACACCATGTGCTCATTGAGCTAAAGTCCATGAATAGTCCATACACTAGTCCCACCATGTATATATTTCTTTATTCACCAATAATCCTCCTCCATGCATGTGTCAAGGGCAACTTGGATGCTTTGTATTATGATATGACAAAGGAGGGGCTCACTCTTGGATGCATTGTACAAATTCAACAAAGGAGGGGGCCACTAAAGACTTTTTGTGAAGAAAAAACAGGTCTTTTGGTGTTTTTAATATCCATCTCCACTCCGAATTTGAAGCGGTGGTCAACAGAGAAAATGTAGCCCACGCTTTGATTAATCACCTCAAATTTTTTCATGATTTTTGGAGTAACCACCGGTGAGCTATGATTTTTTGAGTGGACCCCAGTTTGCCCACTTTTCTCACAAGTAGCCCATAGTCTTCTCTCACCTCTTTCCACACTTTTACACACACACACACACACACACATTTCTCTCAATCCCTCACTCAAACCTGCACCTTCAATGGTTTCTCTCACCTTCTTCACCATTAACCTCCCCACTTACTCCCATAGCTCTCATATGAACTCTCCATGTACATACACCATCTCTATGCCTCTCTCTATTATCTCCAAAGTACAATTCTATCTTACTCCTTATATATATACATAAATTCAGTATGTGTACCATGCTTAACCTCTGCAAATCAAGGGATCTCATCAACGGAATTACCATTTTCATCACGATGATCAACCTTGGCGGCGGTGGCGTAAAGAAGAGAAGACGAAGAAGAAGATCGATAGTCATTTTGAGAACTTACACAAGTAAGTCCAAAACTTCTTCAAGCTTCACCATCACAAGGATTTTCTCACTTCATTCAACCATCTTACTTCAACCATTCTACCCATTGTAAATATATCATTAACTTTCTAGTGATTACTAACACTAACCACTAACATACTAACACAAAATAGGCATTGACCTAACCATAAACGACACCTCACCTCAAGACATGTGTATAGTAACTCTCTCTCTCTCTCTCTCTCTCTCTCTCTCTCTCTCTCTCTCTCTCTCTCCTTACTTACTTTCACCTTATCTACCATCAATAATGCTCTCTTTCGAGGCCACACCCATGACTCAAGCAGACAAAGAAGGCCCGCAATGTTTTGATATTCAAAAAAATCATAATCCTGATTTGTTAGTTTGTAAATTAGGATTTCCAATAATCTTAATGAGGGGTCTCCAACCTATAAATAGGCCCCTCTCCTTCTTGTAAAACAACCTCCAACATCTCACATAGCACCCCAACACTCTATGCGTGAGGAGAGACTTAGGTGTAGCAACCACTTGTGAGCTTCACTCTTGGTGTGAGAGAAGCTTTCAAGCTACACATTGCAAGTGAGAGAGCGTGAGTTCCACAAATCTCAAAACCACTATTGTGTATGCTCCTTCATCATCAATAAATTGAGGTTTGGTGCATCAAAGGCGTGATTCGACGTTCAAATCTTCGTCCTTCCATTTGTGCAATACGGTTTGGTGAATTCAAGGTGACTTGTGTATTTTGAGTTTTTATTGGTTGATCTTGATTTTAGAAAGTGTTTTAGTGTGTTTTTCATTGCCAGTTTTTTGTCCATTGTAAGAGGGTATTGTGGTGAGAGGTCTCCCACACCCTAAGACTGTGTGTGTGTGTGTGTGTGTGTGTGTGTGTGTGTGTGTTTTGGCAATGTTTAGCAATCACTAAGCATTGAGTGAGTTTTGTACAAGTTCTACGATAGCATCATAACGAACCATCTCCATTTGCAAGTCACAAATAAGGTATTACTCAAGATCCTTTTCTCTCTCTCTTCCCTTTGCTCTAGCTCTCTCTGGTCCATTTTGTGTGTGTCTTGGTGTGAGGTTGCTTGTGTGTGTTGTGTGGTGCATCTTATTGGTTGTGCCAAAATCTCTCTTGCGTCCTAGTTCGCATACCATAACTAGGTGGTGCCCCTATCTTGTTTGGGTTTGGCTATGGGTTTGTTGTTTTGTTGTGCTTGTGGTTGCCCCAGCCCCAATTGAGCAGCACGGGAGCCTTGAGGGGTGTTTAGAGGTCGCCTCTCTTGTTGCCCGCCCCGGACCGCCTCAGTATCAAAAGCTTCTTAGATGATTTGCATTATTCCCTTAAAGAGAGAGAGAGAAAGAGAGAGAACACGAGCATGCTGGGCTGAGGAACTTTCCTTAAGTTTTTAGAGTGTGTACGCAAGTTGTGTGCTCTTACGCATCTTATGTCTAAATTGCAGCTTATCGTATAAGCATTCCACAGTTTTCAGGTATGACTCTCTCATCGAGAGAGGTAACAGAAACACAGAAAACTCATTCCGACCCACCTACCATGCAGGGGTTGTGATTGTATGAGGATGACTTAGCATTAGCACTTTGCCCGTAAAGTATGTCCTAGAGTTAGGTTCCTTTTAGTGTTGTTGTGTGTTGATAGCAACCAACAATCATATTAAACAATCCCTTTTTTAGTCTGTCCGTTACAGAGTTGCAAGTGTGATAGCGGAAGTGTAATTCATGAGGCAGTAGAATTGAATCCACCTAAGTAGCATGCCTTGCATCCAGTATGGTAAGCCCTTGCCGAGAGTGATGGCCTCAACCGTGAGAACCAAAACCATGAGTGCCTTGCACAGTTTAGACTGGTAGGGATTTTGTGAGCTAATATTCCCTATTGTGCTAGTTTCCCAAAGCCTTGCTGCATATGAAATTGCCAAAGCACTTTGCTTTGCACAATGCGAGTAATTGCCCAAGTAAAGTTTAAACAGGAAAAAACAAGAAAAACTTAAACTTGGCTAACCTGGTCGTTGTTGCTGCAACCAATTGTCACTAAATTTGGAAGGAAAAACTCGTTCCAAAACGGCGTATAGCCATATCTGCACAGGCGCCACCGTATATCCTATACACCTGTCTGGTACAAAATGAAATAACCTGCAAACACATTGCCTATTTCTTCCCAATCTTGTATGGTCATACCATATGCCAAACGTGGGGAGTCGCAATGCATATAATTTCGTCTGGCCTCATTGCCAACAAACTCTATTGGCGACAGATGTCATAGCTAAACAAAGTCGATCGTGTCGACCATTCACAAAAAATAGACCTTGTCCATTTGTAGATCTGCTGGAAAAAACAGAATTATGAGTGCAAAGTATGTGCATCTTGTACATACTTTAAGTCTTATGAATGATATCCGTGATCAATCGTATACCATAGTGGTCAAGCACATGCTCAATAAACAAATATCAATTGCGTACCTCATTAAGTACACCTGCTGACGAAGCTTACCGTCGTAAGAACCAAATGAGTTGCAATAAAAAAGAAATCGAGAATTATGTTCGAGACATTATTGTTTGGTTCAAGAGATTCTCTACTTGTTGCTGCCAAGGGCCTTGCCCGATGCACAAACGAATCGAAAACTTGTGAGCAATTCAATGCTGAAGTTGGGTTATATAACTCGTGGCCATGAGCAGTTGTCGACAAGCCTTGCTCTTTTGTCCCAATAATTAAAAAAAACAGTCTTTAAAGATTGGAGAAAAATAGGCATACCATCTTTCTCAAATCCTTAGAATGTGTGATTGCTGATTGCCGCCTTCTGAGAATTGTCTTTAGGATCAGCCTTGCCAATCATCATTAGCCGAACTAACAGCAGGCCTTGCCGTTGCATTAAAAGTAACTTTCGGAAACCCATCCGTAGAATTCTGCAAAATATCCTCACATAGGGATTAAGAAAACCTTTGAAATTTTGAAATGGCAAACCTGATGACCATGGCGTTTGTGCATGTGTTTCTCAAGCATATCTTCATTGTTGATACCCTTGAGAAACATCTGTCATGCCGCATAACCGACTCGGCGAAGTATTCCTGTCAAAAACCACTTTGGTAAAATTGTGCCGACAAAAATTCAAAAATTTGGATACCTCCCTAATAGGAAATTCGAAATCTGCATGTTGCTTTGAGTAGTCTTGAGCAGTCATTGGCCATGTCCTTGATAGGCTTGGCATGCCCATCAGTCGCTTTGAGTTGCCAAGCCGTGCGTCAATCTACCGGTCTTTACCGTGGGCTGAGGCCCTTAGGATTAGGTTTGCAAACTTGGGCTGCCCGCTTGTGAACCCCCAACAAACAAAATAAAAATAAACAATGGCGATGGCTTCTCTGTAGCGCTGTCGAGAGCAGGGTCGCCTGCCAATCGCTTTGCATGGCTCATTTGCACCCGCCCCAGTGTGACGGGATCTCCTCAGCATGGCCGCGTGCTCTTGTCAAGCTCTACAACGCTTGATTTGGAGCCAGTCGACACACCACCTCCCGTCGCCTCAAGGGGTCCTGCACACGGGGTCACCACTTCATCACCATCCATGCTTGACAAGAGTTCATGCACACACCGTGTGCCTCGTCCCCGACCTCGAACACCACGGCTTGCATGATATGCAAGACCATGCACGGCCTGCTCTCGAAAACGAGGGGGAGAGAGAGAGAGAGAGAGAGAGAGAGAGAGAGAGAGAGAGAGAGAGAGAGAGAGAGAGAGAGAGAGAGAGAGAGAGAGAGAGAGAGAGAGAGAGAGAGAGCTGACTCCGGAGAGAGGGAGGCCATGCCTCATGCTGCTGCATGAGAGAGAGAGAGAGAGAGAGAGAGAGTCTTTTCCCCTCCTCCATAGCTCTCCCGTCCCCTGAGCTCTGATACCAATATTAGACAAGGGGAACTCGAACCTAGGAGTCCACCTCCCAACCACCCACTATATAGCATGGCCCTTGGCCCTTTGCCCTAGTTGGACTCCCTTTCCACACTGCCTAGCCCGGCCTTGCCCTTGTCTAGTCCGGCCTTGCCGTTGTCCTGACATGCCCATTGACACCATCGTCCTCACAGATGACGCACACAAGGAGAGAGAAAGGACTACTCCACTCTGATGTAGTACGGCCACACAGCACACTTCCTTAAGCTCTATAGGGCTTCTACCTCTGATCCACACTTTGTCGCAGCCTGTATGACCTTTGGCAATAAAAAAGAAGAAGTGGGCAGACAAAAACAACAGCGCTGTGCGAGAATTAAGTATTGCAGTTGCAATGGTTGCAGCAGATCTTCGTCAATGCCCGCCGATATACTCACTTGTACTGTGGGAGAAAAAGAGATCGCTATCAGCTGCTGAAGAGCTAATTTGACACCGTCCAACTCTGTAGGTAGTTGGGGGGAGAGAGAAGGAGAGTCGCTCAAAGATGATTGTCGATGGCCGCATGGAGGTGAGAGGCAGAGAGAAATGTGCTTACGAAGGTGGGGGGGGGGGTGTGCAACTGTTCTGCAACAACGAGGGGTAGAGAGAGAAAGCCAGAAGGAGAGATGGCGGCACAGAAGGTTGCATTATGTGGAGTGGGTTGGAAGCATGCATGGAGGGAGGGAGAGAGTGAGGGATAAAATCAGATTGCGACTCGATGTAGTGGGTGGTGGTCTGCGCTAACTGAAGCGAAAAAGGAGTGGTCTAGGATTGCATGCAGTTAGGGCGTGGGTACTATGGGAAAGCAGCCCACCAGTCTCTAGCCAAGGAACGAAAGCAAGTAAAAAGAAGAAACCACTATGTAGGTATGATTCCACCAGTGATCATGATATCTATAATATTGAGCTGGAACAGATTAAGAACCTTCGCAAGTTGGCCATAGATAGAGCTTTGTATGGGCCTTCATGTTACTCAAAATCTCTGGGGAAGGGCGAGGATGGTGAATAAGAAGCAGTTGTGCCTGCATCAGGCAAGTAGCACTGTCGAGCTCAGAGACAATGGCACGAAGCCTCTCCCGCACATCACCCAATTCTTTGAGCTAGAGATGTTAAGTATGGAGCCTGATTTACCCCTTGTAATTTTCTGTGTTAAAAATGCACATTTGTAAGGCCCCCATTATGAGGAGAAGCCATCGTGCGTGAAGAAAAATAACTCGCCAAAAACCAAAATTTTCACGCCCCCGGGGCCGGACGACGGTCGAAAAGTGGTCGGAAAACAACCAGTCGGTTGGTCGGTTGGCCGGTGGCCGGTAGTCAATGGCCGATGGTCGATGGTCGAAAGCCAATGGCCGGTGTCTGGTGGCCGAATTCAAAAGCGGACTTGTCTTCTCAAGGGCGGCCACACATGGGCGGATTGGAGGGTCCGATTTGGACTTATCTACACAAGGGCGGCTACACATGGCTACCTCTCATGAGAGAGGGCAGCCCTTTTGGCCTATAAAAGGAGGCCATTTCTACACACATTTTAGAGTGTGAAGCTGATGCAACAAGGTGGGTGTGAGGTGGTGAGAGTGAAGCAAGTCGGGAGCTCCAAAAGGGTATAATCCCTTTGTAACCTACTTCTTGTTTTGAAGTACTAAAGCCATCGAGTGGCTGCTTTCCCGTGGACGTATCCCACATTGGGTGAACCATGTATATCGTGTGCACTCTCTCTCTCTACTCTATAATCTCTTGTGTGTGAAATCTATCTCTCTCCATTAAGTAATCTACTCAAATATCTATTTAGCTACGCCATATTTCCTAACAACTGGTATCAGAGCAAGGTTTGCTCGTAGCTAAAGTATCTCAAGGAAAGGATTCCTTGAATTGAGTGGGAGTTATGGCGGAGGAAGGGAAGCTCAAGATTGAGAAGTTCAATGGCAAAAACTACCAACATTGGAAGATGCAGATTTAAGACTATCTCTACCAGAAGGACCTCTATTTTCCACTAGAGGCGGTCTTGCGAAGAAGCCCGCAACAATGGCAGATGAAGCATGGATTGTCCTTGATTGAAAGGCACTCGGAACAATCCGGTTAAGCTTGGAGTCAATGGTGACCTTCAATGTTTCAGAGATGAAGACCACGGAGGACTTGATGAAGTCACTTGACGACTTCTACGAGAAACCATCGGCATCCAATAAGGTATTTCTTATGAAGCGCTTGTTCAATCTAAAGATAGCAGAGAATGGCTCAGTTGCAGAAAACCTAAATGACTTTAACACAAACATAAGTCGACTTCGATCATTGAAAATCAATTTCGATGACGAAGTGCAAGCTCTCCTTAAACTATCATCTCTACCAGATAGTTAGAACAACCTTGTGATGGCTGTAAGTACTTCTATTTTTGGCACAAATACTCTTAAGTTTGATGATGTTGTGGGTGTTCTCCTAAGCAAGGAAATACAAAGGAGAAGCACGGGAGAATCATCAAGTGCTGCACTGTCAGTGGAAACAAGAGGAAGGCCTAAGGAGAGGTTCAAAAACCAAATGGGTCGTGATCGCTCAAGGCGGAGCAAGTTACGCACAAAGTCAGTTCTTGAATGTTGGAATTGCGGCAAGAAGGGCCACATTAAGAAGGATTGTTGGTCCAAGAAGAAGAAGGAGACTGAGTCTCAAGACAACAAGCCAACATCGGAGGCCAATGTGGCAGGTAAAGTAGAGCAAGATGCTCTAATTCTCTCATTACACAATGTGTCTAATTCCTGGATAGTAGATTTCGGGGCTTCATTCCATGCGACACCACACAAGCAGCATTTCCAAGATTACACCAAAGGTAATTTTGGGTATGTATACTTGGGAGATGATGAAGCTTGTGAGACTGTCGACAAAGGTACAATTTCCGTCAAAACTGCTAACGGAAATGAATGGAAGCTTAAAGATGTTAGGCATGTTCCTTCTCTTTGCAAAAATTTGATCTCTACAGGACAATTGGACGATGAAGGTCACAACATTGCATTTAGAAACAAACAGTGAAAGATCTCAAAGGGATATTTGGTGGTTGCCAAGGGAAAAAAGGTCGGTACACTTTACTTATGTACTATCAGCACGCAACCTTCAGCTTGTGCAGCAACTACAGAAGTTGACAGTGCGGTGTGGCAATACTGGCTTGGGCATATGAGTGCCAAAGGAATGCAAATCCTTCAAACAAAGAAGCTTCTACCAGGTTTGAAAGAAGTGGACTTAGAGTTCTGTGAAGATTGTGTTTATGGTAAACAAAAGAGGGTAAAATTTCAAAAATCAGGAAATGAAAATAAAAATAAAAAACTTGAGTTGGTTCATTCTGATGTTTGGGGTCCTGCAAGTACACCATCACTTGGTGGCTCATTGTACTTTGTAACATTCATAGACAATGCGACTAGAAAAACATGGGTTTATGTCATGAAGAATAAGTCCGATGTGTTTTCCATATTTCAAAGGTAGAAAGCCTTTGTGGAGAATGAAACAGGTACCAAGGTTAAATGCCTCATATCCAACAATGGAGGCGAATATTTCCGTCGAGCTTTTGAAAGCTTTTGTGCTAGCAATGGCATTCAAAGGCAAAGGATAACCCCAAGGACAACTCAACAAAATGGGATTTCGGAAAGGATGAACAGGACAATCATGGAGCGAGCACAAAGCATGCAGCTACATGCAGGCCTACCTCTTGAGCTTTGGACGGAAGTTGTAAGTACGTCTGTGTATTTAATCAACCGGTCACCCTCAATGGCATTGGATGGGGGAGTTCCAGAAGAGGCATGGATAGGTAAACCGGTCAATTATGCATTTCTCAAAGTGTTTGGGTGTGAGGCTTTCATGCACATAGATAGAAGCCTAAGATCAAAGCTAGATGCAAAATCCAAAAAGTGTTTCTTCATTGGCTATGGAAAAGGTGACTTTGGGTATCGCCTATGGAATCCTGAAGATGGTAAAATTTTAAGAAGTAGGGACGTAATTTTTAACGAAAAAAATATGTACAAAGATTACTTGGAAAGAAAACAAACAAAAGAAACAGGTGATGAGTACATGGAGCTTGAGGACGGTGAAGAATCAAGGACTGCAAATGGTGACAATGTGCAACAACGTCAACCAAATGAGGAGCCTCAACCTATTCCACAAAGATCTACAAGAGCGAGTAGACCTCCAGAAAGGTTTGTTCCTTCCTTCAACCATCTCTTGATCTCAGATTCTAGAGAGCCGGAATCATATGAAGAAGCTATGCAACACGAATACAAAGAAGAATGGATGAAGAGCATGCAAGTGGAGATGGACTCGCTACATCGCAACCAAACATGGGAGTTGGTTGAGTTGCCTAAAGATAAGCGGGCACTTCAAAACAAATGGGTGTACAAGGTGAAGGAAGAAGGTGGGAAAAATAGGTACAAGTCTAGGCTTGTGGTAAAAGGGTTTTCTCAAATGAAAGGTATTGACTTCAATGAAATATTTTCTCCTGTTGTAAAAATGAACTCAATTAGGCTTGTCTTAAGCTTTGTGGTTGCTTATGATTTAAATCTCGAGCAAATGGATGTAAATACGGCATTCCCTCACAGTGACTTAGAGGAGGAAATCTACATGCTTTAACCAAAGGGGTATGAAGTAAAAGGTAAGGAGAAAATGGTTTGTAGATTAAAGAAGAGCTTGTATGGTTTAAAGCAAGCATCAAAACAATGGTACTTGAAGTTTGATTGATGGATATTGGATCATGGATTCACAAGATGCAACTCAGATCACTGCGTCTACACGAAGAATTTGGGAGATGGGAAGTTCATCATCCTAATGTTGTATGCTGATGACATGTTGATTGCAAGTGCTAACATGCAGGACATCAAAGACCTAAAAGAGGAGCTGTCTAAATCTTTTTCAATGAAAGATTTAGGTGTTGCAAGGAGGATACTTGGTATAAAAATATCAAGGGACAAGACGAAGAAGACAATAAAGTTATCTCAAGAAGATTACATCAAGAAGGTACTAGAAAGGTTTGCAATGCAAAATGCAAAACGAGTTTCTACACCTTTAGCTGGTCACTTTAAAGTAACCAAGGATATGTGGTTAAAGACACAAGAGGAGATAGCCTATATATCTAAAGTTCCATATGGTGCAGCAGTAGGTTCTCTAATGTATGCTATGGTCTGGACAAGGCCAGATATTGCACATGCAGTGGGAGTTGTGAGTAGGTTCATGGACAACCCAGGTAAAGAGCACTTGCAAGCTGTGAAGTGGATACTTAGGTATCTAAAAGGGACAACAACAAATGCTTTGTATTTTGGAGGAACTGACATTTTTCTAGAAGGGTATGCTGATGCAGATATGGCAGGTGACAAAGATACTCGAAGGAGCACTACTGGCTATGTCTTCACGGCTGGAGGCACAGCAGTAAGCTGGGCTTCAAAGCTGCAAAAAGTGGTCTCACTTTCTACCACACAAAAGCAGAGTATGTAGCAATGACGGAGGCAAGCAAAGAAATTCTGTGGCTTCATAGATTCTTAGAAGAGCTTGGATTCAAGCAAGACAATTGTGTCTTGTACAGTGATAGCCAAAGCGCTATCCATCTTGCGAAGAACTCAGCCTTTCATTCAAGGACAAAGCACATTGAGGTGAGATATCACACTTCATACGCGCTCTTTTGGAAGAGGGACAGCTAAAGCTAGGAAAGGTGCATACAAGTGAAAATCCTGCAGACATGTTTACAAAAGGTGGTCAACAAGGAGAAGTTGAGATTTTGCTCATCTTCAATCAGCATTCAAGGATAAGAAGCTAGGATGGAAAACAGTCACAGGTTTGGTTTGGAGATCAGTCTCCAAGTGGGAGATTGTTAAGTATGGAGCCTGATTTACCCCTTGTAATTTTCTCTGTTAAAAAACGCACATTTGTAAGGCTCCCATTATGAGGAGAAGCCATCGTGCGTGAAGAAAAATAACTCGCCGGAAAATAAAATCGCTCGTCGGAAGCCAAAATTTTCACGCCCCTGGAATATTCCTTTTTGCCAAAATATTATGGTCGGACAGCGGCCGGAAAGTGGTCGAAAAACGATCGGTTGCCGGTGGTCGGTAGTCAATGGCCAGTGGCTGGTGGTCGGAAGTTAATGGCCGGTGGCCGAATTCAAAAGCGGACTTGTCTTCTCAAGGGCGGCCACACATGGGTGGATTGGAGGGTCCGGTTTGGACTTATCTACACGAGGGCGGCTACACATGGCTGCCTCTCATGAGAGAGGGCAGCCCTTATGGCCTATAAAAGGAGTCCATTTCTACACACATTTTAGAGTGTGAAGTTGATGCAACAAGGTGGCGTGAGGTGGTGAGAGTGAAGCAAGGGGGGAGCTCCAAAAGGGTATAATCCCTTTGTAACCTACTTCTTGTTTTGAAGTACTAAAGCCATTGAGTGGCTGCTTTCCCGTGGACGTAGCCCCCATTGGGTGAACCACATATATCGTGTGTACTCTCTCTCTCTCTCTCTCTACTCTATCATCTCTTGTGTGTGAAATCTATCTCTCTGCATTAAGTAATCTACTCAAATATCTATTTAGCTACGTCAAATTTCCTAACAGGAGACGGAGTTCTTCAAACTGGCGATCCACAAACATGAGCTCCAACATGGGGCCTGCTTTACCTACTTTGGTGCTAGAGCAATTATATGGTGCCCTTCTTGCTGAGACGACGTCCCAAAAAGAGACTCCTCTCTTCTTCTTACAATCTCAATCAAGCCCCTAATCGGGGTGGTCTTGATTTTAAGTCATCGCGGCCTACAAAATCTCATTCTACTCTCCAATTATTTCTCAACTAAGTATCCTATAGCAATTCAAAATAATCATTCTATTAGGCTGGCTAATAAAAAGAAACATCAGTTTATACGTGCTCATTTGACAACTTAAGATTCACATTATGTGCAACCTTTTGTTCTTCACTCAAAGTACTAATACAAACTCCCATATATGAAAGAAGAAATGGAGATATCTTAGCTTTATTAATTGTAGCTCTTTTCCTTGTGAACTCCATGCTTCCTTAGTCTTGGTTGCAATTCCAGGATCATTTCCAAGCTCTGATACCACTGCTACAAATGAGAGCGCAGAGAGCCTTGCAAAATACTCAAAATAGCACATAGCAAGACATAAACGAATAAATCTACGTACCTGCCGACTCACACAAATCCATAATCGAGCACAATACAAACAGAGAGCGGGAGAGAGTAAGAGAGCGTGCGCATGTGCACCTCATAGTGCGGAGTGCTACACAAGCACGGAGATAGAGAAGAGAGGAGAGGAGAGAAGAAGACACAAACACTGGGTGCAATCTCCCCCGGTGCAAGAGTGACCATTTCCCTCTTGCACGTATTTCATTTATAGATTTCTTGAATGGTCAATGTGAGTACAAATTGGCCGGCCAGTCATAAATGGCCAAATCTCATAAAAGAGCACTTGAATAAATATACATAAAATGTAAGATCCTTTTGCAATGGCCTAGCTCGGTCAAGCCTTTTCCACCTGTCATTTGCAATAAATAATAACATATCAATTCCATAACACTCCTCAAGTAGCGAAATATCCTTTTAACAACTTGCCAATTCTTAGACCCTGGGCTATGTATAAATTTGCTGACTTGTGAGACTACCAGTTGAATATTCGGCCTCATATTCCATACATAAATAAGGCATCCAACAATACAGATAAAGAGTGACATCAGCAATATCTCCATCACATGAAGACTCAATTTAAAACTTATTTCCATTGGAGTAGCAATAGGGTTGCAATCCTCAAATCCAAACTTACATAGTAATGTCTTTATGTATCTTGCTTGACACAAATCAATACCTCCATCACACTGCTTAAACTATAGGCCCAAGTAATGATGCAAAAACCCAAGTCTTTTATCTTGAAAGTAGCATTCACATCAACCTTGAATTCAGTAATGTGCGTCTCATTTGGACCAATAATCAACAAATCGTCTACATACAAAACGACGATGAGATTTACATCACCCTTATGTTTGAAATACAAAGTGCTTTCAATTGGATTGATAGAAAAGCCTTGTTTAACCAAATGAGTGTCAGCTTTCTCATACCAAGAATGAGGAGACTGCTTCAACCCATACGAAGCTTTCTTGCATGAAAACTGACCCGAAAGAGAAAAGAAAAAATAGGACTAACACGTGCTATGTAGCACAACCAAAGAAGATTGTAAGGGACATGCTCTACATACTATGCCTGGGAGGACGCAACCTACCTTGATACCAATTGTTGGAATTAGGGTTACAGGGATGTACACAAAACTTGGAGAAGATGAAGAAACTCAAGGCACACAACTAAGTTGGTATATCTTAGTGTACAAATAGAACAATACGTTAGCCCTAGAGTGATGGGTGTATATACAATGCACATGGGGAAAAACCTCCTAGTGAGGAAAAAAGTGCCCCGATAGTCCTAAGTATGTTCACAGACATCACTACCACATATAATGTAACACAACGTTGTTAATCAAGATGTCTTGGTTAATTTCATTGAACCTCCAAGTTTCTTGGAAGAACCCAAAAGAATCATGGATTCTCATGAGCTATGGATGTGAAATCATGCTTGTCGCTAGTAGTCAAGTAGAAAGATAGACCCATAAAAGGCGCCACTTGGAAAAACATGGTCACGTCAAGAAGAAATTTTCCATCTTTGTTTTTAGGAGAAAACTTTATGCAAGGGGGGAGGAATGTCAGCATAAGAGTTCTAGGAATCAAGGATCCAAGATGGCATGCATGGGGGTCTTGTACATAGGAAAACCTATCTAAAAGGGTTGAATGAGAGGAGTGCATGAGGCCATCATAAAATGGTACCCACAACACAAATGTTGGTTGTTCATATATCAATATGCTAAATAATTTTGACATTTTTTCTCTTTCTATATGCTGGTTGTTCTCTCTCTCTCTCTCTCTCTCTCTCTCACACACACACACACACACACACACACACACACAACAACAACAACAACAACAACAAATCATAACACAAAGACTAGAGTAGAGGAAGGTATTTGAATTACCTTGTCTCGGAAGTGCCGCTTTCTTCGAAAGAAAGCTTAGAGTGGAATTAATTTAGGTTACTAGTCGTTGGTAGTGAGCAAATATGCATGCGCATTTATTAACCTACATCATAATTAATGTTAGGTGTTCATTTTGTCCAAGCTAATGCAAGCCAAAAGTGCTCGGTAATACAAGAATATATCTTGATCCTCTAGCATGCTTCAAGGTCGTCTTAACTGATACAGGCATACAAAAAGCTTCTTCAAATTTGAAAGATTTAAGGTCCAAGATAAAATGAGTAATAACTTGTCATTTGGGCCTTTTTGAGCTGCGAGCACATTTGAACTAGTTTTTTGACTAATGTGTGGTAGCATTATGTCAATTCTTATAATTTGTTAAAGGCGCATCCTCTAGCTACAAACCTTCATAATAACTTGAAGGATTGTAGTTGGTGTGGCTTTCAATTTATGAATGCTAATTTTTGAGACCAAGCCTTTTGTAGCTCTCCCATGTACCTAGGACTTTAGGGTTAAAAATTAAAAGTTGTAAGAAATCATAGCCACGAGCAAGGGCCCTTATTTTCTTGGTTTGTAATACTTCTTAGTTGTTAATGATGAAAATTTTGGTTATAATTCAATAAACTTTTACTTTTAAGGTAGAATTTACGATTTTTGGCTGAATCCTAGTGTTGTTAATTTTTTGCATAAATCTTGATTGATTTGCCCCAAAAGATCAAGGCTTAAAAAAAGAGAGTAGAAATCCTCCTTGGTCACGATTGTTGCAGCTCGGCTAGCACCACCCTTAATACTAATTATTGCAAGACAACGGTCATAGGATCAATAAAATGAGAGAAAATCGGGCATCTTGAGCTCATTTGGAGAAAAATGAAGGATAAAACAAAGCCATATGCATTGACTTCCACCCTACCCATTGCAGATACAAACATGTCGCCTACCTAGCTAGAGGCTCATGCCCTATACACACACTTGTGTTTGTTTGGTGGAAACACCAACTCATATATAAAACAAGCCCACCCCCATCACATGGATTTTTTGCGCCCCAATTTTGAATCTTGAGCTACTTGCCAATAATTCCATCACTTGGGGCTCCATTTCAAAGACGCAAGAGTTAGACTTGAGGATCACTTGGGCCTCTTTGCAATGAAGGGGAGTTTGTCGGTCAAGCTTAAATCAAATTTAGGACATGCTAACACATATAGAATCAAGTAGAGCCAAAAAGAAGAAGGAAAGAAGTTCTATTAACATCTTTTGGAGGCCATAGTTGACTTGTAGGACAAATTAGATATTTTCATTTTCCATCCACTTCAACTACTGTAAACAAAAGTAAAAATACAAACAATACTATAACAGTAGTTATGGAAAACTCTTAGGAGTTTTAAGAGTTATTATGACATGGGGATTCATTACATGGAGTGAAAATAGCTATGAAGCTAATAGGGATGGATTCACTCCTTTAGGAGTGGGGTACAAAAATCTCTTATGATTGCTTTTCCTCCTTTGTAAACTATTCTTCCTAGCTTCTTTGACTTTGGCTAACTATGTTGGTCTATTTTTTTAGTTGTAGTGGGGCTAGCTTGTCAACTATCCATACCTTTGTCCCTTTGAGCGATCTTGTCCGCTTCTTAACCGTCAGTTTGTCAAACCTGTCCATGTATATAACTTGTTCTTGTGTGCCACCAATATATAATCATCTTTCTTTAGGGGGGGGGCAATGTCTTCCCTGTCCTAGCCCATGGGAGCCCACCTATTGTGATCTCATTCTTGGTGTTGTTCACCCTCTCCTTTTCTTTCAGTGTCGAGATAAGTTCTTGAACAAACTGCTTGAAGTTTGAGGAATTTTCCTTTTGGACATGATTTGTCACTTTTGTTTAGAATGTCTCTGGCATGCGGCCTTCTCGTGCATTCTGTTGTATTATGTTAATGGCTTGCACTTGTACTTGAAATTCCACAAATTTCCCATCTTTCTTGGTTAGCTTCTTTTCCATGGTTGCCACTTCTGCATGGTGTTTCTATATCTCTTGCATCGGATGGGATTCCCATGGTGGCCACTTGATTTTTAATTTGTAATTTTGGGGGTGGGGGTGGTTGTTGCTCAAAGGGATACTGTTGTCGCAAAAGGCTTCTTTTGCTATGTGTGGTGCTCTAAAAATGAGGAGAAGCTAGGGTAAATGTCCAAATAAAAGTATGGGCCCCTTTTGAGGATCCATCCTACCCCAAAGCATTTGAATTATAAGCGCTAGTTTAGTGACAACATGAAGGCAAATTTTTTGTGGTTATCGTTGGTGAGATGAAATGTTGGCCATCAAATCTTGTGTTCATTTTTGCTTGCAATAATATGTGCGAATCTTTCAAGATCCTTTGAGACTCTTGATTGGCGGGCAAGGAGTGCATATGCAGGTGGCGTGCGATGGCAGGATGCAGCAGTAGGAGTAGGGGATGGCGGTGGCATCAAGATCAGGACGGCGAAACCCTTCGCAACACGAGTGAGCAGGGGATGGCGATGGTGGCAGGAGCAGGAGGACCGTTCTTTTTTTCTTTATAAAATACATCTTCAATAGCAGCTTTCCGGGGAAGTGTAATGGCTAAGGAAGCTGCACTCAAGGTTCTCAACTTACCTCCCCGCGTTCGATCACTGTTTTGGGGTGTGCTGGTGGGGTTTTAGAGCTCCTCTTCAAGCAACAAGAATTAGGATCTATGAAGATTTCGCTAATAAAATAACGAACCTACCAATATGGCAATGTTGCGTTGAGCTAGCCGAGCTGCAACTTTTTGCTGCAGATGCACACGCTCATGGCACATCATCTGAGCCCTCAACCACCCAAAATGCCTAATCATATACAATTTCATATGGCTGCTGGAGCCTACCGGAAATTTTGTGCGTAACACTATGAAGGTTTGCTGCTCAAATTAAAACCCTAACCCCTAAGGTCTCTCTGGAAAATTTACAAAAACAAAAAATGAAGAACTGTCTCGGAATGTTACGAGACTGCAGAAAGCGCGCGCAAAGCGACGCTGGTTAGGCTGCTCGACTTGGCAGCGCGGAGGTGGAGCTGGACGCGGGCACAGAGAGAGAGAGAGAGAGAGAGAGAGAGAGAGAGAGAGAGAGAGAGTATGACGTGATTGGCGAGGAGTGAGCATGGCTTCAGACACGAATCCTGCGTCCATGGCCTCCCTCTCTTCAGCACAGGTATGCCGCTTCAACCTGGTTTTTCTTGTTCGCTCTCTGTATGTTATTTTTGTACGCTGAACATTGTTGAAACAAGTTTGTGAGATACCATTGCAAGCAGAATATTGTGCGACCAGGCTGTGACTTGGAATATGGTGGATTGAGCTTGTTAGAAATGGTAGGACCTTTGCTTTGGCAGTTTGCAGACGAACACTTCTTATGCTCGCTCAGGAAATTTGAAACCATACTAAGGTATCAGAAATAGGACATAGGTTGCACCAAGTTAGAAGTACGATCAGAATTATTGGCTCACAATTTGAAGGTCCACCAAATTCAGCGACACTTATAAATAAAAACTAGATATAGAAAATTTGCATTAAACTAAAAAATGTCACGTGACACATCCAACCCTATGTGTCCGTGGACAAGCTACAACATGATCAGGGTTCAATTCAGTCAAGTCAGTCTAGAATAGAAGTGATCTGGCACTTTTGTGAGTCTGTTCACAGACCGTGCATGTCCAGACACTTAGTGTAGATGCATATCCTCTGGTTGCACACAGCATGATCATAAGCATTCCCATCAGAATCCATCAAAATCAGTCGGGAATATTTCAGTGCATTTAGCCTATTGTACCTATTTTTGACATTTTTCACTTATTATTTTTAAGTGACTTTTGTTGGAAAGTAGGTAGGGCAAATTGAGTAAGTTTGTATATAAGAAAACCTAGATTAGCACTAATTGGCAGAAGAGGCAAAAGGAGCCAAGCTAAGCAGGCAACTTCTCAAGCAAGACCTTGGCGGTTTCCCCCTCCAAGTAAGAAGAACCATCCCTCTAGCGTTTTCTCCAGCAAGTAGCCATCGCCTTCGAGCCCTTGCCCTAGCGTTTTTGTCATCAGCAAGCTTCATCGTTGGAGACCATAGACCTAGCATTTTTAACCCCAAGCAGCATCGCTAGGCAGCCCAACAGCTAGCATTTTTGCAACAGTTGCATTGACAAACAGATGTGCAGCCCTAGCGTTTTGGAGATCCTAGAGTTTGTAGATTTTCAGCAGTAGAAAGATCATCAAGTTCAGCCCCTAAAAGAGTAGCAGATTCAGCCCAGAAAGACCCTCAGTTTCAACCCTTAAGAACCTCAGTTTTCAGTCCTAAATCTGCAGATTTTCAACGTCAAAAGACCTACAGAAACAGTCCCAGAATCAACGTTTTTGGACTAGTCGTAGATTTCAGCCCATAGCGTTTTTGGACAGCAGATACTCACTTGCTGATTTCAGCCCTTAGGTCGGTCTCGTCGTCTCCGTCATCATCGCCGACATAGCCTAGACTTGCATCAGTCACATGCATTCAGTTTGTACCAGTTTGTGCAATCATAAGTAGACCACTCTCGCCGATAAGAGTGGGGCCTTCCGAGGAGGGTTTTACGTCTCTGGTGTCGTATCTCTCTTCTCTCTCTATCTCTCAGTCTCATACACTTGCACGCACAGTGTCCATTCACTTTGTTTGTGATCATAGCATTCTCTCATTAAGAACGGAAGGCTCTACCTTCCATAAGAACAAAAGGAACCTTGAGCACAGATCGGAGCACTCATCTTGAGCAAAGCGCAAACATTCATTCCGCTGCACCTAACAAAAAATATGTATGGAGAGAGAATATCTCTCTAGTGATGTGTCAAAGCGCCGTTGCTTTGCCTTAGAGTTAAGTTAGGACAATCTTTTTGGATAGAAGGCTACCTATATAGACCAAATAGTTGTTGTAGCTTATTGTGTAATGTGCAACAGAATTGATTTATGGTGAATGCCTAGGATGAGTGCTCAATGTGTACTCAAGGTTCCTTTTACTGCATGAGAGATTCCTTTTACTTCATGTGAGATGTGCAATAGATTAGAGACAGAAGAGGGAATGATAGTGTGAGTGAAGGTTTTGCTAGATAGAGAGAGAAGAAGACTAACACCGGATAGAGTCGAGGGTTTCCCTCTCTATCGCTAGAGAGGTATTTGCTTTAGATTGCTCAAATGATGACCTAGACGTTGAGATGCTGATGGAATCTTGCTGTATATGCTGGGATCTGTAAGGCTAAGGATTGAAAATGGAAAACGCTAGTGAATCTGTCTTGGATTTGGGATTGCGAGGAGGCTATGGGCTCATTTGCTGATGTCAATGTCATGATGGGCTGAAAACTGAAAACGTTGGTGCTGATGATGTGAAGGAGACAGATTTGATGCTATGGCTGATGTAAAGCAAAACGCTGATGGGTTGGTTGATGCTGATGCAAAATACACTAAGGGTGCTAAATAGGTACTGCTGGCCAAAAAGGCTAGAGGCTGATGGGTACTATGGGCTGGCTGGTGCTGCAAAAATGCTAGAGGTAGTGAGGAGCTATTGGTACTTGTATTGCCGGTACTGATATAGTATTGAGAAGTGACCCCAAGGTCGCTTAAATATTGAATTAAAGTTGGGTTGTTCAATGCTAATAAAAAACCCACGATTTCTATAATGCTCATTGAAAAGTCAATTATCATAAGTTAAGAACTCATAATAAGGGGTGCTTTGTATGTAGTGAACTACCTAGGCTTGGTAAAGTGATAGACTATGGGAACACTCCAGTGCCTACACCTAGCACACGCTGGCTATGCTCGTGCGTCATTAGAAGATATGCAGCCACTCTAAAGTGCCTGACCATGCATGTCCTGCATACAAGCTCGCAAGGGTGCCATAACACTCCCTAGGTCGTGCTAAACCCTAGAAGTAGGAGTTGGCTTGTCCACATGCACATACGGTTAAATGTGCATGTGACAAATTGCCTCTTTGACCTGTTTTAGAAACCCTAACCCTAGAACCCTTACAAAATTAAGTGCCGAAAACAAAATTCAAGTGAGAGGGGCATGATTACTCTTCGTCGTCGGAGTTTTGAGGGTCATCTCCTAGGTTTTCCTTGACCTAAGCAAAGAGAGCTTCTTTATGGTTGTGCTCGACCTTGTGAGGTGGACCGTGGTTCCTCCTTATATTGTTTGAGGCCTTGTGGCGATGTTTGTGTCCGGTTTTCAGGTGCACGGAGTTGAAATGGTGACAAGATTTAGATTTTACTCTTCCACAAATCTTTACTTCTTTACTTGCTTGAATGTGTGCTACTTAGTATGAATGATGGTTCCTTTATTTTCTTGTAGAGAGAATGAGAGGTAGAGATGTTTAGACGGAGCGAGAGTGAGAAGAGGAAAATGACATCCGATGGGGTCCCAACCAACTCTCTCAAGGGCCCTCCACACCATTGCCGATGTCATATTTGCTTTTGATTGCGTAGATGGATTGTACACACGTGTAGTATCCCAATGCAAACTCTAGTGACTCAAATGGGAAATGTCGTTGCGGTAATTCTTCAAAATGAAGTTGTAAGGCGCAGCGGTAGTGAATGTTGAACTTTGCTCAAGATGAGTGCTCCCTCCCAACTGTGCTCAAAGGTTCCTTTTACTTATGGAAGGGAGAGCCTTCCGTTCCTTTAATGAGAGAGTGCAAATGATCACAAACAAAGTGGATAAACACTGTGAATGAAGGTGCTGAGATTGAGAGATAGAAAGAGAAGAATACGACACCAGAATGTTGTCAAACCCTCCTCCAAAGGCCCCACTCTCTATAACGAGACCGGTCTACTTATGATTGCACAAATCTCTACAATGCTTGGACTTGCCGACGATGTCGACGACGACGAGACGAGACGGGCTGAAATCTGCAAATCTTTATTTGCTGAATTCTGACTCTATGTCGATGACGACGGCGATGATGACGATGCAACGACGACGCGTTGAAAACGCAGATGCTGAAATCTGCGTTTTCCGGGCCGAAACTGCAAACTGCGTTGGATCTGACCGTGCGGCGAGGATCTGATGTAGGAAGGTGAGATCTGCGAGGTTTGGGACTTCTTTTGCGGGTTCTAACTGCTGAAAACTGAAAACGCTGAGTAGTGGGCTGATTCCGTTGCGAAGATCTGCAAAAACGGTGAGGTTGATCCGCAAACCAAAAATGCTAGGGGTTGAAAACGAGTCTTGCGGGGAATCTGCTAACGCTAGGGCTGATCTGTGGTCTGTTGTCGAAACGCTAGGTTCCGCTGTTGCCAGGAGGGTTTGCAAAGCAAAAACGCCAGGCTTAGTTCTTGATGGAAAAACACTAGCTTTGCAGATGGCGGAAAACGCTAGGTCTTGTTGCTAATGGGGGTCCTGCTGAGAAGGTACCTGTTGAGCAAGTGCTCCTGCTGCCTCTTCTGCCAGAAAGTGCTAGCGCTAGGTTTCTATATATACAAACTTATGAAATTTGCCCTACCCAGTTCCCAACAAAAGTCACTTAAAAATAATAAGTGAAAATTGGCTAAAATAGGAAAAATAGGTCTATGCACTGTAAAAATGCTCCTGATGGGTTTTGACTGAAATTTGATGATCATGTTGTTTTGCAACCAAAGGATATGCATCTAATCTAAGTGTCTAGACTTCGAACTGTGCTCAAGGTTCCTTTTACTTAGGGAAGGGAGAGCCTTTCGTTCTTTAGTGAGAGAGTGCAATGGACCCGAACAAAGTGAATGGATACTGTGCGTAAAGGTGCATGAGAATGAGAGATAGAGAGAGAAGAGAATACGACACCAGAGATGTTGTGAAACCCTCCTCCAAGGGCCCCACTCGGGGAAGCGGGAAAGGGCACCAAATGGTGCTGGCCCTAGCAAGAAGAAAGGGAAGGAGAAAGAGAGTGAAGATGCAAAGACCAAGAAGAAAAGGAGACCTCGCAGGAGGTTTGAAGTAGCGGATTTGCCATTGGGAGAAGGTCAGACAGCTTATAGTCTCAAGGAGGATCTGATTGGGAGGAAAGTAAATTGTACTTTTGGACAGTTGATGAACATGGTACCCAAATTTAAGAGGCAGTGGAAGTCGTTAGTGAATCTTATTGAAAAAGAGCCGAAGCGTGGTCATGTCAGAGTGTTGTCTCTGGAGGAGTTATCCGACATCTGTCCTGTGGTGAACGCTTGGCACAAAGGTGTGGGCATGGGAGAGGCCTACATTGATGGAGGTGCGCAAGTTTGTGTGATCACACAGTCATGTGTCGAGAGACTTGGCTTGATCATGTCTGGAAGCTCTGGGTTCAGGATTTGACTAGCAAATCATGCCAAAGTTAAGTGTTTGGGACTAGTCAAAGGTTTGGAGATTGATGTTTTTAATGTGAAAGTAATGGTGAACTTTCACGTTATGTCGGCAGGTTTAGGAGCTTTTCCTCTCATATTGGGACGACCTTGGTTAAGAGATGTTGGTGTTGTACAAGATTGGGGCAAGGGCACAATCGTTGTGTATAGCAAAAAGGGAGAGAAGAGGATGTTTGATATGATTACCAAACAGCTTCTGGCATTAGAAGAGGTGTTTGAAGATGATGAATCTGCAATCACCAGTGAGGGAAGTTCAGAGGATTCAGATAGTAGTGCTACTTCAAGTTCCAGACGAGGGTGAAGTGTCCTTTTTGTTACTTAATGAAGAGGAGAAAGAAGATGGTGAAGTGCTGCAGATTTCAGAGGATATAAATGCGTCAAGTCGATTGGAGCAGCTTGAAGAGTTAATGCAGCCCAAGCAAGAGCTATCAGTGAAGAAAGGACTTGTTCAAAATATGCTAAGTACAGATTTGTCACAAAAAGAAAGGGCAGAATATCTGAAGATGCTGGACAAGTTTCCGAATCTTTTCATTATATCATATCAAGAAATAAGGGGTTTTGTTGGGACCCAGTGAATATTGAGTTGATAGAAGGAGCAAAGCTAGTGAGACAGAAACTAAGAAGAATGGGTAAGGAGCAAATGAATGCCTTAAAAGAAGAAGTGGATAAGCTATTGAATGCAGGGTTTATTGTTCCAGTAGATAATGCTAAGTGGGTCAGCCCTGTAGTGGTCACTCCCAAGAAGGATGGGCGTTGGAGAGTTTGTGTTGATTATAAGCCGTTAAATGCAGTGACCAAAAAGGATTGCGTGAGTTGTTTAACCAAGGAGCATGTTTAACCAAGGGTGAGTTAAACCCTAAAAAATGTCATGTGGCACAGCCAAGGGTGAAGCTTCTTGGGCATATGATCTCTGAAAATGGAATTGAAGCAGATCCAGGGAAAGTAGAAGCTTTGCTATTGCTGTCATCCCCAAAGGATACAAGACAATTGGCTACTTTCATTCAGAAGGTCAAATATGTGTCTCGTTTCATACCTTTGGCATCACAGTTGTTGTATCCTTTGCAGCAAGTGGTAAAAAATGATCCTTTGGAGTGGACACGTGACTGTGAGGATGTTTTTGACAAAGTTAAAGAAGTGTTGAGCACCTTACCTGTTATGCAGGCCCCTGATTGGGAGAAGGATTTTTATGTTAACCCGTCAACTGGAGAAGATGCTATTGGGGCTATGTTGTTGCAAAGAGGGAAAGAGTCTCAATATATGAAGCCTTTTTATTATGCTAGCAGGGTGAAAACTCCTCATGAAAGAGAGTACTCAGAGGTTGAATTGGTGATGATTAGCATGGTCTATGCGTGTAGACGGTTTATATATTATTATCTTTTGTGGTGCGTATGCCCTATCAACTACCTCATTTTTGTGCTAATTTTTTCGATTTAATGCTTCTTTTAGTGCTAGGCTTCATTATGGCTGAGTCTGCCCTTGATCTCCGGAGTCATGACAGAAACTCAATACGTTGAACTTTGTGTTGATGTATGCTCATGTGTGTGTGCGCGTGTGGTGTGTGTTGTGTTTGGGAGCATATGTTAGTACCTAGTTCTACACCCACTATTGGGCACTGACGACGTTAGTGGGGATGTCGTGGTATTTAGTCAATACTGTGCATGATGGAGCTGATGGTTATATTGTCTTGTGGGTGACTACCATGGGTCTATACCTTGCACTTCCCTTTAAGGGTGAATCTGGGCTTACCCTGGATTCATCTAGGTATATTTTTTAGTCGTATAGCGGACATGCAGACTTCACATTGTGAAGTTTTCGTCCGAGTTACGACCAGTTGATATTGTGCTAATTCTTTCTATCTTTTGTGGTGCGTATGCCCTATCACTACCTCATTTTTGTGCTAATTTTTTTGATTTAATGCTTCTTTTAGTGCTAGGCTTCATTATGGTTGAGTCTGCCCTTGATCTCCGGAGTCATGACAGAAACTCAATACGCTGAACTTTGTGTTGATGTATGCTCATGTGTGCCTGTGCGTGTGGTGTGTGTTGTGTTTGGGAGCATATGTTAGTACCTAGTTCTACACCCACTATTGGGCACTGATGACGTTAGTGGGGATGTCGTGGTATGTAGTCAATACTATGCATGATGGAGCTGATGGTTATATTGTCTTGTGGGTGACTACCATGGGTCTATACCTTGCACTTCCCTTTAAGGGTGAATCTGGGCTTACCTTGGATTCATCTAGGTATATATATTATTTGTTGCAGAAACCGTTCACCTTTCTCACTAGTTTTTCATTGCTTCCTCAATTGTTCAATAACTCAAATATATCAAAGGCAGTGATGAAATGGATTATTGAGCTGCAAGAGTTCCAATTCACTTTTCTAGTGGAAGAGAGTACTTGGGCTACTTTGGCAGACTTACTCACTTATAAAGAGACTCCTGTTTTGGTTAAAAAGGAGGTGGTCCAAAGGAAAAAAGTAGAAACCCTTGCTATATCAAATGCTTCACTGCTACATTTTGATGGCTCTTATAGAAGAAGTCATGATGCTGCTTCTGGTGGGGTTGTTATTTATGATGCGCAGGGAAATCTTGTGAGGAAGTAAGGGTTAAAACTCAATGCAAAGAGTAATAATGAAGCGGTGTATATGGCTCTTGAAGGTGGGTTACACATTTGTCTACAATTGGGAATCAAACGTTTGCAAATCAAAGGTGATGCGTTGTTAGTGGTAAAGCAGGTGTTGGGAGTATGGAAGAATAAGAATCCTAAACTGAAGAATCTATGCTTCAAATTGAAATCGCTACTTAAAAAGTTTGAGGCATGGAGCTTGCAGCATGTCGAAAGGACTCAAAATGAAGAAGCGCATGAGGCCGTGCAAGCAATGATTACTTGTGTGTTTGTGTTGAAAGCGGATGCCCCTTTGTATCATGGAAGAGAGGTGTTGTCAAAAGAGGTGGATTTCTTATTGACCGGTCTCTTGCCTGAAGATTTGCCTTCATCTAAAAAGTATGCTTTTATGAGAAGAGCAAGGAAGTACAAAATGATTGGTGATATGCTTTACATGAATGGAAGTGATCTGGTGTTGCGTCATGTGCCTTGCAAGGAGGAGATTTACAAAATTTTAGAAGAAAACCATGAATGGTCTTGCGGAGGTCATTTTGCTATGAAGATTATGCTTCACAAGATCTTGCAAGAAGGCTATGTTTGGCCTAGTATTCAACGGGATGTCAATCACTGGTGTAAATCTTGCTTGGCTTGTCAAAAGATGGGAAACAGGGTTCTTAAACCCAAGCTGCGGAAGACAATCCTGGCTAATGAGGTGTTTGAAAAATGGGGCCTCGATGCTATTGGGCCATTACTCACTACAAGTAAGAGGAATGTGTATATTTTGACAGCGGTGGATTATTTATCACGTTGGGCATAGGCCAAGGCTGTCAAACAAATTACCAGCAAGGAGATGGGAAAATTCGTGTACGAGCACATATGCTGCAAGTTCGGGGTGCCATTGGAGTTACTGTCTGACAGAGGGCCAAGGTTTAGAGGTGAAATGTTCGATTTCTGATGCAAGAAGCTTGGCATAGAGTATAAATACAGCACCCCTTATTATCCGCAGTGCAATGGACTTAATGAGAGGTTTAATGGAGAATTGGTGAAGATTCTGACAAAAATGACTTTAACACATGCCAAAACTTGGGACTCATAGTTGCCTTGTGCGTTATGGGCATATAGAACGGCAATAAAAACTAGCACGGGATTCTCACCATATCACTTGGTTTATGGCAAAGAAGCCTTGATGCCTATTGAAGTGGAAATCCCTGCACTCAAGTTTTTGTCATTGCAAGATGAAGAGCAACAAGATGCTTGGCAACAAAGGTTATTGGATTTACAATGTCTGCAGCTAGACAGGCTTCTGGCCTTGGATTACTATCAAGAAATATGTAAAAAGGGCCAGAAAAGAGCTATGAATGCATGAAAGATAAGGGAATTGAGAAAAGAGATCTCGTTTTGCGATACAATAGTAAATTGGACCACACTTTAAAGAAGTTTCAGATCAAGTGGGAGGGTCCTTTTACTGTTGTAAACAAGTTTGATTGTAAACAAGTTTGATAATGGGACATATCAGCTGGCTGATTTAGATGGTACACTACATAGCTACCGTGTTAATGGTTATAGACTTAAGAAGTATTTAGCACAGTTGATGACTATTGTGACAGATGAGATGCTATCAATGGAAACAAAGAGTGTGAATGCGCCACAAAAGGTGGATGAGGTTTTTGGGGATGAGTTGCATCAATTGTTCACCCTGGGACCTTTGCTTGTCATGAATGATCAAGCAGGCTAGGGGGGTTGACAAGTTTTGTCAGGTATTTTTTGGATGAGTACAAAAGCCAACTTGCTGACCACCCTTATGTATATATATATATATATACATAGTGCTTCCAGCTTTGAAAGTATCCGTGTAAAAGACCCTGTACAAAGACTTGGTTTTGGTCAAGCTGTTGGTTGAGTTTTGGGTTGATCGAGCTTTCAAAAAATAGTTTTTAATGAGCATTCCTAGCCGTGCTTGATAGCTTGCAAATCGGATTTCGACATCATGAGTTACATGCACTCGAAGTGGATAGTTTTTCGCTTGAAAAGTGGCGGCGGATGCACGTGGG
Organism: Adiantum capillus-veneris; assembly: GCF_014529385.1. Classification (NCBI taxonomy): domain Eukaryota; kingdom Viridiplantae; phylum Streptophyta; class Polypodiopsida; order Polypodiales; family Pteridaceae; genus Adiantum; species Adiantum capillus-veneris. The sequence continues at coordinate 106,248,335 of NC_140948.1, read as the reverse complement.
AAGACGGCAAGTGGACTGACTTGATGGTTTTTTTTAGTAATGGTATGCTTAGAAATTTTTGGAGTTAGTCGGGGTAATAAGTTCCAAGCCGTGCTTTACCGCACTATATTTGGTGGTCGAGGTCACCCGCTACGCCTCTGAGAAAATGGCTCAGTTTGGGGGCAAAACAAAAATTTCAGGTTTGGACATGGGGAAGTTGGGGAGAGCATGCCATGTGGCAATGGAATAACCCCACATGGCGGGGAGCATGTGAAAATTGGAGGGTATAAGGGGGGGAGTGGGTACCCCTAATGGTGTATCAAAGGAATTAATGGAGCTTCTTGGCCTTGCTTGAGAGGGCTCGTGGGCTTTGGGGAGAGGAGGGGGCGCCCAATCTGTGTTCCCACTGCCTGGACAGGCGCCTGGTCCATTTTTTGGTCCTGGGACACTGTCCCCCCTACTTGCCTTGGTCAAAAAGTGTCCGACAGCCCATTTTTTACCCAAAAAAGGCTCAAAATGGACCAATAAAAAGGTGCCTAAAGAGGGAAATGAAGTCGGCTAAGAAGGGAGAGAAAATCCCTTGGGATAAGAACAAAAAAAATCCCCCTTTAATAGCTGTATTTTCCTGCACATCCTTTTTTGCCTACAGAGACTTGTTTTTTGGAGCTTTTGAGAGACCTTCCATCTTCAAAAGCTTGTAACTTTCTCGTCGGTTATCAGAATCAAGCATATGGATGCTCTACAGAGATCCTCACGACACAAGCTTCGTCTTCATGGTTTCGGTTTTCTAAAATTTTAGTCATGGTTTGAGTTAGAGCTGTTTCTCGCCCATCTTCATAGGTGTTCGACTATGGTGTTTTCTACCGTCATACAGGGTTTCTTTCCAACGGTGTAACTCGTGCAAAGCTATAGAGGCGCTTGTTTTCCTCGTCGTTTGCACGTCAACAACGTGTCAAAGCCTAAAGAATGGGGCCAACTTACATATGCCGGCCGAGGGGCCTAAATTGTAAGAAGAACAAGTAGTAGAAGAAGAAGAAGTCCTACCAACTTATGGGGACCCCATCCGATGGGGCCCCAGTGACATGAAGGCATCAAAATAAAGCAGGACCTGCACGCACGCAAAAACTGATGACGTAGTAGATTTTCGAAAATTGCACTGACATGATGACGTGGCAGGTTGTATGGATTTCTGCGTTTTGCGATGGCTGATGACGTGGCAGGTCGTACGGATTTCCGTAAATTGTGCTAGTAGTTTTTTGGCTTTGCTTTTTGGATTAGAAGCTTTTGAGTTTTAAAGGCTTTTCACTGTAACTGCTTTTCAAGCCAAGGGCCTTTAAATATGAGGCTAGGACTCATTCTCTGGCATGCTTCCTGGAGAAGGTGTAGAGTCTGGAGTACCGGCTTGTATTGTGTTGATGCAATATAAAGAAATACCGAAATGGGCGCCAAGGTTTGGGGCCAATACTCTCTGGGGTGGAATTCCGCCACTCCGTGTCGCATGTCGTCTCTCTCTCTCTCTCTCTCTCTCTCAGTTAAGTTGTTATTGAAGTGCTAAAAGTCTGTTCAGTCTGTTCTTTCTCTATTGGCACGTGGTGCCCGTCTTGTGACAATACCATTGTCTCAAACGGGAGCGCACACGAATAATCAACAAGATGAACATAAATAATCTTTCAACTAAACAGAGTTGAGGGAGAAGTTCGACACACTATTTGGGACCAATAGATGGGCTGGTCTCCCCTTAAAGAGAATCCTTTATTAGGGAGAATCTTTTTACAAGCACAAGAACCGAAGAAAATCCCTTTGTTCTAATTCTCAAACTTGATGGTCGTTCCTTCCCGTGAGGGGAATCCAAGAGACGAGCTCTCAATCCTTTTTCGGTTGTACTCGGAGTCGAGATTCCGCAGACAATTTCCGTTCCCGGAATTCCCAAGCGTAGGTTGAATCCTTCCCGCTTCTCCTTCGCGATGAAGTACCTGCAAACACACACACAAACACAGGACAACAATTCGTATGGCGAATCCACAATAGATACTTGTCGCTCTTGCGCGGGAAAAGCGATTCCGTGCTTCATAGTCTTGCGATCTCTTGCGTCTTCTGGCAGCAGAGTCTTCTCTTGCTGGCATTGACAACTCCTCCCTCTGAGTGAGGGCATGGGATGCTTTTATAGCTCCTTGGCCACGACAAGAATAGCTGAGTAGAGGCTGTCCGCGTAGAGATCCCGACATTTCTTTTTGTTTTTTTTTTTTCCCCTGTCCTACCTGAAATAGGGAGACAGAAATCGTTGGGTGGTTTTGTTGCTTTATTTTCCAGGTGGCTGTCCACTTATTAAGTGGGCGGCCGACATATTTTAAAATTGGTCCAAAAACTCAATAAAACCTTATAAGTTAAAAACAATGCTTTTCACAGCACTTCCCTAGCATCCCTGGATGCAACCACATGCACAAATGCAATGCAGACATAGATTCCTCGGGGGAGAGGGTCTGCTCTTCCCGGAAAACTCGTTAAAATATTCTGCTTTTTAAGAAAAGCTTCTCAGAACCCATCTTTATTCTTGTGCTTGTGTCTTTATACGTATTCCTCTTTCCAGTTCGGGTTTCCTGCCAGACCAACGAGAGTTTTTCTTTCCGATTCTCCCGTCACCCTATTACGTGATGCATCAGGAATATTCGTTTCCCGATCTCTCCTACCGAACTAATGGTAAAACCCCTTCGCGATGCTTAATGTCTCCCATCATATGACGCATCAGAGTTTTCCGTTCCTGATGGCTTTTAATAATTCCAGTAGATCTACAGTTCCTAACCTTACGATTCAAGTGCACATCTTTAAATATCCTAATTTCAATAAAAAGAAAAATTAAGAAAATAGTCCATTTAGCAACAGAATCATTGGTGCGTGGTCGGAAAAGGTAGTCCCTGCCAAGATGCAAATGCTGCAGCAGTAGCCAACCTCGCTATCTTTGGGGCCGGTTTGGATGGGGAGTAATCCGCATCCGAGTGACCTCTAGACAAAGGCATCTGAAGAGACTGTCCCACCCAGGCCCAGGCTAAGCGTGGAGTCCATAGGGCTACATCCTCCCTCCAAGAATCCTCATGTACAATTACATAGCAAGGGGGACTCTGAGTGTCAGCAAACAAGTGCACCACAATGTGCCTACAACGTACTGCATCCGGCGGCGTCACACTAAACTTGGCTAGAGGCCAAAGTGTCTGCACCAGATCTGTCACCCCCAGGTCCCCTGTGTGGTGTGAGAACTCAATAGCTTGGGCCCTGGGCCAATCAAGAACTGTGTGTAGGGTCCACTCTGTATGATCCCTGCCGCACAGCGGAAAGGAGAAACCTACCACAGTATCCAGAGCCTCAGTGCGTCGGGCTGCTAGAAAGAGGACGTGGACTCGAAAGCAGGCATCCGCTAGGTCGGGAGAAGAGTCACCAAGGAAGCGTGTGAAGCTGTAGTTGAAGAAGTCCCATCGTTTGCGAATGTCAAAGCTGGTCAAACCCCGAGGGACTATTGCAAAAGGAGAGGTCTGAACCAGAAGTGGCGTCCTCAGGTGGGGCCATCTCTCCCTCGCAATGCGACTCGTAGCGAAAGTACTACCAAGAGATCGTCTTGCTGTGGATGTGTGTCCAATCCCCTGCATTTGAGGAGTGTGGGATGGGTCGGGTGATGAGGCTGAGGGTCCCACCAAGGAGAGAGGAGGAGCGGGAGGTGGGGGTGAGGGTGGAGGAGGGAGAGGAGGAGGCGGCGGAATGGTGGAGTCTGAAGGTGTGTGTGTGGGGGGGGGGGGGGGGGGGGGGGGGTGGGGGGGGGGTGGTGAAGCTGAGGTGGAGGGGGCCTCCTTAGGGGGCTCTTGTTGGAGGGGGTCGAAAAAGTTCCCTGTTGGAACCCAATGTTGTTGAGCTACAGGAGGTCGGCCACCGGGGGGGGGGTAGTGTGGCAAGCCCGTCCTGTCGACGGTGGCCAGGCACCTGTTGCCAACCGTCAGTTGTCTGATCGTTGGCCTCTGTCGAGGTACTAGCCTGTGTGACATGGATACCTGTCTGCTAGGCATGCTCAACCTTGGGAGGCTGTGCATGCGCTGTGGGTCGAGATCTCTTGCGAGGACAGGCCTTTGCTAAGTGGCCCATCTGCCTGCAAATGAAGCAGTGGTTCGGGAGTCCCGAATACTCCACCCTCTGGCTTTACCAACCCCCACTCACCCTAGGTAGAAGGACCACCTTCGGGAGAGAGTGGGTGTCACAAACCAGCACGCGTACTGAAGGCACATCGACAGCCTTGGCTGCAATTGAAGCTGTGGTGCGCGGGGTCTGCAAGATTGTCCCGATCTCGGAACCAATCCTGAAAAGAAGCGGTAAGTACCACCTCCGCAGGCCAGGGAAGCAGATTGAAGTAGGCAAGTCTGCCTCCTCGACAAGAACATCCGATGTGGGATCGAAGCCATGGCGCCACTGTCGAAAATGAGCTCTGACCGCTCGGATGACCAACAGGCTCATCGAGATGACCTTGTCAGCCATCTCGGGAGTCTCAAACTCTATCTGATAGTATCCTTACCCGAGAAGCTGGATGTCAGTGATCTTCCCCACCTCTTCTAAAAGGCAAGCCTGGAGGAGGTCATGCACCTCCCTCTGCTGGGTATGATGCTGAGAATCTTGCAGATAACAGAGGTGGCATGAAGGCGCGCCACCTCTGCCTCTAAGCTCGCTTGCTTTATCGGCGATAGAGCAAGTCGGATGGTGGGTTCCGTGGAGTCAGGCGAGGGGGCTTTCGTCGAGTCCCTCTCTGGCGGAGCGGAATCCTCCATCTGTGTGTGTTGCTACAATATCGAAGGAGAACGGGACAAAGGCGAGACTAGAGATCGGAGGCGAAGCAAATGGCGATGCCCTTGCCCTGAGTGAACAAGAGTCAGGGAGGGAGGAGGTGGGCTTTTGGGGGGGGGGGGGTGTGCAGGAAAAGCTTCGGCAAGCGGGAGTGGCTGCAGGGGGTAGTGGCAGCAACAGTGGGCAGAGGCAGCACGGTGGGGGGCTGGGGCAGCGTGTTGGGAAGCGCAGCGATGGGGGGGGGGGGGGGGGAGACTTGAATCCCATGATAAATTATAGAACCCGAACTTGAATATTGAAAGAACTCCAAATTTAGCACTAGTATTAGACATGGGAGCGGTGGAATTTCCGTCCCTAGAGTATTGTCCACGAAATTGGTGCCCCTGGCAGTCTTTTCTGACTTTCTCAATCCAAACGACACTCAGTGCGATTACAAGAATCTCCAAAAGAGTTTTGCGACCCCTCCCGCAATGGAGTCTCTGATGCAACTTGTGTGTCACCAGCATAGTCACAAGGGACGCGTCCCGAGGAGTGGGGACGGGGGACGGGGCTCATATGAATTTTTAGTGTAAAAAAGAGGGCGGGACAGTAAGTGAGGACGGGAAAACCAAAAATGGGCGTCCCCTGTGGCTATGGTCACCAGAGGTGGCTATCAAGCTGGTCTACAATAGGCCATGAACGGTTGAACATAAAAGCAAACCCTTCAGAAAGCAAGGTGCCCAAAAACAACCTCAGCTGCTTTTTGCTGTCGAAAACAGCATAGATTTGCGATCTTAGATTCTGATCGCACAAATGCTATGTTGTGCTCTGCCATATCAGCACGCTGATGACAGGATGTCCAGTCCACATACAAGATCTACCTATGACCATAAGTTGAAGAGAAGTGGCCGCAAGATTCTTGTATAGCAAAAGGATTATTGAATTTAACATTGGTAGTATCTTATGCTGAGATTGTATGGTTTGTTTTTTGTTTAGGGTTTATGAGTTATTGACCTGGTTTTGTTGCTTTGCGACAGCTTGCTGAGAGGTTGGAGAAGAGTGAAGCTGGAAGAAAGAAGCTGCGGCAAGCAATTTCTATTCTCCAGGAGAAGTTGGAAGCCATGGAAAAGGTCCTCAAAGTCAATGAAATGCTGCGAAAAGGTAAGATCCATAGTTTTTTTCGAATATCAATGCTGGGTGTATGAAAAGTCAAATCAAGCATTTTGTTTAATTGCAGAATGCGAGCAAGAAAGGCAACGGGCAGATAGTGAAAAGCAGAGAGCTGAAGAGGAGAAAAGGCTCAAATCCTTGTTGGAGAAAGATTCTACGGCATTTAAAGATCAAATGGCCAAGATTTTACAGCGGTTAGGAGCCGTTGAGAATAAGCAAAAGGCTGACAAGAAAGAAAATGAACGTCTTAGAAATGAGGCAAGTATTATTTTGTTCTGGTGTGTTTATGCAGCTTTTGAGCTTTGATGTGTTGGCTTTTGTTTTAAACTGGTTTGAAAACAATGCAGGTAAAGCTTTCTGTGGAAGGAATGCGTGTAGCTACTCAAGCTGTAAATGCAGTTCAAAGCTCGTTCCAATCCTTAGAAACAAATTTACTCGAAAAGGTTTGCCTTTTTCACCCCTCGTCTCTCGAGGAACTTAGTAGTGTTGTCTTGTTCATGTTGCGGCATGATGCAGAGGATGGATTTGATGATGCAGGTAAATGCAGCATTTGAAGAGGCACATGTTGCCACTCAAGCAGTAAAGCATATGCAAGATTCTCTACAGAGCATGGAGCAGATTGTTGACAAACAGGTGATTTTGATACCAAAAATCAATACAATGACCTTTTTAGAAATTTATGCTGGTTTGTGTGTGATTGTTTGGGAGTGGATCTGCCGAACCATATATTATTGTGCACCATTGTTGGGCTCTGATGATGTTTTTGGGAATGCTGTACTCAAATAAGCAATACTAACATGATGGAGCTGATGGTTATTTTGACTTATGGATATGTACCATGGGTCTACAACTTGCACTTTCCTTCAAAGGAGATTTTAAATGTTGTTCGTATGGTGAGGCACCATTTGATTGTCTTTCTTTGCTTATGCCTGTGCAGGGATCTTCACTCATTAATGAGCTAGGGCTTCCACCAGTTGGACGTGCTCCAGAGAAGCTTGTTGATGAAATTTCACGCCTTTTCAACAAGGAGAGGCAGTCACATTGCAAGATAGAGCATCGGCTGTCTATGCTTAAATCTGCTTTCAAAGTCGGCAGGAGGCACCATGCTTTAACAAGCGCAGAGAATGCTGTTGATCTAGAAAGTCTCGCATCTTTAAAAAAGAAAAAGGACAAGGTGTCAGAGAAACGTAAGTCACGAGGTGAGGAGAACATTTTTGACAGGAGGGTAAGGAAAAGGATGGAACCATTTGATGCGCCTGCTGTCAACAGTGCAGTAAACAGATTGGCTTTTAGTGGACATGCGCAAGCCCATAAGGATCAGAGTCTTAGCAGTCCTGTGAAAGAGCAACAGAGGACTTCAGATGAGCCAGGTGCTTTACCTGTTGAACCATGCTCTCATAACACTGCAAGCAATGATTACCTCGAAGAAGCTGTTGTAGATCACAGGGGGAGTTCAAATGGCAATGTAGATGTGCAGATGCCACCAAGAGGAGCCATAGTTCCTACACATAAAGAGAATTTGAGAGATCCAACGGTTCAAATTGTGAGCAGCAGTGATTGTAAAGAGGCAATAATGCAAAAGAAATGCAGCATAGAGTTACGATCTGCAAATGATCATGGAGTAAGCCATGCCACAAGAAAAAATAAAACATCTGCAGAGCAGGAGGAACTGGATCGAGGCTTTCTTGCAAGCAGAGACCCTGCTAATGTGTCTAATGATGTTGATTTGAAAGATGTTAATGAGCCTGATCCTGATGTTGACACAAGTGATGATTCAGATGAATGGTGGTGGTCTAACGAGAGGGTCTTACTATCACCGTCATTACCAGAGATCCCTTCTCCTGTTCCATTCAGAGAATCTTTGCCTGGTCGGGAATGCTTTGATTCGGTTACAGACTCAAGTATCAGTCGCAAGGAGCTTGTGAATGATGCCTCCGTTGTTTGTGAAGCTGCTAATTTACAAGGGAATGCTATCGATCACAACCCAGATTCACCGGATGCTTGTAATAATCGACTTGGTGGGACCAGTTCCAATGTTTACAACCTGCTTGACAGTTTTTCTGGACTTGAGAAGCAACAGCGGTCTAATCATAGAGTGTCCTTGAAAACAGAGTTGGTCTTGAACACCCCCACTGATCTGGGAGGTAAGGTTTTAGTTCAAAAGGTGCCATCTACTCAAGATGATGGTGTGAGAGTACCTGAAATAGGCAATAATCTGGAAGCCCACGATGTTGACAAAACGTCCCACAACATTCATCCTAGTTCAGATCCGCTTACCACAGGCACTGGCAGTGTTGCATCCCATGAGACTTGTACTTGTTCAGGTCCTGTTTCTAAAACCACAATTAGGCATGAAAGCAGTGTTATGTTAGATAATTCACAGTTTGAAGATTACATGCTTGAAACTGTTGGTGCCGCACCTTTAACTGAAATTGATGAATTTTTGGAGGTTCTTCCGCCCCTGCCAGACATTTTACCCAGTGAATGCTGTGCATTTGATTCTCATGTAAGTGTGCACAGAGAACTTGTTGATAGCACATACTCAATCAACAAAGTCTGTGCATCAAGTCAACCTCAGGCTGCATGTGAAAAGCAGGCTATTGATAAGGGGTGTAAGGAAGAATCTGGTGAGAAGTCGCCTACTTCCACTGATCTGGACCATGTCGCTCATCCCATTTCTCAAGGACAGCCTTCTCAAGTAGAATTGTCTGATGCTGAATGTACCAGGGACAACGAAGCTTCTTCTGTTATGGAGTCTTTAAATGGTTTCACTTCTCAGGACAGGCTGCCTTTGAATAATAAGCCATCTAACTCAAGTGAAGCTTCTACAGTGTTTCTGCTGCAAGCATTTGATATAGATGGTGCTGATGCTAAAGTTGATCTCACAGCTGCATGTATCATCGTAAACAAGTTGGAAACCCACTTACTACACTCTAATTCATTGAAGGAAGGGGTGGAGCTGCAAGAACTAAACCTTTACAAAGCCAGTACGGGTTTACCCTTGGTGTAAGTGTTTTGGCATCATTTTCCTCAGCTTATCAATTTCTGAGTGTTAGGTGATAATGATTATGTTGCTGTTTACAGATACATGGCCTGCTGCATTATCTCAAGTGCAGTAAATTTGGTGAGGTCGGAAAAAGGAGAGGTAGAATCGAGTGCCACAGCAAAGCCAATCGATTCCTTGCTGCAAGCTTATGTAGCTTTTATCAGAAGCAGTATGTAAAACCTAATTTGTCCCCCTTCCCCCTTTTCTTCTCTTCCTATCTTAAATAGCTTTTGGTTCACGTATGCATTTACACTAACCTTTGCTGGTATTGCAGTGTTTGGAGACAAGGCAAGTATTGTGCTTAACACCATCCTTGCTCAATTAGGCAGATTCTTGATTCAAGGAAAGGCCATGCTGGTGACACTTCAAGAAACAGTCTCTCCTTGTGAAGATCCCCTTGGTGTTGCCAAAGTGTTTCATGACAAGAATCAGTGCAAGTATGAGTACTTTGAGGCAACTCTGGGAGATATTTATGCTGGAGGCAAGGTATTGGCTGCACTATGTCAAGTTCTTGCTTGTGTCACTCACCTGCAAAATATAGTTTATGAGGTTCTTGGATGGTGTGACAAGGATATTATATGGCTTCTTACAGTTTTTTCTTCCTTTTCTTCCATATGTGGGCATACTGCTTTTATGGTCGAGGCAGATGATCTCTTGGGACATGCTATTTGTGCAATCATTGTAGAGCTTGTGGCTAGTGTTGAACAGGATTCAGAAAAAAAAGCCGAAAAACCAAAAGTCAGTGAAGCCACACCATGTTTACCTGATGTGGACCCAAACCATCTTGTAAGCTGGGATTCTTTGAAGGATGTCTTGAAGATCAATGGCACGTTTAGTGTAAAACAAGTTTTTCTTGCGGCACTGGGGGCTCTTCAGTACCTTCTCGGCTCTAAGGGGGACTCCTTGTTATCATCGTTTGTAAAGACGGATCTTCTCACTGCCAAGGATTGTGTTGTCAATGATAGTGACCAAAGAGAAAATCATGAATGTAACATATCCTACCAAAGGTGCGTGGAGGATTCATGCATGCATCCAGAGGTGTCAACTTTGTTCAAGACCGTACCTGAAAGTCTTTTGAAGAATCAGGCGGGTTGTGCCCTGAAGACTTTGGGCCCACGTAAGTGGCAGAGGAAGTATATGGAGGCAGTAACATCAGTGGAGTTGATTGCGCAATTCATGGTAAGTTCTTTGACAGGTTTGTTTCTAAAAGCAAAAAGGGATTAGAGCCTATGTTAGGAATTTCCATTAATTATTTACTTGCTTGTGATGCAGGGTTGGGATTGGACTTACAATCATCTCATCCTAAAATGTCTTTGGAAAATGGTAGCATCAGGCTTTACCCAAATTTGTGCAGCAGGAGTATCACACGTTCTCAGCATACTGATGAGGTATCACAACATGAATCAGATTATTTTTTGGTGAAATGTTCAAGGGAGAGGGGAGAGAGGAAGATGGGAAGGAGCAAGGTAGGGTGTCTAAGAGAGATGAACATGAATTGCTTGCAAGCGTTCCACATACCATGGTTTAGTGATTATTTTTCCTTGCCTGTTGTTAGCGTCAGTGAAACCAGTGATGCGTAGAGGTTGATAGGATTATTGGTGTCTAAGAGTAACCCCTGTAAGTCTAGTAACATCATTGTCCCCCCCAGGAGCAGCCAGCATTGGAAAATGGCCATTAAAGTGCTTTGGAAAGTGTTATGAGATGAACCTGTACTGGACGTTTGCCTTTAATAGTGCAGCATGCTTTTATCCTCCCTTTTTCCTGTCATTCTTTTCAAATTGTTCTGTGACCATTATATGAACAGTCTTTTTCAAGGGACAATATAATTGACCTCTAGCCTTGATGTTGCTTTGCTCATCATTCTGACAAACTTGGAGTGAAAACTTTGGTGTGGGCGCCGTCAGATTTTCCAAGTATAAAGGCTTTGAGGAGGCTCGTATGTGTACACACCTACTTGGACATTGCATGCATACTGTAGAGGCTTCATCCTGAAGGTGCCAAACATACTGTGATGGGGAGTGAGTTTTGGAGGTTATCTCTTGGGTTTGCCCGTCTAGATCTTCTAAGTGAGGGCTTCTTTGTGGTTGTGCCCGGCCTTGTGAGGCTTTTCAAGATTCTAGGCATGTGGGGGAATATTAAGTCTTTGTTCAGTCGGCCACTTGTAAGCCTTTTTGATTGTTGGCGCCCTTTTATTTGCGAGTTTTCTAATTTATGCCCCCATTTATGGGTTGTGGTGAGTCGGGCATTTTTGTAGGCTCCTTATATAGGGAGGGGTGGTTTGTGTCTTGACTTGGAGAAAGTTCGTGAGAGAACGCTTTTGGGCATTCTCAAACTTTTTCCAAGGAGATTTAGAGATGCTACCATCGCATATTTAAACTCCATAAAGAAGCACCGGTGCCACCAAGGTGCTATGGGAAGCTTTGTATGGTCAGAGACAAAGTCATCTCGATATTTGCTCAAGGAGGCTTTACCTCCTTTGGACACTCACTTTGGTTGTGCACGACAGCTTCCTACTCTAGGATTCCACATATAGTTCTTATGAATTGGATGCTCTCTCTCTCTCTCTCTCTCTCTCTCTCTCTCTCTCTCTCTCTCTTGGAGAGCCATGTATGAAGGCTTCCCCGAGACTTGGAGTATGTCCACGATTGTGCCTATTTTCAAGTTAGGAGATCCCATAATTCCCGGGAATTATCGCACCATCATGGTTGGTCACACATTAGCTAGGCTGTATGCATCCAGTCTTGAACAAGAGTTGAGTAGATGGGCAGAGCGAGAGGGCATAAGAGCACCAGGGCAAGCAGGTTTCAAGAGAGGTTTCTCCACTCTTGACCAGGTTCTGACACTCAGAGCTATTATTGAGGAGGGTAGACACCATGGCAAGAGGATCTATTGTAGCTTTGTGGATTTCCGTAAAGCTTTCGACACAGTGCCGAGAGCCAGACTTATATGTAGATTACAGGACATGGGTGTACCTACAGAGCTGATTTGGGGGATTTTGGCTCTATACAGGACAATGATGGGGTGGGTACGCACCATTGAGGGAATGTCTGACATGGTCCTCTCCACTATTGGAGTAAAGCAGGGTGCCCCATATCCCTGACTCTTTTTGGGATGTATATGGATGAGTTTTCGAACTATGTAGAGCGTCAGGGGGACAGGGGGGGTCAGCTAGCAGGGACATGGATTCCACTGTTACTATATGCTGATGATATTGTGCTGATTTCTGACTCTCCAGAGGGGATGCAGCGTCATTTGGATGCTTTGCATACATTTGCTCGTGACAGTGGATTGTTTGTCAATCTAGGGAAAACCAAGGTTATGGTGTTCAACACCACACCACAGTGGGTCAGGAGGTCGGCACCCACATTTATGTATGGCCAGGAGATTGTGGAGTACACAGGTGCATATACTTATCTTGGGGTAGTCTTCGGTGGACCTGTGTTTTCACTAAGGAGAGCATCAGAGACTAGGCTGACGAGAGCATATGTAGCTTTGGGAGGGCTGGAGAGGATGTGTTCGCAGATTCAGTTTCAGGAACCGGGAACAAAGCTTTGTCTTTTTGACACTCTAGTCACTCCAGCTATGCTCTATGGAGTTCAAGTATGGGGACGCTCAGTAGACCACCATGGGAGATCTGGCAACACAGATGGATGGAGATGTATGGAGAGGCCTCTGGTCTCTATGATCGCTTGGATGATTCGGGCTAAGGCCTCAGTACCACATGAGATTATCCGAGCCGAGCTAGCCCCCCCCCCTCGTGGTGGAGGCATTGACGAGATCAGTTTCCTTTATGCACGGTCTATGGGATCTCCCCAGGGACAGGTACGCTAGCTCCCCCCCCCCTCGTGGTGGAGGCATTGACGAGATCAGTTTCCTTTATGCACGGTCTATGGGATCTCCCCAGGGACAGGTACGCTCAGCTTGCCCTGGAGTCATCTCGACAACTAGCTCAACTAGCTCTACAAGGCGATATAGCATGTTGGTATGGACAGATGACAACATGGTTTCAGTCGCATGGTCTCAACATGGATAGATTACATCCGCTTCAATGCTCCCTGGATACACCCTCCCTGTTGTCTCTCACACGGACAGAGATCACTAGACTCATATGTCAGGATCTGATTCAACTAAATACCAAGAGCACATGGATACAGCCGACATAGGAGTTAGGCACGAAGATGGCCTTCTACAGAGAGCATCTTCTCCAACTCACGCAGGACGGCTTTGTGACTAAGCCTGCATACATGGAACACACTTATCTCATGGGATAAGATGCGCTATTGGACAGATACACACATCCTCACATCAGCTCCAAATCGAGACTGGCCGATTTCGAGGGGTGCCGGCAGGAGCTAGGATATGTCACCTATGTAACTTAGAGCCAGAGACAGAGCTGCACTACACATGTCACTGCCCGACATACTATGAGATACGCGGCCGCTTCCACTGCCTGTTCAGAGAAGAGTTCGGACCTTTTTCTAGAGTCATGAGATACAAGGATCAGAGGTGTCTTGGATTGTTCCTGCTAGAGCTGCGCAGACTTAGGGAGAGCTTGCTTAGGACATTAGCGGAAAGACAGAAATGAATCACAGATTTCTTTACACCAGCTAGAGGAGAGCCAACGGAGCAGTCATTACAGCAGATCTCAGAGCCTACTCATACTAGAGGTACACTGCTTGATCGAGCCACGAAGCTTTGCAGATCCAGACGTCCACAACCTCGGGGGGTCTCCCACTACCGACGAAGGCTGCAAACTGCCCAACCAGAGTACTGACCATGGTGGAGGTCGATGAGATCCAACAGCGACCGATGAGAGATTTCATCTGAACCCACAAACCCCCCCTCCCCCCCCCCCCCCATCTTATTTCTTTTCTCTTTAGTGTTTTAGTGTTAGTTCTTTGTTCTTTGTAACTTTGTAATTTCCGTACTCAGACATGGTATCAGATTCACCAATTGTAACTTTTTGGTCTCATAGGTCATTTTGGCCTTTTGAAGACGTTAATATAACATTTCATTTCATTTCTCTCTCTCTCTCTCTCTCTCTCTCTCTCTCTCTCTCTCTCTCGGAACCTTCACTCAGAGTGTCATTCTCTCTTTTCTCTCTAGTCTTTGCACATCTCTCATGAAGTAAAAGGATCTCTCTCATTCAGTAAAAGGAACCTTGGGTACGCATTGAGCACTCATCCCAAGCATTCACCATCAATCACTTCTGCTGTACATAACATGTTCTCAGCCCATTGTCATTGGTCTGGGCTTGAGGAGGGGATTGCTGGGTTCAAGCTCTAGTTAATGTGTCTAACCCATGTGGGAACACCCTATTGTCAAACTGATGCACTCCACTCTTTATAGTGGAGTTCTGCATGGATAAAAAGGGTGGCTAACAATCAGTCAAGTTTTCCTATATATGTGAAAGGCTTTTTATCAATCAAATATAGCGTGTGAATTCTTGGTCGAAGCTCTCTCTGCTTTCTCTCTTGTTATTATTGCTCTCCATGCCATCCCTCTCACCATGGTACTCCTTTGTCATCATCTTCCATGGCCATCTTCACCCAACGTTGATGTGATCCCTCATCATAGTGACAACCCGAAACGGAAACGGAAAAACCGGAGTTTCGAAGTTTCGACCAAGGTCTAAATGGTTAAGAAACAAGGTTTTTTATTTTATTAAGAAAAACCATTGTAATACTTAAAACAAGAAGCCTAGAAATATAAGGCATTGATCATATTATACAGAACTTGAGATTTATATGACAAAACTTAGAACTTTCAACGTAGGGTCTACCAATGACCACTTTGAACTTTGAAGAAGGTCTGGCAAAGTTCAAACCAAGACTCAAGAGACATTCAATTTAGAGACAATTTTCAGTGTCATAAAAAGACATCCGTACATGATACTACTCAATGTCAAAAAACTAAGCAAAAAGTGACCAAGTCATAAGTGAAGACTCACGAGCCATAACATGTCTAGTCTTGAAATCCATAAATCGCCGCAATACAAAAAGATAGGGTTTATTAACATAAAGATAAGCAATCCATTGAGCCAAGCCCAACATAGTCATTTAATGGAACTATTGATTCTCAAGAATGTGAGTCCTTGAACATTAGACATCTGCCCTCAACTTTTTTTAGGGAATTTTTTTTTTTCACTCAAGAAACTCTTTTTCGTATGGTCCGAAACTCCCAAGAAACTCCATTCCGTTTCTCGGGGCAAGAAACGACATTTCGTGTCACTATGTCCCTCATGGATGATTGCTTGGCATCGAGGGTCCTCAGCTACACCTCCAAATTTATCAGCTTCATCAGAGGAACTCCATCATATAAAGATGAAAGTTGATCCCAATTTACTTCGCATTCTTCATCAATTTGATGTGATCAAGGATAGATGGTGGACTACTCAGGACAATAAATGATTGGATTCGAGCATTGATACTCTCCCATAGCTTTGCTCCCGCAAGATCCCTTGGCTTTAGAAAGTTGCTAGTGACAAAACCTCCAAGCTCGCAAGAGTTGAAGACCGCGATCTCCAAATGGCATAGTTGTCACCATTCAATTGTCATAGTTGTCTCCAAGTGGCATAGTTGTCACCATTCAATTGTCATAGTTGTCTCCAAATGGCATAGTTGTCACCATTCAATTGCCGATCTGTGGGAAAGGTAGGAAGAGTAGGTATCTTGATTGGTTGATCACCTATGCCGGAGTAGAATTGAGACCAATCTCCCGAGTCGTTGATGGATGCTCCATCATGAACATCATCTTGTTGTACTTCTTCGGCATGGACTGAGTTAACTTCAAAATCACTCCTCCATCGTGTGGGAGTACTTGGGTGTGTGATGAGGCTAGGTTGAGGTGGATGAAGGGAAACCTTAAAATCAACCCATTGTAGAAGAAATCAGCCCCAAATCAGTAAAAAACAGCAAATGGGCAGCCAATGGATCTTAGATCTATCGTGATAGATCTCCTTAAAAAAGACCTCGTATTGCATACCGTCCACCGAATGGGCATGGGAACTCGATCTGTAGCAAAGTTTGCACTTTAGGGTGTCAGAGCGGAGGAAAAGCCTAGCGCTAGCAAGGAGAAGTGAGATCCCTTTGGGAATCTGCAAGAGAGAAAAAACATTGGCGAAAGTGAAAAACGACTGAGAGAGCAGCTGCAACACACAAACGCTAGAGAGAGCCCAAACGTTGGAAGCTGTGATAAAATTGATATGACTAAATACAACACCAAGGTGTTGCCTATATATGTGCACACAGAAAATAATGTACTTGCAAGCTAAAAACCCCATGGATAAAAAAACAGGCATTGCTGCTAATGAATGTGTAAAGTCACTTTAGTGACATATTGTCCACATTTTTAATAGGGGAAAAATGCAGAGTACTGAGACTCTCACGTAAGGAAGCCCTAGGAACAGGGGTCTCGCCTCATGCCACCCCCAATTCTTAATCTGCTCCTAAGAGACATTGGAGCCACCACCAGATAAGAATCTGAAACTCTTTAATATGTAGAACTGTATGTGTAATGCATGCTAGAGAATGTATTGTTTGGCAATCATGGGCACTAGGCTGTATGCATAAAGACAATGTTTGCTAAAGAATTGGATTGAGTTTTTTGGTCTAATGGCGGGCGATTACTCTTCTTTCAAGAGGGGGGTATGTCACAAGCTGTTGACGTAGCATGACCTGCTATAGACTTGGACACCCCAAGTTGGAAATCTGGCACGACACGAGAGAATTGCAAAGTAGTTCACAACTTTATCAGACTTTTAAAAATAGAGTCGACATTGCCCGACGTAGTTTCGTGCCGAGAGGTATTTGCCCCAAAATCTGGCGCCCCTTTTGGGTTTTTTTATGCTAATGCTTGAGCAAAGTTACAACTCTTGCGGGCCCTCTCTACTCAGTAGCTTGTGAGCTAACTGAGGGGAGAAGTGGCCTTGGGTTCTATTTTAAAGGCCCTTGGCCTCAAAATCAAAAGCAAGTACATGAAAAGCTGTTAACTCAAAAGCTCTTCGGCCCAAAAGCAGCCAGCGAAAATCGCGGAAATCAGTAAAGCCTGCCACGTCAACATGTCAATGCTTTTTATGGAAATGTGTACGGCAGTCCACGTCATTAGGTCCTGGCCCGGGTGGTCATGCCACATCATCAGTTTGTGACATACCCCCCCTCTTGAAAGAATTGTACCTCGATTACGCCTGCAAAATTAGACAGAAGCCATAAACCAATTCAGTAGACACTGACTCTAAGTACCGACGCACTAGACAACACAAATTTAGCACTTGCACAAAGACGACAGTCATTGCACATTCACATCACATTCAAATCATGTCACATAGAATCCATCTAGGTCTAGGACCATGATTCCTGGCAACATATTTAGCAATCACATCTAGATCCACACTTGACCTCACTGATGTCGGATTAGCTAATTCTCATTGCGATCATGTCCATAGATTTCTCAAGACCAAAATGTTGCAGTCATTTGGTCTTTCAATCCTGCACTCAAACACAATCACATGTGTGAGTAATCAAAAATCGGTTTCATTTCCGGGAATTCCAGTTCATCAATCACACATTGAGTTCATACTCAACTTAGTGTTTCAATCATTCAGTTTAGTCATCTTTTCTCTGTGTAGCCATTTCATCCCTCGGGAACTCTTAACGCGCTCGCCGCGGTTTCAATCATATCATTCATCACCTGTCATTATTGTCATTCGAAATGCATGATTCTTATTTTGAATCGTGATCGGGTTCATTCTAGAGCATTCATTGCTCCCAATTGCATTCATTTGTCATCATCTCATTCTCGATTTCACCTATTATCTGTTCACAAATATCATTATCTTCCACACACATTAATTTCATGCATAAATCAGAGTCATCTTCGGGAATTCCTATTTCAAAATTATTCATTCATAAAGTCATAAAGCAAAATACTGTCAGCTCATCAATATCTTTTTTAATTTTTTGTCCTGTATTTGTTCCCCGGAGCGAGTATCTCCTCGCCCGATTCTATTTTAGTCTGTTGGTCGTTCTTATTCTTGTGTTTGTCTGGGGCACCATGTAGATTGTCACAAACTGCTGATGTGTCAAAGCCCTGAAGAATGACACCAACTTACAGATGCCGGCCGAGGGGCCTAAATCCTAAGAAGAAGAAGTAACAGAAGAAGAAGTCTTGCCAACTTATGGGGACCCCGTCCGATGGGGTCCCAAGTGACATAAAGGATCAAAATAAAGCAGGACCCGCGTAGCAATTGATGACGTGGCAGTTTTCGAAAATTACGCTGACAGTGCTAACGTGGCAGGTTGTACGGATTTTCTTGTTTTGCGTTGACTGCTGACGTGGCAGCTGTACGGATTTTCGTAAATTACGTTGACAGCTTTTTGGCATTGCTTTTGGACCAGAAGCTTTTGAGTTTAAAGGCTTTTCATGTAAAACTACTTTTGGGGCCTAGGGCCTTTAAATATGAGGCTAGGGCTCATTCTTTGGCATGCTTCCTAGAGAAGGTGCAGAGTTTGGAGTACCGGCTTCTACTGAGTTGATGCAATATAAAGAAATATTGAAAGGGGCGCCAAGGTTTGGGGCCAATACTCTGTGGGGTGGAATTCCGCCACTCTGTGTCGCGTGTCGTCTCTCTCTCTCTCTCTCTCTCTCTCTCAGTTCAGTTGTTATTGAAGTGCTAAAAGTCTGTTCAGTCTGTTCTTTTCTATTGGCACGTGGTGCCCGTCTTGTGACAAGATTTATGTCCTTGTTTCCCACAATCAAAACACTTCCTTGTTTTGAGGTATTCGTCTGTGTTCTTCTGTCAGTCGGGGACGCGCATCTTTCTTTCGTCTGCTTCTATTATCATTTCTTGAGTCTGTTGGATACGGGAAACTACTTGAATGCATAACAAACCCTTGCTTAGCATGTCCCATCAATTGCTGTATGGACTCAGATTTTTGTAACAAGCAGTGATCTCGTATCTCTTTGGGCAGTCCACAACAAAATCGCTCGATTTGCTGCTTAAAATTTATCTTTTTAAAGGATGAGGTAGGTAGAAAAACATCCCAAAACCTCTCGCAATAAGTATCCAGAGTACTTGCCTTGGCCATCTGAAGTTGATTCCAGGCGGCAATCACGCCACGTTTATACTCTTGTGTGAGACACGAGGAAATAAAAAGTTTCTCGAATTTTAACCACTTTGTCGGTGCTTCTTTCGTAACAAAAGAGTGGACCACCATGTCCGTGCATTTCCTTTCAAATAAGATGCTACCTTTCTAATCTTGGAGTGCTATGAGTAGCGCCCTCTAGAAAAAGCTATGTCAAACCGTTGAATAAAAGCGAGGGCCTTGTGTGCATCTCAAAAACTTGAAAAGGTATCAAATTTTATTGCTTGTCCGTCCTCCTTGAATTCTTTGGTCTTCTTGCTCTTATCTTCGAGAAAGTCATATTGATTGGCTCTATAAAAGTGCTTTCTCTTTCAATAAAACATCTGGTCATCAGACTCTGAACTCTCAGAAGAGAATGAATCCTCCTCAGAAACGTCAAAAAATTTCCAAGATTTGCGGTGGGATCTACTATTCTTGGCCTTCTTCTTGTTCTTTTTATGTCTTTGGTTCTTCTGTCCTTTCTTGCTCTTTCTGTCCTCATCATTGGAATCAGAAGAGGAAGAGCTGTTAGAATCGTCAGAAGAGGATGAGGACAAATTGGACACACCCTCGAAGTGTACACGCTTCTTGGTTTTTCGTGCATTTGCAAAAGAAGACCGTTGACCCAAATAACTAGGGTAATCTGTTCCCTTGTTGGGCCTCTTTGGAGGCTTCGCGGTCTTCAATATTTGGTTTGACTCGGCGTTTGATCGTATTATTAAGTTCATCATCAACGTACATCCGCAGGGAATGCGGACTTTAATTCTTGAATTGATGGCCGTACGCCATCGGAAATCTGGCACGACACATGAGAACTTTATCACACTTTTAAAATAGAGTCGACACGGCCCGACATAGTTCCGTGCCCAGAGATATTGGCCCCAAAATTCGGCGCCCCTTTCGATATTTATTTTTTTATTGATGAGATGAGCGCGCGGCGGTGTGTGCAAGTGAAAGAGCACGCGAGGAAGTGCAGTGTGTGTGCAGAGAGGAGAGGCGAAGGCCAGCAGGAGAGGAAGCGCTAGCAGAAGAGAGAGGGCTCACGGTTATAAGTGAGTTTTGGGTTTTCCCACTTTTATTATAAGTGACCCTTAAAAAAATGTGTATATTGAACCTGGACAAAGTATAAAAATGTACAAAAAGGGGTTATTTATGCCTTTAACCCAACAACCTCCCACTTAAAAGGCATAAATGGCGCCTTTAAGCTACGTGACTCCCACCATCTCTATGCATAGATGATGTTGTGCTTTGGGTAAGCACTTAGTGAGAGCATTGGCTGGATTTTGTGATGTATGGACCTTAACCAATGTAATAAGGCCATCCTCAAGCACTTCTCGTATGAAGTGATACCGCACATCAATATGCTTTGTGCGTGCATGAAACATGGAGTTCTTTGCCAGACATATAGCACTCTGGCTATCACAGCCAAGCATAGGTGCCTTGGCAGGCAAGCCAAACTCACTGCATAGGCATGCTAACCAAATAGCTTCTTTGGAAGCCTCAGTGGCTGAAATATATTCAACCTCTGTCGTAGACAATGCAACAATCTTTTGCAATCTAGAACACCATGAAACAGCACCTCCCGCAAGAGTAAATACATAGCCACTTGTGGATTTCTGTGTATCCACATCACTAGCCATGTCAGAGTCACAAAATCCCTTCAACTCCATTGGTCCTTTACCATAGCCGAGGCATTTGTTTTTAGTCCCTTTCAAGTACCTCATAATGGACTTCACTGCATCCCAATGCAACTTGCCTGGATTAGCCATAAACCGGCTCACAACTCCCAATGCATGGGCTATGTCAGGTCTAGTGGCAACCATAGCATACATAAGTGAACCACAAGCTGAAGCATAAGGCACACCTTGCATGTCATTGGCTTCTTCCTTTGACTTGGGACAATCATCCTTGGAGATTTTGACATATGGTTGTAATGGCACACCAAGAGGCTTTGCTTCAGCCATGTTAAATCTGTCCAGCACCTTTTCAATGTACTTTTCCTGCGACAAATACAATAGGCGCTTGTCTCTTTGCCGTGTAACACGTACTTCAAGTATATGTTCAACTGCCCCAAGGTCTTTCATTGAAAACGCAGATTTCAGCTGCCCTTTAAGAGCATCAACAGTGCTTCTTTTCTTTGCAGCTATCAACATATCGTCGACATAGAGCACAAGAATGATAGGGCTGCCATCCTCATCACGTTTGGTATACAAACAATGGTCTGGATGGCTTCTTTTGTAACCATGTTGAAGCATAAAGCGATCAAACTTCTTGTACCATTGTCTACATGATTGTTTCAGCCCATACAAGCTTCTATTGAGTATACATACCAAATGTTCCTTGCCTGGTATAACAAAACCCTCGGGTTGCTTCATGTAAAGCTCTTCTTCCACATCACCATGCAAGAAAGCGGTATGTACATCCATTTGGTCCATTTCCAAATCAAGAGCAGCCACAGTGGCAAACAATACACGCAAAGTGGTCATCTTCACAACAGGAGAGAACACTTCGTGAAAGTCTATGCCCTTGGTTTGAACATATCCCTTTGCAACAAGCCTTGCCTTATACTTGGGTTTTGCA
Organism: Adiantum capillus-veneris; assembly: GCF_014529385.1. NCBI lineage: Eukaryota > Viridiplantae > Streptophyta > Polypodiopsida > Polypodiales > Pteridaceae > Adiantum > Adiantum capillus-veneris. Next base: position 106,226,645 of record NC_140948.1, on the reverse strand, counting down.
TCAACAGTCTTGATTTTATACACCCATTTGTTAGGAATAGCCTTCCTTCCTTTGGGCAATTCAACCAAATCCCAAGTATGATTAGCATGCAAAGCTTTAATCTCTTCTTGCATAGCAAGCTCCCACTTGTCGCTGTGCTCACATGTCTTTGCCTCTCTATATGTAAGAGGCTCTCTCTCATCCGTCAACATAATGTAATGCAAAGAGGGGTCATATCGACTCACAGACCGTCTATGACGAGTAGACCGCCTCACCCAATGATCCACATTATCCGGCAATGGGTTTACATCAAGTGGCACTACAAAATCATCAACAATGGGCTGCTGTACATCATTTTCAGCACCATTTTCAGCATTGTTTCTTGGCTGCAAATTCCCTTTAGGAGCCTCAATTTGCTGTCCAACATCATTTGGCTCAAACACCACTGGATCATCTACATTTTCAGCCATTTGTGGTGCATCCCGAGGGTCAAAAATAGGCCTAACAGGTGGCTGGTCATGCTGAAATTTCACCCTTTTATGGTCATGCTTTGAGGCACAATTGTTTTGAAGCAGCCTTGCCTCATTAAAAACAACATCCCGGTTGCGTACAACCCTTTTGAGCTGAGGTAACCAAATCTTGTAACCCATTTCGCCTTCTTCACCATATCCCATGAAGAGGCATTTAATGGACTTCGCATCTAGTTTACTCCTCAACTCAGGTCTAACATGCACAAAAGCTTCGCAACCAAAAATGCGTAAGTGATCATATGAAGCAGGCTTGCCAGACCAAACCTCTTCAGGGATGTCACCTTTCAAAGACATGTGAGGGGATCGATTGCATATATGCACTGCAGTTTCAAAGCTTCTTCCCAAAATCCATGAGAGAGATTAGCTGTGGACATCATGCATCTCACCCTCTCACAAAGTGTCCTATTGAATCTTTCAGCCACACCATTAGAAGAGGGGTTGTATGGCACAGTAAGCTCCCTCTTAATGCCCAAATTTTCACAAAACTTGTTAAATTCAGCACTTGTGTACTTCCCCCCATTGTCTGTATGCAAGCATTTTAGCTTTCTACCAGTTTGGGTGGTCACAAATGCATGAAATTTCTTAAACGCAGCAAAGGCTTCATCCTTAGACTTAAGCAAATAAACCCAAATTTTCCTAGAATGATCATCAACAAAGGAGACAAAATAACATGCACCACCCATAGACTTAGTAGGCATGCTACATACATCAGAATGTACAAGATCAAGCACACAAGATTTACGAGAGACACCAGAGTAATAAGAACGCTTTACTTGTTTGCCATAATGACATTCATTACAAAAGTCAAGCTTTGTGCCTTTAGCATCAAGCTTGTTCAAAGTACAAAGCTTAGAAAGGCCCTTTTGGCTCATATGGCCAAGCCTCTTGTGCCACAACTCCATGTGAGAGTTAATTTGAGCCAATGCAATAAACTTGCCCAACACGGCTTTTCCATGCATGCAGTAAAGTGTCCCTTTCTTTGTGCCCTTTACAATCAGCCTTGAGCCTTTGGTCATTTTCCATGATCCTCTCTCAAACAAGATACTGTAACCATGCATATCCATCTGACCAACAGAAAGCAGACTCTTCTTGATTCCTGGCACATATCTAACATCATGCAAGACAAGCTCATTTGTGCCATCTATGGAGAGATGCACAGTGCTAGTACCCTCAATGGAACATGCATGATTGTTTCCAAGGTATATATGGCCACGCTTGCCTGCATCAAAAGTAGAGAAACACTCCTTGATAGGAGTCACATGAAATGAAGCACAGGAATCAATAAAGCATCAATAAGATCACTCTTGGTGATCTGCATGTCAATAAGATCTGCATGTCCTGTGAATGAACATTTACAGAGGCATCAAAGTCATAAGCATCATCATCTGACAAAGTGGCACACAAGATGTCCTCTACATATGACAGCTCCTCAATCACGACACTAGAAGCCACATTGGCCTTCTCTTTGTCCTTTGAGCTATCCTGTGCATCTGACTTGACTTCCTTCTTCTCTTTCTTTTTGTCTCCGCCATTCTTTTCCCTTTCTAACTCAGCTTTATAGTACCTGCAATCGGGTTTCTTGTGACCTTTCCTGCCACATTGATAGCAAGTCACATCACCCTTGCCTTTGCTTGCATTTCCCCTTTCTTTACCCTTACTCTTACTCCTTTGTGCATAAGCATTCTTCTTTTCTGTCCTGCCTCTAATCATGTTGGCAGAGCTGTCTCCCTCTCCACTTACTTTCCTCATGATTTCTTCATTCAAGATAGAACCCCTAACACCATCAAAGGTCAAATTGGGGTTATTGGACAACGAAACCACCAAAGTTTCCCATGACTCAGGTAAGGTCATAAAGTACTTGCGAACAATGACAAGTGCTCTGCCGCGCTCTTGGACTCATCTAGTTGCATGCCAACAAGCTTTCGCATCAAGCTCACCTCGTTGACAAGCGTTGTATTTTCATACATTCCCTTTTAACTTCTCCCACACATCAAAAGCAGTCGTGAGACCTTTCACATCAATGACGGTCTCATATGTCATGGCCATTTTAATGTATGTAACGGCTTTCTTGTTCATGCTAACCCGTGCTTCATCTGTCATATTCTGTGGCTTCACCTGTTCAAGTGTCCCTTCGCAATCTTTAAGAAATAGGATTCCTTGAATCCTGTCTTTCCAAAGATCAAAACCTGTTCCATCGAACCTCCTAATCTCGAAGAGGTTCTTCACATCCGAAGAAGATGAGGCCATAGTTGCACGAAATAAGAGGGGTAAATCGCTGAATTTTTGGGCAAAATGCGCAAAAATCGGAGTATAGCCTCACAGAGATGTGTACTACAACTCCAAATGGTCACAGGAGCAATTTGGGGCAAAATAGGACGATTTGGGCATAAAATTCAAGTTCTGAAATTTATGCGTAGGAAATTTCAGCGAGCGAATTTGTGCTCGAAAACAACAAATTTAGTTGTTTTTAACCTCAGAGGACATACATAAGGCTAATACACAGCCTTTAGAAGCATGTAAGCACAAAAGCCCCAATTTGTAGCATCAAAATTGCATGAAAATGAGCCACAAATGGTCATACATTGCCAAAATTTGTCAAATGTGCATGGATTGCATCTATTTGCACTTTCCCCAATGTAATTGCACCATAAAAACACTTGCAAAAACCTGCGTAAATCTGAAATTTTCTTAAAACACCTGTTTTAGGGCTTGTTTTTTTGGCAATTTCAAGGTTTTCGGGTAGCGGGGACTTAGCAAAAGTATTCCCACACCTTAATACATCATTTGCAAAACTTGTATTTTGCTGTCATAACCTGTAATTTCCTGTTTTTGACCTAATTTCAGCCTGTCTTAGGTCAATTTTGGTTGCCGGGAGCTCTCTAGTGTCCGGAGACGAGTCCTTTGGCGACGAAATTGCAAAATCTCGCGAGAAAGTTGACCTTCTTGGCTGAAATTCAGCGCTTGCAGGTTTGGAGGCAAACCCTAATCGGGCTCTGATACCAGTTGATGAGCGCGCGGCGGTGTTTGCAAGTGAAAGAGCACGCGAGGAAGTGCAGTGTGTGTGCAGAGAGGAGAGGCGAAGGCCAGCAGGAGAGAAAGCGCTAGCAGAAGAGAGAGGGCTCACGTTTTTGGGGAAAACTCAATAAGTGAGTTTTGGGTTTTCCCACTTTTATTATAAGTGACCTTTAAAAATGTGTCCAAGTTCAATATGAACCTGGACAAAGTATAAAAATTGTACAAAAAGGAGTTATTTAGGCCTTTAACCCAACAATTGATGCTTGAGCAAAGTTACAACTCCCGCGGGTCCTCTCTGCTCAGTAACTCGTGAGCTAACTGAGGGGAGAAGTGGCCTTGGGTTCTTATTCAAAGGCCCTTGGCCTCAAAATCAAAAGCAAGTACATGAAAAGGTGCAAACTCAAAAGCTCTTCGGCCCAAAAGCAACTAGCGAAAATCGCGGAAATCAGTAAAGCCTGCCACGTCAACATGTCAACGCTTTTTATGGAAATCTGTACGCAGCCCATGTCAGCATGTCAATGCTTTTTACGTACAGTTCTGCCATGTCATCAAGTCCTAGCCCGGGTGGTCATGCCACGTCATCAGTTTGTGACATGACCCCAGGGGTTAGACCTTAATGGAACCCTACCATGGACAATCCTTGCCGAGGGACACACAACCCAAAAGTGCTGACGTGGTAGCCGTTGTACGGGCACTCCACGTTTTATGGATGATGATGTGGCACACTGTATAGACGCTCCATGTTTTATGGAAGCATCTTGGGTGTCAACTTTTGGGTCCATTTGTTTTTGAAGGACAAGCTTTTCATAGCTGTTACATTTTGAGGCGAGGTGTAAGGTGCAACGGATGTGAATTTTGAACTTTGCTCAAGATGAGTGCTCCAAACTATGCTCAAGGTTCCTTTTATTTACAGAAGGGAGAGCCTTTCGTTCCTTTAGTGAGAGTGCAAATGATCACAAACAAAGTGAATGACACTGTGAATGAAGGTGCTGGGAGTGAGAGATAGAGAGAAGAATATGACACCATAATAGTTGTCAAACCCTCCTCCGAAGGCCCCACTCTCTATGGTGAGAGTGGTCTACTATTGATTGCACAAATCTCTACATTGCTTTGGACTTGCCGACGATGTCGACGATGATGAGGACGACGACGAGACGGGCTGAAATCTGAAAACACTAATGTCGGTGACGACGGCAATGACAATGATGCAACGACGACACGCTGAAAATGCAGATGCTGAAATCTGCATTTTTCGGGCTGAATGTGCAAACTACGTTGGATCTGACCGTGTGGCGAGGATCTGCTGTGGGAAGGTGAGATCTGCCAGGTTCGGGACTTCTATAGCTATGTCTTGATGTTGAAAACTGAATACGCTGATGCTTCTGGGTGTCTTGTCGCGAAGGATCTGTTGAGTGGCCCTTCTGATCCAAAAACGCTAGGGCTGATTTTGTGCTGATGCAAAAACGCTGGCTGATCTGCGACTATCGAAAAATGCTGGCTGATCTTTGGTTTGTGGCTGAAAACGCAAGGTTGACTGCCCCCAGGGGGGGGGGGGGGGGGGGGGGTTCTTGCTGAGAAGGTGCCTGTTGAACACTTGGTTCCTGTTGCCTCTTCTGCTAGATTATGCTAGTGCTAGAGTTTCTTATATACTTGACTTGCTAATTTGCGCTACCGAGTTTCCCAACAAAAGTCACTTAAAAATAACAAGTGAAAATTGGCTAAAATAGGGAAAATAGGTCTATGCATTGTAAAAATGCTCCTGATGGGTTTTGACTGAAAATTGATGGTCATGCTGTGTGCAACCAAAGGATATGCATCTACTCTAAGTGCCTGGACATGCACGGTCTGCGAACAGACTCACAAAAATGCGAGAACACTTCCTAAGCTAACTATTTGAACTGAATTGAACCCTTGTCATGAAGTAGCTTGTCCACGTACACATAGGGCTAGATGTGCACGTGACATCCCCTCCTTTTCAAAGTGAGGTACTGGTACCGAACTGTATGGCGTCGATAGAGATCGCCAACAGCGTTTGGATGAATCTTGGGAAGGACTCTTCGCCGGTCCACTTTGATGCGTGGGATGCGATACTTGAACTTTATAAAGGTCTGCAACGCTTGCTTCTTTGGGCCGTGCCGAAAGCGACACAAAGTCTTCTGTGGCTCCTTCAATGCTTCAATTTCGTCTATAGTCATGCGTCTACCTTCTTCAAGAATCTCCGAGTTTGAAAATTTTTGGAACCACTTTTAACAGAAAAACATGAACATACCCATTCCATGTAAAGTGACTAGAAAATGCAATGTAGATGAACAAAGTGACGGAGTGCCAAATCGTTCATTAAACACACGCAAACAATGGGGTCGAATCTTGACTTTCTGATCTAAATCAATCTACTGTGGCAAATCACAATGGAAATGCCCATGCTTGATGCTTAATCCTTTTTGTGCTCTTTCGGATACTATGTCATGCCAAGGAAGAGACATGGAATGTGAATTCCTTGGGTGCAAACATTTCATCATTTCATGAGAAATCCGCATACATCCGTGCTCATTCATGTGTGAATCGTGCTCAATGTACAATAAGTCATGCCTATGAAAAGGGATCACATAAAGACGGTGACTAAAATACAAGAAAGCATCACGAATGAAACACTCGAACAATGCTACTGACTAATCATGCGCATACACAATACTTCCTGTGGGGGTTCTTTGGACCTCGACTCGAGAGCAAAGATCGGTTGTTCGTGATCTCTCGAATCTGCAATGAGGTTAGCTTCACTAGACAAAGTATCAACTAAACCATGATCCTTGCGAACAATCACATCTTTGTCATGCAAATCATCATGCTTATCATTGTCATGGAAATCATGTGTGTCTTGGTTTGGAGAAGAAAAGACTGAGAGAGTCTCCTTCTCGTGATTCTCTTCAATGTGCACCTGCTAGGACAAACTCTTGCATGCGTTGGTTTGTCTGCGCTTCATGCTCTAACCGTCTTTCTTTGCGCTTGCGAGCCAATTCGGCTATTCTTTGTGTGCGCTCGCAATCCAATTCTGCGTTTCTTTCTGTGGCTGCCAAGCGCGCTTGCTCGTGCTCACGCTCTATGGATGCCATTCTTTCTTCATGCCATGCTTCTTGTTGTCTACTTTGTCGTACCATCATGTCCATCATCTACTTGACCAAAGCCTCCATAGGAGTTGGTGCAATCCTTGGCTAAGTGCACGGTCCGCTCTCAATGAGTGAAAAGAGAAACAAGGGGAGGCTGGACAAGACCCTCTTTCTTGGGATTCCTGCACTCTTCAAAAACACGATTAGGAATCAACACGCCTAAGAGGACTTGGGTTATGTGTGATCTTAACAAGCAAAAAAAAAATATCTGTGGTTCTTTTGGTTCTTTCCTTGAGTGATACAGAACACTGCCAAAGCTCTGATACCAACGTAAGGTGCAACGGATGTGAATGTTGAACTTTGCTCAAGATGAGTGCTCCGAATTGTGCTCAAGGTTCCTTTTACTTACGGAAGGAAGAGCCTTTCGTTCCCTTAGTGAGAGAGTGCAAATGATCCCAAACTAAGTGAATGACACTGTGAATGAAGGTGCTGAGATTGAGAGATAAAGAGAGAAGAATACGACACCAGAATAGTTGTCAAACCCTCCTCCGAAGGCCTCATTCTCTATGGCGGGAGTAGTCTACTATTGATTGCACAAATCTCTACAATGCTTTGGACTTGCCGACGGACATAGAGTCAGAATTCAGCAGATACAAGATTTGCAGATTTCAGCCATTAGCGTTTTTAGATTTCAGCCCGTCTCGTCGTCGTCCTCATCGTGGTCCTGCTGATCCAAAAACGCTAGGGCTAATTCTGTGCTGATGCAAAAATGTTGAGTGGTCCTGCTGATCCAAAAACGCTAGGGCTAATTCTGTGTTGATGCAAAAATGCTATGGATCTGCTGTGTCTTGCTAATGCCGGGGCTGATCTGCAATGCAAAAACGCTGGCTGATCTGCGATTGTTGAAAAACGCTGGCTGATCTTTGGTCTGTGGCTGAAAACGCAAGGTTGACTGCCCCCGGGGGGGGTCCTTGCTGAGAAGGTGCATGCTGAACACTTGGTTCCTGTTGCCTCTTCTGCCAGATTATGCTAGCGCTAGGGTTTCTTATATACTTGGCAAGGGGATCCATGGCCTCTGGATGTTTAAAAAAGAGCACACCTTTCTGGTGGATGATTGGAGGAGGACACACACGGTTTGTCATTATACATGTTGTCCATGTTAATTGGATCTTAGGTTATTACAACTTTTAGGCCTGTCAGGTGTAGGCTGGTTTTGTTTTGAAGTTTAACTTGGTGGATGCTTGTCTTCAGGATAGCAACAAAGGGTGGTGGAATGGACGTACCCGGTTTGACAGATCTCAATCAACTCATCATCCATCTTGTGCGCTCTACATCCACATTGCTGGGGAAAGCAGAGTCCATTTTACTCTTTGATCCTCATTGATTGTGTAACGACTAGCTCAAGAGCTTGTATTTTTGTATATGGTGCATTTGGCAGTCCCGTGTTCAGGTGCATCCTCGTGTTCAATATGCATCGACCCTGTTTTCACTGCTGTCGTGTTGGTGTGATCAAGGTCCTTAATGCTCTTGGTAGAGCAATGAAATTCCCCACACAATGCTTGTATATAGTGATGTCTGCAGAAGGCCAAAGTGGTATATGAGTAATTTCTTGTACACTATGTGCTCAGGAGAGGCTGTTGATGATTGATTCCTCTGATTTGGATGGATGAATGAAGGAAGAGTCCTCAGGAGTCATAATTGCAATGGTATTTGTGTATTGGGGCTATGTATGGGGGATGGAAAGCTCTGCCAATGTGTGGGTTGCTTGTGTGTTGACAAAAAAAGCCGTGCAAACAGATGGTAACAAGCAAACCAGACTCTTGGATGATGGAATCAAAGGTGATCTTGTTGCAATGTCTCCCTTCAAAAAAAGACTGTGATGGCATATGTTGATTGCCTTAATAGCATGGCGAATAATGGGTAAGGAAAGCTGCCCACGTGTGTGGGTTGTTGCAAAGAACTGAACTTCGATGGTTGGAAGCAAGGCAAAGACTCTTATTTGACAGTGAAGTTCGACAACTCAATAATCAGAAGCCTCTTGTTTATTAGGTCTAGGATTTTGGAAAAGAGGGAGAGCACTACTGAGATGCGTTGTTATGGAAGCCCTAAAGCAGTACACATTGACATAATGGGCTTGGCCGTGCCAAGTGTATTTAGACATGGTGACGTCCCTTCGCATTTTTCTTCCGCCGCCTAGTCTGAACCCACCCTAAGTAGAAAACTCTAGAATCATACTGGTGTTTTCTTACGACATTGTCAGCGTTAATTATATGCATATCTCATAGAAGTGTATAATTGGAAGCCTAATAGATGATGCCTCTCATAGAAGTGTATAATTGGCAATCTAATTCACATTAATCTCTTATTCTATATGATGTAATCATGCATATTTGTTTCGAGTGTTTGCATGAAGCACTAACATGTGCTGCATAATCTTTGGAACTCACATTTTGAGAAGTTTTGTTGATTTGAAATGAATTGTGGATAGCATAGGTGGTAAAATCCCCATTGGCCATCAAGCATGCAAATTAGAATGATCCTTACAATAGTATGCTTTTACATATAAGAAAAGCAAACTACATGATAAGGGCAAACTAGGGTAGGAATGGACGACTTCATGCACTCACTATAGGACAAATTTCAAAAGAGGATCGCCTTACCTTCCTTTTGTTGTGGGAACATGGGTTTTTATCATTATAATTTGTTGTCTTTGACATATGCATTAACATCTTTGAGCACAAAGCTACACAATAATTGGCTATAAATTATTTTATACAATAAATGTACTATGGTAAGAGAATTGGAAAATTAACGATTCTTGATGACTATAGGCTAGTGCCATTCCATTTCTTTTACTTCAGATATTTAACTATAAGTGTTACTATAGTTGTAGGAAGTTTGGAACAACTAACTCTATTAATTGCATTATCTTTTCTCAATATAATATGGCAATGCACATAAACTCAAGGCAAATATCACATATTTGTAGATTTTAAAGCTGTTTATATACTAAGTATGGTCTCTTTTTTATTTCTATCACTCCTACACACTTGTGTAGCCTTCTTGATTAAGTGCTTAGGGTAAGGTATCTACTAGGTTCCAAGATCTTGCGGTAGGTAAAACAACCAGAGTATAGTTTTGACACTTGTCTTCACATTAAAAGCATGCCAAAAGTTCACTTTATGTTGGCTTTTCTCGGATGGTGGATGGTGCCAAGTGTCACGGGGATTTCCTACGCATTTACTAGGATTAGCAATTCACTTTTCCCGAGGACATCATGACATGGGTCAAGTTTTTGGAATCCCTTTGTCTTATTGTGAAATCCTTTTAATCCATGCTTCAATGAAGTTTATTATTATTTAATATTTTGTGTAATTTAGTCTATTCATATGGTTCATCTTATGAAGGCATCACACACACACACACACACACACACACACATACACACACAGACAGTTACTTCATCTAACAATACTTGTTGCATCCAACTACAAACACATACCTTTTGGCAATGCATTTTGCTATGGCTCCTGTAGATAACTCTTGGTTTGCCATTGCATCGGGCTGTAGTTGCTCTAGCACCTCATTTGGAGGGTGTTGTTGACTATGCTTTGAATCATTGTGACATCCAACTATATGCACTCGAGTTTAAACTTGAGTTGTTGCCTTACGGGAGATTACCTTGTGCTTTATTATACACCTCCTTTAATGATAACTCTTAGCTTTTTCTAGGCAGATTAGGTTAAGTGGAGCTATCCACCATAAATATATTTTTATCTAAAAAAACTCCGCACCCATTTTTTGGTTATCTTATAGGTATCACCACTTAATATAGCTCTTACCAAGTTTACTTAGACCCCATTTTTGGCCTCATACCTGGCCGAGAGTGGACGCTTCGGATTTGATCGTTTTACCTAAGATTTATCACTTTGTCGCGACACTCATAGTGCGTCACGATCTCATTTTGATGACCTTGCTTGATGATGGGTTGCTTGGTACGAATTCTTTGTCTTCCTCTCTTGGAATGATACTTAGCTGTTAAACCTCCTACATTCATATTGAGAAAGATCGATGCTAGGCCGTTGCGTCACCTCCACAACTGAGTACTTTTGGAGATCTTCCTTGCCTCTTGCACTATATAAGGTGAGGGCCTCTTCCCTTCACTTAGACTTGGTCTCCCCTGGCACTTTAGAGAAAATCTTGGGATTACGTATGCTCACAGGTTATATATTTTTTATTTCAATCCTTAAATAAACCCTTGCTTTGTTGGGTGGTAACAGGTTTTTCTTGACATTAAGAATATTGAAAGAACTGTTCATTTGGAATTTTCTTTAGCAAATGAATATGGTATGATAACCTAGGTATTGATATTTACACATCAATAAAGGGTTTTTGCTTCTTGCTTGGTGATGATTACATACATACTTAATCTAGTTTTTTGTTGCTGTACTAAAAAATGGCATCAAATTTGACATGCATATGGATACTGATCTGGTTTTGTTACTACCCAAATGTGTTGTATTATGGTGATATGGAGGAGACTGTTTTGACTTACAAAAATTTGGATATTGGCTATAATCAGATTGATGAGATGGATTCCTAATATTGGCTGAACTCTGACACTATTTTGTGAGAAAGGCCTTTTTCAAGGAAAGTTGTTAAACTGAAGCTTGGACACAATACATGAAGCATTTGAATTTCTGATGGTCTTTTTTACTTGAAAATAAACTGGTTTTTTTGGGGCTTCAATCCTGCTCACTTTACTTGAGAATTTTCTCTATGCTATCTTTGAAGTAGTTGCCTATCATGAAAACTTATGAAAAATTAGTGTTTTTGCATAAACATGCTACCTATGGTGAGTATGGTGTTGAAAGCCTGGTGGCAATGCTGGTTATGCCGCCATATAATGTATGTAAACAATCTGACGTTTGTACCAATCTGGTTTTGATACTGATTTGATACCTATGGTGAGTATGATGTTGAAAACTTGGTGGTGATGCTGGTTATGCTGCCATAGAATATATGTAAACATTCTGACTTTTGTACAAATCTGGTTTTGATAATGATCTGATTGAACAATAGGTATTGATTTGGTTTTTTTACTACCTAAGTATGGTTGGGTATTGTGATATGGGGGAAACTATTTGCTTTGACTAAATAAAAATCCTAACCTACAGCTAGTTGCTTGGATGTCTGGCTTAGATCTGGTCCCATTTTACAACCATATTCATATATATATATTCCACTACATTTTGTTCTTGGTGGTGATGCTGCCTTAAAAGATATATATAAACTATCCCTATTCTGGTTATGATGTTATAAAGGGGGACCCTGGTGGCCTTAACTTACAAACCTCAGGTCAAATCTGACCTACAGCCTGTTGCTTGGATGACTGGCTTAGATCTGGTTTTTATTAACCATATTCATTCCATTACAGCTAGTTCTTGCTGCCTTAATTTTTTTTAAATAAAACCTTATATATATTATGACTTTGTTACCAATCTGACACCGATCTGGTTTTATGATACTTCAAACGTATAGGTACTGATCTGGTTTTTCTGGTGGTACTTTACTACCTGGCTTTGGTGCACTGAGGAGTTGAAGTTTTACTTGAAATTTATGAGAAAATCTCTTTGATGATCTAAGCAGATCTGCTCACTTGGTCTCTATGGATTAACATAAATAAAATATTGAAATTTGGCTTTAGCACAAAACAGGTTGGAACTTTTCTAGCCAAGTATGGCTTAAATTTGGATAAATTGTACTTCGGGCGTGCTCACTGAGCTCGAATAAATACTATCTAAAACGTTTTTGATGGATCATTGTGGCACTGATTAAGGGGTGACTTGAGAGTATTTTTTACCATAAGAAATGAGCTCCATTTTTTGTGGCTGTGGCTGATACTTCCTAGGCAGACTAATCTAGCTTCTATTTTAATACTAAAGAAAATCTCTTTATGGTACTTAAATGGGTGCTGATAGGTGAACATGCCTATTGCAAATTAAAAGATTTCTCATTTAACTCAGGTTCTTGATGGCTGACCTAAGCCTGGGTTTTTTCATACAATGGTTAGCTAAAGAAATACATAGGATGATATGGCGTAGTCGACTTCTTCTCACAGTAAATGGTTATTATAAAGAGAAATTTTTATAACATATGAAGCAATTCTGGTAGGATTACTTTGTAATTTATCTACTTTAATGTATAGGACATTAGCTAGTCTAATAATTTTTTAGTTTGACATGGATAACAACTGATAGGTTCTTTAAGCCTGCCATAGGTAGCCAAGTCTAACATATCTGTTGTCTTGACTATATGGATGCAGGTGAAAATTTTATCTTGGCTTAAAAAGGTTTAGCTTGCTGCAGTCTGACTTTGAAAACACTTGATGATCCAACTGGGATAGTTATGATCCCTTTGTACAAACTCATTTGGAATGATACTTCATTCTTATTATGCTGTACAGTTATCAATCAAAGACTAAGTTGTTTCTGTACTTATCTTTGCCTAGACATCTTTAGCCTGTGGCCGGCGGTCCCTTGCTCCCAATCATACCTAGCTAGGTATGTGGTGCCTCCCGAGCAGAAGCTCATGATGTTATGCATTGTATGAAAAACATTGAAAAAGGCTCCCTTTTCCTATGTGAGAAAAGCTTGTTCTTAAAAAAAGATGTTTTGAAAAACAAAGGTAAGAACATGTTTTTCAAAGATATGAATATTGCACTATAGCTATTGAGTCATTGCTTGGAGTGGGAAGAGGATATCCCAAACTATTGTCCATTTTTTTTTCAATCAAAGCAATGCATGGGAGAGAGCTATTAGGGGCTTTAAAGGAAAACTCAAAATTTGAAAATATTGATGTTTTAAAGTTTTCAAAAAAGTCTCTTTAAAGGTAATAAATTTTGTAATAGTGGCCAAGAAGCTATCCAAAACATTATCATGATGAAAAAAGGATAGCTTAATTAGAGAAATATTAATTTTGCCAATCTTTTTTTTTTTGCAATGTCCATATTATGTGGACTATTTTAAATATTGAACCAAGCAAAAAAAAAAACATCACCATGCCAGATTGGTCATGACTACACACATTCATCCCAATACGGTACCATTCACAACAAAGCAAACCATGTTCCATCCCCTTTACAAGGAGGCATAACCAAATAAGGTACCACTCATAAAAACCTTGGACAAAAAGCCAAGAGAAGAAAGAAACCTCAAGGAGCCACCATGGGGACAACTTGCCACACATCCACCATGCCAGAAGCATCAATCAGATTGGCCACCCTTTGCCCTTCCTACGAGGAGGTGGGAGCGACGAATTTCTTGACGAGCCAACAAAAGAGGGTCAATGCAAGGAAGGAGCATTGACAAAGATGAAAGCCCCGCCCGGCCTCACTCACCCCAAAACAACCGCTACCTACCACCAACACCAACACAGCCTTCAGACAAAAATGTCCCCCGCCTTGTCCTGCCATAGCACCCCCTTCCAGCCTCCTTGCTTGGAGGCCTCACAAGTAGCAATGCGACAACCGGCTTGCTCCAACTGCAAATCCTAAGGAAAACCCTAATCCTGCCAATCTTAAGGGATAATAGAGCTGTCAAGCATGATCACAAGACTTGTATATATTTCATACAGGAATTCCCAAACCGTGGATTTGATACAAAATGTCCTACAAAATCCTCCAAAGAGTGTACATGTCCCTTTTCTAAAGCCAATACAAGAAGGACCCTTGAAGCCCTTAGAAAATATTAGCGATTGTGCCATAAGATTGTCCAGAAATTGCTTTTCGTATTTAAAGTTGATTTGATTCTTTTTAAGAAAAGGAGAGGGCAAGTTGGCAACCTCTGTCAACCACCCTCTCCCCTTGTCAACGCATACCAATCCCCTCTCTTTGTATGGAAACTAGTCCGCAACCTATGGCAACTTACCCTCTCCCCTTGTCAATGTATACCCCCCCCTTTCCTTACATGATAGCTACCACCCTCGTCCTCCCCACCGTCCACTTGCTCCTCTTCTCCAATGTGGTTTTTTACTCTCTATCCCTTTGATTCTCTCTAACACCCCACCCTTCCACCAACTTTGTGTATGTGTGTTTGTGTGCGTGTATCAAGAGAGAGAATTTGACACACACACACACACATATGTATGTATGTATCAAAAATTATGTAACCAAAATTAGGTTAAGAGAGGATTTGACACACATACACACACACATATGTGTACATACATCCATACATACGTGTGTGTGTGTGTGTCAAATTCTCTCTCTTGACACACACACACACACACATGTATCACAATCTGCTGTAATTAGTTGTTTTTTAATAAAGCCTAACCCCATACCCTTACTCTCACTCTCACCTGGATAACTCTATCTCGGGACAACTGAATGCCACTTGGAAACCTACACCTAATCTATGCCTTAGCATGCACGTGCACGTGCATGCGCGCATGCGCACACACACACACACACACACACACGTGTTTTATTGTCAGCTATAATTGGTTTGTTTTATAAAAGTCAACCCCATGCCCTCACATTCACTCTAAAAAAAGCACTATCTCTGACAAACATATAATTACATGTTCCCCTTTTTTACTGCTCACCCAATAGTATAGACACACTCACACTCACATTTGCTTTAAAATAAACCCCGTTTTGTATACACATTGATACTTTAAGCCCTGAGCATGTTATATGGAACCTCTCTAATTTTTGAAGAGGATAACCCCCCTTGGGGTGTTTTCATGAGCGTGGGAATCTCCATCCGGTTGCCACACATAAATTGGTCATCTCCTAAACTTGTTAAGAATAGGACGTAGCTAATTAGATGTTCGAGTAGCTTACTTAATGGACATAAATAGATTTTCACACATGAGATTAGAGAGAGAGAGAGAGAGAGAGAGAGAGAGAGAGAGAGATACATGGTTCACCCAATGTGGGTTACATTCATGAGAAACCAACCACTCAATGGCTTTAGTACTTCAAACAAGAAGTAGATTACAAAGAGATTATACCCTTAATAGAGATCCCCCCTTGCTTCACTCTTACCACTTCACACCCACCTTGTTGCATCAACTTCATAATATGAAGTGTGTGTAGAAATGGCCTCCTTGTATAGGCCAAAAGGGTTGTCCTCTCTCATGAGAGGTAGCCGTGAGACAAGTCCAAATCGGACCCTCCAATCCGCCCATGTGTGGTTGCCCTTGAGAAGACAAGTCCACCTTTGAAATCGGCCACCGGCCAAACGATCGGCCGTTTTCCGACCACTTTCTGGCCGCCGTCCGACAAAAAGGAATATTTCCGCGAAAAAGAATATTTTGGTAAAATTTTGGTTTCCGACGAGTGATTGTTCTTCACGCACGATGGCTTCTCCTCATAAGGGGGCCTTACAAATGTGTGTTTTAAATACAAAAAATTACAAGGGGTAAATCAGGCTCTATACTTAACAATCTCCCACTTGGAGACTGATCTCCACACCAAACCTATGACTGCATCCATTCTGGCTTCTTATCCTTGAATGCCGATTGAAGATGAGCAAAAGTTCAACTTCTCCTTGTTGACCACCTTTGTAAACATGTCTGCAGGATTTTCACTTGTATGCACCTTTCCTAGCTTTAGTTGTCCCTCTTCCAAAAGAGTGCATATGAAGTGATATCGCACCTCAATGTGCTTTTTCCTTGAATGAAAAGCTGAATTCTTTGCAAGATGGATAGCGCTTTGGCTATCATTTTACAATACACAATTGTCTTGTTTGAATCCAAGCTCTTCTAAGAATCTGCGAAGCCACATAATTTCTTTGCTTGCCTCTGTCATTGCTACATACTCTGCTTCCGTGCAAGTGAGACCACTTTTTGCAGCTTTGAAGCCCAGCTTACCGCTGTGCCTCCAACCGTGAAGACATAGCTAGTAGTGCTCCTTCTAGTATCTTTGTCACCTGCCATATCTGCATCAGCATACCCTTCTAGAAAAATATCAGTTCCTCCAAAATACAACGCATTTGTTGTTGTCCGTTTTAGATACCTAAGTATCCACTTCATAGCTTGCTAGTGCTCTTTACCTGGGTTGTCCATGAACCTACTTACAACTCCTACTACATGTACAATGTCTGGCCTTGTCCAGACCATAGCATACATAAGAGAACCTACCGCTGCAGCATATGGAACTTTAGACATATATGCTATCTCCTCTTCTTTCTTTGGACACATTTCCTTAGTTAGTTTAAAATGACCAGCCAAAGGTGTAGAAACCAATTTTTGTCTTTTGCCTTCGCATGCCATTGCTAGCACAAAAGCTCTCAAAAGCTTTTGTCTGCAATATTCGCCTCCATTGTCGGATCTGAGGCATTTAATTTTAGTACATGTTTCATTCTCCACAAAGGCTTTCCACCTTTGAAATATGGAAAACACATCGGATTCATTCTTCAACATAAACCCATGTTTTCCTAATCGCATCATCTATGAATATTACATAGTACAATGAGCCACCAAGTGATGGTGTACTTGCACGACCCCAAACATCTAAATGAACCAACTCAAACTTTTTATTTTTTCTTCGTTTTTTATTTTTGAAATTTTACCCTCTTTTGTTTTTCATAAACACAATTTTCATAGAACTCTAAGTCCACTTCTTTCAAACATGGTAGAAGCTTCTATGGTTGAAGGATTTGCATTCCTTTTGCATTCATATGCCCAAGCCGATAGTGCCACACCGCACTGTCAACTTCTGTAGTTGTTGCACAAACTGAAGATTGTGTGCTGACAATACACAAGTAAAGTGTACCAACCTTTTCTCCTTTGGCAACCACCAAAGATCCCTTTGAGATCTTCCACCGTTTGTTTCTGAATGCAATGTTGTGACCTTCATTGTCCAACTGTCCTGTAGAGATTAAATTCTTGCAAAGAGAAGGAACATGCCTAACATCTTTAAGCTTCCATTCATTTCCATTAGTAGTTTTGACACAAACTTTACCTTTATTGACAATTTCACAAGCTTCATCATCTCCCAAGTATACATACCCAAAATTACCTTTGGTGTAATCTTGGAAATGTTGCTTGTGTGGTGTCGCAAGGAATGAAGCCCCGAAATCTACTATCCAGGAATTAGACACATTGTCTAATGAGAAAATTAGAGCATCTTGCTCTACTTTACCTGCCACATTGGCCTCTGATGTTGGCTTGTTGTCTTGAGACTCTCAGTCCTTCTTCTTCTTTGACCAACAATCCTTCTTGACGTGGCCCTTCTTGCCACAGTTCCAACATTCAAGAACTGACTTTGTGCGTGACTTTCTCTGCCTTGAGCGATCACGACCCTTTTGGTTTTTGAACCTCTCCTTAGGCCTTCCTGTTGTTTCCACTGACAGTGCAGCACTTGATGATTTTCATGTGCTTCTCCTTCACATTTCCTCGCTTAGGAACACCCACAACATCATCAAACTTAAGAGTATTTGTGTCAGAGATAGAGTTACTTACAGTGGTTCACCCAATGTGGGCTACATCCACGGGAAAGCAACCACTCAATGGCTTTAGTACTTATAACAAGAAGTAGGTTACAAAGGGGTTATACCCTTAATAGAGCTCCCCCCTTGCTTCACTCTCACCACTTCACACCCACCTTGTTGCATCAACTTCACACTATGAAATATGTGAAGAAATGGCCTCCTTTTATAGGCCAAAAGGGTTGACCTCTCTCATGAGAGGCAGCTGTGTGTAGCTGCCCTTGTGTAGACAAGTCCAAATCGGACCCTCCAATCCGCCCATGTGTGGCCACCCTTGAGACGACAAGTCTGCCTTTGAAATCGGCCAGCGACCACCGGCCATTGACTTCCGACCACCGGCCACCGGCCAAACAACCGGCCGTTTTCCGACCACTTTCCGCGGCCATAATATTTCGGCGAAAAGGGATATTCCGGCCATGAAAATTTTGGTTTCCGGCGAGTGATTTTTCTTCACACACGATGGCTTCTCCTCATAAGGGGGCCTTATAAATGTGCGTTTTAAATACATAAAAACAAGGGGTAAATCAGGCCCCATACTTAACAAAACCCTAGGTCTGAATCAGCTTGTTCACTCCTCGGATGGTAACAGTAAGAGTTGGAAAACCATTGACTTGCTGGCAACCCAATATCTACTAAGATATGAGATATTTTTAGTCAATAGAGTGGTAAAAGAGTTGGACAAGGTTGTAATGCCAATCTGTTAATCAGGGTTTGAGTGGAAATCCTAGAGATGGCCTGGAGGTAGTCTTTTCTAGAAACCCCATTCTAAAGGCATCTATCATGTATTAATGCACGAGAATAAGTGGTCTAGCCCAACAAAATACGGAAGAGACAATGGCCAGACAAACGATGGGAGGAAGTCATGGAAAACATTTGGAAGCCAAAGTGGCCGCAATTTATGAAGATATTTTTGTGGAAGGTGATGTGGGGTGCTCTATCGACGGGCATAAAGATCCAAGAAAGGGGAATTGGGTCCGATCGTTGCCTGGGGTACATAATAGATAGTGAAGATCTGGCCCACCTTTTCATGGAATGCCAGACAAGGACTATTGGAGCTAATCGAGCATGATAATGTGTTGCAGATTAGTACTTTACCTGACTGGTTGTGTGTTTTTTTGCAACTTACAATTGGTTTTTTTGGCATACTACCGCACTCTGCACATGCTTGGAAGGGTTTTTTTCTACTTGACACATTGTCTGTGTTGTACTAGGCTTTGAATGTTTTTGCAACTTAGTCGCAATGGTCTTTGCATACTGGGTAAAACCTATCACATACTCTGCATGGTATTTTGCATTCTACTTACCATATTGTTGGTATTGTATCTAAATGGGTATTTTTCACAACTTATGCTTGATGTGTTAACCTATTGAAAGATTGTGCCATGTTCAACTCGTACTCTGAAAAGTGGTTTTTAAAAAAAAACACATTACTTGGTATACTGTCGGTGTTGTATATGACTGGGTATTTTTTGCTTATTTGGTGTGTTGGCTTACTCATTGCATGTGCCACATGGGATCGAAAATGATTTTCCTTGATAAAAAAAACACAGAGGATGCAGTTACTGCCTACTGTCTAGACTTTTGTTGCATTTTTTGGCTATCTGACCGTGGTTTGAAGGATGGTCTGCTGCGTGATTTTTTAATCAAAAAAAGGGGGGGATGACACCTTGTTCACTTGTATATTCTTGCTCAGTTATTTGGTTTAAATGTTTTTCTTGCCTTGAATTTGATTGAAAAAAATAAGGATCCGTTTCTAGGCTTGGATCTTTTTCCGATATTGTTAAGTTTAGACACAAGATCAATCAAATGCGGAAATAGCATGATTGATATCTCAGGTTGAAACATTAAATTCTTTGGCATAAAAACTACAGATCTCACATTAGATTTTTTTATTTTAATTGAAAAGAGATACAGGTTGAAACATTAAATTTTTTGGCATAAAGACTAGAGATCTCGCATTAGATTTTTTTTTAATTTTTTTAAAAAAGAGTCTTTCTCTGCTTTGGCTATTTAAGAACAACTATACTAAACCCAATTTTTTATCTCAATTCAATTACTTTGGTAAGAGTAGCTTGTGTGGCATAAATTTTCTTTCTCTGACAGGATCACAAGGGTGGACTCTACAAAAAACTTTATAAATTTATGGCACCATTAAACTCCTTCAAACACCACGACATTCAAGAATGCAAGTTACCTAGTGGAGTGATTGGCATATTTAAACAAATATACATTATGTCATAAAATCTAATATCTACCTATTCCAAAAAACTCTCATATTGAACTGATCATTTAATATGGGGGGATGAATGGGAACAAGAGGTAGAATATAGACATGCATATTATGGAGCTTAGAAGACCTTAGGGTTAGCTTCATTAAAGACCTCCAAAGGTTAGTGTTAAAAGTCCTTATACCTAGGACCTTAAGCAAGGACCTTAAGCAAGCTGGGATTGACCTTGAGGTGGGAACCCTACCCGAGCTTGAGGTGCTTGCTGACTAAGGTGCTTAAGGTGTTTGTGCAAACCTTGCCCAAGCTTGAGGTGCTTGTCATGCTTAAATGACTAAGGTGCTTGAAATATTCAATTCAAACACGATCTCTCAAGAGGCATAAGAGATTGTCATGCTTAAATGACTAAGGTGCTTGAAGTGTTCAATTTAAACATGATCTCTTAAAAAGCATAACAGACACAGGTCAAGATCCTCCCCATTTTTCCCTCATGATGTGTTTGAATCCTATTGGATAGGCTTCAAAGGGGTCCAATCAGAATTTAGATCCATTTAAATAAATAACTAATCTCTTTCTCTCAAAGAGGGAAAAGAGGACACTTGTCCAAATGATATAATTAAATAATACGAGAGAGAGAGAGAGAGAGAGAGAGAGAGAGATTGATTTATTGTCCGCGAGGTCAGATATGACCTATGGGACCAAAAAAAAACAGTACAACAATTTCTTTTGAGAGCGAGCATGGAATACATCTACTTACATAATATGGCGGAAGGGAGTCCCCTTTACACGTGGTGCAAGCTACGAGATGAAGGCTACATTCCAAAAAAAAGAGTTGCTCTTGGACACGCGATAAAGAGGGATAGAGAAAGAGAGAGAGGCCGCCAAAAGCAGCTGACCGTACTAGTATCAGTTAAGGTCTGAGGACCATCGATAGGGAAATAACCAAAAGAAAAGTAGAAAAAACTAAGGGGGGTCAGGTGATGGGGAAGCCAATCTGGGAGTCCGAAACTCTTGGATGACTGCTTTACCACCTCGATAGACTGCCCATTTACCTTGTTTACGTGCTTCTTGAGCTCGCTTGCTTTATTATTGATTTGATTTGTGGTTAGTTCCTCAACGATCCACATAGTTTTTTCCCTTGAGAAGTCGAGATTGTTGAAACAGCTTCATCTGCTCTTCTTTGTCCTTGAAAGTGAGGATGCAATGCTCAGGTGGCACATGCCTATGTGTGTTGTTGATCCAAGAGACTGCTTTGGACCTGACGTGGATAGGTTAAAGAATGTCATTGAGCTTGGTGATTGTTTCCTCGAGGGTCTCCTTGTCGATGCACCATGGTGGATGAATCCCCCAAATTCTGACCTTGAGGCTAAGAGATTCTTGTAGCCTGCATTCTTGTACCCCCCTTGAGGCAACCACCATGCACACACTTGTATAAGCCATGTATTGTCCACCACCACCGTAATTGTCTCCCGCTCCCTCATTGGCTACACATGAGGCACACACCCACCAACTCAAGTATTTTAGGCATGTCTCCAAGGAAGGCAAGTGATTGAAGCTCTTCATATTAGCTCTTCCCAAACCTCTGTAGTTGGTGGGCACCCTTCTCAAATGCCTAGCTCCTCACACGCCATATAGATTCATAGCTTCTTCCACCCCATATAGTCGCGATAGCCCATTGTGAAAATTGTGCAAGTGAGGCCTCCGAGACATTGTGCATTGATTCACAGGCCATCAAGTTGCAACTTGTGAACAAGAAGATACTAGCTAGAAGCACCACAGAAAATCAAAATAAAGAATATAGAGAAAGTAACATCCCAAAGAGTAGTAGTGCCATAAGCTTGGCCCACGCATGGAAAACCACAATAACATAAGGTTATCGTTGTCCATCACCCATAACTAGCCACTTTACACTCAAAGCTCATCATATGGTCTTCAAGTCGATGAAGGCATGGAAGAAACATGCGATGAAGAAGCGTGAAATACATCAGGCAGAGGGTGGCAAGAAAGAAAGAGACTAGAGCTTTCCAATTTAAAATAGGGGAAGTCCATGTCATGCCGACCACAACCTTCAGTAGCTATCAAGGCTCTCACTTATGCTTGCGCTAGAAAAAGCCCAAAAAATCACGCATAGTAGATAATCTGTAGCAATGAAAACACAATGAGCGTCTATATCTTCAAATAATCTAACCCATTCATTCATTGTTTAAAGAAAAAGAAAGGGCTTTGATTACTGCCGAGATATCTTTGTTATTTTCTTATCCACCCACAACCATACAAGCTTGAAGACCCAATTTTTGTCTCTCCCAAAGGAATGCTATGTTATTTTCAACCACTCTCTCCATCTTTATGAAATCTTGATGGATCACTTCAAAGAGCTGTAATGACATAATTTGCATCATTAGAGCATCATCCCACTGACGATTATACCCACAAATACTAATGTAATGAAATTAAAGGCACTTTGTTACCTTTGCAACTATAATTGAATAGAGCATCATATGAGTATTGAAGTTGATATTGTTGCCTCATTTATTTATGTATGTATGAAATTTTGCTATTGTTTCTCATACTCTCCTATAGATGGCTAAGGTTAGGAATATGAGGTTATGTACTAGGAATGAATTTTCTTTGGACAACTGTTTAAATACAACGACCATGATTATTTTTTCTTATTTGTAGCTTTTTTAAAACCTTCGTACTACTTTTACACAACATTGATCTCTACCGACCACCCTCCCTACCTTGCAAACAACTCTCTATATTCCTATATCAAATTTAACCACCATTATTATTATTATTATAAACTTTTAAAATGTTGATGTATTTAGTGTGCGCTTAAATTATTGAATTTAACAAAAAAATTCATATTTAATGTTTGTCTTTGAGAAACGCTTTTGCAAATAAAGCTAAAGACAATGCTATCATATCAGAGAACCTCTAGAACTTCTAAGGAGATCATTGTTTATGAAGCTATACATTTGCTCACATTAGCTTAGTTGATTTGGGACAATTGTCAACATTTGCTACATTCTTCAATATCCCAACCTACTCCAATTTGGTACCAGATAAATGTTTTGTAAATTTTTTTCCTTATCTAGTCCATTGGTCACGTACACACAGACTCGCCGATTTAGGCAATGTGTAACTGCTCATCCTGGTATTGAGTTGATGATTTAGATAACACCAATTATACGTGAAGATTCGTCAATTTACGTAGCACACCGACAAAGTGCAGATTCACTATTTTCAACAATATTAAGTGCAGAATTGCCAATTTAAGCAACACAAAATTAAATGCAGATTCGTCAATTTATGCAACATTAGTGCAGATCCGTCGGTTTAGGCATTCGCCGGTTGAGGCAACAATGATTACGAAATCATGCTGCAGTGGTTGGCCACACTGTCGGTAGTATGATTTTGTTACTCGGGTATATAAAATGAAAGATATTTGGATTTGGTTTTATATTTTGGATTTGGAATTGGATTTTGAATTAGTATATGATGATTTCTTGTCGCGGCAATGTTTATGAAATTGGACTTGAGATTTATGAAAATTGATTTACTAAACGATGAGTGTGACCAATGATATCCTGATTCATCAGGGTATGCCATATACTACTTATTCTAGTGGTACGGGACACTAGAATATGCAGTATGTGGATAACGACATGCATAAGCAAATTGTTTAAGTTTATGAATTTCTCTTTCAATGTATTATATTTTTGACACAAAATGCTAACCGTTGTTCTTGACAAGTATGGTTTGCAAATTCTTATCTTATAACTGAGGACAATTGATTTCTAACGGAGAGGTATGTAATGGAAATGATATTTTGTTGTTTAGTGCAACTGATAGGTGGAAAAAGTAGGACCAAGCTATGGGATATACAAAAGGACATCATATATATATATATAATTCAAGTGCTCTTTATGAGATCTTGCTATTTATGTCCGGCCGGCCAATGTGTATTCACTTTGAGCATTCAAGAAATCTATAAATAAATACGTGCAAGAGGAAAATGTGCACTCTTGCACGGGGGGAGATTGCACCCAGTGCCTGTGTCTATTCTTCTCCCCTCTTCTCTCTTGTCGTGCTGGTGTAGCACTCCACTCTAGGAGGTGCACCTGCATGTGCTCTTTCGCTCTATCTCGCTCTCTATCTCTCTTTGTTCGTGTATAGATTTAATTATGTGTATATGTGATGCATTAGGTATGTAGATTTGCGGAATTTATGGTATGGACTATGATGTTTTGTGTATTTTTCAGGGACACCCCACATGTGTTTGTAGCAAGTCTGGCCAATTCTATATATGTAAGAGGCTCTTCAATAAACATACGATATAGCATGTTGTTTTGTTTTCTCTATTTTCAAAGACTCTCCTCTCTCTCATTGCCCTACTCTATACACTTTCCCTCCCACCATGGAAAAGCCCCAATATCATCCACTGTAGCCGCTACATAACCTAAAAGTGGTGTCAAAGCCTTGGTGGCAATCCTTGGCAAGCCCAAGTGGTTTGGGGAGCATATTGAAACACATGCATTGTCCCCTTGTTCTCCTAAATGGAAAAAAGGTTTTGCTTTGTGCATTCTAGAATGCATATAAAAACTCCCTCTTCAATCATCGTCTCCTAGGGCATGAAGGTTAAAGTCGGCAGAGGTGAAGACGTGGTGGTCGCCAACCGGTAGCCTCTTGAAATGCTCAAAGTGGTGGCCTTGGCAATTGCAGCAAAGTCTTTTGCAACACTGGGCATTTCAAAATGCGTAATGCAAAATTTGTGACCGACAAGGGTGCATGTTGAATTGTTGTCTACAATTAGTCGGCGAGGTAAGAAATTTTTTTTATTAGTGAGTTTGTTGGCAATTTTTTGCAACATCTCAAAACGTTGCCAATTGTCAACTAGTGGAAGCTTTGGACACATAATGGCCTTGTTGAGCTTAATGAATTGAAAACAATTTTGCTAGACAATGGTGAAGATAGAGCTAGAAGGTAGTAGTGGTTAAGCCAGCATCTCAAAATTCCATCCAATGGTGGTGTACAGGAGGTGACCGGCATGGAAATGGAAACCTTTGAGCACAAAAGTCAATGGTACTCTTACCATGTTGGCTATGTTGCAGCTTGTGGAAAGCATATTTGAACACATCTACAACCACAAGAACATCGAAGGAGATACATCAACATATGCACTTTCTTAGAAGTTTCTTGTCAACACCATCATCTATTTTCTATCATAGTTTTGCTTTTAGTTTTTCAATTGGCAATTATTGTTCGATAAATTTTGTACAGGTATAGACATCATCATCAAAACAAAAGTGGGACATCTACCTCAAGTCTAGTTTTCCACTTGACCTATATCGTTATAGTCAACAATATGTTTAGGTCATGTCATTGAGTGGCAGGTTCAATGAAGTCAACAAGAACACCTTAATCAACTACATTGTTATCTATATGTAAGCATTTATGTAAACAAATTATGTAAACAAATAGATGAATACAAGAGTGCAAAGGTAAAGAAATCTTGTAGACCATATCTCCAACTTACTTGAGTATTTGGAATGGGCCACATTTTCTAGGAGATCATTTAGGTGTATTTTTAGATTGAATGTTCCAAAATATGTAAGAAAACATGTTCACCTTTCGTGAAAGCGACTTGCTAACATTTCTCATCATCGTAATTCTTGTATTTTTCATGTGCTTGTCGACAAGCATTTTGACGACAAATCTTAATCATAGCCATATGATCTTGGATAAATTCCTTGACCTACAAAATTTTCTTTGTGGCCAACCCCAATGATACTAGTGACATAGGTTGAAGGCCACACATACGCATCAACATTCAAGTCCTTCACTTTTTTTTTGGCTAGAATGCTTCATAATCAGTCAAATGAATGAATCTGGATACCACTTTAGATAGGCCCTTGATAAATACTAAAGCCCATAACACCTAGTGTGCATGCAAGCAAAAACTTATCCTTGCCTACGTAAGCCAAACTATTTCCATGATTGGAGTGTTTTGTGTTTACCTAATGGCTTAGTTTATATTCATAGAATGCATAAAACTTGAGGGCATGGATATGTAAACAACTCTTATGGCAAGGGGAGGCATCCTTTTTTTTTTTCTTAGCCCCCTTATAGTGAGTTTCTAGCTCTATTGTGTATTCCGAAACAAGAATCCTTACCAAGATC
The DNA here is from genome assembly GCF_014529385.1 of Adiantum capillus-veneris. Taxonomy (NCBI): domain Eukaryota; kingdom Viridiplantae; phylum Streptophyta; class Polypodiopsida; order Polypodiales; family Pteridaceae; genus Adiantum; species Adiantum capillus-veneris. The sequence goes on along the minus strand of NC_140948.1, from coordinate 106,200,111 downwards.
TAGGTTGAATCCATACATAGCTACCATACCTAGTATTTGGATCTAATCCATAGGTACTTACCCCAATGAAATACCTTGATTGACATTGGTTATCCTCTGGGATGAGGGTACGCTTGAAATTAATGTAATGGAAATTGAAAAACATTTATTTATTATAGGTGATAGGGGGCAAAAGCATGCTTGGGTTATGAAGTATGCACTAGGATAGCAAGTCTATGAGGGTACGCTTGCAATTTATGTAATGGTGTTGTCATATACATGAGGTAGTGAGGTGTGTGAACACACTTGGGACCACAATAGGACTAATGGATACTGATGAAGAGACTCCAGAAAAGGATGCTGAGAAGACCCTTGGAAATGGACAACATGACCTCAACATGGGATTAGTAGGGAATTTGGAGAAACTAGTCAAATCCCATCTTGGCAACGTTAAGGCCACCCCCCATTATTGCTTCATGTCAACTGTCCAAAAAAAACTAGCATCCCCTCTGGTTCATATGATGGTTTTGTCTCCCACATTTAGGAAGAAAGAGAAAAGATGGCATCAAGTCACCCACATCTCATGCAAGCGATTCAAATCCTAGGCTTGGGCAATGGGTCTGCTTAAAGAAGCCCTCCCAGATATTCTCAAATCCTCCATCCTCTATGATAACATTTATGAGGTTCTTCGAGATTCTAACTCGGGATATATTCCCTTCATTCTAGGGCTATCTATCTTTCCATTGCACACTAAGTAAAACACTCTCTATTGTGTGCCTTGAGCTTCCTTCATCTTCTCCAAGTTGTACTTGTTTTCCTACAACCCTAATTCCAACAATTGGTATCAGAGCATGTTGCATCCTCCCGAGATTAATCGCCTGCAGCTCCAGCACATGCCTGCTCACTTTTTCCAATTTTTGTGAGCTTTGGCGAGCGTTTGCAGGTCGACAAATTTTTTAGGACAGCTCAAAATTTTGATTTAGGCTCATTTTGGCCTCTGTTTGCCCTACATGCAGTATTGCAGAAGCTATTTTGTCATTTTGTGCAAAATTATGATCGATGCCGTTTTTTGCATAACAGGTCCCTTTACAGTCTTCTACAGTTTGTGCTATATTGCACGTGTTGTTCTTGCTTTGTTTCTCCTCTTTTTGGGTAGTTTTCACATCAAGTGCAGGCATTCGTCATGGCCGACAACAACACAAATGTGTTCAAGATGTTTGTTGCTGAGGACAGATTGGATGGGGACAATTACCCTATGTGGGCTTACATGATGCAACATGTTCTTGTGTCAAAGGTGTCTGGAATATTGTGCATGGCATTGATGTGCATCCGGGTTTTGAGGATGTAGGTGATGTTGAGGATGTTGCAGGTCTTGCTGCATGGGTTGATGCTGTTAGAGTTGTTTTGTCTACAATAGAACAAGCTCGTTGGGATGTAAATGATGCGTAGGCTCATGCATTGATTGCGTTTTCAGTGAAGTGCACTATTACTCCTCACATTCATTCAACAAAATCTGCAAAATAGGCTTGGGACATTTTGCCCGATCTTTATGCAAGTCGCAATGAGGCAAAAATTGCATGCTGCATAAAGAGCTGGAGTCAAAGATTATGCATGACGAAGATGATATGGACACTTTCCATGTTGGTGTCAAGGATATCAATGAGCAACTTATTTCTACAGGTGAAGTCATTTTAGACAGTTCCCTTGTGCACACTATTCTTGATGCCTTGCCAAATTCTTACTAGACTTTCGCTAGTACTTGGAGACTTATGACCCAAGGAAATCCTGAAGTTGTCATGTTTGATGCATTATGCACATTATAGTTGCAAGAATCGCTTTCCAAAAAAAAAAAGGATTAGACAACGTGTAATTGAAAAGGACTTTGTTGCTGCTCAAAGAAAAGGTGGTAACAGTAATGCAACCACTTATCTTGGTTCTTCTGCGAGTGGAAAATCCCATGTTCCTAGTGCTTCTACTGGCAACAATTTGTTTGGAAATTCTGGTGATATGGGCAAAAGAAGATGCGCTTCCATTATTGTAAAGCTAATGATCACTTGATCAAGGAGTGTTCTAAGTTGAAGGCCAAAGAGGCTAAGAAGAAAGAGGCTGGTTCCACTACTAATGCTGGTTCCACTATAAATGTAGCTATTGTTGAGTCTTCTGTGAAAGGAGACTGTGATGCTGATGTTGATGCATAATGGCTTTTAGGTGCAGAGTGCACTTATAATCCTGCTGTCCATGATGCATGCATGTCGGTTGTTGCACATTCACATGTGTGGTATTTTGATAGTGGTGCTACAAAGCCCAAAACCTCACATTGTGATTTGTTCACCTCTCTTGAGTCTACTCTCATGGGAATTCAGTTACTTGTGCCAAAAATGCCTCTTATCCGGTTTAGGGAGTTGAAAGATTGTGCTTACTGTTGCAAATGGCAATTCTTTCACACTTTTTGATGCACTTTATGTACCAAGGATCAAGAAGAATCTTTTGTCTGTATCTGCACTTGCTAGACTTGGACTTGTAGTCAAATTTGTGGATGATAGATGTACAATACATGATCTCAATTTTGGTGATGAAATTGTTGCATCTACCATTCTATGTCATGGATTGTATAAGCTCACTTTGTATAGCAAGTGTGGGCATAATTTCACAAATGCAATTGTGGACTCAAAGGCTATTCCGATGCAAAACTTTGGCATGCACGTTTTGAAAATCTGAATTTTACTAGTTTGCTGCGTTTGCAAAAATCTGATATGGTTGCTTCTTTGCTGCCTCTTGAAGCACCTGTCCAACATGTTTATGAAGGCTGTATTTTGGGTAAGATGTAGCGTTCTAAGTTTCCAAAGTATGGTTTAGTTAGTGCCACATGCAGGTTGCAGCTTGTGCATAGTGAAGTTTGTGGGCCCATGCAAACTCCGTCCTTGGAAAATTACCTTAACTTCATGAATTTTATTGATGATTACTCCAGGCATGCATGGGCCCAAAATGTACATGCCAAATTTTTTCATCTGAAATAGCCTTTGAATCTACAAGTGTATTTGCAAAATTTGGCTAACACTTGTCATACAAAGTGAGCGTATATAGGCCATGACATAAAATGCCAGATGCAACAATTTCATCACCAAAACTGAGATCATGAGCTGTACACCTATCATCCACAAATTTGACAACAAGACCAAGTCTACCAAGTGTAGATACAAAAAAAAATTTCTTTTTTAACCCAGGTACATAAAGTGCATCAACAAGTGTGAAAGAAGTACCATTGCAACACTCAACACAATCTTTCCAACTCCCTTGACCGGATAAGAGGCATTGTTGCACAAGTGACTGAAATCCCATGAGGGACATCCTCGAGAGAGGAAAACAAGTCACGATGAGAGGTGATGTGCTTTGTAGCACCACTGTCAAAGTACCACACATGAGCATCTACAACAACTAACATACATGCATCATGGACAGAAGGATCATAAGTGCACTCTACAATAAAAGCCCATTCTGCATCTACATCAACATCACAATTACCTTTTATAGAAGACCCTGCAATTGCTGCACTTGCAGTGGAACCAGCCTCTTTCTTCGTAGCCTCTTTTTTCTTCAATTTTGGACACTACTTCATCAAGTGGTCATTAGCTTTACAATAATGGCAACGCATTTTCTTTTTGCCCTTTTCACCAAAACTCCTAGATGAGGTGTTTCCAATAGAAGCATTGGAGATGGGTGATTTGCCACTCATCGAAGAACCATGAGAAGTGGTTACATTGCTGTTACCACTTTTTCTTTGAGCAGCAATAAAAGCCTATTCAACGGCACACTGTTTAGCCCTGTTTTTTTTCTTCAAAGTAACTTGCAAAAACAATGTGCATAATGCATCAAACTTGACAACTTCTAGATTTCCTTGGACCATAAGTCTCCAAGTACTAGCAAAAGTCAGGTAAGAATCTGGTAAAGCATCAAGAACAATCTGCACAAGGAAATTGTCAAAAATGACTTCACCTGCAAAAGTAAGTTGCTCATTAATATCTTTGATACGAGTAAGGAAAGTGCCCATTTCATCTTCCTCATGCATAATCTTTGACTCGAGCTCTTTACGCAGCAATGAAATTTTAGCCTCATTGCGACTTGCATAAAGACTAGCCAAAATATCCCAAGCCTGTTTAATAAATTTAGTTGAACGAATGTGGGGAGTAATAGTGCACTTCATGGATAACACAATCAATGCATGAGCATGCACATCTTTTACATCCCAACGAGCTTGCTCAGCCAGAGGTAAAATAGCTCTGGCAGCAACAACCCTGCTAACAAAACCTGCAACATCCTCAACATCACTTGCATCCTCAGAATTAGGACGTACATCAATGCCCTGCACAACATTCCAAACACCCATTGATACAAGAACATGTTGCATCATGTAAGCCCACATCGGGTAATTGTCCCCATCCAATTTATCCTCAACATCAAACAACTTGAACACATCTATGTTGTCGTCAGCCATGGCGAATGCCAACACTTGATGTGAAAACTTCCCAAAAAGAGAAGAAACAAAGAAAGACCAACACATGCTATACATCACAACCTGTAGAAGACTGTAAGGGACCTGTTATGCAAAAAACGACACTGACTGAAATTCTACACAAAATGACAAAATTGTCAGTGTAGTACTGCCTATAGCGTAAACGAAGGCCATGTCGACCTGCTGACACTCACCAAAGCTCACTGAAATCTAAGAAAGTGAGTAGACGTGTGTGGAAACATTGACGACTAAGCCCAAGAGGATGCAACCTGCTCTCATACCAATTGTTGGAAATAGGATTGCAGGGAAACACACATAGCTTGGAAAAGACAAAGCAAGCTCAAGGCACACAACTGAGGGTAGTATTACTTAGTGTGCAATGAAAGATAAGTTAGCCCTAGAATGATGGGCCTATATACAATGCATGGGGGAGAAAACCTCCTAGTGAGGGGAAAAATGCCCCGATTGTCCTAAGTTTGTTCACACAGATCACTATCACATATGTATGGTATCATACATGTGGTTGTAGGTCGTAAGCCCATTGAAAACCTGCCTTCTAGCTTGATTCATTCTAAGGCTATTGAGGTTGATCGTATGCTTGCTAACGGAATACCTTAGTATAGGGTTTATTCAACCTAGTTCTTCACCATGGGCTTCCCCCATTCTATTGGTGAAGAAAAAGACAACAATATGTGCATGTGCATAAACTATCAGGGTCTTAATGCAGTTTTAGTATCAAGAATACGTATCAATTGCCAAAGGTGTATGAGTTGCTTCATAAACTCACACATGCTTATATTTTCAAGAAAATAAACCTACAGCCAAGTAAGAATTAAACTTGTTGATATACATAAAATTGCTTTTTGAACAAGGTTTGGACATTATAAATTTTTTGTTATGCCTTTTGATTTAAATAATGCACCAACTACTTTCATGATGCTCATAGGTAGATAGAGTTTTGAAAATGTATATGTGCAAGTTTGTCATTGTTTTTCTTGATGGCATCCTAGTTAACACTGCACTTACAACATTTGAAGCAGGTATTTGATTGTATTAGGTAGCACAATCATATGCTAAAGAATCCAACTGTAATTTTTTGAAGACCAAAATTCAAATGTTGGGGCATTTATTGCAGGCTTTCATATGGATCAATCCACAGTCGAAACCATTCATGAATTTCCTCCAATTTTTTTGAAAGAGCTCCATATTTTCTTAGGCTTTGCAGGATTTATCATAGATTTTGTTAAAAACTTTGCAAGAATTGATGTTCCTATGATGGAGAAATTGAAAGCCACGGATAAAGCATTTCATTGAAGAAGAAGGATCAACATCACAATTTTGATTCAATTAAGGTCACTCTAGCTACTACACCCATATTAGCTGTGAGGCCAAGGATCGAGCACAACCCAATGGCAAACCGGCACAGGGACCTACCTATAACTATATGTAGGGATGGCTAGGTGGATCATCTTGTTTGCTATCCTTGAGCCTCTCACTAGTATCAGAACCTAACAATCTGTATCGATCATATGGACCGCCTAGAAATATTGTGAGGGATCGTGATCCCAAGTTTAATAGTCACTTCTTGAGGGTTGTCTTTAAATGGTTGGGAACACAACTCACTCTCGATATTGCAAATTATCCACAGATGGATCTATAGGCCGAATGATCCACTCAATGCTAGAGGATATGCTATGAGCATATGTTAGCAAGAAGAAATCATATTGGGAAGATTATCTTTCTATTTTGAGATTCACTTAATAGTGCAAATCAGGTTACTACTAAACCAGCTTATGTACAATTTTCAATCTAGGCCACTAGCTATGGTGAAGAAAATTTAGCAGCACAAGGACTTTATCCATGGCCATATAGATATTCTAAAAGTTGCTCGTCAAAATGTTCAACAATCACAAGACCAATATAAGAAGTATGATAATGAGAAACATCGGCAAGTCACTTTCATGAAAGGTAAAATGGTATTCTTACATGTTCTAGATACAACATTGAGAAAGTATGAAAAGCCCTACACCTAAGTTGTCTTCTAGATATTGTGGCCCATTCAAAATACTCAAGCAAATTAGAGATACTGCATACATACTTTCTTTACCTGCACACTCTCGCATTCATCTAGTTTTTCATGTAATTCATTTATGTAAATGCTTTCATAATGATGACAATATCATTGATCAACAAGTTTTGGTCAATTTCATTGAACCTTTCACCCAACTACATGAACTCAATCACATTCTTGACTATCATGATTTACGTAGTGGTGATCGTGCATCGCCAAGCATTAGTTAAGTAGAAAGATAGACCTGAAGAAGGTTCCACTTGGGAAAAAATTAGTGTTCTTAGAGAAAAATACCCCACTTTTGTTTTCAAGAATGGAAATGCTTCTCCATAGGGGGAGTAATGTGAGGCCAAGTTCTAAGCATGATCCAGTGGGGAACCAACATGGGGGCTTGTCTATAAATATAGACAGGGATGGCTTGGAGGAGCACCGTGTTCTCTTCCCTTGAGCCTCCATGTGTGTGTGTGTGTGTGTGTGTGTGTGTGTGTGTGCACGCATGTGTGAAGCAGTATGAGCGACCCTATGTCCCTACCCTACAGAAACCAATGTCTGCAAGCCTATACGCTTGCCTATTTTCCCAATTCCGCATGCTCATGTTTACAAGCTACCTGAGCATATTTCTTTTGTCCTTGCTATAGCGCATAACTACGGGTAGCATGCAGATTCTAGGGCCTCATGCGAGTGTGTGTGTGAGTGTGTGTATGTGTGTGTGTGTGAGTGTGTGTGTGTGTGTATGTGTGTGTGTGTGTGTGTGTGTGTGTGTGTGAAGCAGGTTGCAAACCCTCAAGTTTCTCTTGATGGTGTGTGTGTGTGTGTTGCTAATTTTAAAGTAATACTTATACACAAAAGAACATAACAGTTCAAAAGACAGTTGGCTTTAGACAAAGGACAAGGATTAGCACAAAAACGACTCAGTCTTTGATTCATTTTTGTACATCATAGTGAGAATGAGGTATCATTCTAGTGATTTGTACATAAGATAGTTAAAAACAACTGATACTAAAGTGACAAAGGCCAAGTATGGCGGTGATGGATAGAAGCAAAGCCAGAAAGATCCTAAGTAAAGATAGAATCCTCACCTCCATCCATATAAACAAGACAATAGATTCATTAGCCTTGAATACATATTACAGGTTTCAATGAACCTATCGGTTGTTATCTATGTCCTACTTAAAACCTATTTAAACTTATACCTACCATCCATGAAGAGTTTAATTCACCAAGTATTCATTCTGAAAAAAAAGTAATGATGCTGTCACACAGTGAGACCTGGAGGCCATTACTCCATTTTATTAGGTAAAATGTATGTTTCAAAAAGTTTTTATAAAGTTCATTTTAAGCTTGTGATTAGAAGGCCATCACCCCTTCCAATCCAAGTGGTATCTTTATAATAGGTTTTAAAAGTAGCTAGTAACCCTTTTTTTAAAAAAATTATACATAATAATTGAATTAAATTCTAATTAGGAGGCCTTTACCCCTTCTGATCCAAGTGTCTTACCCATTTTTTAACCCATGAATCCTTTTTTGTCAACCATTTTTGAGCTCTAAGATGTTCTTGTTTTGTGATGAAAAATAAAAATGATTTGATTAGTCCAAACCATCTATAAGGTAATATTTTGGAGCAAACTTTTCTGCTAAAACTACTTACAATCTAAAGTGGTTTTTTGTAATCAAGAAGCAGACCTAAAATTTTACATGTGTTATAAGCAAGATCCTCAACCAGCTACTATCCAACCCATTAGTGAGGTCCACTCATAGTGTTCAAAAAGAAATGCTAACCACTACCCACAGTAATGTAGGTGACAATTTATTCCAAGCAGAATTTACATTTGAGGAATACATTTTCCCTTTAGAGTCAGTAAAACCGTATGTTAACACCGAGTAGGCATTGCTTCCAATATGCCTTACATCCAAAACCACTTATAGTTTGAAGTGTTTTTTAAAAAACAAGTCACTAATATGAAAAAAAAACCAGTAGCCAGGTATTACAACTGAATAGAAATCATAAGATAGTAAGTGATCCATAAAAGCCCAATTTATACGTACCGTAGGGTATAGTATTTCAAAACTCAAAGTAGGAAGTCTTAATAGCACTATATCAGCAAGGCATTGTTAGCCAACAGAATCCAAGCATTGACAAGTCATATAAATCTATAGTTCAAAGTAAAGGATCAAAATTCCTATAAACAATAGATCGATGAAAGCATGAGGAGCTAGCAGTGTTCTCAGCCTAACATGAGTAGTAACTCATATATCAGTTTTATTATCTGGGAGAGGCAAACCCCGGTAAGACCAACGCAAGCCCAACCCTAGGTTAATTTCAGACTAAGTAAGCTAAAGTATCAAGCCATACTCACTGTTCAAGTTCAGAGTGAGTAGGGCCATGTACTTAGGTGAAAAACTGAGAAGCAGCCATTTCAAGGCTCAAACATTTACCAACTCTGATATTTCTCAAGTATTTGAACCATGTTGATATCCGATACACAAAAAAATGCCAGACATTATCATCAAAACCATAAATTCCGCAACCAGTAAGTAAAGCTCCTTAGGGGATTATGACTGCATAGTTAAAGATAAACATGCTTAGCTCCTGCAGATTATCATAGATATCAAAGAGAAAGGAAAAATAGCTTCAATGAACTCTTTTGCAATTGGATAGAAATCAGCTCAAAGAAAGATAAAAATTTCGACCCCACCTCTAGCTTAACAACACAATCAACCAGTCAAAGCATTAAGTTTCACATGGAATGGATTTACATTTTTTTATCCAGAAAGAGAGAAAAACAGTTTCAGCTTTAAGCCACCATTAACTAGTTAAGGCAAAAATGGTTTAAATGTATATATATTTTTTAGCTCGAAAGAAAGAAAAATCATCTTTGTGTGAACCAGCATGTACAATATCAACAATTTTTTTCATAAACCAGTCCAGGCACCAGAGACCATTATCATCCCCAACTTTTCAACAATTATTGGGGGAGTTTTTAAAACTCTTGATATGCACCTTAGTAAAAGTAAAGCCCCATATGCAGAACCATTCAGGGTTTTCAATTTTTTTAAAAAACCAAAAGAACCAATAGTTTGGCCTCATCCAGTAGGGCAAATGGCTATATATCAAATGTTAGATTATCGGGGGAGATCTTTAAACACATTTTAGTGTAAACAATATAATAAATCAAACCATAGCAACCACATTAAAAAAGTAACAAGTGTCAACAGAATTTGGCCTCAACCAGTCCAAGTAGTAGAGACCATCCTCATCCCCTTAGATTCAATAGTTCCTCTAGAGACCATCATCATCCCTTGAGTTGCAACATTTTAAACAAATAGAGAGGTCACCATCATCAACCATTATGTAGTAGCAATTTAAACACACACAGAGACCATCATTTCAAATATTCAAAAGGTTTTAATGTGAAAAAAAATCAAGGCTAAGTGAGGGTAAAAAGACCCTCACCTTGGTAAGATATGCAGCACCATCAGCCTGTAGAGAGCACATCCGTTGATATCATCAAGACCAGCCAAGCCAAGCATAGCAATCAAGCTGGCCACAAAGGGGCATAGAAGCACAACCAACAAGGGGTAGCCAAGTCAGGCAGGTAGTTAGACAGCATCATCTCACAGCCGGTTCATCAGCCACATTGCGGGCATGAAAGGGGGAAAGGGCTAGTGAGAGCTAGTACAAAGCCATTGTTTATAGAACCATCCAATAGCACAAGGATGAGAGAAATCTAGAGGGCAACAAGTAATAGGACTGCGTAGTGTGTAGGTAAGAGAAACATTTCACGCTCGGGGAGGGAAGTGATGAAAGGCACGTACCTGGCTTAGATCTTGGGTGGGAAGATAGTAATTACCCTCTACCACAAAGGGTCCAGGGTAAGGTTCACACCCAATACACATATCCCACTTAGAGGATTGAGTTGAAGGTAAGCCATATAGGGGTTTAGTCCATAGGAGGTGACAAGTAAAAGACACGGCTACGGGGTAATATCCCACAAGTATCTATCCCTATCAAAGAAGATTTCAAACTAATAATCATCTATAAAGGTGACCCCGGGAGTTATGAACTCAGTAAGGCATACTGCCATAGGATAGAGTATGTGTGTAGGTAGGAGGAGGTTTTAAAGATCCCCATAGATCAGTGTAACCAACAAATCCCATTAGCATAGATAAGACAAATATAGTCATTGGGATTAAGGAAGAGTATAAACTACCATCCATTGAGAAAAAATCCCAAATATCCAAGTGGATTGAATATCGAGAGGATAGGGTTAAGTCATAGTTAATGGTGAAGCACTCGTAGCTGGATGTAGAGACCAAGTGAGTGTGAGTGTGTGTGTGTGTGTGTGTGTGTGTGTGTGTGTGTGTGTGTGTGTGTGTGTGTGTGTGTGTGTGTGTGTGTGTGTGTGTGTGTGTGTGAGCACAACACAAAACGGTATAACCAGTAGACCTGTAATGGAAATGGCCTATTAACTTTGAGAGTAGCGAAAATTAGAGAAAGTACTTTTGTGAAATTACTTTGTGAGCATAGCGGGTGAAATTAACTAAAGGTAGCAACATAAGCATAGAATTTAGTTAACTTGGCATGAACAATACTTTTGCAAGAGAGAGAGAGAGAGTTTAGAGAACATGACAACAGTTGAGGACCGGATTTATGTGGAGTTGGTCCCTGCTCCAATAGGCATTTGTATTATAGTTTCTCCCATCAAGAGAGACTTGGTACAATACAATCTTTGTGTTCCTTGTGACCTAGGTAATGCAATGAAGATGGAAAGCTTCATGCATAACGAGCATAACATAAACTTTGTGGAAAGCATTAACTATCCGAAGCCTCAGTCCCAAGGCCTCAAACACCTTCGAAGGTGGAGAGAGCTAGCGGGGAATGAGGGTAGGGAAGAGAAAGAAGAAACATTTCATAGGAGAAAGAATCACTCTTCTTGCTAGCATACATAATAGTATAATAATGAAGATGGAGAAAGCTTAAGCATTGAAGCATGGCTCTTGGTTGTATTTGCATTCCATAGCCAAGAGTGTTGGTGTAGGTGCTCAACTTCTCTACTAGCTTGGAGAAGGAGATAGAGCTCTTGCACTTTGCACTTCACACAAGGAGAGAGAGAGAGAGAGAGAGAGAGAGAGAGAGGGAGAGAGGGAGAGTATACCCCTCATGCATGCCCCCTACTTGCTTTGGTCAACCCCCTCTTCTAGCACAAGCTTGAAGCTCATTGGACCTATGCAAGCCTGGTAATTCACATGCAGGATGTGTATCAAGCAAGCATGCTAGCCTTGGGACAAGTTTCCCCCTTTCCCCTTTGAGAGAGAGGACTTGATAAATGAAAAAAAAATTAATTAAGTCTCCTTAATTATCATTGGAACCCTTGGGAATCTAACCAATAGGTTTTGGACACTCCTTGAGGGTAACCTAGCTTGGGGCTTGACATGTGTCGTACTTGCCTCTTGAGCAAGGGGTGCCCTTTGGGACAAAGAGTGGTCAAGCAACCACCCCGCCTTCTTGCATGGCTTGCCCCCTCCTTGTAGGGATATGCATTGAATTTTGTGACACCTCGAGTCTCTTAACCTTGGGCCCAATTCTCAACACAAGCTGGACCCTTAAGCCCCTCAAGCTTGGGCTGATTCCCACCTCAATTACAACCCTAGAATCTCAAGCATGACAAGTACCTCAAGCATCTCAATCATCAAGCACTTCAAGCATCTCAAGCATCTCAATCATCAGGCACGACAAGCACCTCAAGCTTGGGCCTTCTGCCCGCATACTCGTGCTCTACGGTGGGGTCACGTCCTGTCGACCACCATTCAAAACATACAAAGAATACGTTATGTTAGAATTTAAAAGTACAATTATCAATAACTACCAAACCTAAAGAGCAATGTAAAAACACTTACAAAATTGGCCTCAAATGATGCCCACCCGCCGCTCCCCAAGTGGTGCGAGCTCCCTGTCTCTACTTGCGCTTTGGCTGCCTCCTTTTGTTGCTTCCACTTGTCATGATTCTCGCGTGCTGCTCGCTTTGCATTTTTCCAATCTTCTTTGGCCAGCCAATCTGGCATGTTCCACCCATGATTTATTGCTTTTGCACTTCAGAACGCTTGTGCTTGCAATATTCACACATCCGCACCTTCATCGGGTCTTCATTGAAGCGCTCATCCCAACTTGACATGGGAAACTCGTCATGCAACATGTTGATGACTTTGTCTTTTAATTCATTTGACACTTCACTCCAATTTTTTAATATGTAGTGTCAAAACACCTGAGAGCAAAGGCCGTACATGCGGGAGATCACCTTCTTGCCGTCGTCATCCATGATGATACCGCCACTGATGTCGATTGACTATGGCAAGCCCTCTCGCCTGTGACGCGTGAACCTGGGTGTCTTGGTAGGGGTCTTGAGTGGCGTCTCAAGTGGCGTGTCGATGAGGGTACGGACGACAGGTGTCTCCACTAGAGTCTGGGCCCCGAAGCGCGGAGTGTCGATTGGGGTAATTCCCGGGGGAGTAGCGAGTGGTGTGTAGCCAGGAACGACCGATAGTCGCAAAAAACTTGGAGTAGATGGCGATGTTGTGGCTAGTGTGGGAGAGGGCAAAGAAGGGGAAGGTAAGGAGCCTCTTCGACTACGAGGCGGTGTCTAGTATCAGCGACGGCATCTCCATAGCAACGGCCACCGCCACCACTAGAGCGTCGGTGCTTAGAAGAGTGTGTAGATCGTCTAGTCAACACCGAACTCTCAGAGCGCTTTGATTGCTCCGAAATAGAAGGAGACAGTGAAGGAGTGGAACAACGCAACGGTGCTCCAAAGCAATGACGCTCCACGTACCACCTCCTCTGCTCGAGTGACAAGGAAGAAACAAACTGATCCATACCTGCATTAAATACACAAACATTAAATCTTAATGATGAATGGAGAAGAAAATATGAACAAGTTATAATTTTCAGTCACTTGCTCGCCGCACTGTTGTGCACTTTTCAATTGGTTGTGCAACCATCTTAATCTCATGAATGTTGATAGGCTCTCGAGACCCGCTGAATAATGCATCGATGGTCGTCTTCCCCATCTCCACTCGATTCCTACCCTTTGTCGCTCTTTCTTTGCATCCTCGTATTGTGAAATCCACTTTTGCATCATTGGATTGTGAAGCATGCAAAATCGATTGATTTTAGCCTCTAGATCTTCCGTCATTTTTTTCTCAACACCGAGATTGCACATGACAATCCACTCATCATCTATGGTTCGCCATAGCGTGTCTGGACTTTATCAAATCCATCTAGCCACTCTCCAATGTAAACTAGGGACTCCGATACCAGTCAACCTTCTACCATGCTACCCTCTGTACGTGCCTTCTGATGCACATATCCCTTGAGAATTTTCATGAAACGTTCTAAAAAGAACATCCATCTAGAATGCACTGTGCTAGCTATTTCCACCTCATCAACTATGTGAACAAGAGATGCACTTGAATGGTTAGCATGGTAGTAGGAAAGTGTTTCTCAAACATGCATACAACCTCCACAACGTTCAGTTTGGTGGATGGTATGGAATCTACATGGATCTTGTTTTGTGAGATCCATTGCAACCAACTTCGCAAGTTTGTAGATTGTGGTACGGACGTCAAGAGACAAGCATCCCTCAATGGCCACCGGTAAAATAAACTGCAAAACAATTCTAGCAATGATATTAAAGTCCACACACGATATGTTACACAATTCCCACTATGATATATTCCACTTCAGACATACATGGCACATTTTATGCCAGTCATGTGACTTCAAACCGGTAAGCTTCCCTTCTTTAGTGAAACATGTTCGGACCAAGTGCATTACGCCACTGGGTGTCCGCACGGATTGAATGATCTCTTTTACTTTGCGTTCTTGGCCTCCTGTCAAAATCCATGGCGCTTTAGGTAGTTTTATTGATCCATCGGGTGCTGTCTGCGGCCAATATTGCTCCATACGATCCACATTTCTAAGGTCAATTCTGGCCCTCAAAGTATCTTTCTTGCCAAAGAGATGCTCCCACAACAAATTACCCACAGTCTTGAATATGTGCATTGGATCGATCAAGTGATTGATCATGAGTCTGTTACCATATACATGTGGTAGTGATGTGTGTGAACACACTAGGACCGTCGGGGCATATTTTCCCCCTTTAGGAGTTTTTTTTCCCCGAGCATTGTATATACGCCCATCACTCTAGGGCTATCCATCTTTTCCATTGCATACTAAGTAACACACTCTCTATTGTGTGCCTTGAGCCTCCTTCATCTTCTCCAAGCTGTGTGCGTATTTTTGCAACCCTAATTCCAACAATTGGTATGAGAGCAGGTTGCATCCTCCCGGGCTTAGTCGTCAGCTGCTCCAGCACACGCCTGCTCACTTTCTCCGATTACAGTGAGGTTTGGCAAGCATTCGCAGGTCAAAAAATATTTCGGGTGAACTCGTAGAGCTCAGTTTGCTCAGATTTTTGATTCGGGCTCGTTTTGGCCTCCGTTTCCACTATAGGTAGTGCTACACAGGCTATTTCGTCATTTTGTGCAGAGTTTCTGTCAATGCAGTTTTTTTTGCATAATAGGTGCCTTACAGTCTTCTACGGTTTGTGTTGTATAGCACGTGTTGTTCCCGCTTTGTTTCTCCCATTTTCAGGCAGGTTTCACATCAGGTGCAGCATTTACCATGGCTCACAACAACAACACAGATGTGTTCATGATGTTTGTTGCTGCTGAGGATAGGTTGGATGGTGACAATTACCCTATGTGGGCTTATATGATGCAACACGTTCTTGTGTCAAAGGGCGTCTGGAATATTGTGCAGGGCATTGATGTACGTCCTGGTTCTGAGGATGTAGGCGATGTTGAGGATGTTGCAGGTCTTGCTGCGAGGATTACTGCTATTAGAGTTGTTTTTCCTACAGCAAAACAAGCTCGTTGGGATGTAAAGGATGCGCAGGCTCATGCATTGATTGCGTTGTCTGTGAAGCGCACCATTGTTCCTCACATCCGTTCAGCAAAATCTGCAAAACAGGCTTGGGATATTTTGGCTGGTCTTTATGCAAGCCACAATGAGGCTAAAATTGCTTTGTTGCGTAATGAGGCTTGGGATATTTTGGCTGGTCTTTATGCAAGCCACAATGAGGCTAAAATTGCTTTGTTGCGTAAAGAGCTGGAATCGAAGATTATGCATGAAGAAGATGATATGGACACTTTCCTTGCTAGTTTCAAGGATATCAATGAGCAACTTATTTATGCAGGTGAAGTCATTTGAGACAGTTCCCTTGTGCATATTGTTCTTGATGCCTTACCAGATTCTTACCAGACTTTTGCTAGTACTTGGAGACTTATGACCCAAGGAAATCCAAAAGTTGTCAAGTTTGATGCATTATGCACATTGATGTTGCAAGAGTCACTTTCCAGAAAAAACAGGACTAGACAGCGTACAGTTGAACAGGCTTTTATTGCTTCTCAAAGAAAGGGTGGTAACAACAATGCAGCCACTTCTTATGGTTCTGCTGCGAGTGGCAAAACTTCTGTTCCTAATGCTTCTGCTGGCAGCAATTTGTCTGGAAATTTTGGTGATAAGGGCAAAAAGAAGATGTGTTGCCATTATTGTAAAGCTAATGATCACTTGATCAAGTCGTGTCTTAAGTTGAAGGCCAAAGAGGCTAAGAAGAAAGAGGGTGGTTCCACTGCAAATGCTGGTTCCACTACAAATGTAGCCATTGTTGAGTCTTCTGTAAAAAGGAGATTGTAATGCTGATGTTGATGCAGAATGGGCTTTTAGTATAGAGTGCACTTAGAATCCTACTATACATGATGCATGCTTGTCTGTTGCTACAGATTCACATGTGTGGTATTTCGACAATGGTGCTACAAAGCACATTACCTCACATCGTGAATTGTTCACCTCTCTCGAGTCTGTCCCTCGTGGGAATTTAGTCACTTGTGCCAACAATGCCTCTTATCCGGTTCAGGGAGTTGGAAAGATTGTGCTTACTGCTGCAAATGGCAGTTCCTTCACACTTATTGATGCACTTTATGTACCTAGGATCAAGACGAATCTCTCGTCTGTATACGCACGTGCTGGACTTGGACTTGTAGTCAAATTTGTGGATGACAGATGTACAATTCATGATCTCATTTTTGTTGATGAAATTGTTGCATCTGGTCTTTTGTGCCGTGGGCTGTATAAGATTAGTTTGTATGACAAGTGTGGACAAAAATTTGCAAATGCTGTTGGAGATTCAAGGGCTATTCTAGATGCAAAACTTTAGCATGCACATTTTGGTCATCTGAATTTTACCAGTTTGCTGCGTTTGCAGAAATCTGATATGGTTGCTTCTTTGCCGCCTCTTGAAGCACCTGTCAAACATGTTTGTGAAGGCTGTATTTTGGGTAAGATGCAGCGTTCTAAGTTTCCAAAGGATGGTTCAGTTAGGGCCACATGCAGGTTGCAGCTTGTGTATAGTGATGTTTGTGGGCCCATGCAAATTCTGTCCTTGGGCAATTACCTGTACTTCGTGAATTTCATTGATGATTACTCCAGGCATACATGGGTATTTCCGCTTAAAGCAAAGTCCGAAGATTTTATGTGCTTCAAACAATTTCTGGCTATGGCTGAAAATGTCTCGAAATGTACTATGGGAACCCTCCATTCCGATCGAGGGGGGGAGTATATGTCTCATGAATTCAATGCATTTCTGGCTAGTCGTGGGATAAAACACCAATGTACAGTGCCTTATACACCTCAGCAAACTGGTGTTGCTGAGAGGAAAAACAGGTCACTTATGGAAATGGCACGATGTATGGTCAAAAGTCAAGCTTTGTCGCATTCTTTTTGGCTTGAGGCCATCATGTGCGCCACTTATGTACTAAACAGGTGTTCTATGAAAGCCTTGCAATCTATTACTCCATATGAAGCATGGCATGATAGAAAGCCTTCTATTGAGCACATGCATGTTTTTGGCTCTTTGGCATATGCTTTGCTGCCACAAACACAACGCAAAAAATTGGATGATAAGGCTGTCAAATGTATTTTTGTTGGTTATAGTGCTGAAAGCAAAGGTTACAGGTTCTATCATCCGCAAACAAAACGTATTCTGGTTTCACGTGATGTAGTGTTTGTGGAAGATTCTGTTCAGCCCTTGCTGTCATGTACTAGAGACAGTAATGTAAGCTCACAGGAAATTTATGACACTTTGTTGCCTCTTTTCAGTGGTGGAAATACGAATGTAAGTTCAATGAGGCAAATGTACAGCCTAAAGGGGTTTCTGAAAATGTTACAGATCAGCCTATTACAGATGCAGATGTACATGATGTACTTGATGAGGAAAGGGCTGAAAATGAGCAGGCTAGAGGTATGCCAAAATGGCTGGTGCACACTTTGCGTGACAGTAAATTGGATGCACCTTTGTCTAGTCGTACTCGTTCAGGCTCTCGCCATGCATCTTATGCATCAATTTGTTATGCTTTGGCTGTGTCTAGCTTACATGATGTTGAGGAGCCTCTGTCTTTTGATGAAGCACAGAATTTAAAAAATTGGATGGCTGCCATGCAATCAGAATATGATGCACTTATAGAAAATGACACATGTACTTTATGTGATTTGCCTCCTGGCAAAAAGGCATTGGTATGAAGTGGGTTACAAGTTGAAACGCAAGCCAGATGGTGAAATTGTTCGCCATAAGGCTCGACTTGTTGCAAAGGGTTATGCACAGCAAAAAGGCATAGATTATGAAGAGACTTTTGCTCCCACTTGTCGTATGACTACTGTGCATTTTCTATGTGCATTGGCAGCTCATTTTGGTTGGGATGTACATCAATCAGACATTGTTATTGCTTTCTTGAATGGTGACATATTTGAGGAAGTGTATGTAATGCAGCCTTGCGGTTTTGTCATAAAAGGACAAGAGGACAAAGTGTGCAGATGTAAGAAGGCTTTGTATGGGTTGAAGCAATCTCCTCATGCTTGGTATGAGAAAGCTGACACTCATTTGGTCAAACGAGGCTTTCGTAACAATCCAACAAAAAGCACATTGTATGTAAAGTGTGAGGGTGATGTACTTCTCATTGTGGTTCTTTATGTCGATGATTTGTGGATCACTGGACCAAATGAGAGACATATTGATGAATTTAAGGCTGATTTGAATGCTACTTTCAAGATGAAAGATTTGGGGCTGTTGCATCATTACTTGGGCATACAGTTTAAGCAGTGTGATGGTGGTATTGCCTTGTGTCAGAAAAGTTACATAGAGACCTTGCTATGTAAGTTTGGACTTGAGGATTGCAAACCTATTGCCACTCCCATGGAAACATGTTTGAAGTTGAGTCTACATGATGGTGGCGATCCTGCTGATGACACGAGGCCGGATATTCAGTTTGCTCATGGTTGAGCAAGAAGCAACCTACTGTGGCCACTTCGAGTTATGAGGCTGAGTACAGGGTAGTCTTCACAGCTATGGTTGAGTGTGTATGGCTCAAACGCCTAATGGCTGATTTGGGTGTTGGACGGGACACTGCCAACACTATCTACACTGACAGTCAGAGTGCATTGGCAGTTGCGAGGAACCCATTTTTTCATGCTCACACAAAGCACATTGAGGTGCATTACCACTATGTCAGGGAGATGTTCTCACCAGGAGAGATCAACTTGGCTTATGTGCCAACATAGGACAACCTTGCAGATCTTTTCACAAAGGCATTGTCTCATGAGAAGCTTGAAGCTTTCTGCAAAGCTTTGGGCTTACTCCCCTTTGTGGACTGATCATGTCCTCAGGGCATGGCAGTTCCCTTTACTCATGTGCCAGCTCTCGTTCACCGCGTCACTCCAGGGGGGATTTGTTACCATATACATGTGGTAGTGATGTGTGTGAACACACTAGGACTTCCGGGGCATTTTTTCCCTCTTTAGGAGGTTTTTCCCCCCGAGCATTGTATATACGCCCATCACTCTAGGGCTATCCATCTTTTCCATTGCATACTAAGTAACACACTCTCTATTGTGTACCTTGAGCCTCCTTCATGTTCTCCAAGCTGTGTGCGTTTCTCTGCAACCCTAATTCCAACAGAGTCTGGGCCAATATGGTAGCTCGTACCATAGAGAGAGTCTCTTCATCCCTGGGGACAAACTATCATCACACATCCCCTTTGAAAAGAATGGAGTCGTTAGGACAAGCGTGAATAGAATTGTAATCCATCCCCAAGTTTTACAAGATCTTTCTTGCTTCCTCTCTGGAATCTGGCATCACATTATCAGATGGCAGTATGTGCTCTTTGAGCAATCTACACAGCGAAAAAAAGCGATACACTTGTGTAACTAATCTATCGGATCATTATACATTTAGAGTTTTTTATTTAAGTAAACACGTTGAAACAGATCACTTGAAAAGTGTTGTGATGCTGGTGTCACTCCATCCAAAATTTGCATGCATGTTGAGAAGAACTAAGAGCGTCTTCAATCTAGACACACGTGCTCCACCATACAATTGCGTATCGGCTTCACTTTTCATGTCATCATAGATAAGCCTTTCTGAATCTATGATCGTCTCAATCATTTCATCGATCTCGGTCTCAAACATAGCCTTGTTGGGAATGTGGTCTGCATGATAACTCTCCAAGCTGTCAGAGGCTACATCTTGTGGCCTCATGTATGCTGCTTGACTGAAGCGTCTACAAACACGTCTATTGGGTTGCAAGATTGTTGTCGGTTGGCCAACATCAGAGTCCGACGAGTTGTAATTGGCAACAACTCGATCTATAATAGATGGATCAAACTCGCCAAATTTGCAAACGTACTGCAAAGAAACGCGTCTTATTCGTTGCACAGCGTGTTTGCATTGATTACAAGGACATAAGATCCTTGTTGAGATAGACGTTTTGGTTGGATGGCCCCACATCATTGTCACTACTCATAATGAATGTAAAAACCTTATAGCTTGAACATAAATTTAATCTTCTATTGGCATCCTCTCTCTCTCTCTCTCTCTCTCTCTCTCTCTCTCTCTCTCTCTCTCTCTCTCTCTCTCTCTCTCTCTCAATCTCCCTCACAATCAAGAAACCATAGATCACACTGTAAACTACCTCAAATTCTCTAGCCCTCCGCACACCTCGGTCTAGAGGAGCACGAAGATCAGAACCACAAGGTTACAATCTCGTCTTTATTGGTCAATGCCTATATTTGTGGGTACAAGAAATCTACACACCCACGTGTACATGACAATACATGTAGTGGACAAAACCCCTTTGCCTCTTGTTTAGCTGTAGCAATTCACAGCTGCTCTAATTTCTACTTAACACCGCGAGTGCTCCCTCTCTCTCTCTCTCTCTCTCTCTCTCTCTCTCTCTCTCTCTCTCTCTCTCACACACACACACACACACACACACACACACACACACACACACACACACACAAGACAACTTGATATGTTGTGAAAGTCCTTAGTTATTCATTTTCCTCTTCCATCACTCAAGCTCAACAGATGCAGAATGCTTTCAGCAGCTAGTGTTGTTGCCTACCCTTTGAGCATTCCAAAGCTAATTAGCTTCAAACACCTTTAAGCTCTACAAAAAAGAGAGAGATGGTTGGGCCTTTTCTTCAACTCTAAACCTTAAATCTTGAGTTAAACCCTAAACTTAACCCTAAACTTAACCCTAAACCTAAACTTTAACTTAAATATTAAAACTAAATCTAATACCTATGTCTACTCTCTCTCCCTATCTTTCTTTCCCTCTCTCTTTATCTAGATATGTCATAGTCTGTCTATTTACAAAGACAGACATTGACAAAACTCTTCACTGACCAATGCTCTATTTTCTTGGACAATTCAATCCACAAGGAGTTTATTGGATTGGTCTCATAAATCATTTTGAGATTTTGAAGATGTTTAATATAACATTTTATTTTTTATTTTCTCTATTTTTTAATCTATCTCTATCTCTGTCTTTGTTTTCTACCCTTATCTCTCTCTCTCTCTCTCTCTCTCTCTCTCTCTCTCTCTCTCACACACACACACACACACACACACAATTTGTGTGTGTGTGTGTGTGTGTGTGTGTGTGTGTGTGAGAGAGAGAGAGAGAGGGAGAGAGAGAAAGAGGGGAAGGGAACATGAGAGGGAGGAGAGGGAAGCATACCTGGCTCTCCTTCCTCTCCTCGTGTGTGTGTGTGTGTGTGTGTGTGTGTGTGTGTGTGTGTGTGTGTGTGTGTGTGTGTGTGTGTGTGTGTGTGTGTGTTGGGGAGGGGAGGGGAGGGGAGGAGAGAGAGAGAGAGAGAGAGAGAGAGAGAGAGAGACGCGGGTATACCTGTAAATCGAGAGTGTTGAAACTCAAATATGAGATTTGAGTTTTTGGCGCTCTTGGTTTTTTTTTAATACCCTGTCGCGGCATCGCCATGCACGTCGCTATAAGCGTCACTACGCAACAAATAGTATAGCAACGCGCGTAGCGATGCCGTGGATTTTGACATTTGAGCATCACACTGCCAGCACCGCTAATATGAAGAACCTCTTGTAGTGAGTGGAGATTAACATGGCATTAAGTACATACGTAGAAGGCAAAAATTGTGATTTTACAAGAGCATAATCAACATGAATTCTTCGGACAATGCTCATATATTGCAGGTTATTGGATAGCATATGCTGGCTAATTGGACTTTTCGGGCATTTTGATTATGGCTAGGCATGATCTACACCCAGTTCTTACGTGTAATGATCCAGTGGGTCATTGGATTGATGTTTAATTTATGATCAATGGCTAGACTTATGAATTTGGTGGTGTTTATGCACATACAGCCTCAAGGCAACGGGCTCGTTTATGGAGTGCAATATCTTCTTATCCATAGCTTTCCAATGCTTTGCTTTGTGATGATTTTAATAATGCACCCACTTTATCCGATAACACCACAAGAAATTCACACATGTTGAATGTGGAAATGTAGGCCTAGATGAATCTCATTACATCAAGTGTTGGATTTGTGGAGCCTTTTGCATCCAAATGTTTCTAGGTACACTTTCCTCGGCATCTGCTAAAAATCTTCATGCAGCATGCCAACTTTTGTTATCTATGGTGCATTCAATTATCTTGCCTCAAGATGCTCTAGAAATGGAGGTGGATTTTACAAAAAATGAATTGCACTCAACATTAATTTCTCTCGATCGATGGCGTTCCCCTAGCTGGGGTGGGCTCTCAGTGGAATTTTTCATCTCCTTTTGGGAGCCATTAAATGATCCTTTCTCTACATGATGAATGTTGCGTGGTCTAAATAGAATTTGGTGTTATCTTAGAAAGAGGGTTTGTTGAAATTGTTGCCTAAACAAGCACTTTGTGAATAGTTCTCGCATTGGAAGCCAATTACTCTTATGCTGGTTATATATAAAATCTTGGCTAAAATGATTGTACATTGTGTCAACGAACCTTGTAATGTGGATATCCATTCAATGCAGTACAATTTCATCCCTCGTGCCAAATTTTGGATAATTTGGCTAATGTATTGATTGGAATGGACTATGCCATATACCCAATAGGATGTACTCATAATGCAAAAAGGACTTTGATACGGTACAGTGGGATTTCATTGTTGCTACAATGCGGGCCCTTGGATTTAGTCCTAAGACAATGTTGTATATTTTTGTATGCTCACAGTAGCCTTCTTGATGGTGAGATGATTGAAGCTTGGCCTCTTGGATGATCTGTTAGGTAGGGTTGCCCAATCAATGCCTTGTTGTATGCCATTTCAACTCACCCCTTGTTGTTGCTTATGGATCACTTTTCGCTCAATCCTCTTCATGGGTTGAAATTACCCTATGGGGATGACTTTATTGGGCAGGCTTATGCCAATGACTTGTTGTTCATGCCTCACAATAACTAGGATGATGTGCGAGTGGTTATGCAGGCATTGGATGCATTCGGTTTGGCAGCAGGCCTTAACACTAGGTTGGTAACCTAACAGAACATAAAAGTGTCCTTTCAAGGTTTTGAAAAAAACCTCCAAAACCATAGTAGATCCACTCATTTTGTAAAATCCTTTCATGAGGTTATAGTTCAAGGCCCACTACACATGGAAAAAATAAGAAACTTGTAAAATTTCTCATCTTTTGGTCACACCAAGCCTCCAAAGTTGGTGGCAAGAAGATGGAAGCCTTGCTCTTCTTATCTGCACTCAAACTGTCGGGTACTTCTTCTTTCACCATATATGGCAAGTGAGGAACCGCTGTTTGTTTGAGGGAGACCATGATGTAGCAAGCTTCTCAGAGATTATAAAAGAAAGAAAAGTGGTGATCTATACGTTCGGAAGCAAGCAAGACTCTGAAGACTGCTGGCCTAGGGCTACCCATGCCATGTTGTCAGCCTGCAAGAAGTAAAAGCCTAGAATTATAGTTCACCGGTTATGTTTGGCCTTGGCAAGAGGCGGTAGACATCCATCCTGTAATCTTCAGCACCTCAAGGATCGGCCTGAGCTTCAGGTTGGTTTGTAAATTTATGTTGTGCTTAATACAATCCACTCACAAATTGTGAGTTTTGCCAAAAAAAAAAGATTTAAAATTGAGAGAGAGAGAGAGAGAGAGAGAGAGAGAGATGCTTTGGGACTCTGTCCGACCTACTAACCAGAGAACCATCCCTCAGCTATTGTCGCCTCCATCCATCCAACCATTTAAATTATGGAAACAACATACATGCAAATGCCACTATTTTTAATTTTTTCACGAACAGAGGCACACAATTTAAAGAGAAAAGAATGTTAAAGAGAAAATGAAAGAGAAAAAATCTTCCTCTTCATCATCAGAAGCTGCATCTCACCAAATTCTTGCTAATAAAATAGTTCTAGAAGCGCATGTCACTAGCACCATCAACAAGCATAGTGAAAAGTGAACAAGTGCTAACCTACTCTCCAATTCCACTACTTTCACTTGCCCCAGACCATTGTTTGCCTTGGAGGCAAAGCAAGTTTGCATCGCGTGAGAGAAAGAAGCAGCAATGTCTCGCCGATATGATAGCAGGACTACGATCTTCTCCCCAGAGGGCCGCCTGTATCAGGTGGAGTACGCCATGGAAGCCATAGGGAACGCAGGGGCAGCCATTGGGGTTTTGGCCAAAGATGGGGTTGTTCTTGCTGGAGAAAAGCGGGTAACGTCCAAGCTCCTGGCGGCTTCAAAGTCCACAGAGAAAATGTACAAAATCGACGACCACGTCGCATGTGCTGTTGCGGGCATCACTGCTGATGCTAACATCCTGGTCAACACAGCTCGGCTGCAAGCACAACGGTACACATTCGCCTATCAAGAGCCGATGCCCGTAGAGCAGCTTGTCCAATCTCTTTCTGATACCAAACAGGGCTATACGCAATTCGGCGGCCTTCGCCCATTTGGGGTCTCTTTCCTCTTTGCTGGTTATGACAAGAATTTTGGCTTTCAGCTTTACATGAGTGACCCTAGTGGCAACTATGGTGGTTGGAAGGCTGCAGCCGTTGGTGCCAACAACCAGGCTGCGCAATCAATGCTTAAACAGGATTACAAAGACGACATTACGCGGGAGGAGGCTGTGCAGCTTGCCCTTAAAGTGCTCAGCAAGACCATGGATAGCACAAGCCTTTCATCAGAGAAACTTGAAGTTGCCGAGGTAAGCTTGTCTCCACAAGGTGAAGTGAAGTACCAGGTTTGCTCTTCTGATGAGCTCAACAAGTTGCTGATCAAGTTTGGTATTATGCAAGCGAAACCAGAAGAGTCTTGAGGTAGTCGTTGATCTTTATTTTGTGTCCCGTTGTGGATTGCTGTTCGCAGGGATCTTGTAACTCAAAATTGTTTTTGGAACTTTTTCATAGATCGTTACATTTGTCGAATGGTCACATGCAATGTTGTGGCAATGATTTTCAACATGAAGTTTTGCTAAGTATGTTTGTGTGAACAATTAGGACTTTCTATGCACCCAACAGGCTGGTAGTACAGAGAAGACAATTAATGAGTAAATATCTGCATTTATTACTTTTTGCATGCTTTGCGAATTAATGTCTTTACGTCAGAGCTAGTAAGCATTGTCAATGTGATGACTGGGATCTCTTGTTGTCGGGACTGAACATGATTTTTATTTCTGGCTGTGTAAAAGAAAGCCTTGATAATAATTCAAATTATGTACTTAGGTGCCTTGAAAGGCAAATAATGTGGCATCGGTGGAAATGAAGCTCCATCGTCCATTTGTGCATGCATGGTCTTGGAACTCTTGAGGCTCTTTGGATAGCTTGGATATGAAATATCCCACAACATTTTGGGAGGAAGTTTGTTGCATGACATGGTTTTATTTGAAGCTTTGATCTCCTTATGGTGGGCATGTTTCATAAAAGTGAAGAGTGAGTATTTATATAATCGAAGTCTGTTAGGCTTAAGAGTGGGGGTAAAGCTGTTCAAAGGTTATAGAATGGCTTAAAAACGCATGATGAAAATTGGGATCAAATTTAAGGTATGGAGGTACTCAATTGGGGAGGAAGATCATTTGTACTGCTGCTTGTAACTAAATTTCTTTTCAAATGATATTGGACATGAAATATGGGGCTTCAAGGCAATTTATTAGGTGGTGATTGCCTACTTTGGTATTAGCTCACGGAATCCCCTCCACAGGTGAATAATGTGCTATCGGTACACTGGAGTGCAGAGAGGAGGAGAAGCTGTTGAGAGTGTGGTCCAATAGGAAGCAAATGGAATGGAGTACAATGACACATAAGTGTGCACAGATTTGGAGATTCCATTTTACTTAATTCCTAAAACAAAGGCTCGAAATGCATCAGTACAAAGACACCAATTGTACAACCATCAGAGGTGTTAGATTTTTTGAAGGCCTTTCAACCCTCTGTTTTATGTAGGTCAGGCCTCTACAACTTTGATTAAGATGGCCACTGACATTGCTATGTAAGTCCAGATCCTACATGTAGGACTGCAATGAATTTTTGCAAAATTCACATGGGCTGAATCCGAAAATATCTCAATGCACGTAAGCTATCAAAGCCTGATCAAGCAACATAATTTATCGCAGCGAGTAAACATATGCCAAAGTTAATCCTATGGAAGGTTGCAACAAACCGTTGTATGTCACAAATGTGTGTAAAGTTGAAACCAGCATAGAAGCCAATTGCAGCCAAGGAAGACCAAAGAACAGATGAGGACTCGGTCTAAAAGGTAAAGCTAAGAGCACCAAGGAAAGGATCAACTCGATCTAGAAGCGAGCGAGCCAAAGAGCAACTCGGTAGGAGCAAGGAGGACAGCAAAGATGGAAGGATAGTGATGTAGAGGATGAGACCAAAACCAAGACTATGTATTTTGTTGTTTGTAAAAACTTACGGATTATGTGTGAGTTGTATTTAACAACCTTTGCATCATGTCATTATACACACAAGCAGATGAAGTAGAAACTAACTCATAGCCCAAGTGCAAAATAGAAGGTAATGCCAAGAAAAGAAAGACCGAGTAGATAAATAAGAACCCAAGCAACCAAATGAAGCCAAGTACCCATTGAAGGTATGCAAGAGGTATACCAGCTACTGCAAGTGTCTGTAATGATTGTACCTAAGAGCACATTTTAAGTAGAATAGAAAGGAGGAACAGCAAATGGTTAAGGGCGGACCATATGTTTGCAAGTGTTTCTCATCCGTCTCTGTCTCTCTTATAATACTACTTAATTTATTATCCTTCTTGGTTGTATTTGAGGTACAATAGCTCCCTCTTAACCCTAGCTAGATATAACAAATATCAAAGCTAATCTCCATTCCAAAATACAAGAAAGCTACTCATGTATAAGACAATCCTCACTCATCCGCACGAGCAGTTTGACACCATCCACCAAAATTCTCTTCAAACTTGATAGTGGTGTAGATTGGAGTACTAAATTTGGTACTGACAAACAATAGAAAGCACATGCAATTAAAACCAGCTCTCACATTGAGCACAAAGACATCATGCATGTAATTGAACATGTTAGGGCAGTACCATTTTTAGTACTTTCCAACATCATAACACAAAATCTTCCTCCTGCTTCATGAAATCATGGATGAATTGGAACATATCACAATGCATGACACTCATTTAGTATTGTTCAACTCACAACAAAGTAACAAGTATAATGAGCATGTAAGGGAATGGGAACATGTTTGGTGGTTGACATGTTCTCCTCATAACCGAACAACTAAGATGGTCTCTTTCAATGATCCACAAAGAACCTATCTTTGCTTGCTCTCTTGTTGGGTGGTGTTTTACAACAACTAGTCTCGTTCTCGTGGTGTCTTGTGGGTGTTGTTGGGTTCAAGCCCTTGATCAATTTTGGTGTCAGCCCGTGGGATAATCCCCTTATAGCATGCAAAGGATAGTTTAGTTTAGAGCCAGTTTGCATGGCCAGTTTTACTTTATATTGTAAGCTTTTTTAACAAAGAAATACAATCAAGAATAGCATGTCCTTCTTTGCTTTGCTGTGTTGACTCTCTCTCTCTCTCTCTCTCTCTCTCTCTCTCGTTTCTGCACCTTCTCTCTCTCGCCATGGCCTGCCCAACGTGGCACCCACCATAGCTTCTCCCAACATCTGGTATCAAGCCTTGGGGCATCTCAAGAGGCGGCAGTTGTGTTTCTAGGCGGGCAGGAGTACCGTCAAGACTGTTGAGCCCGCCTGCATATTGAAATGCAGGCCCACAGGTCCCCCCTGCTTTGGTGGCAATAGCAGTGAACAACCACGCTTTTACAATCGGCGCTGCTCTCTGCCAAAATGGGGACGCACACACGACCTTGCTTTAATCGGCAAGCTTCTTGATGTTGACGTGCTCAGAACTGCTCACCACCACCATTAATCCCCTTGGTATGCTGGGAAAATTTCGCTTTCATCTTCAGCTTTCGAGCACAGAGGAATATAGCGCGCAGGTTCATCAGGTGGGTCGTTATTTTTCTTCCTTTCATGCGAAGGCCCCTCCATTTGCATCTTTTCGTCTTCAACCAAGAACCTTTTCACACCATCGGCCAAAATTGTGAAGCCGGGTTACGAGCATTGACGACGCTGGCAACTAGAAAAGGTGTTTTAAAATACTGAGAGCTGCAACGATGTTCAATTTTTTGACATTATCTCCCATAGTGGGTGCCACCTTGGGCAAGCCATGGCGAGAGAGAGAAGGTGCAGAAACAAGAGAGAGAGAGAGAGAGAGAGAGAGAGAGAGAGAGAGAGCAAAGCAAAGCAAAGAAGGACACGCTATTCTTGATTGTATTTCTTTGTTAAAAAAGCTTACAATATAAAGCAAAATTGGCCATGCAAACTGGCTCTAAACTAAACTGTCCTCTGCATGCTATAAGGGGATTATCCAACGGGCTGACACCAAAATTGAACGAGGGCTTGAACCCAATAGGTGTCGTGTTGAGACTTTGGCAACTTGTTCCCCCCCCCCCCCCCCCCCCCCCCCCGCCCCCATTTCTTGCCTTTCCTCTGGACAAAATTTTGCAGCAATGGGTAGTAAGGGGGAAATGCACTATGGAGAAGTAAACATATTGCAGCTCTCTTGAGTGGACATCACTTAAGATGACGAGAGAATCTCTCAGCACTTGAGAGTTCAAACTCCATTTGCACCCCTACTTCAGTTCGAGAGAGAGAGAGAGAGAGAGAGGACAGGAGGGAGGGAGACATCATGTGAGTGAAATCTTTCTAAAAAAGGGGTTGGAGGGAGAAACAATGAGAAAGGGTGAGGAGAGGGATGTAATTCAGCATGGTGATGGCGGGGGGTGGGGGGGGGGGGGAGAGAGAGAGAGAGAGAGAGAGAGAGGGAGAGAGGACATGTTTAGGGTATGGGAGAGGTATAGAAACATAGGGATAGGGAGAAAAATTTCCGAGAGAGAATCGACATGGAACGACAAAGTTTCGTTCCCAGATGCAGTGGCCCCAAAGACTGGCGCCCCTTTCGATATTTCTTCATTATTGTTTTGCAAATGTATCACTTCACGAGGGTTGAGCTCTCTTCGAGACTTTGCGTCCAGATGTTCTGTGAAGAGTGGCCCTTGGGGCAATCATAAACGTACAAGCGATGCCCAAAAGCAGTGCCCCTAAAAGCACTCCTACAATCCACTAGCTACCACAAACCGCCCATCGCCATGCGGTGGCGCCTGCAGCTTTATCTCCATGTGGGCAACATCTGTGAATTGGAAAAAAACGACTGCCACAACAGTACACTCGATGTTTTGGGACTAGAATCTGGGTCTCATTTTTACCTCACTCTCACAGATTCCTACTTGCTGTAGTGTGGCTTGTGGCTTGCTGTAGTGTGGCTCAAAATGCTAAGTGGTCTTCAAATGCAAGGTTAAGTTATTTAGGTGATGCCTTCGTAAACTAGGTACAATGTTTTATATGCTTTCTAGTTTGTCTCCAAATTTGTGAGAATACAACCAAAATATAATGGTAAATAAATCCACATGCTTAGTCCCAATGATGATGTTAGGGCACTCACCCAAAGTAGGTGCCTCCACTAGGCTCCACTTGACGTAAACAATGACATGGAGAGAACATTTGATTGATTTCATTGTTCCAAATGGGTACACATTAACATATCTTATAGTGACGTAAATGAAAGGTTACAATTATCTCATATGTTGTAACGGAATTGTACTTGTAACATGGAAAGTAGTGGAATTAAAATAACTATAGTGATCATTTTTAAGAGAATTCTTCAATAAGCATAAAGAGAAGACTTGATGATAGATAGCAACATGGAAAGTAGTGGAATTAAAATAACTATAGTGATCATTTTTAAGAGAATTCTTCAATAAGCATAAAGAGAAGACTTGATGATAGATAGCAACATATTCATTATACCTAATTAGCTTGGCATGAACAATACTTTGCAAGAGAGAGAGTTAGAGAAGTTAACAACAGTTGAGGACCAGATTTACTTGGAGCCGATCCCCCCTCTAAGAGGATTTTGTATTATAGATTCTCCCATAATGAGAGACTTGGTACAGTACAAACTTTGTGTTCCTAGACCTAATCGATGCAATGAAGATGAAAAGCTTCATGCATCGAAATTATGCCCTTAATCAACTTAATGAAAGCATTAACTTGTCCCCGGCCTCAGTCCCAAGACCTCAAACACCTTCAAAGGTGGAGAGAGCTAGCAGGGAATGAGGGTAGGGAAGAGGAAGAAGAAGTAACATACGAAAAAGAAGTACCTTCCTCACCATATATTACTCTTGTATCTTAGCTTACCATAGTAATATAGATGGTAGAGAAGATGAGCATGTCATTGAAGCTTGGCTCTTGATTGGATTTGCATTCCATAGCCAAGAGTTGTTGGTGTAGGCTCTCAATTTCTCAAGCTTGGAGAAGGAGAATTTCTTTGCTTCAAACCATCAATGTGTGTGTGTGTGTGTGTGTGTGTGTGTGTGTGTGTGTGTGTGTGTGTGTGTGTGTGTGTGAGAGAGAGAGAGAGAGAGAGAGAGAGAGAGAGAGAGAGAGAATGAGAATAAGGATGCCCAAATCAGCCCCCCCCTCTCTCTCTCTCTCTCTCTCTCTCTCTCTCTCTCTCTCTCTCTTTTGTATTATTTAATTATATCATTTTGACAAGTATCTTCTTTTTCCTCTTTGAGAGAAAGAGCTTAATTATTTATTTAAATGCATATAAATTCTCATCGGACCCCTTTAAAGCCTATCCAATAGGATTCAAGCATATCATGAGGGCAAAATGGGGAGGATCTTGATATGTGCCTCTTATGCTTCTTTAAAAGATCATGTTTGAATTGAACATTTCAAGCACCTTAGTCATTTAAGCATGACAATCTTTTATGTCTCTTGAGAGATCATGTTTGAATTGAACACTTCAAGAACCTTAGTTATTTAAGTATGACAAGCACCTCAAGCTTGGGCAAGGTTCCTACAAACACCTTAAGCACCTTAGTCAGCAAGCACGACAAGCACCTCAAGCTTGGGTAGGGTTCCCACCTCAAGGTCAGGTCCAACTTGCTTAAGGTCCTAGATTTAAGGACTTTTAATACTAACCTTTGGAGGTATTTAATGAAGCTAACCCTAAGGTCTTCTAAACTCCATAATATGCTCATGTCTATATTCTACCTCTTGTTCCCATTCATCTCTCCCATATTAAATGATCGGTTCAATATGAGAAAGTCTTTTTGGAATAGGTAGATATTAGATTTTATGACATTACCTCTCTCTTGAAACCATAGTCGTCCTCGACTATGAGGTAGAAGAGATAAATTCTTAGTCATTAGTCTACATTTCTTAGCGGGTAGAGAATCCCTTTTAACCCTACGAAATCATTTCAAAATGGATGACTAGTCCATTTGGTGCTTGGGAGGCTTAGCTGCCACAAGCATGTCTGCTCTTTAGTCCATATCATACTCCCAAAGTAGAGTGAAAATTTCTACTTGGTGTTTGAGTGACTTCGTCATCACAAACATGATTCTAAGCATGCATACTATTTAAATTTGTGCACAAAAGAGGATTAGTCTTATAAGACAAAAACATTGTTCATATAGAAAGCATTTACATTTGCTTACTCTAGTGTAGCATTGTAAGCATTGACAAGGTTCATACTATCCTTAAGCTGTGTTTCTTGCATCCATCTATCTTCAAAAGGATAGTTTTTAAATTTAATAAGATAATCTCACCATGTTTTAGTACCTTGTCTTCATATCGAAGAATCTATTCGGGTTACAACACCTCTTCTTGATCTTCGATCTCTGGCGGATCCTCAATTGTTGGTTCTTTTGGTGGCTCGCCTTTGTAAGGCTTGAGTAGGCTCACATGAAAAGCATTGTGAATGAGCCACTGGTTGGGCAATTTGAGTTGATAGGCCATCTCGTTGATTAGTTTTAAGATTTGGAAAGGACCATAGTATCTTTTTGCTAACTTAGCATAATACTTTTGGTGGCCCGTAGGATTTTTGCCCGTAGTTTGCCTCAATCGAGCCTTGGGAAACTTGAGTAGGACCCAATCATTTTTCTTGAAGGCTAAGGTCCTTCTGTGCTTGTCAACATCAGCCTTTTGCCTTTTTTGGGAGATGGATAAAGCCTCCTTAATCTTTTGAAAAGATTCTTGTAGGTCTCGGATGTACTCATCAGCGACGAAGATCTTCCCATGTACCTTAAGTAGCAAGGGACTTTTAGGTCTTCCCTCAATAATTTCAAAAGGAGCCTTCCCTGTAGTGGTATGGACAGTGTTATTGTATGCATACTCTACAAGAGGTAAGTACTTCTCCCATTGGACACATTGATCTACTTCTGTAACATAAGTCTTTAGATCGAGAATCGTAAGGTTAGCTATTTCACTTTGTCCATCCGTTTGTGAGTGATAGGCCGAAGAGAAATTTAGCCGTGTACCTAAATTCTCAAAGAGACTTTTCCAAAAATTACTGGTCATTTGAGGATCTCTTCCCGACACTATTGATGTTGGCAATCCATGGTGTTTAAAAATTTGGGATATGAAGAGGGTTGCCATTTGGTGAGCCTTGATAGTCTTTTTGACAGGTATGAAATATGCTTGTTTGCTAAACCTGTCAACTATCGATCATATTCTCGTATTCCCATGGATAGACTTGTGCAATCCAAAGATAAAATCCATGGATATGCTCTCCCATGGTGATTTAAGAATTGGCAATGGCTGGAGTAATCCAGGTTGCTTCCCCCTATCATACTTGGTCTTTTGGCATACCACACATTTGGACGTCTCTACTCCTTGAAGAGTATGTTGAATCCCTCTATGCCCCACATAGGGAGGAGCATGGGACTCATACTTAGTAAGTAACACATAGCCGATTTCCATGGAGAAGATAACCATCCTGCAAAGTGAATGGTTCTTATTTTTCCCCTAAGGCAAGGGCTGAAATTACATCTTTAAAATCAAGATCAGTAGCATACTCATCTATCATGGAAGATAGATCATTGTGAGTTGCTATGGACACCGCAAATTGGACCTTGGTCGTCGTGATAGTGCATCAGCTACTTCATTGTGCTTGCCAGCAATGTGAGCAATATGTAAATTGCGAAAGAAAAGTTGCCCACCTCATTTGTTTGTTGGAGAGCTTGGTCTGCGTCATGAAGTACTTAAGACTTTGGTGATCCGTTCGTAGGATGAATGGAGTCCCCAAAAGATAGTGCTTCCATGTATCAAGGGCATGTAGGACAACTAGTAGCTCCTTTTGGTAGATGCCCAAGACACGCTCATCGGAATTGAGTCTTCGACTCTCATATGCTATGGCATGCCCTTCTTGAAGCAAGACTGCTCCAAGGCAATCTCCAGAGGCATCACATTGGACCTCAAATGGTTTTAAGAGGTCCGAAAGTGTAAGCACAGGTTGAGAGGTAAGCTTTTCTTTAAGATTATCAAAAGCATTTTGCTTCTTGGCTGACCATACATACTTAACATTCTTCTTTGTCAAGTCTTGTAATGGTCCCGTTGTTTGGGAGAACTTAGCTATGAAGTGTCTATAGTATGCACACATACCAATAAAGCTTCGTAGCTCATGTAGTTTCGTTGGGTTAGGAGATCCGTTTATTACCTCTAACTTTGTGGATCCATACATATACCATCTTGAGAGATAATGTGAACTAAGTATTGAATCTCTTGAAGGAAAAATTCACTCTTCTTTGGATTAGTGAAAAGTTTATTCTCCCTTAAAGCTCGAAAAATTACCTGGAGGTGTTGCTTATGCTCCTCAATGGATTTGGAGTAGATGATGATATCATCGAAGAACACTCCAGTAAACACACGGTAGGGTCGAAAGATTTTCTCCATCAGGCGGTTGAATGGGGCTGGAGCATTTGTCAAGCCAAAAGGCATAACAAGATATTCATAAAGACCAAACGTTGTGCAAAATGCGGCCTTTAGGATATCTTCATTCACTATCCTTATTTGATGATAGCCACTTTTAAGGTCAATCCGACTGAAGTAGGTTGAACCTTGTAGCTTATCAAACAGATCTTCTACCTGTGGTACAGGAAATCTATTTTTGATAGTGATACGGTTTAGTGCTCGATAGTCCACACATGCGGTATCTTTCTTTTGCACTAGAAGGACTGTGAACAAAAGGAACATGAACTAGGCCTCACCATCCCTTATCTACTAGTTCATGCACTTGCCTCATAATCTCCTCTTGCTGAGTTTGAGAAACTCTATAAGGAGGCTTATTGGGTGGTGAGCTCCCAGGTAGAAGCTCTATGTTATGGTCATCATCCCCTCGTTTTGGAGGTAGCTCTTCAGGGATGTCTTCAATAAAAACATCTTGGAATTTATTTAAGAAATTAGACAACTCTAATTCCTCTTGACTCCTATCATCTTTACCTAAAACATTAGGGTCATTATGGATTCTTTGTCAAAAATTAGATACGCAAAAACTGAGCTTTTCATTGACTTATCAAAAGTAGGTGAATTTACAAGTGGTATAGTACGACCAGACTTATTAGCATCTGTATACATGCTCTTTTCCTTTAGGTGAAGTAGATTCTCCTTTCAAGGAACTTTATGTTGGCAGCCATGCGATTGAAGAATCCTCATGTTGGAGAGGGGAGATGAGGAAATCTTCTTTGTCGACATAGATTTAAACATGAAGGAGGCTTGTTGTCCCTTGAAAGCTCCATCAACAGTGACCATATCTCTCATCTCGAAAGCTTGTATGCCCAACTTGGTGGCCAACTCCTTTGATATAAAGTTGTGAGTAGAGCCAGGGTCAGAGAGAATAAGGGTATCATGCTCCCTCACCTTTCCCCAAGCATAGGAAAGGGATGAGCCTTTGCAATGAGTATCCTCTTTTGGAGCTTCAACCATGGAAGCTCTAGAAGTGTCATTACGTACATTTCTTTTGGGGCAAGAACAATAACCATGTCCTTGCTCCCCAAACTTAAAGAATTTATGGTCTTTACGAAAGGCCTCAATCTCTTCGTGAGAGAGCTTATTTTTACCTTTGTAAGCTCCTTTCTCCTTGGCCTTGTTGTTGATATTGGTGTTGCCTTGGGAAGAGTTTTGAGCACCGGAGAGAGTTTCCGAATCACTTCTTTCTCTTTCAGTGGTTTCCTCTTCTTCTTTTTCCTGCACCGGAGAGAGCCTTCTTTTGGAAGTCTCATTGAGAGGCTTCCTAAGATCTCTCTCGTCTTGGGGAGTTTGAAGGACGACATAGCTGCGAAGTTGTTTGGTAACTTCGGCTTGTAGGGCAGGGTTGCCCATAGCTTGTTGCAGCCTAGTGACAAGGTAGTTCACAAGCATGGGGACATCTTCAGTAGCACCTTCATGTGCAAAATCAAAGTTATCAACATTCATTCTATTCTCTTTATTATTGTCAGCCATGTTAATTAAAGTTATGTAAGTTGTACTTTGTGCTTTGGTACCTTCAAAACCGTAGCCCTTCTCGACTCTTGAAAATCAGCTCTCAAGCAACGACACCCTTGGTTTAGAGATTGTTGATTGCAAAGAGTAGTGAAGAGGTTCTAACAGTGCCCGATGGATTATGGTTCCAACCGAGTTTGCTATTAGCTCAATAATGGTTAAGCCAAAGGCAAGTCCTGAAAGACTCCATTATTAAGTCTATAGTTCTCAAATGTGTACCTCAAACTAACTTCTTCCCATCAAGAAAATAGATCCCTGTCCCACTTACCCTCTTGCAATTAACAAGTCCAACCTTTCATGGACAACTTAAGGACCTCTCTTCTTAAGCAAGAAAAGAGAAACCAATAGCTCTGATACCAATGTAACGGAATTGGATTTGTAGCATGGAAAGTAGCGAAATTAAAATAACTATAGTGATCATTTCTAAGAGAATTCTTCAAGAGCATAAAGAGAAGACTTGATGATAGATAGCAACATATTCATTATACCTAATTAGCTTGGCATGAACAATACTTTGCAAGAGAGGGAATTAGAGAAGTTGACAATGACGTGAGCAAAGCGAACCCCGAACCCCGACGGCCTCTAAAACACCGGGGACCGAATGGCGCGCCTCGAGCCTGTCATGGTAAAGCAAACAGGGGGCACCACCTAGCTTCAGCGGCTAGGACGCAAACACCACACCACCATAACAAAGTTTTCATCCAAGAGAGATGGATGCTTGGGAGCAATGATGAAGAGGAAAGGGAATGAGATCAAGTGAGAGAGAGAGAGAGAGAGAGTGAGGGAGGGGGTATAGCGGCTTAGTACTTAGGCACCACAAAAGGATCGCGAATCCGCACACCCTTCACACATACACAAGCTCACTCCAAACACAAGACTATGTGGCGATTCCGCACACCTCACATGGGCAAAACATTGCAAGAAAACATACTCACAAAACCTCAAGATTTATTTAGAGAATAAGGCGATGAAATGGGGAGCATAGGGTAGGGGAATGAGAAGGGAGAGCGTGGTAGAGAACATAGCGGATAGGTGGGAGTTGATGGCGAAGACTCGCACGAGGGTTACAGGCATCATCCTTCATTTAGTTTCCCTTCATCTTCCATAGCCCAAGGGTGTAGAGGTCATGCTTAAGACGAGCATGGTGATTGCGGTGATGGTGATGGTGTGGGTGTGTGTGTGTGTGCACTAAGCACACACATTGCATAGTGTACTCTTTGGTGATGGTGTGTGTGTATTTAGTGTGATGGTGACCCCTCTTTATATAGGGGAGGAGAGGGAAGGAATTCTAGAATTTAGAAATGAAGAAATCATTATCTACATAGGCCATGTGATTGTGGGCCCCACTTGTCTGGCTGTGTGTATATGTGCCAGAACAGCAGTCTCATGAGAGAGAGACTAAGAGAGAGAGATGGGTTGATGAAAAAAAGTGAGAGGTGACATGGGGAATAAAGTAATTACAAGAGGGGAGAGAGGGGAGTGTGTTCAGAGGTGAATCTGTGTGCAGATGTGTGTGAACACAAGAAAAATCAGGTAACTACCAGGTGGGGATGGATCTGTGGGCACCTTTTTCAGTGAAACTGAGTGTGTGTGAGTGTGGGGGAGGTTATTTAGCTACAAGACAAGAGACATGGCGCCCTTTAGAGAGAGAGAGGGGGATATTTGGGTCATGGGATATGATAGGAGAGAGAAAGAGGGGGTGGGGTATACTATTTTGAAAGATAGGGTAAGTTGCATGTGAGTTAGGGTGCATTATTGGTGAGTTATAATGCATTATTGGTGAGAGGTGGGGTAGCTTGAGGGGAGAGAGAAAGGAGAAAGGACAAGGGGAAGAGAGAGGGGGTTGACCTTTTGAGTGGAGGAGAGGAAAAGGGACACACGGCAGGGCAACAATGAAGAAAAAGGAGGCAAGGTGGGGATGGGCTACCCCGCAGGCATGAGGTGGCCTATTTTACCTTTCTTATATATTTACATAATCATAATTTATTTTTTTCTTACTTTTTCCAATGCCTTTTATCACTCCCTCCCTAAGAGGGGGTTTTCATGGGGTGGGGACGAGAGAAGAGGGGTATGGGAGCTTGGCTTGTGAAAAGCCTCCATCATTAGCCCTTCTCTTTTGGCTAGAGGCATTCATGTCTCTAGCTCATTTGTTTGATCATTATCGTCGGAGGTGGCGGCTGATGGTGTGTCCTCATCTGGAATGTCAATTGGTGGATCCTGGTCAAATCGAAGAAAATAAGGTTTAAGTCGCCAACCATTTACCCTGGTTTTATGAAGTTTTCCATCAGCCTCCATAAGCTGGTAGCTTCCATTGGCATACTTTTTTCTGACAATGAAAGGACCTTCCCATCGGAGTAGGAGTTTCTTATCCTTGCGCGTGTCGAAGCGATTGTCATAGCGGAGCACCAACATTCCTTTCCTCAATTCTTTTTTCCGGAGATGCTCGTTAAAGCTAAGCCGTCTATGCTCTGCTTGTGCTGCATAATAATTTATTGCTTCTTCTCTATCCAGCTGCAGTCTTTCCAAGTTGATGATGTGATCTCTCAAATGCATGTTGGGCTGTTGAAGCTGGCTTGCCA
Source organism: Adiantum capillus-veneris (assembly GCF_014529385.1). Classification (NCBI taxonomy): domain Eukaryota; kingdom Viridiplantae; phylum Streptophyta; class Polypodiopsida; order Polypodiales; family Pteridaceae; genus Adiantum; species Adiantum capillus-veneris. The sequence continues at coordinate 106,161,641 of NC_140948.1, read as the reverse complement.
TTACTCTGAGACTTTGTAGTTGCATTTCAATGGGCAAGATTGCTTCCTTACCAAATACTAGATGATACGGTGTGAATCCCAAGGATGTACGAAATGAAGTTCTGTAGGCCCATAAAGCTGGTAGTAGATACTTATCCCAGTCTCCAGGATGATTGTTTACCTGCTTGGTAATAATTTTAGAAACCATTCCATTTACCTTTTCAACTAGGCCATTACATTCAGGGTAATATGGTGAAGAGTGCCTCCTTGTAATGCCCAGTTTCTGCATTAATTCTCCTACCAAGTCTGCTTTGAAACCTGGCCCTCTATCAGAGATGATCTCTAAAGGTGTGCCAAACCTATAGCATATATGCTCGTAGATAAATTTAGCTACCTCTACCGTTGTGATTCTAGTGGTGGTTGTAGCCTCTGCCCATCTAGTCATGTAGTCGACCCCCATGATAATGTAGAATTTTCCTAAGTTGGCCCTAGGTAATGGCCCAATAGCATCGATACCCCATTTTTCAAATGGGCCATATGAGAGAATAGGTGTCTGTGGTTCAGGCATAAGTGACCTAGTGCCGGCCTTTTGACACAACTTACACGTTTTGCACCAGTGGTGTACATCACGGTTGAGGCTAGGCCATATGAAGCCTGCCTGCAAGATTTTCCTACTTGTTATGTCTAGGGCAAAGTGACCACCACAAACCCCGTCGTGACAACTAGCAATTACTCCCGTGATTTCCTGAGAGAGAGGGACCTTCCTGAGTATTTGGTCCTTACCCTTACAGTACAAACCGTCATTGATGAGTCGATACCTTGTGGCCTTCCGCGTAAGCCATTGCTTCTGTCCCTTTGTTAAATTTGATGGGCATTCCCCTGTTTCCAAAAAATGCATGATGTCAGGCAAGGCATCACTTCCTTGAAATAGAGGGAGCTTTAGTTTTATTGCTCCAACCACCACTTCCTGTAGTCTTTCACTTGCTAGGGCATCTGCTTCTTGGTTTTGAGCCCTTGGGATATGGTGTATTTGAACTTCTTCAAACTTACCCAACAAGGTTTTTACACCACTTAAGTGAGTCCTTAAACTAGGATTCTTGCATGTCCATGCTCCATTTACTTGCCTTACCAAAAGTAGAGCATCCCCAAATACATTAAGGCGTTGTACACCTTGTGAGACGCACCATTGTAGACCCTTGGTTAGTGCTGCATACTCAGCTTCATTGTTAGAATGTGAATCTAACAATTGGCCCAACGAAAATACCTTTGTCCCTTTGTCATCAAAACCCACTATGCCTACAGCTGCTTTGTCGGACGCTCGCTTGTAGGCTCCATCAAAGTAGAGAGAGTATGCTCCTTCTACCATCGGTGGTACTGGAGGTAATCGGACTTCTCCTTCCTTAGATTGCTTCTCCTTCCCTTCAAAGACTTGGTAGGTCATGAGTCCCCCCAAACTTGCCCTTGTCGTGCTTTCTACCTGTACCGTGTAGTCAAACTCTTGCAGACGAACTAGCCATTTAGTAATTCTAGCAGACACATCCATGTGTTGTACAACATAGGGAAATATTTCATCCGTGGTTAGAATCACAAATTGCTTAGGCAGCAAATATGGCCTAAACTTTGTAGTTGCAAATCTAAGAGCTAGGACTAAGTGTTCCACATGGGTGAAACCTTTCTCTCCTGCTGTCATCATTCGACTAGAGAAGTAGATTGGCCTCATGAAAGATGTCGTCGTATCCTTTTGGAGTAGCACAGCCCCCAATGAGTCATCACCAACACTTGAGGTGACATAGAATTTTTCATCCCACTTAGGTGGTGAGATAGTTGGCAGAGTGGCTAAGACCTCCTTTACCTTGTTGTAGTGATGTTCGCTTTCCTCGTCCCAAGTGAAAGTTGATATTTGAGTGAGTTGTTGCAGTGGTAGAACAAGTTGTGATAGTAGATGTATGAATCTACTTAAATACCTCACCTTCTGTAGAAAAGAGACCAGTTGACGTACGGTCGTTGGTGAAGGTAGGGCTATGAGTGCGGACACCTTACTTGGGTCGGCGTTGATACCTCTTGCTGAAATTTCATGGCCTAGTAGAATGACTTTACCCTCCCCAATGTGACATTTATCCACATTTAATTGCCCACCTAGGCTCTGCAACCTGGCCAAACCTTCAGTTACCTTTTCTAAATGTGAAATACGGGAGCTATATATACAAAAATCATCAATGAACACTCTTATGGATGTTCCAAAGAACGGTTGAAAAACATATGTGACATATCTTTGGAATGTGGCACGTGCATTTGTGAGACCAAATGGCATAACCCTGTATGCAAAACAACCCCATGGCGTGATAAAAGTGGTTTTTAGCTGATCTTCCAAGGCTATGCGTATTTGAAAGTATATTGAATAACCATCACAGATGGTATAGCATTCAAAACCTGCTACTTCATTCAGAATTTCATCCAAGAAAGGGAGAGGAAAGTGGTCTCTCTTTGTAGCTGCATTTAGTGGTTTGTAGTCAACACAGACCCTCCACTTACCATTCTTTTTAGGCATCACCACTACGGGTGACACCCATTCTGAGTTTTCTACAGGATAGATGAATCCCGCCTCCAACAGTTTCCTTACCTCGGCCAAGAGTGCCTTTTCTTGTATGACCCCCAGTCGTCGTAGCTTTTGCACAACTGGTTTTACCCCTTTCTTCAGCTTAATATGATGTTCCACCACTGTAATGCCTGTGATTCTTTCATAGTTGTCAATGAACAGGTTAGGAAATCCCATCAACATTTGCAAAAAACTATCTTTCTCCTCAAGTGTTAATTCCATAGACAACATACCCTTCAACCTACTTCCTCCTAGTCCAGGTGATTTTCTCTCCTCTTCATTGGGTTTCCCTTTTGGTGATGGATCACCAGTTGTGCTTACCCTTTGTGGATCCTTCATAATGATACCCATCACATCAATGGAACTGTCACTTTCGTCGGTGGATGTGGTCTCCTCCTCAGACCTGGAAGATTCACTAGTGGTTTCATCTGCCGATGTTTCCAGATTGATTTGCTTCTGCTTGCCAATCCTCATGTCGTAGTAGATTGTCTCCCCTTTCTTACCGGTCATGCGTAGAAGGCTAATACCCTAGTCCTGTTTTGCCTTCATGGCCATCAACCATGGCCTTCCCAAAATTAGTGGATAGCCCTCCCCCTTAGTAGGCATTACAAAAACATATACCTCTACCTCAGTGTTGAAAGATTTTATTTTCACGGCACTTACCACACCCACACACTTTACTTTTGCGTTGTTTGCCATCTTTGCCTTGCATGGAGAAGCCATGTCAACCTCGAGCCCTAATCGAAGCATCATAGCTTCGCTCATTACACAGATTTGTGTACCTCCATCAATGTAGGTGTTTCCAACCCTCTTTCCTTTTATGTTTACGTCGACAATTGGAAGGATGTCATCCATGTTGCATCCCGAAATTGCTCCGGCTACCTTTGTTTTGGAGCATCTTGTACTTACCATTTTAGACCATTGTCGCCTTACTTTAGGTACAAGATGTAGCAGCTGTGGCCATGTAATCTTCGGTCCTTGCTTTGCCACATCCAATGTTAGATCATAAGGCTTAGAACTTTCCCCTAGCTGGAAGTCGATGATGCCCAATTTCCGTCGTGGCCTGGATGGCCTCTTGCTAGTTTCTCCTCTCATGCTTCTCTCATCATCTGATTGTGTAGCCTTCTCCCTCCTAGCTCTTTTCACAGTCATGGCCTCAAGTGGTTCTAAAAAGGTTACCTTCTCCTTACCCTTGTCCCTCTCCTTTGCTCTGGGTGGATCCACTACTACGGCTTTTCCTTTCTCTTCTAGACTTATGATGTTTACAGGGCGATCAGGTGGTGGGGTTGGTGGAAGAGGTGGGATGGATGCTTGTAGTGGTGTCTGGGGTGGACGTAGAATTTGTGTTGGTGGGGGTGGTGCTCGGGGTGGGGGTGTTCTTTCTCTAGGGGGTGACAATTGGTTCCTCCTACCTCCTCTATTATAGTTTTGTCGTGGTTTGGGACAGTAGTACATACCGTGACCGTCTTCTCCACAGTTGTAGCAATGATACTCCCTATTTTGTCGTCGTGCTCTTCCAGGGTCTTGATCTCTTTCTTGACTCCTCCCTTGCTGTATTAAGTGGACAGACAAATTCTGCAGTTGGTCAGTAATATGGGCCAACATATCTTGTTGGTCATCTCTTACCCCAAGAGCCGGTGGTGGTGGTACGGTGGTTGTCGTAGTTGCTAGTCGACGCGATGTTCCTGCTTCTGTTGACTCGGTTTCTTTGGCTTTCATTCGCAGCTTCTTGTCCTTAAGGCGAGCAATCTCAACGGCTAACTCGTACGTAGCCGGGAATCTACCTTTCACCTTCTCCTTGAGAAGCAGCCATAAGCCATGCGTGAACCGATCTTTTTTTAGGAAATCGGGTGCGGCTTCCCCCCTTGCCAGTGACTCAACCCACCGTTCCCACTTTTTCTTCTTTACAAGGAGGCGTGTATACCCTCTTATACTAGGACATAGATTAAAACTTCAAACGGTACATTGCCTTGTACCAAAGGTAAGACAAATGGTTGATCTGATGCCAGAACCTCAAAAAATCGCTCCCCACCCAGCATGGTGTCAATGACGTGCTGGTAGTGAGCCTTCAAATCCAGTATTACCTTGATTGAGCGTACACGTGTTGGTATGTGTGATCTGTCTTGAGGTAGGTTGTATTGATTCATGTGAAGCTTAGAGGTGCTTAGTCACTGTCCAAGCTTGTGGGAGAGGGTGGTGTTCTTTCCTGAAACAAACTCAGTAGATCCCTAGTTTCTCTAGTGAGAGTGTGAGCCAATGATTCCGTTATCTGTGTTGCAGCATCAGGTGCGACTTGAAAACTGACTGTGATAATTACCTCGGTGACTTGAGTTACCCGATTCTCAAAGTAGAATAGTGTTGATTCTCTATTGTGTAGAGCTCCTTCCATTTTGTTGTTGTGGGTTGGTTGTAGGTTGCGGACATGGTTTCGACCTTCTCCTTCTTCTTCTTGGCACTTGGCCTATGTATATCCACTGGGTTTGGCGTGTTGGTTGACTCTCCCACTGCAAATCGATTACCGTTACGCCTGGCACTCGAGCTTTGATGGAGATGCGGAGTTCGTCTAGTTGTGCATGGAGCTCTTCTTCTTCTGTCATCCAATTAGCAAATCCTGCTAGCCATTCATCCATTCACAATAGTTTAGGGGTTTCAGTCTTGTAAACTGAAGGGTTTCATGAAAAGATCCTCAGTGGGGGCACCAAATGACGGGAGCAAAGCGAACCCCAAACCCCGACGGCCTCTAAAACACCGGGGTCCGAATGGCGCGCCTCGAGCCTGTCATGGTAAAGCAAATAGGGGGCACCACCTGGCTTCAACGGCTAGGACGCAAACAACACACCACCATAACAAAGTTTTCATCCAAGAGAGATGGATGCTTGGGAGCAATGATGAAGAGGAAAGGGAATGAGATCAAGTGAGAGAGAGAGAGAGAGAGAGAGTGAGGGAGGGGGTATAGCGGCTTAGTACTTAGGCACCACAAAAGGATCGCGAATCCGCACACCCTTCACACATACACAAGCTCACTCCAAACACAAGACTAGGTGGCGATTCCGCACACCTCACATGGGCAAAACATTGCAAGAAAACATACTCACAAAACCTCAAGCTTTATTTAGAGAATAAGGCGATGAAATGGGGAGCATAGGGTAGGGGAATGAGAAGGGAGAGCGTGGTAGAGCACATAGCGGATAGGTGGGAGTTGATGGCGAAGACTCGCACGAGGGTTACGGCCATCATCCTTCATTTAGTTTCCCTTCATCTTCCATAGCCCAAGGGTGTAGAGGTCATGCTTAAGACGAGCATGGTGATTGCGGTGATGGTGATGGTGTGGGTGTGTGTGTGTGCACTAAGCACACACATTGCATAGTGTACTCTTTGGTGATGGTGTGTGTGTATTTAGTGTGATGGTGACCCCTCTTTATATAGGGGAGGAGAGGGAAGGAATTCTAGAATTTAGAAATGAAGAAATCATTATCTACATAGGCCATGTGACTGTGGGCCCCACTTGTCTGGCTGTGTGTATATGTGCCAGAACAGCAGTCTCATGAGAGAGAGACTAAGAGAGAGAGATGGGTTGATGAAAAAAAGTGAGAGGTGACATGGAGAATAAAGTAATTACAAGAGGGGAGAGAGGGGAGTGTGTTCAGAGGTGAATTTGTGTGCAGATGTGTGTGAACACAAGAAAAATCAGGTAACAACCGGGTGGGGATGGGTCTGTGGGCACCTTTTTCAGTGAAACTGAGTGTGTGTGAGTGTGGGGGAGGTTATTTAGCTACAAGACAAGAGACATGGCGCCCTTTAGAGAGAGAGAGGGGGATATTTGGGTCATGGGATATGATAGGAGAGAGAAAGAGGGGGTGGGGTATACTATTTTGGAAGATAGGGTAAGTTGCATGTGAGTTAGGGTGCATTATTGGTGAGTTATAATGCATTATTGGTGAGAGGTGGGGTAGCTTGAGGGGAGAGAGAAAGGAGAAAGGACAAGGGGAAGAGAGAGGGGGTTGACCTTTTGAGTGGAGGAGAGGAAAAGGGACACATGGCAGGGCAACAATGAAGAAAAAGGAGGCAATGTGGGGATGGGCTACCCCGCAGGCATGAGGTGGCCTATTTTACCTTTCTTATATATTTACATAATCATACTTTATTTTTTTCTTACTTTTTCCAATGCCTTTTATCACTCCCTCCCTAAGAGGGGGTTTTCATGGGGTGGGGACGAGAGAAGAGGGGTATGGGAGCTTGGCTTGTGAAAAGCCCCCATCAACAATAGTTGAGGACCAGATTTACTTGGAGCCCGTTCCCCCTCCGAAAGGCTTTTTTATTATAGATTCTCCCATAATGAGAGACTTGGTACAATATAAACTTTGTGTTCCTTAAGACCTAATCATTGCAATGAAGATGGAAAGATTCATGTATCGAAATTATGCCCTTAATCAACTTAATGAAAGCATTAACTTATCCCCGGCCTTAGTCCCAAGACCTCAAACACCTTCAAAGGTGGAGAGAGCTAGCAGGGAACGAGGGTAGGGAAGAGGAAGAAGAAGTAACATACAAGAAAGAAGTACCTTCCTCACCATTACTCTTGTATCTTAGCTTAGCATAGTAATGTAGATGGTAGAGAAGATGAGCATGCCTTTGAAGCTTGGCTCTTGGTTGGTTTTGCATTCCATTGCCAAGATTTGTTAGTGTAGGCTCTCAACTTCTCAAGCTTGGAGAAGGAGATGAATTTCTTTGCTTCACACCATCAATGTGTGTGTGTGTGTGTGTGTGTGTGTGTGTGTGTGTGAGAGAGAGAGAGAGAGAGAGAGAGAGAGAGAGAGAGAATGAGAATAAGGATTCCCAAATCAGCCCCCCTCTTATGCTTGGTCGACATATCTCTCTCTCTCTCTCTCTCTCTCTCTCTCTCTCTCTTTTGTATTATTTAATCATATCATTTGGACAAGTGTCTTATTTTCCCTCTTTGAGAGAAAGAGCTTAATTATTTATTTAAATGCATCTAAATTCTCATTGGACCCCTTTAAAGCCTATCCAATAGGATTCAAACACATCATGAGGGAAAAATGGGGAGGATCTTTACATGTGTCTTTTATGCTTCTTAAGAGAACTGTTTAAATTGAACACTTCAAGCACCTTAGTCATATAAGCATGACAATATTTTATGCCCCTTGAGAGATCATGTTTGAATTGAACACTTCAAGCACCTTAGTCATTTAAGTATGACAAGCACCTCAAACTTGGGCAAGATTCCCACAAACATCTTAAGCACCTTAGTCAACAAGCACGACAAGCACCTCAAGCTTGGGAAGGGTTCCCACCTCAAGGTCAGCCCCAACTTGCTTAAGGTCCTAGGTTTAAGGACTTTTAACACTAACCTTTGGAGGTCTTTAATAAAGCTAGCCCTAAGGTCTTCTAAACTCCATTATATGCACATATCTATATTCTACCTCTTGTTCATTCATCTCCCCCATACTAAATGATAAGTTGAATATGAAAAAGTTTTTTTGGAATAGGTAGATATTAGATTTTATGACATATGTGGTATCTTCCTTGATTGAGGGATGATGGAGGAAGCTCCCTAATTCTAGGACTTAGTTTGCCATGTGGAAGATTTTGACACTAGATACATGTTGTACAACCATCCATCATGTGCACAAGCACCATAAATTGTGTGTAAAACGAGGTTTTCACATGTGGATGGAATTGGTCTTTGTGGTAGAAATGGAAGAGGATTACTTTGTCCTCCTACAAGGCTGAAATCTTCTCATATAGCTAGTGAGTGTCTTTTTTGTCGTTGAGAACTATCCTCTAGATTTTATTTAGCCCAAGGATTCCCATTCATTCTTTGATGCATCTTCCAAGCTGGATATTGGTTTCTTCCCATTATGACAATGACAATGCGTCCCTAGCTTGGTGCAAGAGCCTTCAAAAGAATAGCTACCTTGTCTTCTTCTTCTACTTGAGCCTTCAAGAATATAGCTACCTTCACTTCTTTATGTACTTGGTCCATCTTGAAAACTATGACAATCTGCCCATAGCTTGGTGGAAGAGCCTTCAAGGGTACATCTTGAGCTATGTCTCATTCTATCTACCTTTCTCCATCTCTCTCTCTCTCTCTCTCTCTCTCTCTCTCTATATATATATATATATATATATATATATATATATATATATATATATATATATATATATATATATCTGTGTTGCTTCATCTTACCACTCTCTATTTCTACCTACACCTCTCTCCCCCGCTTCTCTCTCAACATATACATCGTTCTCTTTGTGTCTGCCTATTAATTTCTCTATATGCATCTCTCTATCTCTCTACATATGTCTCCCTCTCTTTCTCTCCATCTTTGTCTACATGCCTTGTTCTCTCTACATCTATCTACACAATTCTCTCTCTCTCTCTCTCTCTAGATATCCCCCTATCTCCTTTTCCATGTAGCATCTTCTATGGTTTGGTGTGTGAGCATGTGCACATGTGTATGTATGTGTGAATGGAAGTGCCCACTTATTTGAGCTTGAATGCACATTCATGTATGCAAAAACATTTGTGTTGCCTGAAAATGTACCTTGGTCCCTAAGTGAGTGAGTGTGTGGGCAGATGCGTGGATGTATGTATGGATGTGTGATTTTATGTGAAATGCGCATCTGTGGATGCATCGATTGCTTCAAATGCACCACTTGTGTATACATATGTGCACTTGTGAGCCCTCATGATTAAGTAACACACAAAATTTAATGCAAGGTGGTGAGGGGATCCACGATTCACAAGTCCACACACAAATGCAATTGCATCAGTCACATTAAAACTAAACCCGACCACAAATTGAACCTCCTAATCCTAGTGCATGTTGCCTTAGAATAGAACATATAAAATCGGGCATGGATACAACATGTGCGTGCGGGTAAGTTGGTTAGCCCATGCGACCTAAAATCGTGGCTGTGAGGTGGTGGGTTCATACTGACCGACGGAGGTCCCAATTTTTGTGTTGCCCAGATTCCTTTTTGTCTTGATTTCCACGCTGTCCGGGTTCAGGCCGCCTCGAGATCTTGCCTTGCACTTCCAAACCGTCGATCCCCTCAAACCCCCCCCCCCCCCCCCCCCCCCTTTTAATTAAATTTTGTGTGTCACTTAGTCACGAGGCTGCTGTTTTGTGCACTGTGTGCACTTGCTTTTGATTTTGCGTAACCTTTATGTATTATGTATTTGTATGTGCGCGTTTCCTCTGACGTTAAAACTTCTCTTCTTCTTCTTCCTCTCTCTCTCTCTCTCTCTCTCTCTTCTCTCACACACACACACACACACACACACACACACACACACACACACACCAAGCGTGGGTGTGGATTCTGTGTTGGACCTTACGATTTGCTATGGACGCGAAATGGTAGCCGTAAGCAGGATCAAAGTTTTCGAGTCTGAACCTTGCTCCATCAGCAAGCGTAGAGCGCTACTATGCACGCTTTCGGTTGTCATTGTCTGTTTAGCTCTCATTTCTCCCTTCGTTATGCAGCTCTTGAAGGACAGCATTCCCAAGCTGGAAAATCTTGGCCGTGCAATTGCAGAATTGGAGCGCTTGTACAAGCTTGGCTCGAACTTGTCCCAAGAGTCCATCCTTCATCTGTTGCAGAGGTGCATTAAAGAGAAATATATTGTGGGTGGAAAGCGTATGCATCAATTGATTGTTGCACTCAGACTCGATGTCGTTGCCATCCTTGTTGAACATCTCATTCGACTGTTTACGTCATCTGAACACCTATTTGAGGCAACTGTGATCTTTTCCAAAGTTGTTGAACCGACTGTTTTTACCTGGCATGCAGTCATTTTAGCAAATGTGGAACAAGGAAAAAATGGAAGGGCACTTGAGCTGTACAAGGAAATGCAGCAGGATGGGTGTGAACCAAATAAGTTTATTTACATGGGTGTGCTAAAAGCATGCAGCAATATAGGAGCCTTAGACACTGGAAGATTACTGAATAATGATATAATTAGAGGTAGATTAGAGCTAGATGTGGTTCTTGGAAACACTTTGATTGATATGTATGCGAAATCTGGGAGTCTAATCGATGCGTGCAAGGTTTTTGATGGCCTGCTGTGTCGTGATATTTTATCTTGGGGTGCACTGCTTGGGGGTTATGTAGACTATGGGGAAGGTGCCTGTGTCATCGAACTCTTCGAAAAAATGCTGCTCGAAGGCATTAAGCCTAACAAAGTGATTTTGCTATGTGTGTTGAAAGCGTCTGGTGGGTCAAGAGCCTTACTTCAGGGCAGGCTTTTACATAATGAGGTAATAAAACTTGACCTAGCATTTGATCCAGCTATTACCAGTGCACTCATTGACATGTATGCTAAAGGTGGAAGTCTATATGAAGCATGCAATGTTCTCGAGACGTCTACATGTAAGTGTGTGGTATCGTGGTGTGCACTCATTGGGGGGTTAACTCAACAAGGGCAACACATTGCTGCTTTCAACATGTTTGAAAGGATGCAACGAGGTGGCACAAAGCCAAATGAATTTATCTTTTCTTGTTTGGCAAATGCTTGTAGCAAATCAAAAGACTTGAAGCGTGGCAAGTTTTTACATGATCAGATGATCAAAAGTGGTGTAGAAGCAGATACAATACTTGGGAACTCATTGGTTAGCATGTATGCCGAGTGTGAATGTTTGCTGATGGCTCAAAATGTGTTTGATAAACTTTCCAATAGGAGTATTGTCTCTTGGGGTATAATGATTTATGGGTATACACAAAATGGGTGTGCTTTGGATGCACTTAAGCTTTTCCAAAAAATGCAGCAGGAAGGCTCAAAAGCCAACATGGTCATCTATTCAAGTATATTGAAAGCATGTTCAAGCTTAGGGGCTTTACAGCTAGGAAAGTTGGTTCACCATTTCTTGTTGAAAAGCGAAGACAATCTTGATGTGGTAGTTGGAACCTCTCTCATAGAACTCTATGCTTCATGCCACCACTTGGAAGAAGCTTGCAGTGTTTTTGACCGCTTGTCAAATCGAAATGCGGTGTGCTGGGGTGTGATGATTGCAAGTATAGCTCAGTCCGGCATGTTTAGGTTGGTTGGGCAATATTTGGATAAGATGCTTCAGCATGGCTTCAAGTTGAATGCAAAATTTTTTACATGTATCCTTGTGGCTTGCAATCAGAAGGGCAAGTTCGAGGAGGGTCAACACTACTTTAGACTCATGACAGAGGTCCATGATATCTCTCCTAGCAATGAGCACGTTCATTGCATGGTCGATCTTCTAAGTCGCTCTGGATATTTGATAAGGGCCGAGAAGCTACTTCAAAGCATGCATACCACAAATGATTTGAGTGGTTGGATTTCTCTCTTGAGCGCTTCCAGGTCACACAACAATGTTTCTATAGGCAAGCGGTGCTTTAATCACATTGTCAGTCAAGGTTATCATGTTGGGGCAGTCTATGCATTAATGTCCTGCATCTATGCTGAAGCTAATATGTGGGATGATTATTACCAACTACTGGAACAAATGAAAGCGAAAGTGCCCAAAGAGCAATGGGTTCAAGAGAACTAAATCGGCTTGCAAGATTAGCGAGATTTCGATAAAAAGTAGCATATGCTGAAACATTGTGGGCATGACATTCACAGGCTTGTGCTTGTAAAACGCGGAGCGTGTCTAGCTGATGACAGCTTTAGAGGTACAAGACCATCCCTCCCTATACTGATTGATATGTTTGAGGGTTTGTGATAAGGATCAGGTTTCTTCTGTTGTTGAATTTTGTCCTTTTGTCAGGCAGACTGTAAGGACTAACCTTTCTGATTCCTGCAGGTGTTTCATAAGTTAACCTCATGCAAGCATATGCTGAAACATTGTGGGCATGACATTCACAGGCTTGTGCTTGTAAAACGCGGAGCGTGTCCAGCTGATGACAGCTTTAGAGGTACAAGACCATCCCTCCCTATACTGATTGATATGTTTGAGGGTTTGTGATAAGGATCAGGTTTCTTCTGTTGTATTTTGTCCTTTTGTCCGGCAGAATGTAAGGACTAACCTTTCTGATTCCTGCAGGTGTTTCATAAGTTAACCTCATGCAATTGTGCCTTTCTCATTTAATGGTCGTGACTCGCCATGCAATCAATCCGACTTGAGAGAGGGCGTGAGTGGTGCAGTCAATGCTTCGACAATATAGACATTGATCCACATTGCTTTCCAAGCTTTAACAGCTGATTATAACTTGTTATGGACTCTTTGAGGTAGTTGCAAGCTTATTACTCAAGAGATGTGAGTACTCTTCATCAATGATTAGGCAGCACAAGAAATTTTGAAATTTTTGGCTGAAAGCAATATGAAGGCCATGCCAATGACAAGGCCGTTCCAATAGGCACAGTTTGGAAAAAAGCTTCTGATATAGTGGCCGCTGCCTTTTCTGAATTGAATGTTGACTCTCCTTGAGGGGAGGGGGGGTTGTGGACTCCTCCAAGCAGCTATCTACTGTTGCTTAGCTTCTCCTCCTATCTCCAGTCTAGCTTCCAAGTGATCTTTATTTTTATTGAGGACCAAAATTGTGGTACACTTCTGTTTTGTGACACTGGTAATGGGCGATTTTCCTATTGGGTGAGTCTAAGCCAGCAAGAAGAAATTCTTAAGCAAGATAACAAGCTTTTGGAAAAGGGCACGATTTGGCCAAGTACTTCTCTTTCATTGCTCTCCAGTTGAGAAGAAGGAAGGCAAGTTTTGAATATGCAGTGATTACAATAAGGTTACAATCAAGAATCGCTTTTCAATTCCCCGCATTGATGTTATCCTTGATAAGCTACAAGGTGCTTGTATGTCTAGCGTATGGATCTAAAAAGCAGAGACGATCAGATATGTAAAGCTCCTAAGTGTTGAGGTACAGACTCCGACATGGAGTCCCAAATGAAGTATACCTATAGGAATTCTCTCTATGCACATGATGACATCTTTGATGATGTACACCTCCTTGTACCAAAGGATATATAAGCCTGTCTTCAAGAGTTGAAGTTTTAGTGCTGTTTGATGCTGGATTTTGAGTTTTATTTCCTCTCACCGAGTCTCTTTCATCAGTACTCCACCAACATGGTGTTCAAGCTACTGGAGCCTTCAGTCATGTGAGCATAGCCCTTTGTTTGGGTGATTACATTAATTACTATTTGTGTCCTTTTGGTCTCCATCCTCAACCCACCCCTCTTGGTGCTACATAACTGCCATAGCTTCACCTCTTCAGCCTTGTGCCTATTGTCGTGAGGGAAAACTGCCATGGCTGGTGCTGGTGTGCCTTCTTTGTAGCCAACCTGCTGCATCTTCTTCAATGCACCTTCTCCAATGGACCAGATGTTCAATTAAAATCAGATGCTCAGCATATAAGCATATCATGTCCATAGACAAGTCAGCAATGGAGTGACAACTACACAGAGGAACAGCGGCAAGCTAGTAAACCTACATAGAGGTTGATGAACAGTAGTGAAGTGTGGGGCAACCCGGTTAGGTTGGCTGTACCCCAGGATGCTGTCGCTTGTCTCTGCTTGGCAGCACCTTGATTGACGGGCACTATCTACCTACTTGCTTGGAATTGCACATCTATCCCAAGGCAACCATATGGTCCCGTCACTAAGCTCCGCCACCTTTCTCTATACTCTCTGTAGCCTCTCATAGCAGCTCCCCAAGCTTGCCATCTCAAAATGACAGTACTGATCCATGCATGCCTTGCGTCATCATGTAGTGGGATCTGATGTGACCCGATCTGGTAGTGTGATCGGAACATCTATTCTGATTTAAACATCTAGTCTGAACTAAACTGGTCTGATTAGAAGTGAGATCTGATCTGAATGTCTGAGCTGGGTTGATCTGATGGTTTGATGCTGATGTGTCAGAGAGGAATACGAAGTAGTGGAGGTGGAAGAAGAGGTTGAGGCAGAAGTTACAAAAGAGGAAATGCCAAGGCTCCACATACTGATGACAAGGGAAAGGACAACCTTTTGGACTACTTCTTGGAGTTCACTAGAGATCTCATATACATAAACCACATGGAAGAAAAGAAACATGGGACAGGGAATGGGGTCGGGGTCGGGACGGCAAAAGGTAGAGTACAAAAGTCGTGCAAGGAACGACAAAAAAAAAAAACTTTTTTCAAATCTTATGAACTACAGACGTCTCATAGAGCTAACAACACTTTTAGCATATAATTGTGTAACGAGAGGGAAGAATAGATTGGAATAGACTTCAAACACTACAAACAATTGAAGAGAGAGAGAGAGAGAGAGAGAGAGAGAGAGAGAGAGAGAGGATATCCACATGGTAGACACTGTTGTGCCTTTTTAGACCTTAAGATTTTTCAGACTCCCTTGGGATTAGAAGTAGATATCTATGATAAGCGCCTTGAACCAGTATATGCCAATCTAAAAATCATCCGCATGCCTCACATTTCTCTTTTAGCTAAGTATGGTGTCATTTGCTCTCAACTATTTAGATTTTCTCGTCTTTGTTCTAGTAAATCTACTTTTGTATCTTGCCATCTTATTTCTTTACTAGTTGAAAAAGGATACTCATTCAAAAGAATCATGAAAAAAATTCGTTCATTTTTGCATCGTAGTAAGTTTATTTTTAGTGTTTCTTCCTTTGGAATGTTCAAGATAATCAGTAGTAAATTCAATAGAAGTGGGGAGCTAAAAAGCACACTTATTGTTTGACTTAATAACACCTTATGTTGTTGTTTTGATCTTTAGCGCTTCTAGTATTTTCACTATAGCTTGACAATTGCTAGCCTTTATCATGGCTGAGTATGCCCATCACCTTCGGAGGGTGATAGAAACTCAGCTCGTTGGTTTTGTAGAGTACGTTCAAAGCATGAATGGCCTCTATATAAACCTGCACCTACTCTTGGGCATTGACGACGTGAGTAGGGATGTCATAGCTATTGTCCAAGCTATGCATGATAAAGGTGATAATCTTATTCTTCTTGTTTGGACAAGCAGTGAAGTTGAGATTACATATTGTCAAGTTTGGTTCTTTGCTCTTCGTAGGTTTGTAGTAGTATTCATTTTTCGATTTCATATTTAGCTTACCTGAGGACTTAAGAATGTGTTCCGTTATAAGTTGTGTGTAGTTTGATTTCTAGGATTAAGTTTTTAAGATGTCTTATCCTTTTTTTTGCTTAAAGTTGAGTACTTGTTTTAAGCCAAGTAAGTTGCGTCAACTTATTTTTACACATGCCTTTTCTAAAAACATTTTTAAAGTTAATAATGTTTTGTTTTATCTAGTTTTGTTTCGTAGCAAACAAAGTGATTTAGTAAGTTTGTTTGTTTGTTTTTGTTTTTCTTTTCTTTTCGTGTGTCCCTTGCTTTTATAGTTTTAGGAGTGCTTTATTCCCTCTTATAATTCGTGAGTTCAGAATATTCTGAACTTATGAAGGTATACTGAGTGACGAGTTCCTCCCCCAGAGCACTGGCCCCAAAACCGTGGCACCCCTTTCAAAACCGTGGCGCCCCTTTTGTATTGCTTCTCAAAGGTAGAAACTGTCGGGTGAGTCCTACTTTGCCTCCAAAGACATGGAATGTGAGCATAGTGACAACCCGAAACGGAAACGGCAGAAACGAAAACAGAAAAACCAGAGTTTCGGAGTTTCGACCTCGGTTGAAACAGTTAAAAAAAGAGGTTTTATTTATTTATTAAAAAAAACAATATAATACTTAAAACAAGAAGCCTAGAAAGATAAGTAAATGATCATAATTTTCATTTCTACAAAACTTCAGAATTCATATGACAAAAACTGAGAACTTTCAACCTACGGTCTACAAGAAACCTACTGTCAAGCATCTCCTAGTGTGCAAAATGAGGCATTATAGAGGTCTCGACCAAGCACCTGTGACCTCCCAGTACTCCAAGGAGAAACTCAGAGTCAAACCATCCTCCCTGGGCAACTACCCCACGGGAGTGCCTTGAAGGCCTCCTGTAGCTCTTTAGTTTGGAGCAGGCGCTCAAGCCCGTACCTTTTCCCTTTAAATTGACCCTTAAAAAAAATAAGGTTCGAAGCGGAGTTTCTTCAGGTCCGAAATGGTGAGGAAACAGCGTTTTTGTTTCGGGCCCCCGAAACGTAGTTTCTTGTTACTATAAATGTGAGAGTGAGACCCCTAGCACATATTTAAAGGCCCCTAGCCTCAAAAAGGCTAAAGCAGCATACATGAAAAGCTACTCACACAAAGGCTCCCAGGCCAAAACATGGCGCCATCCATATAGTGCCACGTCAGTAGCCTCCGGAAATCGCGGGTGTCCGTACAGTATTGCCACGTTAGCTTATCTGAGTTTTTACGGTTTTGCACTTTTGGCCGATAGTCCCAGATTAGGTTTTAATGTCCTAACCCCCTTTGGGATTGTGCCACGTCATCAACTTGTGACATTATCCCTCTTGAAAGAAGAGTGATCGTCTGCGATTAGAGCTGCAAAATTCAATCGGATTCTTTAGCAGACACTGCAAGTGTGCCTTTCCACATACATGCCAATGACCATCATTATCGGACATCACATTCTCTAGCATGCATTACACCATACAATTGCACAATTAGATTGTCATTTAGTCATCTCATCCTCATCAGAGCTCTTGATATTCCAACGTAGCAATGTTAGCCATCATACCCAGACCGTGCTCGTCCGGTCGAGGGGTGTCTTGAGGCATTAACAACACATATTTAGGCAATCTCATCCAATTTGGAACTATTAATGCATAAGATTCATGTCTCACAAAATGCTTTACAGATGACACAGAGTTCACATGTGCAAACACATAATATAAAGACATCCAAATTCAACCAAACGCTCCCTAAATCAAAGTCTACATCGTTCAACAACCCTAGCCGGAGGTTTCCATTTACAACTAAACACTCCCTAGATCGCGAGCTGCGTCGTTTAGAGGTCCCACATACAAGTAGATGCTCCCTAGCCTGCAACTTGCGTCGTCTAGAGGTTTCTATACAACATTGAGATTGACCCTTAAACTAGAATTCAACAAACTTAATCGGTACCAAGGTGTTACCATATACATGTGGTAGTGATGTGTGTGAACACACTTAGGACCGCCCGGGCATTTTTTCCCTCTTTAGGAGGTTTTTCCCCCCGTGCATTGTATATACGCCCATCATTCTAGGGCTATCTATATCTTTTCCATTGCACACTAAGTAATACACTCTCGGTTGTGTGCCTTGAGCTTCCCTCGTCTTCTCCAAGCTGTGTGTTTTCTTGCAACCCTAATGCCAACAATTGGTATCAGAGTAGGTTGCGTCCTCCTTGGCTTAGTCTCCAAAAGCTCCAACACACGTCTGCTCAGATTTCTGATTCGGGCTGTATAGCACATGTTGTTCCCGCTTCGTTTCTCCTCTTTTTGGGCAGTTTCCACATCAGGTGCAGCATTTACCATGGCTGACAAGAACACAGATGTGTTCAAGATGTTTGCTGTTGAGGACAGATTGGATGGGATAATTACCCTATGTGGGCTTATATGATGCAACATTTTCTTGTGTCGAAGGGCGTCTGAAATATTGTGCAGGGCATTGATGTACGTCCTAGTTGTGAGGATGTAGGCGATGTTGAGGATGTTGCAAGTCTTGCTGCAAGGATTGCTGTTGTTAGAGTTGTTTTGCCTACGACAGAACAAGCTCGTTGGGATGTAAAAGATGCTCAGGTTCATGCATTGATTGCATTGTCTATGAAATGCACCATTACTCCTTACATTTGTTCAACGAAATCTTGTAAAACAGGCTTGGGCTATTCTGTCTGGCCTTTATGCAAGTCGCAATGAGGCTAAAGTTGCATTGCTGCGTAAAGAGCTGGAGCTGAAGATTATGCATGAGAAAGATGATATGGACACTTTCCTTGGTGGTGTCAAGGATATCAATGAGCAACTTATTTCTACAGGTGAAGTCATTTCAGACAGTTCCTTTGTGCAGACTGTTTTTGATACCTTGCCAGATTCTTACCAGACTTTTGCTAGTACTTGGAGGCTTATGATCCAAGGAAATCTTGAACTTGTCAAGTTTGATGCATTATGCACATTGCTGTTGCAAGAGTTGCTTTCTAGAAAAAACATGACTAAACAACGTGCAGTTGAACAGGCCTTTATTGATGCTCAAAGAAAAGGTGGTAACAGCAATGCAACCACTTCTTATGGTTCTTCTGCGAGTGGAAAATCATCTATTCCTAATGCTTCTGTTGGCAACAATTCGCATGGAAATTCTGGTGATAAGGACAAAAAGAAGATGCGTTGCCATTATTGTAAAGCTAATGATGACTTGATCAAGCAGTGTCCTAAGTTGAAGGCCAAAGAGGCTAAGAAGAAAGAGGGTGGTTCCACTGCAAATGCTGGTTCCACTACAAATGCAGCTATTGTTGAGTCTTCTGTGAAAGGAGACTGTGATGCTGATGTCGATGCAGAATGGGCTTTGAGCGCAGAGTGCCCTTACAATCCTGCTGTCCATGATGCATGCTTGTCAGTTGCTGTAGATTCACATGTGTGGTACTTTGACAGTGGTGCTACAAAGCACATTAACTCACATCGTGATTTGTTCACCTCTCTTGAGTCTGTCCCTCATGGGAATTCAGTTACTTGTGGCAACAATGCCTCTTATCCGGTTCAGGGAGTCGGAAAGATTGTGCTCATTGTTGCAAATGGCAGTTCTTTCACACTTGTTGATGCACTTTATGTACCTAGGATTAAGAAGAATCTTTTTTCTGTATTTGCACTTGCTAGATTTGGTCTTGTAGTCAAATTTGTGGATGACAAATGTACTATACATGATCTCAATTTCGGTGATGAAATTGTTGCATCTGGCATTTTATGTCGTGTGTAACAAACTTGGACACTCCAAGTCAAGAATCTACCACGACACGACAGGAATTCACTTCAAAACAATTCACAATTTGATCGACACCGGCCCGACGGAGTTCTGTGCCAAGAGGTATTGGCCCCAAAGACTGGCGCCCCCCTTTCGGTATTTCTTTTTTATATTAAATCTATTGCACAAAGTACAAGGGAGTGGGTGGGTCTCACTCTCAGACTCTGCGTCCAGATGCTTTGAGAAGTGGGAGCCCAAGCCACACTTATAAAGGTTCACAAGGGATGCCAAAAGCAGAGCCCCAAAAGCTGCCCATAAAAAGCATTTAAAATAAAGCAAGCTTCTAAAGCTTTTACATTGCGTAGGTCTTTTCCTTGCTTTTTTTTCCACGCAAATTAGCCAGCATAAGAACCGTACAGCTGCCACTTTTTCCGTCGCGATTTGTGGGGACTGCCGTACAGTCCTGCCACGTCAGCTGCTTGCAGAAAATCTTGAAATTCCGCCACGTCACTCTCACGTCAGCATTTCAGCACTTCAGCCTGCAGCCACAGCCAGCCGGGGTGTGTGTGTGTTTCTCCTGCCCCAAAAAGGCTATGCCACGTCACCGGTTTGTGACATACCCCCCTCTTGAAAGCATTGTAATCGCCCTCGATTACGCCTGCAAAACAGACAAAGGCCATAAACTGTCTTAGCAGACACTGATTGTTAGTACCGACGCACTAGGAACACATATCTAGCACATGTATCAATCGACAGTCACATCACAAGACATCACTTGACATCACATGACAAATCACATTCAAAATTTATTCGCATCTCAGATCATGATTAATCGGCAACCTATTTAGCAATCGCATCTAGATCCATTTGGGACCTCATAGATGCCCGATTAACTAATCCTTATTGCAATCACGTATATCGAGATCTTTCAAACCGAAATGCTGCAGTCATTCCGTCTATCAGTTCTTGCACTTAACAAGTCAAGAACAAGTCAGTATCGGAATTCGTTCATAAAGCCATAGAGCATAATTTTGTCAGCTCACAGTATCCCTAAAACTCAAAAGAGACATCAGTGACTTTAGTATAAAAAATCGAGGTAATCTGTTGCCAAAGGAGCGGAGCGACTCCCCTCTTGTGCATACCCACTGCACCAGATTTCGTCCAAGCTGAGTTCGCGGTTCCATTTAGAATAGACTATGCTAAACCATATGCTTCAAGGTAAAGAATCACAATCCGAGGAGTATCTGCTAGGTCCTCCTCCTTCATTCACTTCGCATCCAATGCGGAGTAGGTCTTGAATTTAACCAAGAACCGTCTTATCGCTTTAGCTTTTATCTTTCTATCTTTCTGTGCCAATATTTGTTCTAGAACGAGTATCTGCTCATTTTCCTCCAATTCGTGTTGCTCATTTGGCTCCCCATCATCGGACAGATTGCCTTTAAAAGGCTTTAGGAGACTCACATGAAAAGCATTGTGAATCCTTCAAGTGTTAGGCAGCTTCAGTCTAAAGGAGACATCATTTATCTTTTTGGAAATCTGAAAGGTCCATTAGTATCTCATGCTAAGCCTTCCAGAAAGCCGCTCCTTTCCCTTTTTCTTTCTCGGGCGTGCTTTCTCATAATGTAAGAGCACCCAATCGTTCTCCTTCAATTTCAAATCGCGACGATGTCGATCTGCTACCTTTTTCTGAGATTTCTTCAAAGCCCTCCGGACCAGGTCTAAGTCGCTCGTGAACTGGTCGGCTTCAAAGAAAAATCTTATCTTTTGTGCTAAGGAAGGGTGAAACCTTCGTAGCAAATTTAATAATCTCAAATGGCACCTTCTCCATCAAAGAGTTAATCGTGTTTCTGTAGGCATATCCCACCAAAGGTAAAAACCCTTTTCCCATGAAGTCTTCAGATTCAAAGAAGAAGACTTCAACAAATCTAGTATCACTGAATTAGCAATCTTTGATTGCTCGTCAGTCAACGGGTGGAACGATGACGAGAACTGCAACCGCGTTTGCCAATGTTGTCACAAGACGGGCACCACGTGCCAATAGAAAAGAACAGACTGAACAGACTTTTAGCACTTCAATAACAACTGAACTGAAAGAGAGAGACGACATGCGACACAGAGTGGTGGAATTCCACCCCAGAGAGTATTGGCCCCAAACCTTGGCGCCCCTTTCGGTATTTCTTTATATTGCATCAACACAGTACAAGCCGGTACTCCAAACTCTGCACCTTCTCTAGGAAGCATGCCAGAGAATGAGCCCTAACCTCATATTTAAAGGCCCTAGGCCCCAAAAGCAGTGTACAGTAAAAAGCCTTCAAACTCAAAAGCATCTGGTCCAAAAGCGAAGCCACGGAAATCCGTACAGCCTGCCACGTCATCATGTCAACGCAATTTTCAAAAATCTGTCGTAAGTCTCTATTGTGTGTGTGAGAGTCCTTTATTTTAATCCTTTATGTCACTTGGGGCCCCATCGGACGGGGTCCCCATAAGTCGGTAGGACTTCTTCTTTTGTTACTTGTTCTTCTTAGGGTTTAGGCCCCTCGTCCGACATCTGCAAGTTGTCTCCCTTCTTCAGGGCATTGACACGTCAGCAGTTTGTGACATCTCCCCTTCTTGAAAGAGAGTAATCGTCCGCGATCACAACATATCTGCAAAACAATTCAAGCCTCAAAAAATTTCAAGGGTCATTCCGAGGGATATTCCGAGGGACAATCAGTTTGCTCTTTTTGTTAAGGAGTTAGCTTCTCCTTTCGGCTCTTTTGATGAGGGAGTTAGCTTCTCCTTTCGTCCAGATCGGAACTCTTGATATTCCGGCTTAGTAAAATTAGCCATCATAGCCAGACTGTACTGATCTTCCACGAGTGTCTTGATGCACTAAAATTACATACCCAGGCAATCTCATCCAATTAGGATTATTCAGTGGTTGGCACATCACAATGCAACACAAATGCTCATATATGCATGTTACAAGACATAGAAACATAAAGCCGCCGATGAACACTCCTCCCGCATAACGTAACAAGTTCTGGGCCGGGAGATATTTCAACGACTTCCTCATCACTCCCCCTGCATAACCTAAAAAGGTTCGGGCCGAGAGATATAGAGGCCTTTTACAACCAAACGCCCCCCCAGACCGCAGCCTGCGTCCTTTGGAGGTGCTGAGAGTAACCACTGCCCAGACTTCTCAATACTCCTCCCGCATAACCATCCAGGTTCAGGCCGGGAGTCACAACAACACTTTTCAATCATCATTTCTCACCACTACACCCGGGAGTAAAATCACCAATCATTGAAACCAGTATTTCAACCAGAGTCAAACAATTCAAATCGGCACCAAGACAGGTTCAAAACAGATACTATCCATTTCAAACAAATTCCAAACAGGATCACCAAACAAGTTCTCAAATAGATTCCAAACCTTAAAAGCAATCTTGACATCAATCGAGCTTGAAAAGTCGATTGACTTTCCATCCTGAAACCTGCACCAAAAAATTAGGGTTAGGTTCATTCCATAGGGTCGTAGCCGAGTACAGCATGGTCCATCAGCTCTTGGACAAACAATGTTTCTTTGGCGGCGATGATAGTCCGAAGATAGCAATCACACTGGACCTCCAAGGTCATCTGCTCGTGAAGAGACATCTACTGGGAGATGTCTAGAAATTTCAAGTTATAATCTGCTAGGGTCTCCATGGCAAGCATTTCAAGATACCCCACTCTGCCAGAAGTTGCACTCCGAAGAAAGATGTCAGAAACCATATAACTTCGGGCAAAAATTTTCTTGAAAGCTTGCCCAATCCTTGGAGTGTGCGGCTTGGTAGCTGTAGACATCAACGTCTGCATGGTATTGTCTCTGAGAAAAACAGCAGCTCGAAACAAATCTTGGATTCTTCTCTTGCAAGTGATCTTAATGGCTTATGCCCTGTCAGACATGAGCGGTGAAGACGGGAGCGCTCCCACCGATGCGCGATGAAGTAAGGGTGGGAGTGGCTAATATGTCCGGGTTGGAGGACGAAGATACCTCGAATAAATTCCAGAAGTCTCTGGTTTGCTCTGTCTACTCTTTTGTGGGACCGGTATGCTTTCCAAAAAAGAACACGCCTGATGCTCTGATGCCACTGTCACAAGATGGGCGCCACGTGCCAATAGAAAAGAACAGACTGAACAGACTTTTAGCACTTTAATAACAACTCAACTGAAAGAGAGAGACAACACGCGACACGGAGTAGCGGAATTCCACCCCAGAGAGTATTGGCCCCAAACCTTGGCGCCCCTTTCGGTATTTCTTTATATTGCTCAACACAGTACAAGCCGGTACTCCGGACTCTACACCTTCTCTAGGAAGCATGCCGGAGAATGAGCCCTAACCTCATATTTCAAGGCCCTAGGCAGTGTACAGTAAAAAGCCTTCAAACTCAAAAGCATCTGGTCCAAAAGCGAAGCCAAAAAGCTGCTAGCGTAAATCACGAAAATCCGTACAGCCTGCCACATCATCAGCTAGTGCAAAACGCGGAAATCTGTAGAGCTTGCCACGTCATCATGTCAGTGCAATTTTCTAAAATCTGCTGCAAGTCTCTTTTGTGTGTGTGTGAGAGTCTTGCTTTATTTTAATCCTCTATGTCACTTGGGGCCCCATCGGACAGGGTCCCCATAAGTTGGTAGGACTTCTTCTTTTGTTACTTGTTCTTCTTAGGGTTTAGGCCCCTCGGCCGACATTTGCAAGTTGTCTCCCTTCTTCAAGGCTTTGACATGTCAGCAGTTGTGACAAATGTTCTCCCAAATAGCCTTCCAAAACAAACTCGTTAATCTGTGGTCTCTATCGGAGACAATCGTCTCAGGCATGCCATGTAATTTGAATATCCGGGCAATAAACAATCATGCCCACACTGTGTTTTCGGGAGATTAAAAATGAAATCCATTGCAATACTTTTTCAGGGGCGGGTGGGTATGGGTAAAGGTTGTAACAATCCCTGTGCTTAATGCCTTACAAAACTTGACCTTTTGGCATTCCAAGCAACTACGTATAAAATCGTCCACGTTCTTCTTGAGTCTCGGCCAAACAAAAGTATCTCTCCACACCTTTCAAGGTGGTAACAATGCCGCGGTGACCCGTAAAAGGTGGACAGTGGCATTCAGTTAGAACCTTTTCCTTCAATGGCTGTGTAACGCACAACATCGTTTTCTTCATCAAGTAGCCATCCCGAATGGAATATTCCGCTACTACCTCCCCAATCTGTATTCAAGTGGATACATTTGCAAAAATCTGTATCTGTGGCGTACTGACTGACCATATCCTCGAAGCTTCTATGATGTATCGCGGAAATAGCCAGAGCCAACGGCTTCCGGGACAAAGTATCTGCCAGCAATTTCTTTTGTCCCTGCACATGGACAATCCGGAAGTAAAACTGTGACAAGATGTTTGCCCACCGCATCTGCTTTTTTGATAGCTGCTTCTGTGACAAGAAGTAGTGTAAACTCTGATGATCTGTGGAGATCGTAAAATCAGCTCCGAGTAGGTAATGTCGCCATTGAGTAAGAGCATGGATAACCGCCAAAAGCTCTTTCTCACATATCTGGACTGTCGATTATGGCCTTGAAAACAATCAGCTCTCATAGGCAATGACATGGCCGTCTTAAATTAAGACCGCATCCAGACTACGACCACAAGTATCACAATATACTTCAAACAACTTCTGCAAATCCGGCAAAGTCAAAACTGGTCCTGTAGTCAAATTTTGTTTCAATTTCCGAAAGGCAGTCACCTCTGTGGGTCCCCACGAGAAAGGGACTCCTTTCTGTGTCAACATAGGCAAAGGGATAATCAACCTCTGCACATTTTTGGATGAACCGCTAGTAGTAAGAACATAAGCCCAAGAAGCTTCAAACTTCATGGACATTCTTCAAATCGGGCCAATCACGAATAGTCTCTATCTTGGCCAGGTCCATATACACTCCTGCTGCGGAGACAATGTGTCCCAAAAAGTGTATCTCTGGGCTCGACTCACACGGTAAGGTGGATGGTTCAGTGGTGTGGTTCCAAGTATCAGATCAATGGTATGATCCTCAGGACGAGCTGGTGGTAACTCACGTGCAGGCCCTCTGAAAAGCAATCGGCATGAGTGTTGAGAAAATCTTGGCGTTCTTTTTCGAGGTCAAAACATATTCGAACTTCAATCATCATTCAGTCCTTTCCAAAAAGTAAAGAAACTGAATTTCATCAAGTACAATGTCTGTGCCCTTCATTTGTCAAAGTCGCTTTCTCGGCCCAATAGTCAACCACAGTATTGTTCTTGTGGTACCAAGGGATTTCGAGCAGGATGTCACAACCTCCCAAGGGAATTACGTAGAAGTCCTCATGCCCTAAACACCTCTGACATTGCAAACGAAGTTTGCCAATGATCGGTGTAATGGCAACATCCCGTCCGGGTGCCGCTAGAACTACCTCCGCTTGTGGTCTCAGCCTATCGGGTGTAATTTCAAATCGAGCCGCCAATTCAAGTGAAAAGAAGTTGGCCTTGGCTCCTTCATCCAAGAAAAAGAGGGCTTCCTGATCTTTCATTTTTCCCTAAAAGCGGCAAAGTTTTGTACTTTCATTCATTTGATTTGGTTCGGGCTGGCCCACGCAATGTGGTACTAGTTATGCTTTCATCTTCCTTTTCTACCACGTTCTGCTTTCGAACTCTCTGACCTTTCTTCATCTTGTTCATTCGGTGCCTTTTTAGGGCACTTCGCGGAGATGTGCCCAATTTCCCCGCATCCAAAGCACTTCCCCTCTTTGATATAGCTGACCCTCTCTCGAAGAGTGAGCTGGGGTCGTGCATCCTTTTCTTTCATTTCTGGGTTACTCTTCTTCTTTCTACTTTCATTATTAGAAGTCTGTTCGGTTCTCTACGTCATGATCTCATGTGTGGGGCAAGTCAAATTGCCTGAATGAATGGCAAAACCCCGTTTCGCATGACTCATCAGTTCTTGAATAGAATCTGACTTTTGCTCTAAGCAGTGATCTCGGATATCTGTAGGAAGTCCCAAGGTAAACCGCTCAATCTGTTCTTTGAACGAGATCTTCTTAAATGAAGAAGCTTGTAGAAAAGAGCTCCAGAATCTCTCGCAATATGCGTCCAATGTATCTTTCTTGGTCATCCGAAGATGGTTCCAAGCAGACCGTATGTCGCGCTCGTACTCCCAAGTCAGCCATGAAGAAATAAAAAGCCTTTTAAATTTCAGCCATTTAAGTGGCGCTTTCTTGTTCAATAGAAGAGTGGACCACCAAGTTCGAGCATTTCCCGTGAAGTAAGAGGTAGCCCTCCAAATCTTGGAGTGCTCCGAGTAATATCCTCCAGAGAAAGCTATGTCAAACTACTGTATGAAGGCCAAAGCCTTCGAAGCATCTCGAAATCCAGAAAACGTGTCGAATTTAATTGACTGTCCACCTTTTTTAAATTCTCGGACTTTCTTGCTTTTATTTTCCAAAAAGTCATACTGGTTGGCTTTATAAAAATTCTTCTTCCTTGCATAAAATCTGTTGTGATCGGAGTCCGAACTATCCGAAGACGAGTCCTCAGTAGAACTGTCCTAAACTGGGCGAGATTTAGACTTCTTTGCCTTTTTCTTGCCCTTTTTGAAGCTTTGCTCTTTGCTTCGCATTTTCTCTTTTCTATCTTCTTTGCTTGAGTCAGAAGAGCTAGAAGAATTGTCAGAAGAAGAAGAAGAAGAAGAAGAAGTAGGTACTCCTTCAAATCGCACACGTTTCTTTTGCTTGCTTGCCGAGGCAAAAGTAGATTGACGACCCAAATAACCCGGGAAGTCAGTGCCTTTCTTCTGCTTTTTGTCGTGCTTTTTACCTTTGTTCTGCACGTCAAAAAGCTGGCTAATCCGTGCATCAACCATCTCTTCTAATTCTTGCTCTGTAAACATCCTCGGAGTAGGAGGCTGTTTGAGTGCCGGTTTGAAAGGTGGCTCCGTGGTTTGTCGCCACTGTGAGTGCTCCTCGTCGAAGGAGGTCTGGGTGAAAAATTTTGCAAGTTTAGGGTCCTTCGCAAAATTCATCATCGACCAATCTCCGATGTTCCATCTCTTCAAGCTCCGCTTGAGTAGGCCGAGGCGGGCCGTACTCGCGTGAATCTTATTCGTGATCTATTCTCTCATCTCCGGATGCAGAGGAAGTTGACTGTGCTTTGCTTGAATCCATAAGTGCCGCGTAAAAAGGATTGGATTTCTCGGTAGAAGAGAAATCGGCCGTGCTCTAATACCACTGTAACAAACTTGGATACTCCAAGTCAAGAATCTACGACGACACGACAGGAATTCACTTCAAAACAGTGCACAATTTGATTCAACACCGGCCCGACGGAGTTCCGTGCCAAGAGGTATTGGCCCCAAAGACTGGCGCCCCTTTCGGTATTTCTTTTTATATTAAATCTGTTGCACAAAATACAAGGGAGTGGGTGGGTCTCACTCTCAGACTCTGCTTCCAAATGCTCTGTGAAGTGGGAGCCTAAGCCACACTTATAAAGGTTTACAAGGGATGACAAAAGCAGAGCCCCAAAAGCTGCCCATAAAAAGCATTTAAAATAAAGCAAGCTTCAAAAGCTTTTACATTGCATAGGTCTTTTCCTTGCTTTTTTTTCCACGCAAATCAGCTAGAGTAAGATTCGTACAGGTGCCGCTTTTTCCGCCGCGATTTGTGGGGACTGCCGTACAGTCCTGCCACGTCAGCAGCTTGCGGGAAATCCTGAAATTCTGCCACGTCACTACCATGTCAGCATTTCAGCACTTCAGCCTGCAGCCACAGCCAGCCGGGGTGTGTGTTTCTCCTGTCCCAAAAAGGCTATGCCACGTCATCGGTTTGTGACACCGTGGGCTGTATAAGCTCACTTTGCATGACAAGTGTGGCCAGAATTTTGCAAATGCGGTTGTTGATTCAAAGGCTATTTCAGATGCTAAACTTTGGCATGCATGTTTTGGTCATCTGAATTTAGCCAGTTTGCTTGTAACAGATTTTGGACACTGCAAGTTAAGATTCTACCACGACACGACAAGAATTCACTTCAAAACAGTTCACAAGTTGATTCGACACTGGCCCGGCGGAGTTCCGTGCCTAGAGATATTGGCCCCAAAGACTGGCGCCCTCTCGGTATTTCTTTTTGTATTAATCTGCAACTCAAAGTACAAGGGAGTGGGAGGCTCTCACTCTCAGACTCTGTGTCCAGATGCTCTGAGAAGTGGGAGGCCTGCCCACACTTATAAAGGTTTTACAAGGGATGCCAAAAGCAGAGCCCCAAAAAGCTGCAAATCAAAAGCCTTGCAATAAATAAAGCAAAAGCTCTCTCTTTTTCTCTTATGCCTTGCATAGCCAAAAAGCAGGCCCAAAAGCTGCCGTCCGTACGCTGCTGCCACGTGGCTGACTTTCCGCAAAATGCGCCGCGTTTTCCGTCACAAATTCCAGAGAACTGTATGACAATGCCACGTCAGCATTCAGCTTGCATTTCCAAGAGTCCTTGCCAAGGGAGGGTGTGTGTGTGTGTGTGTGTGTACTGAGCAGCCATGTCACCAGTTTGTGACATACCCCCCTCTTGAAAGCATTGTAATCGCCCTCGATTATGTCTGCAAAATAGATAGAGGCCATAAACTGTCTTAGCAGACACTCACTGTTAGTACCGACGCACTAGGCACACACATCTAGCACATGTACCAATCGACAGTCACATCATACGACATTACAGGACATCACTTGACATCATAGGACATCACATGACAAATCACATTCAAAATTCATTCGGATCTCAGACCATGATTAATCAGCAACGTATTTAGCAATTGCATCTAGATCCACTCGGTACCTCATAGATGCCCCATTGACTGATCCTTATTGCAACCATGTCTATCGAGATCGTTTAGACCAAAATGCTGCAGTCATTTCGTCTATCAGTTCCTGCACTTAAACAAGTCAAGAACAAGTGAGTATCATATTATCGGGAATTCCAGTTCATAAAGTCATTACAGCACCGTGCTCGCTACCGCTACTCGCCCCCCCCTTGCTGCGCCATCGCTGCCCTCTCCCCCCCCCCTCCCCCCACTCGCTGCCCCTGCGCGCTAACCTCTCCCCCCCCCACCCGCTGCCCCTGCGCGCTGCTGCCCGCCCGCTGCCCCCCCCTGTTTTCGCGCTGCCCCACAGGCTGCCAGCTGCCCTCCTCTCGCGTTGCCATCCCCACCCCAACCCCCCCGTCCTCTTTGCTCCCGAAGGTCTTCTGCACCTGGCTCGGCAACGCTTTCTCTCCAGACAAGTGCTTGGCGTACTCGTTCGCAGATTTTCTTCATCGCCCGCTTCTTCGACTTAGCAGTAGACACAGATGGAGGCTCCAACTCCACCTCAGAGGGACTCGCCTGAAGCCCCCTCGCCCGACCCCGCTGAGCCCACCATTCGACTTGCTCTTACGCCGACAGAGCAAGCGAGCCTTGCCACAGAGGTAGAACGCTTGCTGGCGACTTCTGTCATCTGCAAGGTTCTCGGCACTCGTCCCAGCAGAGGAGAGCTGCGAGATCTTCTCCAGGCCCGCCTCCTCGCAGAGGTGGGCAAGATCTTGGATATCCAGATTCTCGGTCGACTCAGTGGTGGGATGGTTGCATACACAGGTTCTCGAGTTCTCTCACCACATGGGAGAACTTGGCGTTACAGATCTGCTGCAGACTTTGTGGCCACTGGCCAAGTTTGCGGTGACTCCCCCAGATTCAGCAGGATGTAGACACATTGTGGTGTACTTTTTTGCTGATACGCAGTGTTTGCCTTGCTATGTATTCATTCATGAGGACTCCTGGACAGAGGAGGTTGCTTTGCGCACGGCTCGCTCTACTTGGGCTTGGACCAGGCACTCACTGCAGTCTCGCCTATCTAGAGGACGCTCGGATGCGGATTACTCCCCATCCAAGCCTGCTTCGAAGATAGCTCGTCTTGCTGCTGCGGCAGCATCTGTTCTCTCTCGCTCCCCATGAGGATCGTCTCGTGGAACGTGCAGGGACTCGGTGGGCCCCAGTTTCAACGACAGCGAGACCGATTGCGTCAGGAGCTTCAGCGATGCCTTGTGGGAGGAGAGATTGATCTCCTTATGCTTCAGGAGCACCATTTGTCTGAGAGCCGCATTCGGCGATGTGGTCAGATTTTGCGTGGACGCTATGATACCTTTTGGTCAGCTGCTTTTGGACCTGGAGGCATCTAGGGTGGGGTATGTATGACTATTGCGGACTCATTACAGCAGGCCATTGTGGGCAGAGGGATTATTGTACAAGGCAGGGCTCAGTGGATTACTATGCAGGTTCAGGGTAGCCTTGTGGGTTTCCTGAACATCTATGCGCCCAATGTGGCGAGTGCTCGTGCAGAGTTTTGGTCACAGATTGTTGAGTCTTTGCCACAGGTTGACCAGTGGTGTGTAGGAGGGGACTTCAACATGTTGGAGGACCCTTCTGACAGGATCGGAGGCAGCCATGCTACTGTGCATGGAGTCGAGTTAGCAGCTTGGGAGAGGTTGTGTATGACTTTGAGGGTCTCGGATACATGGCAACATTCTGGCTTTGTGAGGCCTCCAGAGAGTCTTGCCTTCTCTAGATCGGACCGCAGAGTGGGAGGAGTGAATCTATCGCGAATAGATCGCTTCTACACTAGTGACCACTTCAGTGACTTGGAGGGATCAGTGGGCATCTTGGCAGGGACATCCTTCTCGAACCATGCACCAGTGATCCTCACAGTGGCAGACAGGCAGAGGAGTGGGAGCACGATGCTTCGCATCCCAGAGCGGGTCTTGTTGGACTCAACACTCAGACAGAGGGTAGAGGCTCTATGGACAGCCAGGCTCCACCTGCAGACAGAGTGGCCTCAGGCCTAGCTCAGCTCAGCCACTTCTTTCTCCAGGTGTCTTTGGCTCGACGGGCTGCAGCGAGAGAGGAGGAGCAGCGTCTCAGACGAGGCATTGCTTCACTACAGAGGATGCAGGAGCAGCATCCAGACAGTCCTTGGTTGGAGGAGCAGCTTCAGCAGGCTCGACAGGAGCTTGCTTGCACAGAGGAGAGGCGCCATGAGTTTGCCTTCCACCGGCATGCATCTCAGTGGACTCAGGTGGGTGACAGAGTGACAGGTGTTTTTTTTGAGACAGTGGGACCTCAGCACTCGCATGCCAAGGTCAATCAGTTGAGGAGACCCGATGGGTCAGTTGTTTGCGAGCCAGAGGATATGCGTGCAGTTGCTACTGACTTTTACCGTGAGTTACTGTCGGCTGAGCCAGAGTCAGAGAGGCAAGATGCATGCAGGGAGCGGGTTTGGGCACAGATGCCTTGTCTTGTGACTGAGGAGATGCGGCAGAGGCTTGAGTTACCTCTTCAGCTTGAGGAGCTGCACACGGCTCTTAGGGCCCTCCCTCGTGGTAGCTGTCCAGGTGAGGATGGGCTGACTCCCAGCTTCTTCTTGGAGTACTGGGACCTGCTTGGCCCAGATCTTTGTAGTGCCTTTCAGTACATTCTGCACACAGGAGTGATGCCGGATAGCATGAGTGAGGGCCTGATTTACCTCATTCCTAAGGAGGGTGACTCCTTGGATGAGATTCGACAGTGGCGTCCCATCACCATTCTCAACTCAGCCTACAAAATTCTTGCCAAGGCTCTGAGTTTGAGGATTCAGCCACTTTTGGAGAGCCTTATACATGGGACTCAGACAGGTTTTGTCAAGGAACGCAGTATCCTTGACAACATCTTCACTTTTTGGGAGGCTTCTGCCCTTGCACGGCTCGGTGGGGAGGACCTTGTGATTCTTCTTCTCGATTTTGAGAAGGCATACGACAGAGTCGACTGGGACTTTCTTGAGGGCACGCTACGTAGGATGGGCTTCTCAGAGGCTTGGATCAGAGGGGTGTCAGCTCTGTATAGACAGGCCCACAGTCAGGTGCTTTTGGCAGGAGGTAGAGGTGAGCGCTTCATGCTCACACGATCGGTCAGAAAGGGTTGTCCTCTTGCCCCCTTTCTCTTTCTGTTCTATGCGGAGGCGATGAGCAGATTTTTGGTGTCACAGCAGGTTGGTTTGAGGGGCTTAGCACTCCCTATACGGGGAGATGAGCTTCTGGACGCTGAGTTTGCCGACGACTCAGCCTTGTACTTAGAGGGCCAGGAGGCCAATTTACACAGATGTGGGCAGGCTTTGGAGACCTTCTGCTGTGCATCGGGCGCACTGATCAACTGGAGAAAGACAGTGGCTTTCTCAGTTGGTAGTGCTCCTGTGCCAGATTGGAGGCCAGGAGAGGGTTTCAGGTGGATTCCTCCAGGGACTGCAGTTCGGTACCTGGGTTGTCAAGTTGATTTGTCCCCCGAGCAGCAGATTGCTCCTCTTCTCCTGTCCATCAGGAGAAAGCTGTTACATTGGAGCTCAGCACGACTTTCGCTGGCTGGTAGAGTAGTAGTTGCCAACTAGGTGTTGTTGGCGACTATGTGGTACATCACTTCTTGCTGGATCTTCTCGAGTTCTTGTATCAGCCAGGTAGAGAGGCCGATCAGGAACTTCCTTTGGTCTGGTCGCGACACTCAGATTGCCCGAGCCAAGGTGGCTTGGTCGGTCATCACACTTCCTTGTTCTCAGGGAGGGCTTGGGATCATTGATCCAGCACAGCAGAGCAGAGCCCTTCTTGGGAAGTTCGTCGTCAGAGGACTTCTTCCAGGCGAGGAGCCCTGGAAGGAGTTCTTGTTGCAGAGGCTTCGTGCCAGGGTGCCTCTGGCAGGAGGCCCTTGGCAACCTTCGACCAGATGGATCTTTACAGAGTTGCGCCGAGTTGGTTTGAGCAGGAGACTGGAGGACCGATTCGCTGTGAGTTTGCTTCGGTCTTGGGAGCTATTGCGGCGTGGCCTAGAGCAACGACAGCCGACGTGCACGGAGGAGCGCCTACGGCAGCCCCTCGTCTGGAACCCCATGGTTAGCACTCAGAGAGGCCACTTGGTTGGGAGTAGGCCTCATGTTTCTTGGGGTCCCATGGCAGCAGGTCCAGCGCGCTCTCTAGGTGACTGGCTAGAGTTCACAGGTTTGTCAGAGGAGGTGCGGGTTGTCCAGCTACAGGGCATGAGAGGGGTTCAGAGCATGTGTCAGGACATCTCAGAGTCAGTTCCAGCTGATTGGCTCACGCCTCTCGAGCCAGTAGCACCCCGGTGGATGGGAGCCTTCACACGACTGGAGGTTCTCATTTCAGTCAGGGCTTGCTCAGAGACTGTCCCAGCCTTGTTCTTCGAGCTTCAGGGTGGGGGACGATTACAGAGAGTTGCAGTAGAGGCCCCACAGGTAGCAGAGTGTTGTTTCCAGAGGATCCGAGTTGTGGGCATCTGTGGGAGGACTTGCGTCATAGACCCTGACCCAGCAGCTCTTGAGACAGGACACTGGAGGCTATGGGCTTGGGAGTGCTGTCCACTGGCACGAGTACAGTGGGATCCTGGTGAGTGGCTATGGAGGGACCCATTCTCTTCTGCAGACCGCCCAGGAGTCCCTTTCTTTCAGTACACTGTTCGGCTTGGACGTCATATACTTGCAGCACAGAGAGAGGCCCGCCCCGCTGCAGCACGTCATTGGCAGGAGGAGGGTCTCACAGTTGAGTTCTTGGCAGCTTTTTGGCAGAGGCTATGGGACTCCAGACAGCCGAGGCGCGTCACCTTGTTCCAGTGGTTGGTTGCACACAGAGCCACAGCAGTAGGGAGCTGGCTTGTACATTGTGGTCTCTCGGCCGCATGTACAGCCTGTGACCAGCTGGTGGAGAGTCAGCGACACTGTCTTTGGGACTGTCCCTCGGCCCAGCAGGTGTGGCTACGAGTTCTTCGGCTGATGCCTGCCCTCTCCACGGCTCGACAGTTCACTTGGGGGGCGGCGGCTTGGTCCACCCTCACGGGCCCGGCACTTCAGTTTGAGCTATCTTCCACCAGCAGGATGATAGTGATACAGGGGGGTCGACCTACACTCCAGCCTGCTACAGACCTTACTCCACAGGAGTGGAGTAGTGAGAGAGCGGAGTGTTGGGAGCTCATCAGCGGCCTAGCTCTCTGGTTCATCTGGCGGGCCCGTTGTTTCCGCATCTTTGAGGCTCGCCTTGTACCACCAGCAGAGACTGTTCGTGACTTTTGGCTAGAGCTGATCCATACTCTCAGAGGACAGCTTGAGGGACTACAGGGCTGCTCCGACCGCATGCGGGAGCGCCGCGAGGCTTTCCTTCGTCTCTGGCGCCCTGGGCCGTTTTACTCCATGGTCCAGGGGGTGCTCAGATGGCACTACTGTCCACCTGTGTGGCTTTTCCCTCCTCCCATCTCTTGATTTAGCCCTATTGTATATATGCTGTTTTTTCATTGGGAGAGTCTCCCCATCATGTTTGTTGTAGCCCTCTCCTGCAGAGGTGGATGTAGCCCTATGGGCAGCTTTCATTAACTAATAGAAGGATCCTTTTCTCGGAAAAAAAAAAAAAAAAGTCATTACAGCAGAATACTGTCAGCTCACAGTATCCCTGAAACTCAAAGAGAATCAGTGACTTTAATATCAAAAATCGAGGCAATATGTTGACAAAGGAGCGGAGCAACTCTCCTCTTGTGCATACCCGCTACACTAGATTCCGTCCAAGCTGAATTCGGGGTTCCATTTAGAATAGACTATGCTAATCCAAATGCTTCAAGGTAAAGATTTACAATTTGAGGAGTATCTGCTAGGTCCTCCTCCTCCATCCACTTCACATCCAATGCAGGACAGTTCTTGAATCTAACCAAGAACTGCCTTATCACTTTACCCTTAATCTTTCTGTCTTTGTGCCAATATCTGTTCTGGAACAAGGATCTTTTCGTTTTCTTCCACTTCAAGTTGCTCATCAGGCTCCCCATCTTCGGGCACATTGCCTTTAAAAGGCTTCAAGAGACTCACATGAAAAGCATTGTGAATTCTCCAAGTATCGGGCAGCTTCAGTCTAAAGGAGACATCATTTATCTTTTTAGAAATATGGAAAGGTCCGTAGCATCTCATACTAAGCTTTGGAAAAAGCCTCTCCTTTCCCTTTTTCTTTCTCAGTCGTGCCTTCTCAAAACGTAAGAGCACCCAATCGTCCGCCTTCAATTTCAAACCGCAACGATGGCAATCTGCTGCCTTTTTCTGTCTTTCTTGAGATTTCTGCAAAGCCTTGCGGACCTTGGCAAAAGCCGTGTCCAAGTCACGCGTGTACTCATCGGCTTCAAAAATCTTATCTTTCGTGGTTAGGAAGGGTGGAACCTTCGTAGCACCTTCAATAATCTCAAATGGCTCCTTCCCCGTCGAAGAGTGTATCGTGTTATTGTAGGCAAATTCCACCAAAGGTAAATACTTTTCCCATTGAGTCTTCTGATCCGAGATGTAACACTTCAATAAATCTAGTACCACTGAATTGGCAATCTCAGATTGCCCGTCAGTCTGCGGGTGGAAAGATGACGAGAATTGCAACCACGTGCCAATGTTCTCTCAAATAGCCTTCCAAAACAAACTCGTGAATCTGGGGTCCCTGTTGGAGACAAATCGTCTCGGGCATGCCATGTAATCTGAAGATCTGGGCCACAAACAATCTTGCTAAGTGATCCGGCTTGACTGTTTTCTTCACTGGAATGAAATGAGCTTGCTTGCTAAACCTGTCAATAATAGTCCAGATACCATCGTGACCACTCTGTGTTCTCGGGAGACCAAAAATGAAATCCATTGCAATACTTTCCCAAGGGCGGGTGGGTATGGGTAAAGGCTGTAACAATCCCTGTGCTTTATACCTGTCAAACTTGACCTTTTGGCATACGAAGCAACTGCGTACAAAATGGTTCACATCCTTCTTGAGTCTTGGCGAAAAGAAATATCTCTCTACCCCTTTCAAGGTGGTATCAATGCCGCGGTGACCCGTAAAAGGTGGACAATGGCATTCGGTCGTAACCTTTTTCCTCAACGGCTGTGTAACGCACAACATGGTTTTCCTCATCAAGTAGCCATCCCGAATGGAATATCCCGCTATTACCTCCCCGTTCTGTATCCGAGTGAAAATATCTGCAAAATCTGTATTTGTGGCATACTGATCGACCATATCCTTGAAGCTCCTATGATGAATCACGGAAATAGCCAGAATCAACGACTTCCGGGACAAAGCATCTGCCACCAAATTCTTCTGTCCCTGCACATGGACAATCTGGAAGTGAAACTGTGACAAGATGTTCGCCCACCGCATCTGCTTTTTCGATAGCTGGTTCTGTGACAAGAAGTAGCGTAAACTCTGATGGTTTGTGAAGACAGTAAAATCCGCTCCGAGTAGGTAATGTCGCCACTGAGTAAGAGCATGGATAACTGCCAAAAGCTCTTTCTCATAAATCTGTGCTGTCAATCTCGGCCTTGAGAACAATCGGCTCTCGTAGGTAATGACATGGCCTTCTTGCATTAAGACTGTACCCAGACTACAACCACAAGCATCACAATATACTTCGAATGACTTCTGCAAATCCAGCAAAGTAAAAACCGGTGCTGTAGTCAATTTCTCTTTCAATGTCTGAAAGTCAGTCACCTCTATGGGTCCCGACGAGAAAGGGACTACTTTTTGTGTCAAGATATGCAAAGGGGAAGCAACCTCTACAAACTTTCTAATGAACGGCCTGTAGTACAAACACAAGCCCAAGAAGCTTCTAACTTCATGGACATTCTTCAAATCGGGCCAATCATGGATAGTCTCTATCTTGGCCGGGTCCATCTGCGCTCCTGCTACTGACACAATGTGTCCCAAAAAGTGTATCTCGAGTAGGAAAAATTCACTTTTCTTCGCATTAATCACCAACTTGTGATCTCGTAATGCTTGAAAGACCTGTAGGAGATGTTCTCTATGTTCTGCCTCATCCTTGGAGAAAACAATGATGTCGTCAAAGAAAGTGTCAACAAATAGTTTGTACTCTCTAAAAATCTTGTCCATCATCCGGTTAAATGTTGCAGGAGCATTGGTTAGGCCAAAAGGCATCACCAAAAACTCAAATAACTTAAAAGTCGTCCGAAAAGCTGTCTTGTAGACATCTCTCGGCATGATTCGGATCTGATGATATCCGCTCTTCAAGTCGATCTTGCTAAAACACCAAGATCCCTATAGTCGGTCAAGAATATCATCGATCCTAGGAATCGGAAATCTATTCTTGATGGTGATTTTGTTGAGAGCTCTATAATCGATGCACATTCTCCAAGATCAGTCTTTCTTCAAAATCAACAACACTGGAGAGCAATATGGTGAAGTACTAGGATGGACAACACCCTTTTGCAAGAGGTCTTTCACTTGGTTCATAATTTCTTCGTTCTGGGCTCGGCTCACACGGGAAGGTGGCCGGTTCGGTGGTGTGCTTCCCGGTATCAAATTAATGGTATGATCCTCAGGACGAGCGGGAGGTAGCTCGCCTGGCAGGCCCTCTGAGAAGCAATCGGCATGAGCATGGAGAAAATATTGGCATTCTTTATCAAGTTCAGTATATTTGTCCTATTCTCATCATTCAACTCTCTCAAAAAGATTGAGTAAACAAACAGACTGCATTTCATTAATTTTGAAACAGCCGAAGCCAATACAATAGGGACAGACTTGCCCTTAAGTTTCACATCAAGTACAATAGTTCGGCCCTTCTCTGTAGTCAAAGTCGCTTTTCTCGCCCGATAGTCGACCACGGCGTTGTTCTTATGGTACCAGGGAGTTCCTAGGAGGATATCACAACCTTCCAAGGGCATTATGTAGAAGTCCTCGTGTCCCAAATACCTCTGACAATGCAACCGAAGTTTGCCAATGGCAGGTGTAATGGCTATGTCCCTGCCGGGTGCCACTAGAACTGCCTGTGCTAGTGGTCCCCTCCGATCGGGTGTGATCTCGAGCCGCGCCGCCAATTCAGGTGAAATGAAGTTGGCCTTGGCTCCTCCATCAAAGAAAATCAGGGCTTCTTGGTCTTTCACTTTGCCCCATGCTCGGCCAAGTTCTGTTCTCTTGTCAATCATGCTTGGGTCAATAACCATGCAATCTGGAACCAGTCTTGCTTTCATCTGCCTTTTTGTCCACGTTCCTCAGTTGCTTTCGAACCCTCAGGCATGTCTTCATCCTTGTTGTTTTGTTCTTTCGGTGCCTTTTTAGGGCACTTCGCGGAGATATACCCAGTTTCCTCACATCCAAAACACTTCCCCTCTTTGATGTAAAGAGCTCTCTCTCGAAGAGTGAGCTTGGGTCGTGCATCCTTTTCTTTCTTTTCTGGGTTGCTCTTCCTCTTTCTACTTTCATTGGTCGAAGTCTGTTCTGTCCTTTGCGTCATGATTTCAATTGTGGGGTAGGTCAAACTGCCTGAATGAATGGCAAAACCCCGTTTCGCCTGACTCATCAGTTCCTGAATGGAATCTGACTTTTGCTCTAAGCAGTGATCTCAGATCTCTGTAGGAAGTCCCAAGGTAAACCGCTCTTTGTTCTTTGAACGAGATCTTCTTAAATGAAGAGGCTGCTAGAAAAGAGCTCCAAAATCTCTGGCAATATGCGTCCGATGAATCTCTCTTGGTCATCCGAAGATGGTTCCAAGCAGTTCGTATGTTACGTTCGTACTCCCGAGTCAACCAGGAAGAAATAAAAAGCCTTTTAAATTTCAGCCATTTAACTGGCTCTTTCTTGTTCAATAGAAGCGTGGACCACCAAGTTTGAGCATTTCCCTTGAAGGAAGAGGTAGCCCTCCGAATCTTGGAGTGCTCCAAGTAACGCCCTCCAGAGAAAGCTATGTCAAACTACTGTATGAAGGCCAAAGCCTTTGAAGCATCTCGAAATCCAGAAAACGTGTCAAATTTAATTGATTGTCCACCTTCTTTAGACTCTCGGACTTTCTTGCTTTTATCTTCCAGAAAGTCATATTGGTTAGCTTTGTAAAAATTCTTCGTCCTTGCATAAAATTTGTTGTCATCGAAGTCTGAATTATCTGAAGACGAGTCCTTTGTAGAACTATCCGAAACTGGGCGAGATTTAGACTTCTTTGCCTTTTTCTTGCCCTTTCCGAAGCTTTGCTTTTTGCTTCGCTTTTTCCCTTTTTAGTCTTCTTCACTCGATTCAGAAGGTTGTACACGCGTTTTGATGGATGTTATTACACTACGGTAGGCATTTGGCAGGGCGAGCATGTAGTTTTAAGTTAGAGGAATCCAATGAGCCATTCCCCGCATCAATTGGATTCGTGGGTGGGCAGATATGCGAAAGTTTCACCTAGAATTTAACCCTCGGTCAGAGTTATCAATAAATAATTTTTATGTTTTATTTTTAAGGAATTTAAGAGAGTTTTTGCCCTACTAACACTCACGTGATTTATAAACCCAAATCCTTGCCTATAAAGGGAGCCAAGCACCCATCGATTGGCATCACTTGCAGATATTGCCAGTTGCAGAAGCGCCAACGTTTGTAGAACCACCAGATTCAGCCTAGCGCTAGCGTTTTTGCAACCTAAAGCTAACATTTTGCAGATTCAGCCTAATGCTAGCTCCAAGCTTACAGATCAGCCAACATTTTCAGTTTTTAGCCCTTTTGTCGCTGAAAGCGTGTGAGATCCGTGAAGCGCTAGCCTCTCAAATGCGGTCCGGTACTTCGGCAGCCCATTGAGCCTCTCCTCGGCCATTCTTGTGCCGCATCGAGTGCTCCCATTGCTGCCTATCATCGGCATCATTGAGATCTGCGTTTTCAGCCATTCATTCCTCTCACATTGGAGTGCAATTCAGCCCCAGATCTACTTCTTGGTGGCTTTCACATCAAGGATCCAAAGGTGCATCAAATCAGCCCCGGAGGTACCTCACCTCGAGTAGTTACTGTGGCGACATTCACCATTCAAGTTAGTAGAAGGCGGTATGATCCGATACCCCACCTTCGGAGCCGGATTATGAAAAGCTTGCCAAGACCATCGCGGAGGGGACAATGCTGCACGAAAGGC
This sequence comes from Adiantum capillus-veneris, assembly GCF_014529385.1. Lineage (NCBI taxonomy): Eukaryota > Viridiplantae > Streptophyta > Polypodiopsida > Polypodiales > Pteridaceae > Adiantum > Adiantum capillus-veneris. Next base: position 106,121,307 of record NC_140948.1, on the reverse strand, counting down.
CCACGAACCAATTCCCAAGAAAATTACGTTGAGTAAGTATGACGGTAAGATGGATGCTATTGTCATTTATTCTTGGTTGCATCAATCTACATCTTGTTTTGCGGCTGTTAAAAAGTATGCCACAATTTTACCTAGAAACTAACCCCTAGTCAAGCTTATCAATAAATGGTTTTTATGATTTAGTTTTAAGGAATTTGACACAAGTTTTGCCCTACCTAACCCTTAAGTGATTTATAAACCCAAATCCTTGCCTATAAAGGGAGCCAAGCACCCATTGATTGGCATCACTTGTAGATAGCACCAGTCGCAAAAGCACCAGCGTTAATAGAACCACCAATGTTTTGCAGATTTAGCCTAGTGCTAGTGTTTTTGCAACTTAAACCCAACATTTTGCAGATTTAGCCTAGCGCTAGCTCCAAGATTGCAGATCAGCCAGTGTTTTTAGTTTTCAGCCCTTCTGTCGCCGGAAGTGTGTGAGATCCATGAAGCGCTAGCCTCTCAGATGCGGTCCGATACTCTAGCAGCCCATTGAGCCTCTTCTCGGCCATTCCCTCGCCACATTGAGTGCTCCCATTGCTGCCTATCGTCGGCATCATCGAGATCTGCGTTTTCAGCCCTTCATTCCTCTCACATCCGGAGCCCAATCGAGCCCTAGATCTACCTCTTAGTGGCCATCCGCAATCCCACATCGAGAAGGATCCAAAGGTGCATCAAATCAGCCCGGACGTGCCTCGTCTCGAGGAGTTACCGTGGTGACATTCACCATTTGAGTTAGTAGAGTTTGCACTTGAGGTATTGTATATGTGTACATTCCATTTACGCAATCTAAAGCAAATACCACATCGACAACAGTGTCCTTGAGGGGGTTGGTTGGGACCGCATCGGGTGTCATTCTCCTCCTCCTCCTCCTCCTCCTCTCTCTCTCTCTCTCTCTCTCTCTCTCTCTCTCTCTCTCTCTTTCTCCACATCTCTACCGCTCTCTCATTCCCTCTCATCAAAGAAAGTAAAAGGAACCATCAATCAAGCTAAAGCAATCACTAATGCAAGGAAAAGAAGTAAAAGGTTTGTGGAAGTGTAAACCCTAGATCTTCACCATCTCAATTCCGCTACACCTGACACTGAGCAACCTGCTAAAAATAGTCAATCACCACCTGTAACCACAGTATGCGTACATACACCTGTTTCACAACAAAAACTGTAAACACTGGTGCCAAAACAAAGCTTTCTGCACCACCAAAATGTAGATATGCAGAATCTCGAACCTTAGCGTTTTTGCATGCGAACGCACTCTAACTTCAAAATGGGGGTTGAAACGTGCCCGGAATGGAAATTTGGCTGCATAGATGCAGTCCAATGAATGCCACACCAACCCGAGGCGCACAATCTCCAAAAAGAAGCACCTCATTCGGAGATTGTTTGACGATGGCTTCCCGGAAGCTCGCCACTGCTTCTTTTTCTACTCTTGCTTGCTGCTCCAAGCTCCTCAAACACAACCAAGCTCTAATACCATGTTAAGAGAAAGAGCAGAGAGAGCTTGAGCTCTTGCAAGCGTGGGTGCGTGCACACACACGGATGGAGGCAAACCTTCTACTTCTTCTTCACTAACCTAAAGATAAGAAGTCTACAAAGCATAGAATGGGAAAATACAACATAAGGGGAAACTAGTACAACAGTCTAATGTGAGCCGCTAATGAGTGAGTTGGATGGATAAGTGTGCCATCACTCCAATAGGTAGACCAAGTTGGTGTAGTCCAACTATAGTATCATTGGCGAAGATATGCTTATCCACCAAGGCGCGCCAGTGATGATGACTGTCGGTGATAGTCATCCGGAATCAGTGCATGTTGAGCTTGATATCTCAACAGCCTCGAAGGGCTACATGTCACACAAGCTGTGAAGGAGGTTTGAACCAAAGACCTTGGACGCACGATTTTTGAAGACTGCTTATGACAAGGTAAAGGAGGCTTCGCAAGTCTCAAGCAAGGTAGAAGAAAGCAATAGACAAGCATCGCTGCAATTTGCAGTTGAAGGAGATTAATCGGGTGCTTCTTTAGTGTTACACGGCAGGCCTTAGAAAGAGGAAGGGTAGGAGAGTAGTGTGACATAAAAACGTGTTTCGTCATCGCGAAACCTCGACACAGGTGAAACATTTCAACGAAACAGCACAAAACACCGAGCACTTATTAAAAAAAAAACTATAAAGGTTTTGATGACTATCGAACGTTGAAACTCATGTGTGAGTCCTTACATTTTTTTTCCACACGTAAAGAAAGGCCTAAATTGCAACAAATAGGAAAATCGAGGACCCAAAGAAATCGAGCTCAAATCGTGAAATCGTATGTATGTTCTCTCTCTCTCTCTCTCTCTCTCTCTCTCTCTCTCTCTCTCTCTCTCTCGTGCGCGCAACAAATTGTATATGGTTTCCATATGGACATGTATTGTATCACGTCAAACACTAAAATGTATGTGTATGAATCCCTTTTGTGATCACACATGTGACAAATCACACAATCGCATACATACATATATACATCCCTCTTTTCTATACGTGTGTGTGCATTTGTGTGTATATAGACTATATGTAAACGTGTAAAACGAAACCTCCGTTTCATATTTTTCTTGCTCTGAAACGAAATGTTTCAAAACTTTGAAACCCTAAAACGGTTGAAACCACGAAACGTTTCCTGTCACACTGAAGAAGAGGCTTTTCCCAAAGCTAAGTGCAAGATACTATGGACCCTTCCAGGTTTCAAAAAAGATTAATGATGTGTCCTTTGGATTGAGGTTGCTTGATACTTGGAAGATTCACAATGTTTTTTATGTGAGACTGTTGAGACCTTTCAAGCGTGAGGTGCCAGAGGACAGGGAGCCAGAGGAGCAACCAAAGGTAGAAGAAACTGAGAGGATTCTTATACCAAAATGGGTCCTAATGCACGAGGAAAGGAGTCTGCAGGTATCTAGTTAAGTTCAGGAATGATAATAAAGTCAACGGATTTCTCTTTGAGATTTTGAGGGTGCTGATAACTGAAAGTACTGTGCGCAGTGACCTTATGATATCTACATAAAAAATCGTCCGTAATTTGCAGTTCCTTAAGAACTAGTTGATTTATGTACTCTTACATTTTTCTTTTGTCTGTGTTTAAGATGAAATGTTTACATAAATTTTGTTGTGTTGTACCCGAGAGGTGATGTGAATGTGAAAGTGATCATCTTGGTGTGTGTGAGACAATGTGTGTGTGTGTGGCAAGTGTGTTTGAGGTGTGTGTGTGTGTGTGAGAGAGCGAGAGAAAGCAATCGTAGAAGAGAAGCTGCATGCGCGCCTTGGTCTTGCACGAGCCCTCAGCCTCTGCGTATCTACACCTGGGCAAGTTCCCCTGCCTGCGTGTGGTTCAGCAGCACCTGCACGGGTCTCGTCCCTCTGCCTTTGCGCAAACCAGCCTGCAGCAGGTCGGCCTGCGAGTGCTCTATCCGCACAGCGACGTTAGTGCCAACTTGTTCAGCCTCGGCACGCCTTGCTGCAGCAGTCTCTTCGACAGTCCAACGTTTCCATAGACCTGTTCGCTGTGTGTTCTCTGTTAGGGTTTGGTGTTCATTTCTGCGACAGAATGTGCATGATGATTTCTCCAAGCTAGTTGTAATGTTTTTCTTCAGCAGGCTTGTGTACAGCAGGGTTTCTTTGGTACAATACTGTGGGCAGTGTATATACTTCTGCTTCTTTGGGTTTTTTAGTAGTCGGCAGTTCATAAATGTTAGGTTCTCGGCGTATGTCAGATTTTGGAGTACCCTTTTATTAATGCATATAAAAGAAGAAAACAGATGGCACCCGAGTCTTCGGAAATGGGTGAAATCCGAGCTTGTCTGCTAGAGGATTTTGACGGTGCACAGAATGCTTGGGAGGGGCACGAACTTGCTACTGAAGTGCTCATTCCTGTTCAGGCATTGATGGACCCAGTGGCACAATATGCTTTGAATGTGGTTAGTCTGTTTTTCCCGGGCAGGATGCCCACTGCGCAAGGCGTGGGTCAATGGGTCGACTTCTTGCTTAAATGCCAGGCAGTTCGAGGCGTTTACTTTGGTGCCAAAGGATTCTATGAAGTTTTGCTGGCAGATACTAATGCCCGTAACATGTTTCTTGAGTTATCTCCTGTGTTTTTTGGTACTCAGATGACACATGTATTGCCGTGGGCACTTACCAAGGACTATCAAAGCCCGATCCGTCATAAGTGCCCCGTATGGGTGGAAATCCTTGATTTTCCACGCGCTTGGCGCCATTTCCTTCCTATGCTCGTCGCTCGTTTGGGAAAAGTGATTTGTCCTCCCAAACTCGATGCCAATACAAATCATTTCTGTGTGCTTTGGGACACGGATGTTTCCACCCCTGAGGGTATTACTGTCAATTCCGGGGCCCACTCATTGGGAAACTCCCTTTCAAGCTGAGATGGGGAAAATTTGCAAGTTCATGCTTTTGTTGTGGGAAATTTGGACACATGCAATCTGAATTTTCCGAGCCTGTTTTGCAACCCCCTCTTTTGGCTGTCCCTCAGCTTGTGGTCTCTACTGAGAGAGAAGTCCCTAATACTAGATCTGCCTTTGTTGCAACTTTTGCATTGCCTAATGTCATACCTTTGGAGAAAGGCAAGGTTAAACCTGCTGCTTCCACAAACCCTCCGGGTAAAGGAAAATCGCTTTCTTCTTCGGAAACCAAAAATAAGGGGAAAAATGTGGACTCGGCGGAAGGATCTCCTTGGGTAACCCCCAAGAAGACTGTTAAGATGCGCTCGCAGCTTTCTTCTCGTAATTATGTACCTCCTGAGGTAAAATCTGCAGGACAAAAACCCCTTTCTTGTAATGATAATCGCACTCTTGCGATGCATGGAATAAGGTGGTGCACTCTTACAGGGATGTAGTGGTTCATGGAACTTTTCAAGCATCTGAAAGCTTAGTTGCCTCTGAGACAGGTATGCAGAATACGGTGGTTGAGTCGCGGGCTGCTGATGTTGATTGCTTATGGGCACGTCAACTTAGTCCTTCCTTATTTTGCCTCTGTACATATCTCTTGAATGCATAGTTGTGTAAAATGCATTCCATATAATGTGTGTGCGTTATGTAACCCTGATAAGTGGAGACTAACCTGGCACTATGTACATACATGTAAGGCAGACATTGTGGTTTTGCAAGAGCATAATCAACATGATTATGCTGGGCAATGCTCGTATTTTGCGGGATACTGGATAGCATATACTGGTTCGTTGAGCTTTTCCGGTGTTCTCATTATGGTTAGGCATGAGTTGCAGCCAGTTTTGGCGTATAATGATCGAGCGGATCGTTGGATGGTGGTTCAGTGCACGATCAGTGGTCAGATTTATGAATTTGGTGGTGTTTATGCGCACACAACCTTGGGATAACAAGCTATTTTGTGGCGTGAGATATCTTCTTATCCATGGCTTTCCAATGCATTGCTTTGTGGTGATTTCAACAATGCACCGGCTCCATCTTGTGGCACGTACAAGGATGTTGGACCCGTGGACCCTCTTGCATCCTGATGTTTCGGGGTATACATTTCAACATAATGCCTTTTCTGCATATCGTGCAAGATTAGATCGGTGGTATGTCCTTGGCATGCAACAATTTGATGAGTTTGTGTGCGAAATGAGCATAGACCGTTCTTTGCTTTTATCTGATCCTGCTCTTGTTGTGATGCTGTTGTGCTTTGGGCAAACATTATGATCAGTCTCTTCCTAAGAAGCGTCTGTTGCACATCAACAATGCATATCTTTCGCACGAGGCATTTTGTGAGATGATCTATGAGATTATTCCCCCTTTGGTTTCTCAAATGCATCTTGATCCTGATGTTGCCTGGGTTCACTTTGTTGTGTGTGCAGAGTGTAATTCAGGACTATGGCAAGCATTACATGTTTCAATTATGTGGTGATGTTGAGGACGCTAAGCATATGTATCGACAGCTCCAACTCTTAGCTGACACACGTTTGTTGTTGGAAAGTGAATCCACGGACCTTTGTCAAGCCCAGGTGTGTTTGCTGCATAATGACAAACGATAAATGGCAAACTCGTGCTCGTCATTGAGCATTTGTAGACAAGGGATGTGCCTCAAAGCAATTTTTTATCTACTTGCATCATTCGCTGGTCTCTCAAACTATTAAGCGGGTTATGTTCGACCAGGAGCTTGGACAGCTTCAAAGAGTGAGCTTGCAAATGCCATGGTGTCCCATTTTAGGACTGTTTTTGCCGCTCCCCCCGTGGCATCTTCCACGGTTATTCATGCACGTCAACTTTTGTTATCTACAATGCATTCAATTGTCTTGCCTCAGGATGCTTTGGCCATGGAGGCGGATATTAGAGAGAATGAATTGCACTTAGCTTTGCTTGCTCTCGGAAGATGGCGTTCGCCTAGTTGGGATGGGCTTATTGTGGAAATTTTCCTCTCTTTCTGGGAGCCTTTGAAAGAACCTTTACTTTATATGATGAACGTGACGTGGGTGAAATAGGATTTGCCAATGTCTTGGAAAGGGGGTTTATTGAAGTTGTTGCCTAAACAAGCGCTTTGTGAGCAGTTCTCGCATTGGTGGCCAATTTCTCTTATGCCGGTGATCTATAAAATCTTGGCTAAGATCATTGTGAATCGTATCAAGGAACCTCTTATGGCTGGTATCCATTCCGCACAGTATGGCTTTATCCCTCGTCGCCAGATTTTGGGTAATCTAGCTAATGTATTAATTGGCATGGAATATGCCAAATATACCCAGTAGGATGTTCTCGTAATGCAGGTAGACATTGAAAAGGCTTTCAATACGGTTCAATGGGATTTCATTGCTGCTACCATGCGGGCCCTTGGCTTTAGCCCAAAGACGGTCAGTGTCGTTTACTTCTTGTATGCTCGCAGTACATGTTCAGGCCTCCTTGATGGAGAGCTCACAGAACCTTGGGCTCTTGGATGCTTTGTCAGATAGGGTTGCCCGCTTAGCGCCTTGTTGTATGCCATTGCCACTCACCCTCTCTTATTGTATTTGGATCACTTGACTTCGCTCGGTCATCTTCATGGGCTGAAGTTACCCAATGGGAAGACTTTGCAAGACAGGCCTATGCTGATGATTCGTTGTTCGTGCCTCGTAACAACCAGGATGATGTGCGTGAAATTATGCAGGCATTGGATACGTTTGGCTTGGCAGCTGGGCTTAAGGTTAACTTTCGGAAATCTAAACTCTTGCCTCTTGCTGCTTGTGATTGGCATCATCTTTTGTGGCCTGGCGAGATTCTCGATCCGCATGTGGTGGTCAGGCATTTAGGATATCCTATCGGTTGGCAGGTTACTAATACGCAACAAATCGATTGGGTCATGCAACGATTGAATGTCAAATTGCACTATTGGAAATTGTCTATATGGCCGCTATATGCTCGACTTCGTATAGTGCAAAGTATCATGATGGCATATGTTCAGTTTTACTTGCCGTTGCTGCACTGGCCTCACTCCTGCCTCTCATTGTTGATGTCTACTATTGTATCTCACTTGTGGCGCACTGGTTCTCATAAGAAAGGCCTCCGTTTGTTAGCAATGGAGAAACTCTGCACTCCAAAGCGTCTTGGCGGGCTGAATATTTTGGACCTTCGCCGCCATGCATTGGCAAGGAAGGCTATGTTATTGCCCACTCTTGCATTGCAGTCTCAGCCATGGACAATTATGGTTGCTGATCTATGTCGAGATGTTGCCACTCCTGCCTTTGGTCATTGGCAAACTTCCCTTTGGGAGACTGTGTTTGGCAAGATGGTCGGTAATATTCCTGGTTGCTTGATCACCTCGGGCTTGCTCTCCGCTTGGAAAGTTGTTACGGATTATCTCTCTTGGCATGGCAGGCAGCAAGCAGATGGGAATTCGTTGCGTTTGGAAAGCATTCATTGGAGCAGGGCCTTTTCTTTTACCCTGGTTGATCAGTTGCCTTGTCAAGCTTACTTCCTCTACGGTCGTGGTATACGCACGGTGGATGATGTGGTGGATTCATCTGGGAATTTGCTTACCTTTTCCCAAGCGGCACCACGCTTTGGGTTGGGCCTACATTATCATCAAATTTGGAGCTTGCTTCGGCATATGCTGGATGTTTTTCTCCCTATTCCACCGATGGCCGGTGGATGCCGTATACAGGATTGGAAGTGATGGGACTCTTCTTTGGATGCGATTTCTGCTCGCCATATCTATGCTTCTCTCATGCAAGACTCTTGGCTGGTTGATCATGGTAATGTGCTCTGGGATTTACACAAATTCGATCAATGGTGGAGGCAGGCTCTTACTGCAATCTGGAAGTCTCGCTTGCCTCTTAAGGAGCGTTTTTTTCTTTGGCGTTGTGTGTGAGTCCTTCCAGTTGGAACACTCCTTGTGGCGCGTCGTATTAGCTCCTCTCGTTGCGTCGGTTGCTCCGCTGTTGATGAGACTGTCAGACATCTGCTTTGGGAGTGTCGCTGCACCAGGGCTTCCTTCGCCGCGTTTCTGTTTGTTTGCACCTTCGATTCCCCTCAGTGGTCTTCCACAAGAGATTCTGGCTTTTTGGCATTCTTCCGAATTACCTCCAGCACTTTGCCATTTTCTTTGCATGGGTCAGATTTTGGTCGCTATGGTCCTTGTGGCACCGCCGCAATCTCGGCATGTTTCACCAGCATGATGCAGATCCTTTTCCATCTTTCAAGTTTTCGCTGAGGCAATCATTACATTTTGCCTTTGACATTGGGGACATATCCGTGGAAACCTTGTAGCTCTTCTATGTTTGCTTTTAGCGCTTTTGTATCACAGAGCACTTCGTTGTCCTCCCCTTTGTATATGATCTTTTTGGTGGGTTTTCCTCGCCTTGAGGTTTCCCACAGGCAAATTAATCAAAACAGATTTTGAAAAAAAAAAAGAAAAAAAGTGACGAGATGTAGTAGATCAGACATCTGTGAGAGATCAACGTGATCTGATATGATTGCTAATTATCCATAATGATCACGATTGTTATCTGAGATCTCAACGGGGATAATGATGTGAATCTCAGCATAAGTCTTAGTTGGCTTAGGATCTTGCGTGGCATCTTGTGAGTCTCTAGAAGGACATGCATGATCAGGTAGGTCATAGTTGCATACCCTCACTTGCACAGTACAGTCACTTAAGTTATTTATCAATAAGTGACTTTGACATGACATTTATAAAAAGTAGGTAGGGCAAATGGCTAAAAAACCTATAAAAGAGTCACTTGGCTTTAGGACATCAGAACCCAGTACCCATAAGGGCATCCAACGTCCACAACACCTCAACACCTAGCATTTGTATTGCCAGCACCCCAACATTATTAGTGTTTTTCATCAATTCAGCCCAGCATTTTTGCATTAGTTCAGCCCAACGTATCGCATCAGATCAGCCCAAGGTTTTTGCACCAGATCAGCCTTAGTGTTTTTGCATTAGATCAGCCCTAGCGTTTTGCAGTTCATCAGCACCACAGTTCGTCAGCATGGAGCATGGAGCACTCAATATTCAACAATTTGCGACTATATCAACATTTGTGCAAGTAATCTAGAGCGATAGAGAGAGGGGCTCTTGGAGGGGGTTTGGGACCCCATCCGGTGCTAGTCTTCTTCTCTCTCTCTCCCCATGTGTGACATCGAGCCTGAGACAGAGTTGCACTACACATGCCACTGCCCCGTCTACTACGAGATACGAGGCCGCTTCCATTGCTTGTTCAGAGAGGGCTTTGGACCATTCTCCAGAGTCATGCAGTACGAGGATCAGAGATGCTTGGGTTTGTTTTTGCTCGAGCTACGCAGACACAGAGAGAGCATGATGAGACGAGAGGCTAGCCAGTCTCAGAGACAGATCACAGATTTCTTTAGAGTTGCCACTGGACACCCGGAGGAGTTACTACCACAGCAGAGCTCATCGTGTCACAAACGGGAGCGCATAACAATATAAAATACATTCGGATAAATAGGACTTATCAATTATTACTGAAGCCAGAGGATATAGAGAGAAATAAATAGAGAGAGAGAGAGAGAGTGAGAAGATCGACACAATATTGGGGACCAGAAGATGGGCTGGTCCCCTCACCGTAATAGTATCTTTATTACTGAGGAGAAGTCTATACAAGCACTTGAACCGAATGTATTACCATGTTCGTTCTAGAATAAGACTTGATGGTTCCCGGAAGCCTCAGCTTCCGATTACTAGGGCAAAACCCTATTCCAAGGAACTTCCGTTCCTTATTCCAAATCCTTGAGAACCAAGGTTCTCGCCTCTAGATCGCACCTTCCAGACTCAGGGCATGACATCCCTACAACTCTTTCTAACTCTCTTTCCAGAGTCCTCTTCCCGCATAACAACTCTGCTTTCCCAAACACGAAGTCCTTGGGAATCCCGACTTCCGGATCGCAACTTGAGAGACTACCTCTCTCCGATCTGTGGATCTTCTTCCCAAACTCGGGTACGAAACCCTTGGGCTGATCTGGCTCTAGTTCCTCAGAGCGCTTTTCTCCTGCAGAGGCTCATGCCTTCCTCTGCTCCTATACACCTGCAATCAAATACTCAAAGATCATCACATGAAAAACGTTACCTTCAAAGTCTCGACGCTCGAAACGCAACTCCGTTCTCGAAAAGCAATTCCCCGGAAGAGATCTTTACATAGAAAAATCCTCTCTTCCAATCCTACACACAAAAGAGGTGTGTTCTCGGGTTCCTTCTCGTAAATCAGCCCCGTCTACGACGTTTATGGGCTGAAAACAGAGAAAAACAGCAACTTGTCGCGATGGAAACACACTTCGTAGGCACTTCTTCGCGAGGGAACTCGCGCACTGGGTCTTGGCGACATCTGGTACACTTGGGGCAGCCATGGGCATCACTGGCAACGTCTTCTTTACGGCTGAAATCTGCAGTAGCATCTCCTCCTTGCAAAGATTGGTCCTCCTCTCTGAGTGAGGGCATGTGATGCTTTTATAGCTCCTAGCCACAGGCATGAATAGCTGCTCGCGTAGAGATCGCGGCCGTTTTTTCTTTTTTTCTTTTTTAATTTTCTTTCCTTTTCAAAAACCTTTTTTTTTCATTTTTTCTTTTTTTTTTTTCCCCGTTCTGCCAGAAAAAGAGAGAGAAAACGCTGGCTGATCTGTTGCCTTATTTATTAGATGGCTGCCCACTTATTAAGTGGGCGGCCGGCATATTTTAAAAATAGTATGAACCTGTCCAAAAACTCAATAAAACCTTATAAGTTAAAAACAATGCTTTCACAACACTTCCCAGGCGTCCCTGGATGCAATCACATGCACAGTTGCAATGCAGACAAAGACTTCCTCGCGGGAAAGCATTTGCTTTCCCGAAAAGCAATCCCGCTTTCTTAGAAAGCATCTGTTTTTCCTCAAAGTTTCCTCTGAACCCATCTTCATTCAAGTGCTTGCTTTTCCTTGTGCACAATTCTAACACAGTTCGGAATTTCCTCCCGACTATGGATATTCCCTTTCCGATGCACCCGTCACCCACCTTGTGACGCATCAGGAATACCCATCACCTAGTCCTTTCCTACCGAACTTACGGTACAATCTCCTTCACGATGCTCCCTGTCACCCATCCGATGTGATGCATCAGAAGTACCCATTCCTGGTGGCCTTACAGATATTCCCTTTCATAGTGCTCCTATCATTAGTCTGAATGCCGCACTAGGAATATTCTGTACTCGGATGTCTCCAGTGAGAAAAACCCTCTCACTTAAAATTCCAATAATGCATTTAGAATTATTTTTCCTTGGTGTTCCAAGCGAGAAAACCCTCTCACTTACAAATCCAATAATTCATTTAGAATTATTTTTCTGTCAAATAAAGCCAATTTGGCAACATCCCTCTCACTTATAACAGTTGTCCTCAACTGTAGAGGTCCAATTGAACTGCCGGGGAGAAACTGGAAAGATTCCAAATCTTGCTTAATGGTGAGTTGAGCTAGTCCTTCTCAAAAGAGAACTTAAAAATTAAATTAAACAAAAATTCAAAAATTCAAAAATTGAATAATTCAATACTTAGCTTACCGATTCATGTCCTTCCTCTAGTATCTCGAGGACATCCTTCACCAATCATCAAACTTACGAGCCGTGGAAGAACTCGTCATTCGCGTCTTTCCAACAGATCGAACATTTCCTCATTCGAGAGTCTGTTAACTCAAATCCACCTTCTCAATCCGAGAAGAATAATCCTCCTAGAAATCACTCTAGGTCTTTGTCCTTGCACATAACCTTGCGGTATTAGTCTTGAGGATATTAAACCTCTTGTGTCCTCCCACATAGGGAATGCCCAAGTCATAGAGCATTAAGCTCGATGTCTTTCTTTCACAATTTACGATCACCTTAAAGAAGGTTCTTGTTCCGGGCCGTCGCTCAACGTAGGCGGACGGTTCCAATCGGAAGATTCCTTGTGCACGGCGGCACTTCCTTCCAATTTATTCTCCTGCGAGTTATTACCACTAGCAATGTTTTCCCGACGCCCATTAGCGTCTCTTTCTTGCAAAATCATAAAAAATGATTCACCTTGCGAGCATCAATGACAACTTGCAAAATCTCAGGCAGATAGGATTCTAGCCATAGCATTTTCTGAACGTACGTTCAAACCCGGTTCACAATAGAGCGAACCTTCTTTGATTCTCAGGGATGTTCTCCCATATGTAATTCTTACCATTTTGAAACGGTTGGCGAGCTATATTCTTACGAACATAATAGTTCGAATTTATTCCAGCAGTGTGTAAATGCTACTTGACCTTCTCATGGAGAAACATATACCGCAACCAAAAGTTGCTACTGTAATGGTAAAGGCACATAGCGTACTCAATGATCAACGACCATCGGAAAACCTCTTCTCCGTAGAGAAACTCAAATTCCTTCTACCAAACACATCTCAAATAGAGATTCTCGTGTCGGAATATTCTTGCGCGCAAAAAGGCGCTCAAGAGAGTATAACAAACTCTCGTCCAGTTCCTTGGCATAGGTCTGCATCTTCCTGTGTTATCCATGTACTCAAAAGTGTACATAATTCTTAAGCTGTGTTAGAGTTTCGGTGAACCTGGGAAATTACCTTCCCTTCGTAAAATCCTTAGAGCGAAGACGCTCAACTTGACGATCACTTGGCTCGATCTTAGAGCAAAACCCGCTCATCAAATAATCTAGGATTTTAATCCTTGGATCCCTCTAGCACAGGCCGTAGTCGTCGCTTGTTCCTTCCCTCCTAAAGAGAGTGTTCATTCACTTGTGCAAAAAGCACTACCATATCTTCCCTTACCGTGTAGGGGGTGTGGGCTTAAAGAGTACTCAAGCTTCATGAAAGCTTTTCTTTGCTTGAAAGCTCAGAATGGTTCCTTCATAATTTCCTACCCGCAGTAGCAGGCAATCTGTTCGAGAATTACCGGATACCAGATCAATAGTTGACCTTCCGGCTAGTTAAGCAAACCAATTCATCTCAGAACACAAAACAATGGTTCAGTTTGATCCTGCTCTCATAAACACTCGAGAGTGGTAGTCCAGGTTAGACATAACCATATCTTGTGCAAAAGAGCAAACAAGCACAATGCACTTTATGATTTCCTCAAAGATGTAACTTTGATTGAAAACCTGCCCTCTCACTTAAAGTTCGAGGGTCTTCTATTCAAGAACTCAGGAGTTAGATTGAATTCCCTTACTCCAAACTTTCTGTGTTCAATGATTCCCGACCCACTACGGGGATTGGATTCTATGTACACTAAGGTGTACATTTTCAGCTTTTATTGCTGACTCCACCATCTGCTGCAAAGTATCTTGCAGATGGGTTTACAAAATTCAAGCAAAAGTCCTTCGTTAAATTTGTTCATCTTTCCTTCCTCAGAGAGGATCAAGAATGGACCTACCTTGGCAAGAGTGAACCACTACTTGCTTTGACTCGCTCATGTTCCTATTGGGCAAACCAATCCCAATCTTCTTGAATGCCTTCCTCAAAGCGTAGAGGAAAAAAAATTTGTCGGAAAATTCAGCCTTGAATTGAATCGAAGTCTTGTTATAAGTTCCTTGCAGAGCTTTGGTATACCACCAAGTACTTGCAATCCCCTTGAGGTGTTTAATCACATGCCTCATCTTCGACGCTTCTCAGAAATTGCCGTATGCAAAGGCAACTTCAAACTATCGACTGTAAGCGGTAGCTTTCGGGGCATCTTCCCTTCCGTCAAAAGTATCAAACTTGACTGGAAGTGTTCCTAGGTCTAGAGACCTTCTTCATATCCTTCCCGGAATGACGGGATTTCATGACTATAGTTCTGGATTGACGTTCATGGATATTTTCTGGATTCTGAAGAATCTCGAGCATTCCGCTCCTTGGATTCTCTAGGTTCTTGAGCATCATGCTCTTGTCGCCTTCTCAGAGAATCCCAAGCCTTGTGTCAACTTCTTGCAGAGAGAAAAAAAATCTCCAACTCTGCGAGCTTTTCCTTGCAGGACTTAGGGTTCCACCTGCGTACTTCTCTCTTGGCTTGTCATGGCTTCTTCCCGTATCTTCCCAGAGTCGTCCTCCTTTACAGAGAAAGAGAGGAGACCATGCTCTGATACCACTGTCACAAACGGGAGCACATAACAATATAAAATACATTCGGATAAATAGGATTTATCACTTATTACTGAAGCCAGAGAATATAGAGAGAAATAAATAGAGAGAGAGAGATAGAGAGTGAGAAGATCGACACAGTACTGGGGACCAGAAGATGGGTTGGTCCCCCCCCGTAATAGTATCTTTATTACTGAGGAGAAGTCTATACAAGCACTTGAACCGAACGTATTACCACGTTCGTTCTAGAATAAGATTTGATGGTTCCCGGAAGCCCTATACCTAGGGCAAAACCCTATTCCAAGGAACTTCAGTTCCTTATTCCAAATCCTCGATAATCAAGGTTCTCGCCTCTGGATCTCACCTTCCAGACTTAGGGCATGACATCCGTGCAACTCTTTCTAACTCTCTTTCCAGAGTCCTCTTCCCGCAAAACAACTCTGCTTTCCCAGACACGAAGTCCTTACTTGGGAATCCCAACTTCCGGATCGCAACTTGAGAGACTATCTCTCTCCGATCCGTGGATCTTCTTCCCAAACTCGGGTACGAAACCCTTGGGCTAATCTGGCTCTAGTTCCTCAGAGCGCTTTTCTCCTGCAGAGGCTCATGCCTTCCTCTACTCCTACTCCCTCACGAAGAGGAAGTACACCTGCAATCAAATACTCAAAGATCATAACATGAAAAACGTTACCTTCAAAGTCTCGACACTCGAAACGCAACTCCGTTCTCGAAAAGCAATTCCCCGGAAGAGATCTTTACATAGAAAAATCCTCTCTTCCAATCCTACACACAAAAGAGGTGCGTTCTCGGGTTCCTTCTCGTAAATCAGCCCCGTCTACGACGTTTATGGGCTGAAAACAGAGAAAAACAGCAACTTGTCGTGATGGAAACACGCTTCGTAGGCACTTCTTCGCGAGGGAACTCGCGCACTGGGTCTTGGCGACATCTGGTACACTTGGGGCAGCCATGGGCATCACTGGCAACGTCTTCTTTACGGCTGAAATCTGCAGTAGCATCTCCTCCTTGCAAAGATTGGTCCTCCTCTCTGAGTGAGGGCATGTGATGCTTTTATAGCTCCTAGCCACAGGCACGAATAGCTGCTCGCGTAGAGATCGTGGCCGTTTTTTCTTTTTTTCTTTTTTTTTTTTCCCCGTTCTGCCAGAAAAAGAGAGAGAGAAAACGCTGGCTGATCTGTTGCCTTATTTATCAGATGGCTGCCCACTTATTAAGTGGGCGGCCGGCGTATTTTAAAAATAGTATGAACCTGTCCAAAAACTCAATAAAACCTTATAAGTTAAAAACAATGCTTTCACAGCACTTCCGAGGCGTCCCTAGATGCAATCGCATGCACAGTTGCAATGCAGACAAAGACTTCCTCGCGGGAAAGCATTTGCTTTCCCGAAAAGCAATCCCGCTTTCTCAGAAAGCATCTGTTTTTCCTCAAAGTTTCCTCTGAACCCATCTTCATTCAAGTGCTTGCTTTTCCTTGTGCACAATTCTAACACAGTTCGGAATTTCCTCCCGACTATGGATATTCCCTTTCCGATGCACCCGTCACCCACCTTGTGACGCATCAAGAATACCCATCACCTAGTCCTTTCCTACCGAACTTACGGTACAATCTCCTTCACGATGCTCTATGTAACCCATCCTATGACACATCAGAGATGTCCGTTCCCGGATGGTGGGATACTTCTTTCCGATGCTCCCTGTCACCCATCCGATGTGACGCATTAGAAGTACCCGTTCCTGGTGGCCTTACAGATATTCCCTTTCATAGTGCTCGTGTCATTACTCTGAATGACGCACTAGGAATATTCTGTACTCGGATGTCTCCAGTGAGAAAAACCCTCTCACTTAAAATTCCAATAATTCATTTAGAATTATTTTTCCTTGGTGTTCCAACCGAGAAAACCCTCTCACTTATAAATCCAATAATTCATTTAGAATTATTTTTCTGTCAGATAAAGTCAATTTGGCAACAATCGTCTCAGACCAGAGGCACATTGATCGACCAAGCGACTGAGCTGGGGAGATCCAAACTCCCACGACTGCGGAGGACTACACAGCATCAGCAGAGGCTGCATCAGAGGATTCGGATCACTTTGGCTCGACATGCACGATGCCCGGGCAGACTACTAACCATGGAGGAGATTGATGAGATCTGCCAGCGACCGATGCTGGATCTCTTGTGATCTAGCTATCCCAGCTAGCTGCTTAGTTCACACCTAGTAGTTTAGGATTCCTTAGTATTTTATTGTGACATTTGTCATTTCATTTTCATTTTTGTCATCTTATGACTCTGACTCTGACTTTGTATCAGATCCACCACATTGTAACTTTCTGGTCTCATAGGTCACTTTGGCCTTTTGAAGACGTTAATATAACATTTCATTTCATTCTCTCTCTCTCTCTCTCTCTCTCTCTCTCTCTCTCTCTCTCTCTCTCTCTCTCTCTCTCTCTCTCTCTCTCTCTCTCTCTCTCTCTCTCTCTCTCTCTCTAGCCACAGAGTAGAACGGCGCGAAGGTGAAGGGGAGGCAAGCGAGGCATGCACGCGAAGCAAGGAGAAGTGCAGGAAATTGATGCGCGCAACCCAAGACGCGTCAGGCAGAAGCAAGCAGGGGGAAGGAGGAGTGTGATTCCTTAGTATTTTATTGTGACATTTGTCATTTCATTTTCATTTTTGTCATCTTATGACTCTGACTTTGACTTTGTATCAGATCCACCACATTGTAACTTTTAGTCTCATAGGTCACTTTGGCCTTTTGAAGACGTTAATATAACATTTCATTTCATTTCTCTCTCTCTCTCTCTCTCTCTCTCTCTCTCTCTCTCTCTCTCTCTCTCTCTCTCTCTCTCTCTCTCTCTCTCTCTAGCCACAGAGTAGAACAGTGCGAAGGTGAAGGGGAGGCAAGCGAGGCATGCACGCGAAGCAAGGAGAAGTGCAGGAAATTGATGCGTGCAACCCAAGACGTGTCAGGCAGAAGCAAGCAGGGGGAAGGAGGAGTGTGAGCGGAAGAAGCAA
This sequence comes from Adiantum capillus-veneris, assembly GCF_014529385.1. Classification (NCBI taxonomy): domain Eukaryota; kingdom Viridiplantae; phylum Streptophyta; class Polypodiopsida; order Polypodiales; family Pteridaceae; genus Adiantum; species Adiantum capillus-veneris. The sequence continues at coordinate 106,103,717 of NC_140948.1, read as the reverse complement.
AAGCGGGGGAAAGGGGAGCACGCAGGAAAGGAGCAGACAGGGGACTACAGCTGAAGTCTACTGCAGGCAAAGCGTGTGCAAGCTTTGAGGTTCAGCAGGCCGCATGCTAGATTGAGCAATGTCGACTGTGTGTTGGCCTGAGTAACACGCACAAGGAGCAGAGAGCAAGTGACGACCACGTGCTGAGCAGCAGATACACAGCAAGGGAGTTTTCTCTCTGAGGATGGACCAACCAGATGAGTTGGATGATACAAGTAGCTTCGTCACCCCACAAAAAATGCAAGCGACTTTCAAGCGGAGGAACAGAGAAAGTATACTCTCGCCAGGTTCTTTACAGGCAGGGAAAACCATCAGAGTCAAGGATGATGTATTAATGGAAAGAATTCAAGTAATGATTAAATCAGAGCTCAGCTTTATGAGAGATGATATTAGGAAAGAGATGTATGCAAATGCGGATAACTATAAGAATTCTATGTATGCAGATATGAGGAAAGAATTGGATGAAGCGATGCTTGGTAAACATGATGAGATGTATGCATCCTTGAAAGGGGAGATGCAGAATTTAGTGCGGGCAGAAGTGAATGTTATGGAATGTATTATGCAGAAAAAATTAGATGAGGCAATTGCAAGCTTTGATGCCTGGAAAACAAATGTGGAAAAGTGCATAAAGGAAAAGGATGCAGTGATTGAAGAGCTTAAAGGGGAGCTTGCAGCTTGCAAGATTATGCCCAAAATGGAGAGGGAAAATCAGCCTTCGATGTTGAAGGAGCTTGAGGAAATTAAGGAGCAAGTGAAAACTTTGCGCAAAGGGGAAGAGCAAAATTCGAAAGCGGACTCTTCATGGGCGGAGCGCCTTTTTAAAACACAAGAGAAGGTTGACGAAGCAGAGAAATGGATAGCGGGTGCAAAGAAAGGGAAGGCCCAGATGCCAGAAGCCGTACAGACTTCTACCATCATCAATATGACCATTGAAGAGGAACAGAAGAGGAAGAATAGAGCCCTGCATGTGCGTATTACAGGTATCAAAGACACTGGAAATGTAGAGGATGAAGTGTGTCATGACTTCACCGAGCTTCATTTCTAGTATTCAGGATCTTAGTGTGGGATCTAGACCTGTTGGAATAGCAGTGGACCATGCTCTTTTGACTTTTTCAGTCTCCTTCCAGTACAGTGCTTCTCAGACACCACAAAGGATTGCACACAGACGATATGCTTTTACACCAGAGACCGACTCGGTGTATGTAGAGGAGATTTACAGACAGATGTGGGCAGCCGAACCAGTTTATACTGTGGAGGAGATTACTACTCTATTGACTGAGATCTTGCATGGGGCAGCAACAGAGGCATACCCACATACTGGACCAGATTAGAGAAGATGTTCTGGGAGCATACCTCAAAATAGTTGGTATGATGATGAGTGCAAAGAGATGAGAGCTCAAATTCAGCGCGAGCTTGTACTTGGGGTGATCACATATAAACAGTCTCGGATTGCTCTTCGGCGTCTAGTACGATGGAAGAAGCTGGCCTTTTTAGCCTAGTTGGAACGTGATTTGTATCAGCTCTTTTTGAGTCAAGATTCAGGGGAGGCCTGGCGTTTCTTCCATGAGCACTCCCCCCCTCCAGTGATTACTTCTCCCGAAATTCGGGGTCAGTATGCAGCATCATTATATACAATACCGGGGCAACCGCCTCTACCAGACCCCCCAGAGCCATGCCCAGACACCAGTACCTTCTTTACCACTGAGATGGTGAAGAAGGCCATTGACAGGATGAAGACTAGGAGAGCATATGATCATGATGGTTTGGTGGCAAAGCACTTGATACATGCTAGAGATTTATTGTCAGAGGTTCTTGCGCGGTTGTTTAACCGGGTCATGTGTGAGGGACTTCCCAGGTCTTGGAGTTTATCTACTATTGTACCTCTCTCTAAAGCAAGGGATCCCAAGGTACCAGGGAATTACCGTACTATTATGGTAGGGCACACATTAGCACGGTTGTATGCGTCCATCCTGGAGCAGCAGGATAGGCTCGATTCAGGAGGGGTTTCTCCACCTTGGACCATATTCTTACACTCAGAGCCATTATTGAGGAGGGTAGGGCACATGGGAGACGGATGTATTGTTGCTTTGTGGATTTCCGCAAAGCATTCGACACAGTACCGAGAGCCAGATTGATGCGTAGGTTACAGGAGTTGAGAGTGCCCACAGAGATCATTTGGGGGATCATGGCTTTATACGGCTCAGTGATTGGCCACGTACGCACTCCTGAGGGGATTTCTGACATTGTGCATTCCACTATTGGTGTGAAGCAGGGGTGTCCTCTGTCCCCTACACTATTTGGTATGTATGTAGATGAGGTTTCTGACTACATTGACAGAGAAGGCGACAGAGGTGCTCAGCTAGCAGGGACATGGATCCCTTTGTTACTCTATGCTGATGATATTGTGTTGATATCAGAGTCACCAGAGGGCATGCAGAGACAGTTGGATGCATTACACAGCTTTGCGGAGGATAGTAGATTGTCTGTGAACCTTGGTAAAACCAAGGTTATGGTGTTTAACACTACTCCGCAGTGGGTCGGGAGATCGGCACCTACACTCGTATATGGTCAGGACACTGTGGAATACACAGATGCATATACATATCTTGGGGTGGTATTCTCGGGACCGAGGTTTGCTCTGAGGAGAGCAGCAGAGACTAGACTGTCTAGAGCATATGCAGCACTGGGAGGGCTAGAGAGGATGTGTTTGCAGGTTCAGTTTCAGGAACCATGAACAAAGCTATGGCTTTTTGATACTTTGGTTACTTCAGCTACGCTCTATGGGGTACAGGTGTGGGGACCATCTGTGGATCATGATAGGTGGAGGAACATGGAGAGGCCCTTGGTATCTATGATCTCTCGGATGATTAGAGCCAAGTCCTCCGTACCACATGCGATTATTCGAGCGGAGCTAGCAGCCCCTCCTATAGAGATTGAGATCAGTGTCCTTTTTGCACAGCCTATGGGATACACGTGGAGGCAGATACGCTAGATTGGCTCTGGAGTCTTCTAGACAGTTAGCGACGCAGGGAGACACATCATGTTGGTATGCGCAAATGACCTCTTGGTTTCAGAGGCATGGTTTCAGCCTAGATAGACTGCCTCCTTTTCAGTATTCCCTGGATGCACCTTCACTACCAGTCACACGGACAGAGATCACTAGACTTATTCGTCAGGATCTTATACAGTTGGACACCAGGAGGACATGGGTAGAGCCAGTGCAGGAGTTGGGCACGAAGATGGCTTTCTACAAGGTGTCACAAAGTGATGACGTGGCGGACAGCAGAAACCCTAATTTCTGCCAGAAACCCTAAAATTCCTGCAAACCCTAATTTCTGCGAGAAACCCTAAATTCCGGAAATCGTGGAGGCGGATTATTAAAAAAAAAAAAAAAAAAGGAAAATGATGAGCGACGCGAATTTTGCTTTTGCTTTTTTTTTTTTATAAAAAAAAAAGAAAAGACTCTAAGAGAGAGAGAGAACTGATGCTTTTGAATTTAAAAGCTTTTGGGGCTCTGCTTTTGGGCATCCCTTGTAACCTTTAAATTAGTGGTGAGGGCCTCACTTCTCAGAGCATCTGGACGCAGAGTCTGAGAGTGAAACCCTAAGCGCTCTCTTGTACTTTGATGATTGATTAATACAAAAAGAAATACCGAAAGGGGCGCCAGTCTTTGGGGCCAATATCTCTAGGCACGGAACTCCGCCGGGCCAGTGCAAATCTATTGTGATCTGTGAATTGTTTTGAAGTGGTTATTTGGTGCTGTCGCGGTTGATTCTTGACTTGGAGTGTCCAAGTCTGTTACAGTGGTATCAGAGCACGGCCGATTTCTCTTCTACGGGAAATCCGATCCCCGAAATTTTTTTCCGCGGCACCTATGGCTTCAGGCAATGATCAGTCGACTCCCTCTGCATCTGGAGATGCGGGCTGGGATCACAACGAAGATTCAGACAGAAAGTATGGCCCGCCTCGGCCTACTTAGGCGGAGCGGCGAGAGATAGAGCGTCGCCAGTTGATCGGCGATGCAACAAAGATGATGCTCAATTTTGCCAAGGACCCGAAGATGGCAAAATATATGAACCAGACCTCTTTGGAAGAGGTACAGATGGAGTTGCAGAGAACCACAACACCACTCCCGAAACCCGCTCTCAAGAAACCTTCTGCCTCCAAGAAATATACGGAGAAGGAACTGGAGAACGTGGTTGATGCACGGATTGCTCAGCTTTTCGACGTGCAAAAGAAAGGCAAAAAGCACGGCAAAAAGCAGAACAAAGGTACTGACTTCCCGGGATATTTGGGTCGTCAGTCGACATTCGACAAGGCAAAGAAATTGAAGAAGCGCGTCAAGTGTAAAGACCTACCCAGTTCTTCTTCTTCTTCTTCTTCTTCTGACAGTTCTTCTAGCAGCTCAGATTCGAGCGAAGAAGACAGAAAAGGTAAAAAGCGAAGCAAGAAGCAACACTTTGGAAAGGGCAAGAGAAAGGCAAAGAAGGCTACATCTCGCCCAGAGACTGACAGTTCTACTGAGGACTCATCTACAGACAGCTCACATTCCGATGACGGAAAGTTTTATGCGGACGAGAAGAATTTTTACAAAGCCAACCAGTATGACTTTCTCGAAGATAAAAGCAAGAAAGTCCGAGAGTTTAAGGAAGGTGGCCACTCGATCAAGTTTGATACTTTTCAGGATACTCAGATGCTTCGAAGGCTTTGTCTTTTATACAGCAGGTTGACATCGCTTTCGCGGGAGGACGCTATTCAGAGCACTCCAAGATTCGGAGAGCTGCCTCTTACTTTAAGGGAAATGCTCGTACTTGGTGGTCCACGCTTCTATTAAGCAAGACTGTGCCAGTTACATGGCTGAAATTAAAAAGGCTTTTTATTTCTTCTTGGTTGACTCAAGAGGTTGAGCGAGATATACGAGCTGCTTGGAACCATCTCCGGATGACCAAGAGCGATACAGTGAATTCTTATTGTGAAAGATTCTGGAGCTCTTTTCTACCCGCCTCTTCATTCAAGAAGATCTCGTTCAGAGAACAGATTGAGCGGTTTACCTTGGGTTTACCTACAGAGATCCGAAATCACTGCTTGGAACAGAAGTCAGCTTCTGTTCAGGAGTTGATGAGTCATGCGAAGCGGGGCTTTGCCATTCACTCTGGCAGTCTGACCTACCCCACAGATGAGGTCATGACACAACGAATCGAACAGACTTCTGGGAATGAAAGTAGAATGAAAAAGAGCAACCCAGAGAAAAAAAAAAAAAGGATGCACGACCCAAGCTTACTCCTGAGGAGAGAGCTCGCTTCATCAGAGAGGGGAAGTGCTTTGGATGTGGGGAACATGGACATATTTCCGCGAAGTGCCCTGATAAGGCACAGAAAGAACAGAATGATAAAGACGACGACAGGTCTGAGAGTTCGAGAGCAGCTGAGGAATGTGGCAGAAAAGGCAGATAGAAAAGTAGAACTGGTACCGCATGGCGTGGGACTTGCACCGAATCAAATGAATGAAAGTACAAACTTTGCCGCTTTTTTTGGGGCAAAGTGAAGGATCAGGAAGCTCTTTTGAAGGAGCCAAGGCCAACTTCTTTTCACTTGGAATTGGCGGCTCGATTTGGAACTACGCCCGACAGACTGACGCCACAGGCGGAGGTAGTTCGACTGGTACCCGGATGGGATGTTGCCATTACACCGAGCATTGGCAAACTTCGTTTGCAATGACAGGGGTGTTCAGGGCACGTGAGTGACGTTCTACTCGGGATCCCTTGGTACCACAAGAACTACGCCGTGGTTGACTACCGGACCGAGAAAGCGACTTTGATAAATAAATGAAGGGCTTAGAGATTGTACTTGATGAACTTCAGTTTTCTTACTCATTCTTTTGGGAGAACTGAACGATGGATAAAAGTTGAATATGTTTTGACCTGAAGAAAAGAACGCCAAGATTTTTTTCTCCGCGCTCATGCCGATTGCTTTTGAGAGGGCCTGAAGATCATACGATTGATCTGATATCTGGAAGCACGCCACCGAATCGGCCACCTTATCGTGTGAGCCGAGTACAGAATGAAAAGATTATGAACTCAGTGAAAGACCTCTTGTAAAAGGGTCTTGTCCAGCCTAGTACTTCACCGTATTGCTCTCCAGTGTTGTTGGTTTTGAAAAAAGACGGATCTTGGATAATGTGTATCGATTATAGCACTCTCAACGAAATCACCATCAAGAACAGATTTCCGATTCCTAGGATCAATGATATACTCGACAGGTTACAGGGATCCTCGTGCTTTAGCAGGATTGACTTGAAGAGTGGATATCATCAGATCAGGATAGCGCCAGGAGATGTCTACAAGACAGCTTTTCGAACGACTTTTGGGTTATTTGAGTTTTTGGTGATGCCTTTTGGCTTAACCAATGCTCCTGCGACATTTAACCGGATGATGGATAGGATTTTTCGAGAGTACAGGCTATTTGTTGGCACTTTCTTTGACGACATCATTGTTTTCTCCAAGAATGAGGCAGAACACAGAGATCATCTGCTTCAGGTCTTTCAGGCATTACGAGATCACAAGTTAGTGATTAATGCAAAGAAAAGTGAATTTTTCCTACCAGAGATACACTTTTTGGGACACATTGTGTCAGCCGCAGGAGTGCAAATGAACCTGGCCAAGATAGAGACTATCCGTGATTGGCCCGATTTGAGGAATGTCCATGAAGCTAGAAGCTTCTTGGGACTGTGTTCGTACTACAGGCGGTTCATACGAAAGTTTGCAGAGGTTGCTTCCCCTTTGCATACCTTGACACAGAAAGGAGTACCTTTTTCGTGGGGACCCACAGAGGTGACTGCCTTTCGGACATTGAAAGAGAAATTGACTACGAGACCTATTTTGACTTTGCCGGAATTGCAGAAGTCATTTGAAGTATATTGTGATGCTTGTGGTCATAGTCTGGGTGCGGTCTTGATGCAAGAAGGCCATGTCATAGCTTACGAGAGCCGTTTGTTCTCTAGGCCGCAGATGACAGCACAGATCTATGGGAAAGAGCTTTTGGCGGTTATCCACGCTCTTACTCAGTGGCGGCATTACCTACTCGGAGCGGATTTTACTGTCTTTACAGACCATCAGAGTTTGCGCTACTTCTTGTCACAGAAGCAGCTTTCGGAAAAGCAGATGCGGTGGGTGAACATCTTGTCACAGTTCCACTTCCAGATTGTCCATGTGCAGGGACAGAAGAATGTGGTGGCAGATGCTTTGTCTCGGAAACCGTTGGTTCTGGCTATTTCCGCGATACATCATAGGAGCTTCGAGGATATGGTCGATCAGTGTGCCACAGATACAGATTTTGCAGATATTTTCACACAGATACGGGATGGGGAGACAGTAGCTGGATACTCCCTTCAGGAAGGCTACTTGATGAAAAAGACTATGTTGTGCGTTACACAGCCGTTGAGGGAAAAGGTTATGACTGATTGCCACTGTCCACCTTTTACGGGTCACCGCGGCATTGCTACCACCATGAAAGGGGTAGAGAGAGATTTCTTTTGGCGGAGACTGAAGAAGGATGTGGAAGAATTTGTGCGCAGTTGCTTGGTATGCCAGAAGGTCAAGTTTGACAGGCATAAGGCACGGGGATTGTTACAGCCTTTACCCATACCCACCCGCCCCTGGGAAAATATTGAAATGGATTTCATTTTTTTTTTATCTCCCGAGAATACAGAATGATCACGATGATTTTCCGATTACATGGCACGCCTGAGACGATTGTCTCCGACAGAGACCCCAGATTTATGAGTTTGTTTTGGAAGGCAATTTGGGAGAACATTGGCACGCGGTTGCAGTTCTCGTCATCGTTCCACTTGCAGACTGACGGGCAATCTGAGATTGCCAATTCAGTGATTTTAGATTTATTGAAGTCTTGTATCTTGCATCAGAAGACTCAATGGGAAAAGAACTTACCTTTGGTGGAATTTGCCTACAATAACACGATACACTCGTCGACGGGTAAGGCGCCATTTGAGATTGTTGAAGGTGCTGCGAAGGTTCCACCCTTCCTGAGCACGAAAGATAAGATCTTTGAAGCGGATGAATATACGCGAGATCTGGATACGGCTTTTGCCAAGGTTCGCGAGACTTTGCAGAAGTCTCAAGAACGACAAAAAAAGGCAGCGGATCGCCATCGTCGCGACATGAAATTGAAGGAGGATGATTGGCTACTCTTACGTTTTGAGAAGGCACGCCTACGAAAGAAAAAGGGAAAGGAGAGGCTTTTTCCAAAGCTTAGTATGCGATACTATGGCCCTTTCCAGATTACTGAAAAGATAAATGAAGTCTCCTTCCGACTGAAACTGCCAGATACTTGGAGGATTCACAATGCATTTAATGTGAGTCTCTTGAAACCTTTTAAAGGTGATGTGCCTGATGATGGGGAGCCTAATAAGCAACCCGCAGTGGAAGAAAACGAGGAGATCCTTGTTCCTGAACAGATTTTGGCACATAAGGATACGAAGAATAAGGGTAAAGTCCGAAGGCGGTTCTTGGTTAAGTTCAAGAATTATCCTGCACTTGATGCGAAGTGGATGGAGGAGGAGGACCTAGCAGATACTCCTCAGATTGTGAAACTTTACCTCGATGTTTTGGTTTAGCATAGTCTACTCCAAACAGAACCCAGAAACTCAGCTTGGCCGAAGATATGGTGCAGTGGGATGCACAAGAGGGGAGTTACTCCGCTCCTTTGTCAACAGATGCCTCGATTTTGATACTAAAGTCACTGATGTCTCTTTGAGCTTCAGGGATACTGAGAGCTGACAGTATTGTGCTGGATGACTTTATGAAATGGAATTCCTGATTATGATACTGATTTGTTCTTGACTTCTTGTGAGTGCAGGAACTGATAGACGAAATGACTGCAGCATTTTGGTCTACTTGATCTCGAATAGACATGGTTGCAATAGGGGTTAGTCAATCGGACATCGATGAGGTCCCGATTGGACCTAGATGTGATTGCTAGCTACATTGCCGATAAATCATGGTCTAAGATCTGAATGAATGTTGAATGTCATGTGATGTCTTGTGATGTTTGGTGATGTCCTGTGATGTCGTGTGATGTGACTGTCGATTTTGTACATGTGCTAGATGTGTGTTCCTAGTACGTAGGTACTAACAGTCAGTGTCTGCTAAGACGGTTTATGGCTTTTGTCGGTTTTGCAGGCGTAATCGCGATCGATTACAATGCTTTCAAGAGGGGGGTATGTCACAAAGTGATGACGTGGCGGACAGCAGAAACCCTAATTTCTGCCAGAAACCCTAAAATTCCTGCAAACCCTAATTTCTGCCAGAAACCCTAAATTCCGAAAATCGCGGAGGCGGATTATTAAAAAAAAAAAATTTAAAAAAAATTTGGAAAATGATGAGCGACGCGAATTTTGCTTTTGCTTTTTTTTTTTATAAAAAAAAAAGAAAAGACTCTCTAAGAGAGAGAGAGAACTGATGCTTTTGAATTTAAAAGCTTTTGGGGCTCTGCTTTTGGGCATCCCTTGTAACCTTTAAATTAGTGGTGAGGGCCTCACTTCTCAGAGCATCTGGACGCAGAGTCTGAGAGTGAAACCCTAACCGCTCTCTTGTACTTTGATGATTGATTAATACAAAAAGAAATACCGAAAGGGGCGCCAGTCTTTGGGGCCAATATCTCTAGGCACGGAACTCCGCCGGGCCAGTGCAAATCTATTGTGATCTGTGAATTGTTTTGAAGTGGTTATTTGGTGCTGTCGCGGTTGATTCTTGACTTGGAGTGTCCAAGTCTGTTACACAAGGAGCATCTTCTCCAACTCTCGGGAGATGGGTTTGTGATTCGTCCGAGCTACATGGACACTCATCTGTCTCATAGTTTGCGATGCGCTATAGGTCAGATCCGCACATCCTCGCACCATTTGGAGATTGAGACGGGTAGATTCAGAGGGATACCACCGGAGAGAAGGATATGTAAATTATGCGGTACAGAGCCAGAGACAGAGTTACATTACATATGCCACTGCACTGTGTATTATGAGATACGAGGGCACTTCCATTGCTTATTCAGGGAGGGCTTTGGACCCCTAGATAGAGTCATGAAGTACGAGGATCAAAGATGCCTTGGCTTATATCTACTTGAGCTACAGCGGCATAGGGATAGTCTGTTGAGGAAACATGGGACACGACAGTCACAGAGACCGATCACAGATTTCTTTGGATCGGGAAAGCCAGGAGAGCAGCCACTAGCGCAGAGTTGTGCCTGCGTGCATACCAGAGGCACCCTCATTGACAGGGCGATTGAGCTTGGGGGATCGAGGCGACCACGACTGAGACACAGGAGCACACTCCATCGATGGAGACTTCAGCAGAGGATCAGGGACATCCTAGCACGACATCCGGAGTGTCATTGAGAACTTACTCTACACTTCATTTTCACTGTCACTACTCACTTCTCATTTTATTTTTTGCATTCTGTACCTTTGTACTTTTGTATTCAGACATTGTACTAGTTTCACCACTTTGTATCAGCTGGTCTCATAGGTCATTTGGCCTTTTGAAGACGTTAATGTATCATATCATATCTCACACACACACACACACACACATCCTTCACTTACAGTATCATTCTGTCTTCGTTCTCTCATGAAGTAAAAGGAACCTTGAGTACGTACTGAACATTCACCATAAATCACTTCCGTTGCACATTACAATATGTCACAAAGTGATGACGTGTCAAAATATTGTCCAAACAAAAGAGGAGGAGATGAGCCTGACGTGATGACGTGGCAGCCTGTAAATCACCTCGTGATTTGTGGCAAGAAAGCGGATAGCTGACGGGGCAGATTCTTGGTGAGAGTTATGAAAGCAGATATTGCTTTTGGGAGGGTGCCCAGATTTTGGGTTAATTGCTTTTGTATCTAGTGTCTTTAAATATGTGCCTTGGAAGGATACTCTGGCAGATAGATGCATGGTTGCACAGTTGTATAGTAGACTCCCTGGCAGTTATCCTCTGTGATTACTAATACAAAAAGAAGTATCGAAAGGGGTGCCAGACGATGGGGCTAGAGCATTTGGAAGTGGAACTCCGCCAATTCATGTCGCGACTTCAGTTTGTTTCAAGTTCGATTGTTTAAGTTTTTCAGTTCTGTTCTAGTGTTTCCTGTGGATTTACTGCCTTGACAGTGCCGAGCCGGTTTCATACACCTCAGGTTCTAGGGTTGGATGGGCTTACACATACGGACTCTACACATCAAACATTGGCCTCCTCAGGGTTTACTCCCTACCCTAAGCAGCCTGCGTTTTATGCCACTCATTTCTGCCACTTTTGAGGTTATATGTTTCCAGCTTCCCAAGGTCCACATCAAGCGTTAGTTGCAGCACAGGGAGCTGGAGTGCCGTTTCAGATATATCCTTTGCCGACTGGCTTTGGTGCATATTCGGCACCTTACCCATGGGCCACCTCCCTTCCCACCTTTTAACCTTTACCAGTCTCCTCCCCCAGATAGTCAACAACAGGAGTGGATGCTAGAGTCATTTCACTGTATACACCATGTTTTATCTTTGGGAGCATTACAGTTTTCGGGTGGAGTTGCTTTGATTCAGTTGTTCACTCGTTGGGACGGTGAGTGGTCCAGTGGCGGCCAACCTATAGCTGGGCTACAATGTCACATGCACTAGACAAATGGTTACAGTTGGTTTGGGGTTCACACTTAGGTGGACACGTGACTTACGGACACCGTGGCCAGCCTACTACTTCCCACCGCAATCCAAAGATGTGTAGCTGTCTCTCAAAGATATTTCCTAGTAGTCTTGGGTGGTATGCATCGGTTGTATATATGGTCAGTGTTGCATGAGTCTGGTATGAGTCTTTGGTCTAGAGTCTAGTCATTCTCACAGCACTCCTTGCACTTTTGAGCCTCGGCACCCACATTGTACCTTGTGAGTTCTTGGTTTGGAGCTGTGTGTGTTGCCAGCGAGTCTGCAGCTAATACATTGAGAGTAGCTGGCTCATTTTGAGTTGAGAGTCAATCTTGCTGTGTTTACTTCTAATGCATTTCTTTGGTGTTTGTCATTTTAGTTACACTAATATGTCTTTCAATTGTCTTGTTGTGTGCCATGGAGTGATATTTTTGTGTATACCTCATTGAAGAGCACCCACATTAGAGAGCACGACATAGTTTTCTTGCTACATTTTCAAGGTCAATATTTTCGATTTTTGTGAGTGCAAGTCTTTCCGGTTCCTCATTGCCGGCAACAGTTACTGAGCCAGTCTCGCCTTTTTTGCTGGAAACTTCACCCCATGGCTAGAAAATATTGTTTCCTTGCTTCCTAAGACTCTGCACATTTCCTTGGTTTGGAATGTCTAGGAGGCACCTACTTTTTTGAAGCCCTTCAAAAAGCTAACTGTAATACATGGATCTTTTTTAGAAACGGGGCTATTCTTCAAAATAGAGCACATTTTCCACAAGGGTTCTATTTGTCTAACATGATGAAAAGGTATGTTGATTATAACTTACACACTCGGTTTATTAATGAAATTAAACTTGTGTGAACATTCAATTTCCATGTAGTAAATCCTTAACATGCACATATCTCTAATCATGAACTTATACTCTTAGAGTATTCCTTATAGCTTTATCTACTTTTGTTGCACCCTCTTTATTTTATCAACCCATCCACAAAACTTATGCATACATAACTCGTAGTTTTGATGTGTCAATGTTCTTTCTAAGATTGAGCATACCTTTGACGTTTCTAAAAAGACGTGGTTTGGTGTTAAGGGCATTCCTTAGGCTAAGGCACATAGCTGCCCATTGAAAATTGATTTATGCAACCTATGTAATAGCTATGTTGTATGGCATGCTACTATGATGGCAGTCTTTGAGTGTCATGAGCTTGGAAATTTTTCTAGCGAGGAGATCACGAAGCCGAAAACAGGCAGGTGCGGGGGTCCTGTGGCAGCAAGTCATAGCCCTAGTTTGGTTCTTTATCTTCTGAATTGTATTTCATTGGTGATCAGTCACATCAAATTGATGAGGAATGTTGAGTAGATTTGGGACTATTTGGCTACTCTATACGGGCGAGTGCCTCCTAGAAGGGTATAGCATTGGACTCTAAAGGTGCATTTGAGAGCTGTGGACGTGTCGAAGGTATCCATGAGGGACTATATCAACAGATGCAGGAACTTCAAGAGGAGACTCTTTCTGCTGGGAAGGACGTCAGAAAGCTTTGAAGATAAAGCCATACAGTTATTGGCTCAACTGTGTTCAAGGCATTGTAACTTCTATTCTGCCTTAATTACTGGTAGTGTCTCAACATGATTACACGGGAAAAGATAGTTCCTATGGAATAGGAGCGGTTTACTTCTTCTCAGAAGTTAGGCTTTTGAACTATAGTCTGTTCTTAAGAAATGCCAACCCTGCCAAATATTTTTTCATTCCTTTGCTGATATTAACTCTTGATATAATCAGTTTGTAAAACTCCAGGATCATGAAGGAGTTGTAGTACTTTTTAAGCTAGTGAAGATTGTCTGGATTCGAAGCTTATTTTTGGGAGGAGAGTATTGTTCTAAGCAGTTGGAACTTGTTAATGCAATAGAAAGGTCAAACTGAAATCAAATTGACATCATGAAGTTGGAAAGAAAAGATGCCAGATTCTCTTCGTCAAAATGAGTGAACTGTCTTTCTACTCCCTCAAATCAGCTGCAATAGATGGTATGGTTTTCTGTACATACAATTCAAGCGATCCTGTAGTATGCAACTTTGTAAATATCATAAGGTGAAGCTCAATACGGCGTCTGGTGGCAGCTTTGATCTTACCACATTTGTTTGTCGCAGCACATCAGGCACAAGCTCCAATGGATCAAAAAACGCACGAACGTTCGCAAGGAGTTTTGGACAAATTCTCACAATAATTCCCACATTGTGACTTCCCTCAACATCATGAGCTTCTGTGAGGGAGGCACTGCATACCTAGCTAGGTACGATTGGGGACAGGGGACCGCCGGCCCAATGCGGTCCCCCCCCCCCCCCCCCCCCCCCCAAATCGTACCTAGCTAGGTATGCGGTGCCTCTCGAGCAGATGCTCATGATGTTATTCATTGTATGAAAAACAATGGAAAAGACTCCCGTTTTCCTACATGAGAATTTCTAAATCTTCTTGTGGTTGACTCACACTCAACTGCTATCTAGCATGAAGGGTAAATACCAGGTACTCGATGATTTAGCACACGTGCCCGAATATGGACGCATAACATCATGTGTATATGGGTTCCGGACTCAGATGCATGTGTATGTTCTCTTTAACAACCGTATTCAGCATGCAAAATCCTCCTTGTCCCTTCTGGCCCCCAACAGCTTGGATATCAGATCCAATGAAGTTGTCCCAGAGCTTCTTAAGCCAGCTTCTTTTACGTAGCTACCTACAACCCCGTTATTGTCAATGAAAGCTTCTCAAATGACTCGGACTCCGGAGATTCTAAGTGAAGGCAGCAATTAACTCCCATGACGACATTCATTAGGGTGGGAAAGAAAAAGGTGCCAAATTCTATTCATCAGATGGAGTTACTGATGTTTCCACTTTCTTACACAAGAAGGAATAATTCCCATGTTATGACTTACATAACATCATGAGCTTCTGCGAGGGAGGCACAGCATACCTAGCTAGGTACAATAGGGGACAGGGGACCGCCGGCCCAGTGGGGGGAGGGGGGGGGGGGGGGATCGATGGTCCCCTGCTCCCAATTGTACCTAGCTAGGTATGCGGTGCCTCCCAAGCAGAAGCTCATGATGTTATGCATTGTATGAAAAACATTGAAAAAGGCTCCCTTATCCTATGTGTGAGAATTTCTAAATCTTCTTGTGTTAGTTAGTTGCAACAATTGTATGGTACCTGGCGCATGCAATTTAAGTGGTGCTGCAGCAGGGAACGTCGTAAACATCATAAGGTGAACCTCAATCGAGTGTCTTGCGGAACTTAGACAACTTGGTACAATCAACCCTCTGGTCTTATTTACCACAGTGGATTGCAACAGCACATACATCATAAACTCAAATAGATTAGAAACTACAAAAGCTTCATTCATGAACTTCATGCTTGTGTGGAGTGCCCAACTCAGATGCATGCTCGGGTGGTCTATTGTATAATCATGTTAATATAACACATGAGTTTAGTAGGGGGGATTTTTTATTTTTGGAAATTTAAGAAATTTAAAAGATATACATTAACAAGGCAAGGTTTTTCAAACTATTTTGGAAAAAAACCCATTAATTCATAAAAGAAGAGGGCCCAATTTGTTCATGTTCACATTTTAACAGCGGGATTTTTTTAAGTACATTATGTAGGGGGGGGTTTAATAGAGGAACCCCTAAGGATTCATGTGACTTCTTTTAAACGAGTGTCAAATTGGAATCTTGCAAATTTTCTTCTCAAATTGGCCTTGCTCTAAGTGTGGGTCGTGGCAAGTTAACTACCTACCCTAGGTGCTTGTGATTATGCCAAAAATTGATTAGGGATTAAGAATGCAAGTAAATGCAAATGCAGAAAGGCTGGCACAATCTACTATTTAAAAGGGGAGCTTGTTAGTCTAGTATAAAGAAAATTACTCATGCCTAACCTATACCTAGGATTTAGATGCTATGATACTATTTTTAGAATTCGGTGCTTATGGAGGATACAAAGTTTGTAGCATTGATAATGGCATAATTAGAGTGATTATGATGAGTGGGGATGTTATAATTTTAGTCAATATTATGCATGATGGAGTTGATGGTTATTTTGTCTTGTGGGTGAGTACCATGAGTCTATACCTTGCACTTTCCTTTTAAGGATGAGTCTGGTCTTATGTTGGATTCATCATTAGATTAATTACCAATAAAAGAACAAGAACCATTAGTATAGGGGCAATGCACCACAATTCCAGAAAAAGCTCCTTGGATATATGAAAAGGAGCTTGTATATGTGAGTGGCATAACGAGCTGGATCCACCTAGGGAGGTTATTTGGATTGTGCTAGATTACTGCGCACTCAAAGTGTCAAGGTTTACATATGTATGTGACTATATATATCCCCACGTAGAGGGGTTGTGTGGAGTGTGTATATGGACTTCTATAAGAAGTGTGAACTCCAAGTGGCAAGATATTACATATGGCAGTGTACTACATATGTCTAACATGCATGCCATGAATAAAGTGTATGCATTTACATTGTTACATAGGAGAGTTTTCCTAGGGATGACTCAATTTAGGCTCTCATTGCTACAACAATTAATCTTATCATAGGTGTTCCTTCCTCTCCCCTTGATTATCCACCTACTCACCAAGCAAGACCAATGACTTCATAATCATGCTTGAAGACAAGTAGGCATAGAATGAGGGAGATGGCAAGATAAATGCATAGGTAGAGGTAGAGAGATAAATAGTTGTTATAATTAGGGTGTAGGGATGTGCACACAACTTGGAGAAGATGAAGAAGCTAAGGGCACACAACAGAAAGTGTATTGTTGTGTTGCTTAGTGTGCAAATAGAAAGATAAGTTATCCCTAGAGTGATAGGTGTATATACAATGCATAGGGCAAAAGGCCTCCTAGTGAGGGAAAAAGTGGCCCGACGGTCCTAATTGTGTTCACACACATCACTACCACATATAAAGTAACAAATCCCTATGGGAGTGATGTGGTGAATGAGAGCTAGCACAGACTGTATAGGGAAGTGCCATGCCCTAAGGACATGATCAATCCACAAAGGGAAGCAAGCCCAAAGCTTTGTTGAAAGCTTCGAACTTCTCACGAGGCACTGCCTTGTGAACAAATTTGCAAGTTTGTTATGTGTCAGCATTGATCTCTCTTACTGAGCGTCTCTCCCTGACATAGTGATAATGCACCTCAATGTGCTTTGTGGGAGCATGAAAAACTGGGTTCCTTGCAATTGCCAATGTGCTCTGACTGTTAGTGTAGATTATGTTGGCAGTGCCCTGTCCAACACCGAAATCAACGATAAGGCGTATGAGCCATACACACTCAATCGTAGCTGAGAAGATGGCCCTACACTTAGCTTCACAACTAGAAGTGGCCATAGTAGGTTGCTTCTGTCTCAACCATGATATGAACAAATTGCCAAGCATGAAACAAAAACCACTTGTGGACACTCATATGTCATTAAAACTAGCCCAATCTGAGTCCAAAAAAAGCATACAAATCTTGCGGCAATGATCCTCCCTTGGGATAAAACAACCCAAGATGTCAAGTGCCACTCAAGTAGCAAAAGATCCTTTTAACAAATGCTTAGACCTTGGGCTATGCATAAAATCTACTGAAATGTGAGACTGCAAACTGGATATCGAGCCTTCGTATTGCATACCTAAATAAAGCATCCGGAAGCAGACTGATAAAGTCTAACATCAGCAAGATCTCCAACGTCATGAAGACTCAATTTCAAACATGTTTTCATTGGAGTAGCAATAGGTTTGCAGCCTTCAAGTCTGAACTTACATATTAATGTTTCTATGTATCTTCCTTGACACAAAGCAATATCTCCATCACATTGCTTAAATTGTATGCCCAAGCAATGATGCAAAAGCCCCAAGTCTTTTATCTTGAAAGTTGCATTCAATTTAGCAATGTGTATCTCATTTAGACCAGTAATCAACAAATCATCTACATACAAAACGATGATGAGGAATACATCACCCTTACGTTTGACATACAAAGTGCTTCTAGTTAGACTATCACAAAAGCCTTGTTTAATTGAATGAGTGTCATCTTTCTCATACTAAGCACGACGAGACTGCTTCAACCCATATAAAGCTTTCTTATCTTTGCACACTTTCTTTTCTTGTCCTTTCTTGACAAAACCATGAGGCTACAATACATATACTTCCTCAAATATATCACCATTCAAGAAAGCAGTAACAATGTCTATGGCCTTTTTGTTGTGAATGACCTTTTTCAGTCTTGTCGTGATAAATCTCACCATCCGCCTTATGTTTCAACTTGTAAACCCACTTTGAACCGATGGCCTTTTTGCCAGGAAGCAAATCGCATAAAGTCCATGTTTCATTTTCTAAAAGTGCATCATTTTTTTATTGCATTGTAGCCATCCAATTTTTTCAATTCTATACTTCATCAAAAGAATTAGGTTCCTCTTCATCACATCTTACTATCTTCTAATGCTCCTTGCACTGCCATGTACCATGTGGCACAATCTAATGCAAAGAGCACTCCAAAAGCGAGGAGTTAAGGCAAAGGAATTTTAAATCCCCCACCCCCTATCACATCTGTGTAGCTTGGCATGCCTCACCATCCTCCACCATATGTCTCCTTCCAAGACTTGCAATGGTCCATTAAAGCCCTCACTCTTGCTTGCCCTACTCCAGACATGTTTGTCTTCACATGGTGTAGGAAGGAGTGGAGCTTCAATATTGGCACACAGATTTGAGCAACGAGAACCTTGCCACTCTAGCACTCGGTCTATGAGTGAGCTTTCACTTTATGTGTTTTTTGACTCTGCAAGTGCATTTTTAGGGAGGACAACCTGGGGGCACCCCTCCTCCCCAAAAAATCAATTTCTCTCTCTCCAAGCTATTGGATGTGATTGCTGTAGCACTCCTAGACGTCACCGCCTATGTGGACATTGCCTACTTGCTAAGCTATTGGACATCACTGCTTACATGGACAACACCCACCTGCAATTGGAGCCAACAACCATCCTTGGAGCTAAAGTAAGCCCTCCCCCCATAGATAGTGCTAAGAATTGACGAGTGCTTTCAAATGTCTACTTAGTTTCTTTCGTCATAGCCAAGTACATTATGAGAGAGAGAGAGAGAGAGAGAGAGAGAGAGAGAGAGAGAGAGAGAGAGAGAGAGAGAGAGAGAGAGAGAGAGAGAGAGAGAGAGACTCCACATATCCAAATCAACCCCTGATTGGAGAAAAAACCATGGAGTAGTCGGTAACAATTCTGACCTCTACATGAAAGCAGATCAATGCGATCTATGAAAATCAAACATGGATGCCTAGTCTAGGCTACCTTCTTTCAAAAATGACAGTCCCATGCCCATGGAGCTACAACCAACATCACCACAAATCTACTCATGCTTGCTCAGTGATGTTGATAGACTGCAGCAAACGGGGAAACATTGTTCTATCTACGAATTAGAGTGCGACAAAGAGGGAGAGAAAGTAGACTCGAAGTCTAGAGAAAGAGATATGGCATATGTATTTTGCAAACTACTTCTCTCTCCATTTCTTTTCTATGCAAGATGCCCTCTCTTTTCATCCCAAAGCATTCCAAAATTTTGTTTTTTGCATTGCCAAGAATTGTCAACAACTCATAAATATTTTAAGCTCATGTCAGCACCTTGTATGATGCCACAACCCTTTGAGATGTAAGCATAGCCTTCAAGACCAAAACATAGGTGATTTCATCTTTTTGCCCATGTAGGCATCTTGCATAATGGCACATCCCTTCAAGATGTAAGCATAGCCTTCAAGAACAAAGCATAGGTGAGCTCATCTAGAGAGATGCCCTCACTCCACATCTATTGAACATAGCGTAGAGCTTTGTGCCTTGCCTCATTGTTGGGCATAGCCAAAAATCAATGCACTATAAGAGATGACACCCCACACAGGCAACTCTTTAAGCATCTTTTGTGCTTTTTGAAGTGCACGACAATTGGCATATATGTCAACCAAGGTATTGCCAAGCATGATGTTATTCTCTCAATTGTCCCTGATTAACAATATCATTGTGAATTAGTTTGCACATATTAGCACCTTGCATGGTGCCACATGCCTTCAAGACAAAAGCGTAGGTGGCTTCATCTGGAGAGATGTCCTCGCTTTTCATCCGCTAAAAATAGCCCAAAGCTTCCTCGTCATGCCCCTATTTGGAATATCCAACAATCAGTGCATTCCAAGAGGTGACATTCCATACAGGAAGCTCCTCAAGCACTTTTCGTGCTTTTAGTAAAGTGCACCACACTTGTCATACATGCTGACCAAGATAGTGCCCAGCGCTAGGTTTTTTCTCAACAACCCTTGACTTATAATATTTTTTGAATTCTTTGGCCCATATCAACGTCTTGCATAGTGCCACATGCCTTCAAGATGCAAGCATAGGGGATTGAAATTAGAGAGATGTCCTTGCTTCGCATCTGCTAAAAACAACCCAGAGCTTCTTGGCCTTGCCCCTGTTGGGCATATTTGGAAATCACTGCACTCAAAGAGACAACATCCTAGGTAGGCAGCTCCTTAAGCGTTTTTTGTGCTTTTTGAAATAGACCACATTTGGCATACATGTCGACTAATGTGACAAGCACCACGTCTTCTTTCAATAACTTGACTAAAAATATCATCATGAATTCTTTAGCCCGTATCAACATCTTGTGTGGTGCCACATGCCTTCAAAATGCAAGTGTAAGTTGTTGCATCTATAGAGATTCCCTCGCTTTCAATATACTAAAAACAGCCCAACGCTTCCTAGCTTGACACCTATTCAGAATGTCTTGAAATTAATGAAGTCCAAGAGACAACATCCCAGACAGGTAGCTCCTCAAGCACTTAGGCCGTGCCTTCTAAAGTACACCAATTTTGGCACAATTTGCAGCCTCTAAAAAGAGCCCAGAGCTTCTTGACTCTGCCCCTATTGGGCATATCCCACAACCTGAACACTCCAAGAGAGGACCTCTCAAACAGGCAAAGCAACTTTTGTGCTTTCTAAAGTGCATCACATTTGTCGTACATGTCAACCAAGGCATTGCCAAGCATGATATTTTTCTCAACAACCCTGATTAACAATTTCATCTTGAATTCTTTTGCACATATCATTATCTTGCATAGTTCCGCATGCCTTCAAGACAAAATCATATGCGGCTTCATCTAGAGAGATATCCTTGCTTTGCATCTGCTAAAAATAGCCCATAGCTTCCTTGACATGCCCTTGTTTCGCATAGTTTGCAATCAATGCATTCCAAGTGGCAACATTCGAGACAGGAAGCTCCTCAAGAACTTTTCGTGCTTTTTGAAGTGCACCACACTTGGCATACATGTCGACCAAGGTAGTCCCAAGCACTAGGTTTACTCTAACAGCCCCTAACTATTCAAATCATTGTGAATTCTTTTGTCCATATCAGTAGTGCCACATGCCTTCAAGATGAAAGGATAGATGACTGCAATTGGAGAGATTTCCTCGCTTTGCATCTACTAAAAACAACCCAGAGGTTCTTGGCCTTACTCTTGTTGGGCATATCTGAAAATCAGTGCAATCTAAGAGACGACATCCAGGGCAGGCAGCTTCCCAAGCACTTTTTGTGCTTTTTGAAAAAGACCACATTTGGCATACACATCGACCATGGTAGTGCCAAACACCATGCTTTCTTTAAGCTAAGAATATAATGGTGAACCCTTTTGCATGTATCAGCATCTTGAGTGGTGCCACATGCCTTTAACATCCAAGCATAAGTGATTGAATCTGAAGATATTCCCTCGCTTTGCATCCACTGAAAAATAGCCCAAAGCTTCCTGGCCTTGCCCATTCAAAATATCCTACAATCAATGAATTCTAATAGATGATATCTCAAAAAAGTAGCTCCACAAGAGTTGTTTGTGCTTTCTAAAGTACACCACATTTGGCATACATATCGACCATGGCATTGCCAATCACAAAGTTTTCTTTCAATAGCCCCTGACTAACCACTTTCAAAAGTGCACCAAATTTGGCATATATATCGACTAATGCATTGCCAAGCACAAAGTTTTCTTTCAACGGCCCTTGACTAACAATTTCATTGTGAATTCTTTTGCCAACATCAGAGCCTTGTGTAGTGCCACACGCCTTCAAAATGAAAGCGTAGGTGATTGCATTCAAAGACATGGCCTCACTTTGCATCTTTTGAAAGCAGCCTAGAGCTTCCAGGGATTGCCTCTATTAGGCATAACCGGCAATCAAAACACTTCAAGAGAGGGCATACATGATAAGCAACTCCTCAAGCACTTTTTGTGATTTGTGAAGTAGATGACATTTGGCATACTTGTTGACTAGGGCATTGCGAAGCGCGATGATTCCATTCAACAGCCTTTGACTAACAATATGATCGTGAATCCTTTTGTCCATATCAGTGTCTTGCGTAGTGACACATGCCTTCAAGACAAAAATGTAGGTGATTTCATCTACGTTTTCTCTCAGCAACCCATGACTAACAATGTGATCATGAATTCTTTTTGTGTGGTATTAGCATCTTGAGTGGTGGCACAAGCCTTCAAGATGCAAGCGTAAGTGATTACATCTAAAAAGATCCCCTCACATTTGTATCCACTGAAAATAACCCAAAGCTTCCTGGCCTTGCCCCCATTTGGCATATCTTGCAATCAATGAATTCAAAGAGAAAACATCCTAGGCAGGTAGCTCCTCAAGGAGTAGGGGATTGGAGGGAGCTTTTTATGGAAAATGGACAGGTTGTCAAATTAATTGAAAAAGCTCTCCCTATGAACTTTGTGCTGAATTCCCTAATCTTATGCAAAAAGCTCCCTCCACCAAATGCTGGTTAATGTCGCAACTCTTCACCCAAAATTGTGCTACCACATCAACAGACACCGCTATAAAGTGGCGGTTGGGTGGTTGAAGGTGAACCAACCACCACCACCAAGATATCTAGTGGGACAAAATAATATCACATCGGGAATAAAGAGACCACAACTTTGCACCACGATACTAACGACCACTTCCTAATGAAAACGTAGTTGTTATGAAATATACTCAACCACAAACATTAGAAAAAATGACAACTCTACCTAACAATGTGCTTGCACACAAGCTATAGTATGTATGAAGACAAGTGTATAAGCTTCATAAGCAAGAGCATTATATGACTCCTGATTCCACAAAATAAGCAATAGATTCTTCACCTTCTTGTAATACAATGGAATTAAAATACGAGCATCAAAGCAAATGGTGCTGGTGGTTTGAACTTCTCTAGTGCATCATTTGGTCCGTTGTAGAGGTTTTCCAAAGACAGTGCATGTGTGCATGTTTTAATATTAAAATATGCAATGCATGCGGCGGCGGGGGAGATGTAATTTACAATTCAAGCGAGAAAAATACACCTCAATTGGCATGCTGCAACATGTGTGAGTGTCAATAACACTATACATGATCCATTTGCAAAAAAAAAACTAGTAATTTCTCTAATATCAATTCTCTACAATGACTTAGGGCAAGGTCATGACCCTGCTTTTCTGCTATCTAGCTAGAGCATCCGGTTAATAGCAAGTCAGGTTAATAACAAGTCAAACGCATGAAAGAGCGGAGATCTAATGGTGGGTAGCGTGTAAAGCAAGGCTGCTGCTGTTGAGCTTAGGTAAAGGACAAGCAGTGTGCTTCTTTTCATGGAATTTGGATAACCGTCACAGTACTTCACCCAAGATTGTGCAGTCACATCAACATGCATCACTATAGAGTGGCGCACGAATCACGATGTGAGAGTTGGGAACTTGTGAGTGGTAAGCCCAACTACCAAGAAAGGACAACCACAGTGACTACAAGTTCATGAAAAGAGTTGAAGGAATAGGAAAACTCGTTTTAATCACGAGATCAAACAAGTCCACATATCTCTCTGACAGTTCATCAATAGGGTTACAAGCATAGAAAAAAACCACTTATTTACAAGATCAGACTTCTTGAGAATACTTATTTACAAGATCAAACTATTTTGGTGGTTGATGGATATCTTGTAAGCATCACCAATGTTGTGTCCATAGAGAAACGTCTCTCTCTCTCTCTCTCTCTCTCTCTCTCTCTCTCTCTCTCTCTCTCTCTCTCTCTCTCTCTCTCTCTCTCTCTCTCTCTCTCTCTCTCTCTCTCTCTCAGTAATGCATGCACACTAATCAGCACGCATGATCACACACATATAGAGACACAGATGTGTCAAGACGATCCTACAAGATGCCGTAGGAATGTGAGCAACCTTCATAGAAAGCCTACATTGGCAAAACACAAGTCATTGATATGAGTGATAGATGGAAGCACTGTGGTGATTTGGGGGGTGAGCTTCATGGCTACATGTAGCGGCTGAAGAGATTTTCTCTCTCTCTCTCTCTCTCTCTCTCTCTCTCTCTCTCTCTCTCTCTCTCTCTCTCTCTCTCTCTCTCTCTCTCTCTCTCTCTCCAGCTCAATACGGAGACGGAAATCATCCTCACAGAGAAGGTAAAAACTCAAGTGCAAGATGTCATTTTCCACAAAGTTGAAGATCGGGTGGCGTCCATGCTACACGAACAACAACGACAAGATGCTATTGCTCTCAATGTCCGCATTGGCGGGCTCCCGAGCGATTGGCAAGGAAAGGAGGACCCCAAGTTCCACGAGTCTTTCGCTCGCATCCGAACAACAACCCCCATGATACAATGGGATCGAGCGTCAATCAGCACTCTCGCTCACGAGCATCGCACCAACCATGCAATTCTTACCTTCAAGACCAAAGCAAATCGAGTCAAGCTCCTTGAGCAATCGAAGCTTCTCAAAGACACAAAAATTTGGTTTGCCGAAGATCTCACACCCACCTAGCTCAAACAAAAGAAGGCAGAACTACAGAAGATGCGAGAAGCGTGCATAGAAGGAAAATGGGCAGTCTACCAAGGAGGTAGAGCCATTATTCAAGAGTTTCGAACTCCCAAACCGGTTCCCTCCTCACCTCCTTCTGCATAGATTTTGTTCATCTGATCTTATCTTAACTTTCTTTTTGGACCCTCAGTCCTTAACTGAGATGTATCACACAATCCCCTCACGTTTGTAATGTTTTGTTTTTGGTCCCATAGGTCATATCTGACCTCCGTGGACGATAATACAATCTATCTATCTCTCTCTCTCTCTCTCTCTCTCTCTCTCTCTCTCTCTCTCTCTCTCTCTCTCTCTCTCTCTCTCTCTCTCTCTCTCTCTCTCTCTCTCTCTCTCGTCGGGGTTGCCTACAAGAGTGGTCAGGCAGACTCTCTCGCATGCATCAAGTCTGCCTGCATTCATAGTGCTGCAGAGAACTTGTCCTTGGCCGAAGGTGATGTGCTAGAAGATTTGAAGGCATCTTACACCTAATGAATTTTACTTTAAAACAGTGTAGTAGGTCGTGCAAGTACATACGGAGTCGCAATTTTGATAGAATTACTTTAGTGAGAATCTAGGAAGGTACTCATGCAAATGGAAAGCTAAAGGTGAACCAAAGAGAGGGAGCGGGGGACGCTGGGAGAGAGAAAGCCACATAATTATTGTTTTTTGTATTGCTTGTCTGACAAGCAGTAGAGCGAGTTTGAGTGCATGCCAGAAGGCTATCACTTCATGCTTCATGCAGAGGATATGCGTGGACGCAGCTCTCTCTCTTACTGTAGGTTCGTAGGTGGCTCTCTCTCTCTCTCTCTCTCTCTCTCTCTCTCTCTCTCTCTCTCTCTCTCTCTCTCTCTCTCTCTCTCTCTCTCTCTCTCTCTCTCTCTCTCTCTCTCTCTCTCTCTCTCTCCCCCAACCAAGCGCTAGCGCTCACCAATTGAAAGTGTGTGTGTGTGTGTGTGTGTGTGTGTGTGTGTGTGTGTGTGTGTGTGTGTGTGTGTGTGTGTGTGTGTGTGTGTGTGTGTGTGTGTGTGTGTGTGTGTGTGTGTGTGTGAGAGAGAGAGAGAGAGAGATAGAGAGAGAGAGAGACCCTTGCCAATGCGGGCGCTAGCACCCATTGAGATTGAACGAGAGAGGAAGAGAGAGAAAGAGAGTGTCTCAACTTGAAAAAAGTGATGCACGCAAATTAAATTTTCAATTGACTAACCCCTTCACCTGGTCTGTCGCTCTCCCAATCCACATCATGCAAAAACATCACCTGCAACAAGTAGTGGCATGTCCCCCCCCCCCCCCCCCCCCGTCGTCCCCGTAAGTAGGTTGTGATGATCCCTCGTAAAACTGTGATTCTATATGAGGTGCTACAAGCCGCCTTCAACATCAACAACATTTCTTGGCCTTAACTCTCTGTGGTCGCCACTCCACACATCATGCAATGCTGATCCACTTCCTCATGCATACCAACCTCATTAGAGGCAACTCTTGTTTACTCTCTAGACAACGCTTTTCTTTCATGCACCCTCTTTTCATGCAAACCTTGGCGACTTCTCATCCACATGCCTTACACACCTAACGATGGTGCTAAAAATTTTCCTTCACTTTTCTTTAGCCTAGAAGAAAACCCTTATTGTTCAAATATGGCAGTTGAAGAACATCAATTAACCCATCATTCCAGTATCATGCATAGAAACCTCTGTATATGAACCAAGGTGATGGCAAGCATAGGATTTTGGCATACATATTGACCTAAGCATTCCTTAACACAACGTGTCTCTCCAAAGCTTCCTCTCCTTTGCGTTAGACATATCTTGCAATTAAGGCATTCCAAGTAATGACATCTTGGATGATAAGCCACCAAGAACTTATTCTGCTTACTTTATCTGAGAGAGAGAGAGGGAGGGAGAGAGAGGGAGAGAGAGGATTGGAGGGAGAGAGATAGAGAGAGAGAGACCCTTATAGGGGTAGAGATAGAGATAGAGAGAGAAGGGGGGAGAGTGAGAGAGAGAGAGAGAGAGAGAGAGAGAGAGAGAGAGAGAGAGAGAGAGTTGTAGAGAGTGAGAGAAAGAAGAAAGAGAAAGTGGAATGTTGGGAGAGGAAGAGAGAGAGAGAGAGAGAGAGAGAGAGAGTTGGAGGAGAGATAGACAGAGATTGAGAGAGAGAGAGAGAGAAAGAGAGAGAGAGAGAGAGTTAGTTAGTTCTTGAATACTATTAGCGGTGAACCTTTGTTGCTTGATTGCCCTGTAATATTTGCCATGGTCAATCCTATAGATTATGGGGGTTGTAGTAACAGCCAGATATTTGCCATCATTTCCACTACGGATGGCGACATTCAAACTCAGGTGAAAGATGCACACTCTCGTGAGGGCAGGAATGCATGAAAAATTCACGTTGGACACATCTTCTTCATAAGTGTAGGGCGAGAGGTATGACATTTCATATTGCAAGTAGCCCGATGTGTACATGTGGTGACTTTGCAGAATGAGTGGCACAAATCAAACCCTACATTGCCTACAAGCATATTTACCTCATCTTCCTTCGCTACTTTGGCTTGGACTTAAACCACAATATGTTGATCCATCAAAGCAAGCTAACAAATGAAGATCACTTCTTGTGTTCAAAAGCATTGTAATTAAATTAGTTTGCTCACATCCCCTAGTGCCCATATGTAATTGTATGGCACAAACTGCAATAGCTGATTTCATATTGTAACTCATGATTTGAGATGGTGGCTTGTGTCTTTTTGTCCTTCTCCTATGTTTAAACCATATTTTTTTCCAATGCACATGTTACTTTGAATGTTCTATTGGACTATGAAATAATAAAATCCTTCCTCCAAAAAGCTCTCTCCAACTAGGTGCGGAAATCTTTTCCCTGCAAACATATGTGGTCAATTACTCCTCTTTTTGATAAATTCTATAGAAAAGATTTTAATATTGTCTCTCTTCCAAACAAAACGGAGATCAAAGTTACCATTACATGGATTGTGTAGCAGAATCAAGAAGTTAAGGAATTGTATAGAGGTGGAAAAAAACCCTGAAGACATAACAAAATTGTTTCCATAATTTGGCTCGATTTTAAGGCAGTCTGGATATATCAACGTGATTTTGTTAAAAAAGGTTATGTTATTGAAGCTAAGGATATCATCCATGTATCTATAGGTATAATTGAAAAGGGAAAGCTTGTGGTTGATGTTTTTATTCTTCATGGTCTCAAGAAACCATTTATATTCAAACAAGTGAAAGGGTCACGATGACTTTCTAAAACAATAAGAAAGTGATAAAATCATTAGGTTGAGTTTAACTAGAATTATCTAAGGTGAAGCAGTTTTTGGGAATGTCTCTTTTGTTAAACAATCAAATGTCCTCCTCGCAAAGAAGCAACCAAAAAATACTAATAAAGTTTTTGAAATTTGTATGATTTTTGAACTAGTTTTGACATCAATGCACCGGTTTTTCTTCTCTTTACCATGGTTTGCTCATATGTGTGTGTGTGTGTGTGTGTGTGTGTGTGTGTGTGTGTGTGTGTGTGTGTGTGTGTGTGTGTGTGTGTAGCTGTTTAAATCTTAACTAATAAGACATAATTGAATTTTTACATTCAAAAGACAGTTGGCCAAGGAATAATGAACTGATATCAATCTACAAAAATAACTCAGTATCAGAATTATTTAGGTACAATGATTGTAGGAAAGAGATCCTCTTTCAGTAATACAAGTAGTAAAAGAACTTCCCCGTTCCTCAGTGAGTACATCATTAAAGTAAGGATGCTTGCCAAAGAAAAGAAAACCCTCCAAGATAAGATAGAGTCCTTACCTGCATCCATCCAAACAAGACAACAATTCAGTTAGCCTTGGATGTGTTTTACAGGTATCAATGGACCATATCAGTTGTTACTTTAGACAAGCTAGGTTATTCATTAGAACTGGTATTTTTAGCAATCTTTTCTTATTACTTCACAAATGAGTGTTATAGTCTACTTTCTTACATGGTGAAGTCCATTAAGAGTCAAACCATTTCGGGAGCCATAGCTCAGTAACCATATACTTACCTTCAGAATTAGTAAATCCATGGTATCAAAGGTACCCCTTTAGCTAAGGGGATGTGAAATCCGACTTACTTTTTGTCAACCAAAGGTATCAAATGAGGGTGATAACTACCTCGCTTTTTTTTAATAACCAATAAGATACCAGTATAACCGGTTAGTAGAGTAGCAAGACTGCTAGGTACACTCCTTTCCGAGCTACTGTTGAATCCAAAAACTGCCATATACTTACCTTCTCAAACAGTTTGAACAGAGGACCCTTTCATAAACCATAAGCAAACCCAAAACGTTGGGTTATATCTAGCTTTATTTTCAAATATAGATGATGATCCTTTCTTCAGAATGTGAGCACTCACAGTGATATAGAGTACCTAGTGCCTCAGTTGCTACACAGGCTAAGGGTATCCCCATTTTTTGAAAAGAACCAGTTATGTCAAGACTAAGAAATGTGAGAACGTACAGTAATGCAAAATTAAACAGCGCCACAGTTATTATAAAGGTCAATAATAACCCCAATTTTTTTAAAAAAGACCAGTTATGCCAAGATTAGGTAAAGCATGCAGACAGTAATTCCCTGCGGCGGTTTTAAAAGAAACCCATTTACAAGATCGTATCGTAGTATACTGCACACAGTTCCTTTCCAAAAAACAGCTGAAAAACCCTATCTACCAATGTATGCCAAATCATTCCAATCAGTCATTCTCTTTTAATGGCCTAAGAGGTGCCCACCACACACAGTATGAAGAGCCAACAGACCCCGACAGTTTACCAAAGACGCGGCAAAACCAGTCCAAGGTCAGGAGCACCTCCCATTTATATTACCATGATGTTATATCATACCATGTCAGGCCATAGCAGATGGGGGTGTATCATGCCCATAGTTACCATACTAAGCAACCACCATTCCCTCAGGTGTCTATCTCCATTGGTACAGTCACAAGATAGGCCAAAAAAACAGTTGTTTTTTATGCACAAGCAATCCCAAGGCCTACAATAATGTCCCATTCTATGCATATGAAGTCTTAAGGCAATGCTAAAACATGCCCCGGACCAATAGTTTCATTCTGGAAAAACAGCTAATCAGTGTTTATACCAACAAGCTCCCAATTGAAGCCAACCATGACACAATCCATAACCAGGTACCTTACTACAAAACCCATAACCAAACACTCATGCCGAGGTACCTTTCCACAAAAAACCTAGGTAAGGTCCTAAAGCGGCAAAAAAAACCCAATATGGCCATTTTTACAGCTAACATCATTCCCTTAGGTGTTTATCCCCATTGGTATAGTAAAATGCCTTGCTCCAATATCTAAGAGCCACAGCGAATGTCTGTCGAAAAAAACCAGTCAAGCAGAGTTTTGCCGAAAAAACCACTCAAGTAGAACCCTTAATTGAAAAATCGTTTGTCTGTATACAGTTTAACCGTACTATGAGAGCTAATGCAAGCAGTACACCAACCAAATGTTATGCTACTAGAAGCAACAAATCATCTAAGTACAAATATTTTTTCAACACGGGTGTGAGGTAAAAAAGCCTAGAAGAAAACCTGAGTAGTTTGAGTAGTGAGCTCCATAGCTCGAAAGTGAAGCAAGTGGTAAACCACCTTTAGTCAAAACAACAAAAAAGACACACAGGCTAAGTGAGGGTCAAGGTGTGCCCTCACCTTATTTATAGAGGTTTGGACAGCTTGTTCCTGAGCATGATCGATGAGAGAGGCGAGCCGCCCTGCTGTGTAGTGTCGTCAAGCGATGCACAGAAAGCCTTGCAAGGGGAGATCCAAAGTCAGGATGCGCAGGCCGCCTACCAGATGTAATGAGAGCCCGGTGTTACACTCACACCTTATTCCAGGAGAGTCATTTATGCAAGGGCATAGTCCCATAGCCCATTAGGGGCATTTTGTGAGTCAGTATCCCATTGTTGTTTAATGAGTGCTAAGAAAAAGGGGGGGGGGGGGGGGGGGGAATATATAGAAGGAGGGAAAAGGAACCAAAGTATTTACAGTACCCAAGTGTGTGTGTGTGTGTGTGTGTGTGTGTGTGTGTGTGTGTGTGTGTGTGTGTGTGTGTGTGTGTGTGTGTGTGTGTGTGTGTGTGTGTGTGTGTGTACCTGCCCTAACCCAGGCACCACACACAATGGGTCGGTAGTAGGCCCATTGTGTATGGGCTTATTACCTTATGAGAGAGATGAGACTCTCTTTTTGGAATAATAGTCCAGGCCAATTATGCCGAGTGAGAGCTTGTATAATGGTGTTCGGGATCTGATTGTGGTTAAATCCGTTATGGAAGTATTTTTTAACTAGTACGAAAATCTCTTCCCAGGCCAAAGAGGGCGTAGATGAAGAGTAGCAGATTAAGTAAAGAATGCCAATACAGGAGCAGATATAGGCTTTGTATGGCCTATTGCTATTTCTTTTGATGAATTCTATGTGAGGCAGCTTAAGAAGATTCTTTCTCCAGATAAATCTAAGGTCATATCCACCTGTAGATGGGGAGTGAAGGGATATTGAAAGGTTAAGAAATTGGGTTGATTTGCAAAAGTCCCCAAGAGTCGAATTTTCTAGGAGGGAAGTAGGCTCAATTTTTAGGCAATGGGGGTAGATTAGATCAATCTCAGTAGAGAACAATCTGTTGTTAATACTAAGCAAGTCATCCATATATCTAAAAGTATGACTGAATAGTGGAAGTATTTTATGGTTAGCTTCCATGTTCTTAAGACACCATCTGTATTCAAAAAAAGCCAGATAAATGTTACACATAAGTGGTGAGCAAGAGAAGCCCATAGGGATGCCAAGGCATTGATTAAAGCAGCAGCCACCTGCAATAATATTGCAGTTGTTCAACAGCCAAAAAATATAGGAGCAAAGTTTTGTTTCATTGAAGTGTAGAGGGTGCACGGAGTGAGATGCTTGAATCCATCTAGGTTTCTTGGATAGGGAGATAAAACGATGCTTTCTCTTTTTAGCATTGGTAAAGGCTATATTAATAACCTTGGCTAAAACAGTCTTAAGGCCAAGATCCCCACTAAGTGGGATGTTTTCATAGCATTGTGTAATATCAGCTGTAAAGATGTGGAAGATATGTTGAGGAAGGTTGAGTGTAACTTCTGTGGCATTTTTTGTTAGCCAGAAGGGATTTTATTGAATATTTAGGAAATCCTTGCAAATTCTCTGCTTCTCTGCACAAATGAGCTCAAATTCTGTAAGAACAATATCAAGGCAACGAGTAATATCTTTGGTGATGTTTGTGAAGATACAGTTTGAGGCATCAGATATCCATCTAAACTTATGTTTGTGGAATTTATATGTAGGAAATAGTACTGGTAACCTAGTGCTACTAATAGAGTATTCAAGCTATCCTAAATGTTTAGCGATCTTGTTAGAGATATTTTGTGGTGTATTGTTAGTATGACAGAATTCTTTACCTGATACTCGATCCGGAGCTGCTTTCCAAGCAAGGTGTTTGCACATAATAGTAGGGCAGTTGGCGCTTTTGTCAAGTCCGACCACTAACCATTTATCTGAGATTAGTTGAAAATCAAGAGCTAGTTGAGGTGTAAGCCAAGAGCTATCAGAAGAAAGCCACTTCCTGGGAAGTAGAGAAATTTTATGAAGGAAGCCTTCCTTCACTAATTCCTTTAAGTTCGGTAGGATTGTCATCTCCAGTCGGAGAGCACTGACAAGGTCACTGAGGCAGCTAAGTAAAGCTGCTAGGGCAAGGTAAGGGTTTTTTGGATAGTTAGGTATATGATTAGCCCTTTGGCCAATAATTTACGTATTGTGATATTATTGATAATGTTGAGATCCTGAGTATAGACATGGTTACCAATTCCTTCAAAATGCCTGCAGAATGAGGTAAATTGAATGCATGTACAGCAAGGGATTGTTTCTTGTCTAAGAAAGTCATTATTTAAAACTAATCCTTTTATAGGATGAGGATATTTCCATCCAATGAGAATATTGTCAAGCAGTTTATGATTCCCAAAAAGTAAGTCGAAGCACTCACAAATAAGATTTTTTGGTAAGATCCAATCGAGAAGTATATTGTGAAAAAGACAGTGTACGTAGATAGCACCACATTTCGAATCTTCTCTGTTGAGAACTCTTCGTCCACACGGGTTTGTAAGACCTGCAATATATTCATGGGTTAGATTTCAGGGAATTTTCTGATAGCATGGAACCTGCCTCTCCCTCTTGTAAATCTACGAGCTTTTCCTGGATTACTCGAGAAGCTAGGTGTAAAAAACGAGGTGAAAGAGTTGGGAGTAGCGAGAGAGTTAGCTCTTTTCAGGGTAGGAGAATCATCATCTTCAATACAAGGTTTAAGCAGATTAGTGATGAACTTGACTCCTTTAAAGTTAGCATAAGTGGTGAGGTATATACCGGGCTCTTCTACTTTAAGCTCTTTCAAAATATCATGCATAAGACCACGGAAGATATTAAAGGCAATTTGTGCAATCACAATCTGCTTAGCCTGCCCTCCTAGCCAAGAGCAGATGAGGGATAGATGGAAGTCGACTGGTTTTTTTGGGAATAATAAATCCAGATGGTTAAGGATAAACCATATCGCATGATCAAACCACATAATGCTTGAATCACAGGTAGCTTTGGGGTCAAGAAATCTGCAGGTACATTTCACATAGGGGCTGAAGATATTCCATATGGACTCAGTGTAGAAATATGGGTTACTTTTAGCAAATTCCATGCTACCCTTAGTACGTATGTACAATCCAGCGTTTGAGGGGCATTTGGAGTGGTCGATGAGATGTAGGTTAAAGGGTGCTTTAATCAATTCTCCTTTGTCCAAGAACTATCCACCTTTGAGAATTTTGAGTTTACAGTCTTCTATAGTTGAGGCAGGAAGGTTGGCCAGGTACACCCAAGTTTCACTAAGAATAGGATCCAGGAAGGCTTTGTTTGGCAGAACCCACAGTTGATGGTCAACTCTGAAAGATTCAATTTCTATTTGCCTTATTGGTAAGACAGGAAACACTTTAGATATTTTTGGTACCATCTCAAGGAGGTTAGCATCATTGAGGGAGCAAAGATTATTTTGAAACTCTTTAACTGCTTCCAAAGTTGCACTATCTTGATAGAATATGCCACCAGTTGGAGGGATGGAAGGGGTATTTGGAGTGCAGACAAATGAGGGGTTAAGCCCACAAAGTTTTCTAAGGAAATTTGACAACTCAGCTCCAGATGAGGAGAACAGGGCAAGTTCTTGCTGATATTGTGAAGCAAGGACAGGAAGTTCGTCAATGTATAGGGACAACAAATTAACACCTTCTAGGGGGTCTTTGTCCAATGTAGCCGGAATTTTTACCCAGTCATTAAATGACAACATATGCAAGACACAGAGTTACTTATCCGAGGCAAGTGCCGAATCATAAATAAGTTGTGAAGCATCCAAACTGTTAATACATCTGAGGACAAGAGAGGAGGCCACAGAGAGGGGCTCCGAGGTTAGTTCCAATCCTTGAGAGAGAGCAAGAGTCTGCAAAAACAATGAGGTCAGGTTTACTTTTTCTTGCCATAGTATGTAATACATAATTTGGCTTTCCTAGCAAGGAAAGGTCTAGTTCTAGTAGCCAAGGCATTTTTTGGTGTATGGTCTTTAAGATAAAGCTTAATTTGATCAAGAATCTTTGCATGATTCTCAGGGTTGTGATTAGTACTCATGCGAGCTGTCATTCTATAACATGAGCAATCCTGAAACAGAGGTAACATAAAATTTAGCAAAGTATCTAAATAGTAATGTATGCTTGGTCCTGCAAACCTTCAACCGCTAAAATCAGAGACTATGGTAGCCGTAAGCAGGAAACCAGAAAAAGAGTCTAAAAAAGGCCACCTAACACCAGTCTACCAATCAAGGATTTATAGACTGTGGGCCCAAATTAGAACTCCATTCCTAAGATAATTTCCTAGGCCAGCATCCCGATTTCCCCCAAAAAAGGAAAAACCTTATGTATAGGATGTGTGTGTAGCTGTTTAAATCTTAACTAATAAGACATAATTGAATTTTTACATTCAAAAGACAGCTGGCCAAGGAATAATGAACTGATATGTACAAAAATAACTCAATATCAAAATTATTTAGGTACAATGATTGTAGGAAAGAGATCCTCTTTCAGTAATACAAGTAGTAAAAGAACTTCCCCGTTCCTCAGTGAGTACATCATTAAAGTAAGGTTGCTTGCCAAAGAAAAGAAAACACTCCAAGATAAGATAGATTTCTTACCTGCATCCATCCAAACAATACAAAAATTCAATTAGCCTTGGATGTGTTTTACAGGTATCAATGGAACATATCAGTTGTTATCCATGTCCATCTTATAGGTTTTAGTTACTTTAGGCAAGCTAGGTTATTCATTAGAAGTGGTATTTTTAGCAATCTTTTCTTATTACTTCACAAATGAGTGTTATAATCTACTTTCTTACATGGTGAAGTCCATTAAGAGTCAAACCATTTCGGGAGCCATAGCTCAGTAACCATATACTTACCTTTAGAATTAGTAAACCCATTGTATCAAAGGTACCCCTTTAGCTAAGGGGATGTGAAATCCGACTTACTTTTTGTCAACCAAAGGTATCAAATGAGGGTGATAACTACCTCGCTTTTTTTTAATAACCAATAAGATACCAGTATAACCGGTTAGTAGAGTAGCAAGACTGCTAGGTACACTCCTTTCCGAGCTACTGTTGAAGCCAAAAACTGCCATATACTTACCTTCTCAAACAGTTTGAACAGAGGACCCTTTCATAAACCATAAGCAAACCCAAAATGTTGGGTTATATCCAGCTTTATTTTCAAATATAGATGATGATCCTTTCTTCAGAATGTGAGCACGCACAGTGATATAGAGTACCTAGTGCCTCAGTTGCTACACAGGCTAAGGGTACCCCCATTTTTTGAAAAGAACCAATCATGCCGAGACTAGGAAATGTGAGAATGTACAGTAATGCAAAATTAAACAGCGCCTCAGTTATTATAAAGGTCAAGAATAACCCCAATTTTTCTGAAAAAGACCAGTTATGCCAAGATTAGGTAAAGCATGCAGACGGTAATTCCCTGCAGCGATTTTAAAAGAAACACATTTACAAGATCATATCGCAGTATACTGCACACAGTTCCTTTCCAAAAAACAACAGAAAAACCCTATCTACCAATGTATGCCAAATCATTCCAGCCAGTCATTATCTTTTACTGGACTAAGAGGTGCCAACCACACACAGTATGAAGAGCCGACAGACCCCGACAGTTTACCAAAGACGCGGCAGTCCCAGGTCAGGAGCACCTCCCATTTATATTCCCATGATGTTATATCATACCATGTCAGGCCATAGCAGATGGGGGTGTATCATGCCCATAGTTACCATACTAAGCAACCACCATTCCCTCATGTGTTTATCTCCATTGGTACAGTCACAAGATAGTCCAAAAAAAAATTTGTTTTTTATGCACAAGCAATCCCAAGGCCCACAATAATGTCCCATACTATGCATATGAAGTCTTAAGGCAATGCTAAAACATGCCCCGGCCCAGTAGTTTCATTCTCAAAAAACAGTTAATCAGTGTTTATACCAACAAGCTCCCAATTGAAGCCAACCATGACACAATCCATAACCAGGTACCTTACTACAAAACCCATAACCAAACACTCATGCCGAGGTACCTTTCCACAAAAAACCTAGGTAAGGTCCTAAAGCGGCAGAAAAAACCCAATATGGCCATTTGTACAACTAACATCATTCCCTTAGGTGTTTATCCCCATTGGTATAGTAAAATGCCTTGCTCCAATATCTAAGAGCCACAGTGAATGTCTGTAAAAAAGAAACCAGTCAAGCAGAGTTTGCCGAAAAAACCACTCAAGTAGAACCCTTAATTGAAAAATCGTTTGTCTGTATACAATTTAACCGTACTATGAGAGCTAATGCAAGCAGTACCAACCAAATGTTATGCTACTAGAAGCAACAAATCATCTAAGTACAAATATTTTTTCAACACAGGTGTCAGGTAAAAAAGCCTAGAAGAAAACCTGAGTAGTTTGAGTAGTGAGCTCCATAGCTCAAAAGTGAAGCAAGCGGTAAACCACCTTTAGTCAAAACAACAGAAAATACACACAGGCTAAGTGAGGGGCAAGGTGCACCCTCACCTTATTTATAGAGGTTTGGACAGCTTGTTCCCGAGCGTGATCGATGAGAGAGGCGAGCCGCCCTGCTGTGTAGTGTCATCAAACGATGCACGGAAAGCCTTGCAAGGGGAGATCCAAAGTCAGGATGCGCAGGCCGCCTACCAGATGTAATGAGAGCCCGGTATTACACTCACGCTCCTTATTCCAGGAGGGTCATTTATGCAAGGGCATAGTCCCATAGCCCATTAGGGGCATTTTGTGAGTCAGTATCCCATTGTTGTTTAATGAGTGCTAAGAAAAAAAGGGGGGGCGGGGGGAATATATAGAAGGAGGGAAAAGGAACCAAAGTATTTACAGTATCCAAGTGTGTGTGTGTGTGTGTATGTGTGTGCACGCGCGCGCGCGCGTGTGCATGTGCGTGTGTGTAAATAGATAAATAAATAAATTTACATATATAATAAAAAGAAGTCATTAACATATATTATATATTTATTTATTTATATTTTGTGTGTGTGTATGTGTGTGTGTGTGTGCGTGTGTGTGTGTATGTGTGTGTGTGTGTGTATGTATAGAACTTACTGGTATTATGCGAGGTGAAGCTTTACTTTATCATTCTAAAGGATAGAATGCAAGATAAGTCAAGCCATGTGAGGAAGTGAAATAAAAGGTGAAATAAATATATCCATTTAATACTTTAAAATTAAAATAACATTTAAGGTAAGTCTCAATCATCACTGAAAACATTGAAAGTATGCCTAACCCAACACATCTCTAAGGTTTCTTTTAGAAAGCCAAAAAGGCTAGGTATAAGTTGCACATAAGGGGCGAGTAGGAAAAGCTCATTGGAATACCAAGGCTTTGATTGTAGCAATGGCCACCAAAGTGTACCGAACAATTATCAAGAAGCCATGAAATGACGTCATAAAGCTTGTCAAAGCGGGAAGTATGTGATGAGTTAGATTTTTTAATCCATCTAGGTTTATTAATGAGAAAAATTTGGGAAAGAACTCTTAACCGAGCATGGCTAAATGCAATCTTAGCCATTTTTTTCAAAACATTTTTCATTCCTGTATCACCATAATGGGAAATGCTTTCGTAACATTGAGTAACGTCAGCAAAAAAAAGAAAGATCTTACTGAGGAGGTTGAGATAACCTCTGTAAGCTTTTAACAAGACAAAATGGATTGTAGTGGATTTTGAGAAAATATAAACATATCTTTTGTTTCACCGCATAGACTGACTCAAACTCGGTTAATATAAGGTCAAGGCATAAAGTAATGTCTTTAGTAATATTAGTAAAGATCTCATTTTAAGCATCAGATATCCACCAAAACTTGTGTTTGTGATGTTTATATGTAGGAAATAACACATGTAATTTGACGGTCTCTAGAGAATAACCAAGATTACTACAATGTTTTTAACTTCAAGAGGAGATAAGTCAAGTAAAGAAAACTCATCCCCAATCAGTCATAAGTGAGCAGTGTTCCATGTAAGGTTTTTGCAAATAAGAGTAGGTCCATTGATGGCTTTATCAAGACCAACAATAAACCAATTTCATGCGAGTTTTTGAAATTTTAAGCTGAGGTTAGGTGTGACCCAAGTGCTATCTGTAGATAATTAGTTATGTGGTAAAAGAACCACCTTTTGAAAAAAACATTGTTGAACCAATTGTGTTAAGTCCAATAGGACTGTCTTCTCCAATCGGAGAGTATTGACTAGTTCAATCAAACAGCTAAGTAAAGCTAAGAGGGCAAGGTATGGGTTTTTTGGAAAAGTTGGAATGTGGTTTAGTCATTTGGAAATAATCTTTTGGACTGTAGGGTCATTGATTACTTTAAGATCACATGCTTCTCTAAATCACCAAAGTCTTTACAAAAAAACATAAAACTTTTCACAAGAAAAATCAAGGACTGTATTGTGGCATAAAAAGTCATTGCTATAGACTAAACTTTTAATAGGCTGATGATATGTTAGCCAATTAAGACCTTATCTTACATATTATGGCTATCGAAAAGTATGTTAAAACACTCACCAAAGATAGACTTGGGTGAAAACGAATCTAAGAGTTCATGATGGTACAGTGTATATAGATATGCTTTGCCGTTGAAGTCTTTTTTGAAAGACAATGTCAAAATCACTTGCATGGTAAAAAGGTTACATGTTAAGGAGGTTCCAGATAGGTGTGTTTATTCCTAGTGAAGCTACGAGATTCTCCATATTGAAGCTAGAAGAAGTGCAGGTGTTAGGACAGATGTAAAAGAGGTATTGGGGGTGGTCAATGAGTTAGGCCTTATGAGTGAGGGAGAATCATTATCATCAATGCAGGGTTTGAGTAAACTAGTAATAGCTTTAACCCCCTTGTAGTTGGCATAGGTAGTGAGATATGTGTCCGGTTCTTCATATTTAAGCTCCTTAAGAATATCAAGCATCAGGCTATGAAAGGTGTTGAAAGCAATCTAAGCAATAACAAGGGGTTTGGCTTGCCCACCTAGCCATGAGCAAATAAGGGATAAATGAAAACCCACAAGTTTCTCTGGGAAGAGTTGTACTAAGAGATTGAGAATGTACCAAATAGCATGGTCAAACCACATAATATTGGAATCACACGAGGATTTTGGGTCAAGAAATTTGTAGGCACATTTTAAGTATGGTCACAAGACATTCCAATTAGACTCAATGTAGAAGTTTGACTTGCTCTTGGCAAACTCCAATATATTTCATTTCGTGCAAATATATTAGACAAACATTTAGAGTGATCAATAAAATTGAGGTTAAAAGGGACTTTAATGAGCTCCCCTGTGTCCAAGAACTGTCCACCTTTAAGTACTTTGAGTCTGCAATCCTCCACAATGGAAGCAGGGAGGTTGGCAAGATATACCCATGTTTGGCTTAGGATAGTGTCAAAAATGCTTTATTGGGAAGGACCCAAAGTTGGTGGTCAACCCAAAAGGATTCCACCTCAATTTGTCTGACTAGAAGAAAAGGAAAAAATTTGGAAAGTTTGGGAACCATTTCCAATAGGTTAGAGTCACTGAAGGAGCAAAGATTATTTTGAAATTCTTTGACAGCTTCTAGAGTAGCACTGTCTCTACAAAAGATTCCACCAAATTGTGGGATAATAGGGGTAGTACGAGTACTAATAACAGCAGGATTGAGACCGCATAATTTCTTAAGAAAATTAGATAGTTTAGAAAAAAACTAAGCCATCTCTTGGTTGTATTGTAAGGCTTGTAGAGATAATTGGGCAATGTGTTGGAGATCATAGCCACGCCATCAGTAGTATCTTTGCCTAAAGTAGCCAAAATTTTGACCCAGTCATTAAAAGAGAGCATGTGTAAAATAGACGACTTCTTGTCAGAAGCAAGGACAGACTCATAGATAAGTTGTGTTGCATCCATGCTGCTTATACATCAAAGGACAAGGGAGGTAGCCACGGAAAGAGGTTTGGAAGCTAACTTCAGTCCTTGGTCTAAGAGGGACCACCTAACACCATCCAACCTAAATAGGAATTATAGACAATGGGTCCAACATAGCCCTATAGCCCAATAAAATCCCTAAATCTAGCGTCCCGATTCCCCGAGAAGACTGGGAGATCCTTGTGTGTAGGACCTATGTGTTGATGTTTTAAATCAATACATATACACAAAAGAACATAATAGTTCAAAAGACAACTAGCTTTAGACAAGGAACAAGGAGTAGCACAAAAAAACTCAGTCTTTGAATTATTTTGGTACATAGAGTGAGAATGAGGTCTCATTTTGGTGTTTTTTGTAGATGGGCTAATCGACAATTATTGTTCTATAATGTGATGAGAGTCAGGTGCATTAGTGAGACAGACAACAACTAAGCCAAACAAAATTCCTGTTACCATATACATGTGGTAGTGATGTGTGTGAACACACTAGGACCGCCGGGGCATTTTTTCCCTCTTTTTCCCCGTGCATTGTATATACGCCCATCACTCTAGGGCTATCTATCTTTCCATTGCACACTAAGTAATACACTCTCTATTGTGTGCCTTGAGCTTCCTTCATCTTCTCCAAGCTGTGTGTGTTTCTTTGCAACCCTAATTCCAACAATTGGTATTAGAGCACGTTGCGTCCTCCCGGGCTTAGTCGCCAGCTGCTACAGCACACGCCTGCTCACTTTCTCCGATTTCAGTGAGCTTTGGCGAGAGTTTGCAGGTCGAAAAATACTTCGGGAGAGCTCGTAGAGATTGGTCTGCTCAGATTTTTGATTTGGGCTCATTTTAGCCTTCGTTTCCATTACATGCAATACTGCACAGGCTATTTGTCATTTTGTGCAGAATTTTTGTCAATGCCGTTTTCTGCATAACAGGTGCCTTACAGTCTTCTAAGGTTTGTGCTATATAGCACGTGTTGTTCCTGCTCCGTTTCTCCTATTTTCGGGCAGTTTTCACATCAGGTGCAGCATTTACCATGGCTGACAACAACAACACAGATGTGTTCAAGATGATTGCTGTTGAGGACAGGTTGGATGGGGACAACTACCATATGTGGGCTTATATGATGCAACATGTTCTTGTGTCAAAGGGGGTCTGGAACATTGTGCAGGGCATTGATGTACGTCCTGGTTCTGTGGATGTACGCGATGTTGAGGATGTTGCAGGTCTTGCTGCAAGGATTACCTACGGCAGAACAAGCTCGTTGGGATGTTAAGGATGCGCAGGCTCATGCATTGATTGCGTTGTCTGTGTAGCGCACCATTGTTCCTCACATCCGTTCAGCAAAATCTGGAAAACAGGCTTCGGATATTCTAGCAGGTCTTTATGCAAGCCGCAATGAGGCTAAAATTGCTTTGCTTTGTAAAGAGCTGGAGTCGAAGATTATGCATGAGGAAGATGATATGGACAGTTTCCTTGCTAGTGTCAAGGATATCAATGAGCAACTTATTTCTGCAGGTGAAGTCATTTCAGACAGTTCCCTTGTGCAGACTATTCTTGATGCCTTACCAGATTCCTACCAGACTTTTGCTAGTACTTGGAGACTGATGACCCAAGGAAATCCTGAAGTTGTCAACTTTGATGCATTATGCACATTGTTGTTGCAAGAGTCACTTTCTAGAAAAAACAGGACTAGGCAGCGTGCAGTTGAACAGGCTTTTATTGCTTCTCAAAGAAAGGGTGGTAACAGTATTGCAGCCACTTCTTATGGTTATACTGTGAGTGGCAAAAATTCTGTTCCTAATGCTTCTTCTGGTAGCAATTCTTCTGGAAATTCTGGTGAAAAGGGCAAAAAGAAGATGCGTTGCCATTATTGTAAAGCTAATGATCGCTTGATCAAGTCGTGTCCTAAGTTGAAGGCCAAAGAGGCTAAGAAGAAAGAGGGTGGTTCCACTGCAAATGCTGGTTCCACTACAAATGCAGCCATTGTTGAGTCTTTTGTGAAAGGAGACTGTGATGCTGATGTTGATGCAGAATGGGATTTTAGCGCAGAGTGCACTTACAATTCTGTTGTCCATGATGCATGATTGTCAGTTGCTGCAGATTAACATGTGTGGTATTTTGACAGTGGTGCTACAAAGCACATTACCTCACATCATGAATTGTTTACCTCTCTCGAGTCTGTCCCTCATGGGAATTCTGTCACTTGTGCCAACAATGCCTCTTATCCAGTTCAGGGAGTTGGAAAGATTGTGCTTACTGCTGCAAATGGCAGTTCCTTCACACTTGTTGATGCACTTTATGTACCTGGGATCAAGAAGAATCTCTTGTCTGTATCCGCACTTGCTAGACTTGGACTTGTAGTCAAATTTGTGGATGACAAATGTATAGTTCATGATCTCAGTTTTGGTGATGAAATTGTTGCATCTAAGCTTTTGTGTTGTGGGTTGTATAAGCTCACTTTGTATGACAAGTGTGGACAAAATTTTGCAAATGCTGTTGCAGATTTAAGGGCTATTTCAGATGCAAAACTTTGGCATGCACGTTTTGGTCATCTGAATTTTGTCAGTTTTCTGCGTTTGCAGAAATCTGATATGGTTGCTTCTTTGCCGCCTCTTGAAGCACCTGTCAAACATGTTTGTGAAGGCTGTATTTTGGGTAAGATGTAGCGTTCTAAGTTTCCAAAGGATGGTTCAGTTCCTGCCACATGCAGGTTGCACCTTGTGCATAGTGATGTTTGTGGGCCCATGCAAACTCCGTCCTTGGGAAATTACCTCTACTTTGTGACTTTCATTGATGATTACTCTAGGCATGCATGGGTATTTCCGCTTAAATCGAAGTCCAAAGTTTTTATGTGCTTCAAACAATTTCTAGCTATGGCTGAAAATGTCTCGAAATGTACTATGGGCACCCTCCGTTCCGATCGAGGGGGGGAGTATATGTCTCATGAATTTAATGCATTTCTGGCTAGTCGTGGGATAAAACACCAATATATAGTGCCTTATACACCTCAGCAAAATGGTGTTGCTAAGAGGAAAAACAGGTCATTTACGGAAATGGCACGATGTATGGTCAAAAGTCAAGCTTTGCCGCATTCTTTTTGGCTTGAGGCCATCATGTGTGCCACTTATGTACTGAAAAGGTGTCCTACGAAAGATTTGCAATCTATTACTCCATATAAGCATGGCATGATAGAAAGCCTTCTAATGAGCACATTCGTGTTTTTGGTTGTTTGGCATATGCTTTGGTGCCACAAGTGCAGCGCAGAAAATTGGATGATAAGGTTGTCAAATGTATTTTTGTTGGTTATAGTGCTGAAAGCAAAGGTGACAGGTTGTATCATCTGCAAACAAAACGTATTTTGGTTTCACGAGATGTAGTGTTTGTGGAAGATTCTGTTCAGCCCTTGTTGTCATGTACTAGAGACAGTAATGTAAGCTCACAGGACATTTATGACACTTTGTTGCCTCTTTTCAGTGGTGAAAATACGAATGTAAGTTACACTGAGGCAAATGTATAGCCTATGGGGTTTTCTGAAAATGTTTTAGATCAGCCTATTACTGATGCACATGTACATGGTGTACTTAATGAGGAAAGGGCTGAAAATGAGCAGGCTAGAGGTATGCCAAAATGGCTGGTGCACACTTTGCGTGACAGTAAATTGGACGCACCTTTGTCTAGTCGTACTCGTCAGGCTCTCGCCATGCATCTTATGCATCAGATTGTTATGCTTTGGCTGTGTCTAGCTTACATGATGTTGAGGAGCCTCTATCTTTTGATGAAGCACAGAATTCAAAAAATTGGATGGCTGCCATGTAATCAGAATATGATGCACTTATAGAAAATGACACATGGACTTTATGTGATTTGCCTCCTGGCAAAAAGGCCATTGGTAGGAAGTGGGTTTACAAGTTGAAATGCAAGCCGGATGGTGAAATCGGTCGCCATAAGGCTCGACTTGTTGCAAAGGGTTATGCACAGCAAAAAGGCATTGATTATGACGAGACTTTTGCTCCCACTTGTTGTATGACTACTGTGCGTTTTCTATGTGCATTGGCAGCTCATTTTGGTTGGGATGTACATCAATCAGACATTGTTACTGCTTTCTTGAATGGTGACATATTTAAGGAAGTTTATGTAACGCAGCCTCGCGGTTTTGTCATAAAAGGACAAAGAGGACAAGAGGACAAAGTGTGCAGATGTAAGAAGGCTTTGTATGGGTTGAAGCAACCTCCTCGTGCTTGGTATGAGAAAGCTGACACTCATTTGGTCAAACAAGGCTTTCGTAATTAACAGTCCA
Organism: Adiantum capillus-veneris; assembly: GCF_014529385.1. NCBI lineage: Eukaryota > Viridiplantae > Streptophyta > Polypodiopsida > Polypodiales > Pteridaceae > Adiantum > Adiantum capillus-veneris. Next base: position 106,059,237 of record NC_140948.1, on the reverse strand, counting down.
ACGGAAAGCACATTGTATGTAAAGCGTGAGGATGATGTACTTCTCATTATGGTTCTTTATGTCGATGATTTGCTAATCACTGGACCAAATGAGAGACATATTGCTAAATTTAAGGCTGATTTGAATGTTAAGGCCCTTCTGTGCTTGTCAGCAGCAGATTTTTGCCTTTGTTGAGAGATGGATATAGCCTCCTTAATCTTTTGAAAAGATTCTTGTAGGTCACGACTATACTCATCAGCAGCAACAGCGAAGATCTTCCCATGTACTTTAAGTAGCAAGGGGCTTTTAGGTCTTCCCTCTATGATCTCAAAAGGTGCCTTGTCCATAGTAGTATGGACATTATTATTGTACGTATACTCTACAAGGGGTAAATACTTCTCCCATTGTGAGCATTGATCTACTTCGTTACATATTTCTTTAGTAGATCGAGAATTATAAGATTGGCTATATCACTTTGGCCATCCGTTTGTGGGTGATAGGTAGAAGAGAAATTCAATCTTGTACCTAGATTTTCAAAGAGACCTTTCCAAAAGATACTAGTCATTGTAAGATCTCTATCTGACACGATGGATGTTGGCAATCCATGGTGTTTGAAAATTTGAGATATAAAGAGAGTTGCCATTTGGTGTGCCTTAATAGTCTTTTTGACAAGAATAAAGTGTGCTTGCTTGCTAAACCTGTCGACTATTGTCCATATTCTCGTATTCCCATGGATAGACTTAGTTAATCCAAAGATAAAATCCATGGATATAATCTCCCATGTCGAATTAGGTATTGGAAATGGCTCGAGTAATCCAGATTGCTTCCCTCTATCATACTTGGTCTTTTGGCATACAACACATTCTGAAACATATTCTTGTATGTCCACTTTCATGGTAGATAGAAGTACGTTTCTACTCCTCGAAGAGTAGGTTGAATGCCTCTATGCTCCGCATAGGGAGGAGCATGGGATTCATACATAACTTTGTCACGAAGGGAGTGAGTAACACATAGCATGTTTCCATGGAGAAGATAACCATCCTGCAAGGTGAATGGTTCTTCTTTCTTCTCCAAAGCAAGGGCTGACATTATGTCTCTAAAGTCAGGGTCAATAGCATACTCATCTATCATAGAAGATAGGTCATTGTGAGTTGCTATAGACACTGCATTGACTCTTGGTCGTCGTCGTGAAAGTGCATCAACCACTTGATTGTGCTTACCAGCAATGTTAGCAATATGAAAATAAAATTGCAAAGGAATTTTTCCTAGCTCATTTGTTTGTCAGAGAGCTTGGTTTGCATCATAAAGTACTTAAGACTTTGGTGATCCGTTCGTAGGATGAATGGAGTCCCCAAAAGGTAGTGCTTCCGTGTATCAAGGGCTCATTTTCCCTGCTCATTTTTTTATCAGAGAGCTTGGTTTGTGTCATGAAGTACTTAAGACTTTGGTGATCCGTTCGTAGGATGAATGGAGTCCCCAAAAGGTAGTGCTTCCATGTATCAAGGGCATGTAGGACAGCTAGTAGCTCCTTTTTGTAGATGCCCAAGACATGCTCATCGAAATTGGGTCTTTGACTCTCATATGGTATGGCATGCCCTTCTTGAAGCAAGACTGCTCCAAACCAATCTCCACAAGCATCACATTGGACCTCAAATGGTTTTGAGATGTCCGGAAGTGTAAGCACAAGTTGAGAGGTAAGCTTTTCTTTAAGCTTACCAAAAGCATTTTGCTCTTTAGAGTCCATGAGTACTTAACGTTCTTCTTTGTTAAGTCATGTAATGGTCTTGCTATTTGAGAGAATTTTGTTATGAAGCGTCTATAGTATGCACACATAACAATAAATCTTCTTAGCTCATGTAGATTCCTTGGATTAGGCCATGCTTTTAATACCTCCAACTTTGATGAACCCATACGGATACCATCTTGAGAGATAATATGTCAACCTAAGTATTGAATATATTGAAGGAAAACTTTGATCTTCTTTTGATCAATAAAAAGCTTGTTCTTCATCAAAGCTTGAAAAATTACCTGGAGATGTTGCTTGTGCTCCTCAATAGATTTGGCATAGATGATGATATCATCGAAGAACACTCCAGTAAACATAAGGTAGGGTCAAAATATTTTCTCCATCAGGCGGTTGAACATGGCTGGAGCATTTATCAAGACAAAAGACATGCCAAGATATTCATAAAGACCAAACATTGTGCGAAACGGAGTCTTTATGATATCTTCATTCACTATCCTTATTTGATGATAGCCACTTTTAAGGTCTATCCTACTGAAGTAGGTCAAACCTTGTAGCTTATCAAACAGACCTTCGACCTGCGGTACGGGAAATCTATTTTTGATAGTGAGATGGTTTAGTGCTCGATAGTCCACAGACATGCGATATATACCACTTTCTTTTACACTAAAAGGATTGGAGAACAAAATGGAGAGGAGCTAGGCCTCACCATCCCTTTGTCTACCAGTTCATGCACTTGCCTCATAGTCTCCTCTTGTTGAGCTTGAGAAACTCTACAAGGAGGCTTGTTAGGCGGTGAGCTTCCTGGTAGGAGCTCAATTCGATGGTCATCATCCCCTCATTTTGGAGGTAAGTCCATAGGGATATCATCGATAAAAATATCTTGGAATCCATTTAGAAAAGTAGACAAGTCTAACTCTTCTTGATTCCTACCATTTTTATTTGATAAAACATTAGCATCAATAGTGGATTCTTTGACAAAAAATATGTGCGCAAAAATCGAGCTTTTCATTGACTTATCAAAAGCAAGTGAATTTATAAGTGGTATAGTTCGACCACACTCATTAGCATCTATATACATGCTCTTTTCCCTATAGGTAAAGTAGATTTAGGAACTTCATGTTGGCAACCATGCGGTTGAACCATGGTGCCCCTAGGATAACATCCTCATGTTGGAGAGGAAAGATGAAAAAGTCTTCTTTGTCAATGTGAAGCCTCAACTTCACAATCAAGGGACTAATGGAGGCTTGCTGTCCATTGGAAGCTCCATCGAGAGTTACAGTATCTCCCATCTCGAAAGCTTAAATGCCCAACTTAGTGACCAACCCTGTTGATATGAAGTTGTGAGTAGATCCAAAGTCAAACAAGATGAAGGCATCATGCTCCCTTACCTTTCCCTAGGCATAGGAGAGAGGTGATCCTATGCAATGAGCATCCTCTTTTGGAGCTTCGATCGTTGAAGCTCTAGGAGTCTCATTGTGGGCATTTCTTTTGAGGCAAGAACGATAGCGATGTCCTTGCTCCCCACACTTGAAGCATTTGTGGTCATTACAAAAAGCTTCTAGCTCTTCATGAGAGAGTTTATTTTTACCTTTGTAAACTCTCTTCTCCTTGGACCGATTGAAGTTGTTGTTGTTGTTGTTGGAATTTCCTTGGGAAGAATTCTGGGCATTGTTTTTTCCCTTTGCATCACTTTTGCCTTTGCTTTCTATAGGCTTGGCATTCCTTCTAGCCCCTTGTTGAAAATTGACGCGTGAAGCAACCACAAAATTTTTGCTTTTTCTCACCAAAGGCTATCTTTTGAAAGATAGTAGCCTTGAGATGTAAATCCCAAAACTTGTCCACATATTTGTAGATAGACTTGTTGGAGAGCAGCTTCAAACTCCACCATTTGGTAAGCACTTTGTCCTTTGCATCACTTGCAAAAAATTGCTTCATGATGAAAACTCATAGAGTTTTCCATGTCTTTGGGGCTTCTCCGTTGCCACGAAGGCTAGCCCACCATTGACGAGCAGATTTCTGGAAGTGCATAACTACATGGTGTAGCTTGGAGGATTCCATGAAGCCTTCGTCTCCAAAGGACGCATCAAATTGTTGGATGAAGGCTAATACTTTGTCGGTGGAACCAAAGGTGCCATCATAGGCGAGAAAAGAGATACTCTTTCCTTCCTCTTTGAATTTATTGAGATTTTGGGACCTTCGCCATGCAGGGTAAGTTTTGCGATGTCCTCTCCTCTTGTATTCTCTAGGAGAAGAGTTGTTGCTTTCATCGAAAGAGAAGGAAGGCAAAGAAGAAGGAGAAGAGGGTGACCTCTTTTTTGCCTTTTTCTTCCTTTGTTTCCTCTCTTCCCTTTTGGAGTAACGAGGAGAAGGACTATGGGTTAACCGTTTCCTCTTGGGAGGAGTTGGCAAAACCGTATAAACTGCCGTCTTTGGTGGAGCCACATCTTCAGAGGAACTTAGGGATTTGCTTTTTTCTCGTTCTTTGGATTCCTCCTCTCTTATGGGAGAGAGTATTCTTTTGAGAGTCTCATCAAGAGACCTCCTAAACTCTCTCTCCTCTTGGAGAGAATGGGAAATCCCTTAAGCACGAAGTTGTTTAATAACTTTGGCTTGCAAAGCAAGGTTGCCCATAGCTTGTTGTAACCTAGTAACAAGATAATTAACAAACATGGGGCATCATCATTAACACCTTCATGTGAAAAATCAAAGTTGTCAATATTCATTCTACTCTCTTGATTATTGTCAGCCATGCTAAATAAACTTATGTATAAAATTGTTTGTGCTTTGGTACCCTCAAAAACCTTAGTTACTACTCTTGTTTACCTTTGAAAATTAGTTCTCAAGTAACCACACCCGTGGTTTAGAGTCTGTTGATTGCAAAGACTAGTGGAGAGGGTCTAACATTGCTCGATTGATTATGGCTCCTGTTGAGTTTGTTCGTAGCTCAATAATGGTTAAGCCAAAGGCAAGCCCCGAGAGACTCCATTATTAAGATTATAGTTCCCAACGGTGTACCTTGAACTAAGTTCTTGTCAACCAAGATAATAGATCCCTGTCCCACTTACCCGATTGCAATGAACAGGTCCAACATTTCATGGATAACTCAAGGACCTCTCTTCTTATGTAAGAAAAGAGAAACCAATAGCTCTGATACCACTGTAATGAAAATGGCCTAGAACTTTGGGAATAACGAAATAAGGAGAGTTAAAGTGAGCATTTTTATGAGACTACTTTGAGAACATAGATGGTAAACTTAATTAGCGGTAGCAACATAACCATTATACTTAATTAACTTGGCATGAACAATACTTTTGCAAGAGAGAGAGTTAGAGAACTTGACAACAACTGAGGACCGGATTTATGTAGAGCCGGTCCCCCCTTCAATAGGCTTTTGTATTATAGATTCTCCACCATCAAGAGAGACTTGGTACAATTTAATCTTTGTGTTCCTTGTGACCTAGGTGATGCAATGAAGATGGAAAGCTTCATGCATCACGAGCGTAACACACTCTTGTTAAAAACATTAACCATCCCCAGCCTAAGTCCCAAGGCCTCAAACACCTTCAAGGATGGAGAGAGCTAGCGGTGAATGAGGGTAGGAAAGAGAAAGAAGAAACATTTATAGAAGAAAGAAATAGTTCCTCACTTATCATCACTCTTCTTGCTTAACATAACGTAATAGCGTAGTAATGAAGATTTGCATCCCATAGCCAAGAGTGTTGGTGTAGGCTCTTGGTTGGATTTGCATCCCATAGCCAAGAGTGTTGGTGTAGGCTCTCAACTTCTCAACAAGCTTGAAGAAGGACATGGAGCTCTTGCACTTTGCACCTCACACAATGGGTCTGTGTGTGTGGAAGAGTATACCCCCTCTCATGCTTGGTCCACCTCTCTCTCTCTCTCTCTCTCTCTCTCTCTCTCTTTATTTAATTATATCATTTTGATAAGTTTTACCTTTTTCCTCTCTCTCTCTCTCTCTCTCTCTCTCTCTCTCTCTCTCTCTCTCTCTCTCTAAGCTCCAGCCCTAGCTCTAGCCCGTTTCGCCCTATGCAAACCATGTCCCCCCCTGGGTGAGGACATCCCTTGGGAGGACGTTAAGACCTTAGCCTCTGTCCCCCTTGCCTCAATTCGATAGGCATGTATTGCCGCTGCTGATGGTGTTGCTCACTTCGGCTATGCAGTTTGACACACACACCTCGCCTCAGTCCAAAACACACATATCGAGCAGCAGTTCTTCAGAGCACTTCGACGCAGAGCATCTTGATTGTGCAGTTAGCACTTTGACTGTGTAGTTCGACACACACACCTCGCCTCAGTCCGAGCAGTTTTACACACACACAGAGAGAGAGAGAGAGAGAGAGAGAGAGAGAGTTGTTGCAAATTAATATGAATTAATAGGGCTTACCACAAGCCCTCGATCTCACCACTCTGTTGAAGAGTTTCGAGCAGCATCATTCAACTTAATCACCGTTTTGGTCCAATAGGAGCAGCCCTTGCAAGCTGTATTTGCAACATCGTTGGCTTCCTTTAGCACCTTCGTCCCGCGCAAGAGTTTTCTTACGGTGGCAGCGGCGCCAAAGAAGGACCCCATTGCCCACCAAGAAGCAAGGATCACAGCCTTTGAAGCTCAGATCCAAGAACTCATTGGGGAAAATGAGCGACTCAAATCACAGCCCTTGAAGCTCAGATCCAAGAACTCATCGGGGAAAATGAGCGACTCAAACAACGTTTACTGAAGCTTGAAGACGCGCAGGAAAAGGGCTAAGTTCTGCTTGCAAAGGCTCACGAAGTCGAAGCCTCCAATATCAAAACTGTCATGGCGGCTCAGAAGGAATCCCGTGAAGCAACACACAAGAAGGTTGATACCAAGACATATGCAGTTTGGCGATAGTTGGTGTATGGTTGGAATGAGAGGTGTAAAGCCACCATGTTGTGAGTGCCACAATCATCCATGGACATGACCAGTTTGCCGACTGACGGCCCAGTATTGCCCACAGGATACCGACGGTTAATATGGATACTCACAGAGCATTGGTCATGAATGCAAGAAAGCCTAAAGAATATGATGCACCAGCAACACTGCTAAGTGGCCCAAAACGCTCTTCCCAAGACTTGTAAGCGAATACAAACTAGGGATCGAGAGATAAAAGTCGAATGCTGAGGAGTAGCTGTGTGTGTTGTGTGTTTTGTGGTTGGGAGATGATCATGCTTCACCGAGAGAGAGAGAGAGAGAGAGCGAGAGAGAGAGAGAGTGCCGCAAATCTGATGAGAGCTGCATGGCGGCTGAAGAGGTTGCAACAAAATTAGAGAACGAGTGGGAGAGATCAGACGAATGAACATTTGGAGATCAGGGAACCGAAGTGGTTGGCAACTGAGGAGGATAGGTGCACGTGTGTGAGAAACTAGCTGCTCGTTAGCAAGTGATGCTTCGCGGCTGTAATCACCAAAGCTAGCCAACAAATTAAAGTTGGCGCCACACAATGTTGACTAGAGTGCTTGAGTGGCGGTCGGTGAAAAAGGGCCATTGGTTGTTGAGAGGGATAGTGAGCGGAGTGAGATGAGAGAGGGGGAATAAGAATCACTGCACTTCCCACCGCAGGTGAGCTTGCACGGGGGTGGCTGTAGCAAATCGGCCTGTGTTGTTTGCATGGCACCTTAGTGGGGAGGTGGGAAAAGGTTTGGTTAGGGAATTCAATACGGCCACTCGAAATGGCGACTAGTGCCCCAACTTGTAGTCTCAGTGGTCGTTTGCCACTAATGTTACCACTGCTTTATTAAGATGGCAATAAGGCCTTGACCTCCATGACATAGTCGACAGTGTAGTCCCATGGTTGTCGGTAGTGCAGCTCGGCAGGACATAGTGGTTTGGAGCTTGTGTATGGTGTTGTCCTTGCTAAAGATGAGCTATCACTTGCTGTCGTGTTTGCTCACATACGCTCGCAACAACGTGCTGTCGTGTTTGCTGACTAGGACTTGCGCATGCGTGTCCCTTTGAGGCAGCAACATGCAACAGGCTTGTATGCACGACACACTTACGATTTGGTTCCGATACACCTACTTGGGCGACTGTTCAATTCAGGTCAAAGATGGACTATTTTGGAGGTGGTTTTCGCCAGGTACTCTTCTACCCCAAATCACCCATGTGTAGTGGATTGGTTATCTCAGTTTCCCTTTGAGTAGTTGAAGCCTCATCAAATAGATCTTTTGGGTTTTCTCTAATGATGTTTTTTTAATAAACACTTCTTCATCTTCGACTTCTTGTCAAGTTCAGGTAAAACGAAAAAGTTCTCTTGGTATTATTCCTACAATATTAAAACCTCTCTAAACCTTCTTTGTCTTCTTCTGCTTCTATCGATAATCCTACCTCTATTAAAACGCATATAATTCTAGTGATCTTTTCTGCCCTACTTTATGGCCCTTGGAGACTATAATCTACATATTGATACAAGTTTTCCTCTCTACTTCATCACACAGGACATACATTGTCTCTACAACTTTCTAAGAATAAGGATTAAAGAAAGAAAAGGAAAAACATAATAAAATAAAATAATCTAGTTGTTTTGCGAAGACCTTCCATAATCGCAAACCAAACGTAATGATGTTGTAGAAGTTCTCCATTTTAATTAATTTTGCACTTCAAGGAGCGTAGTCCAAGGCTCTGATACCACTGCTACAAATGGATGCAGGGTGTCCTTGCAAAATACCATACTCTAAACCATAAAATCCGCAAATCTACATACTTGATGAATCACATATCCACATAATGGAAGCTATACATGAACAGAGAGAGTCAGAGAGCAAGATAGAGTGAGAGAGCACGTGCAGGTGCACCTCCTAAAGTGGAGTCCTACACCGACAAGGGAGAAAGAATAGACACAGGCACTAGGTGCAATCTCCCCCCCATGCAAAAGTGCACATTTTCCTCTTGCACGTATTTAATTATAGATTTCTTGAATGCTCAAAGTGAATACACATTGGCCGGCCGGACATAAATAGCCATAGCTCATAAAGAGCACTTGAATAATAAAATATACATAAATTTCATGTCCAGAGAATAGGTCACAAAACTGGTCATTGGTCTAAAATAAAGTTAATACTTCTTATTCGAAGAAAATTGAATTTTTGATACCTTGATGAAAATAAATGGCACTGCAAAATGGTTCTCCTAGAGCTAGTGCACACCTCTTGTTTGTAGTCCAACATGGGATGAGATTGATACGAAGAGAATTCCTAACGATCTAGCATATATGCCTAATGATCTAATGAGCTTAGGAAAGTGCTATTCTCTAATGACTTTGATAGCCCTTGAAGGGGTTATGGTGAGTAGATTAATGGTAGGATTTGGAGAGACTTGAATATAATCAATTCACAAACTAAATTCAATTAATAGATATCAACTTAAAGAGTACAACGATGAACAATAAAGTAGAATGTTTCATAATTCATAACCTTAGGAGACATCATAGACTTAAGTATAATGGTTGGGCCTTTATATCAACATTGAGAGGGAGATTGCAACCATCTAAGTTTGGTGGTAGATATCATGGAACACAAGAGGATTTGATTTGGCAACCCTCGAGCAGGATGCCTTTGGCTCTATTACATTTTGGTCAAGCATTGAGAGGGAGCTTGCAACCATCTAAGTTTGGTGGTAGATATCATGGAACACAAGAGAATTTGATTTGGCAACCCACAAGCAGGAGCCTTTGGCTCTATTACATTTGATCAAGCATACATACACATGATGTAGTATAACGATTCTAGGAGGATATCCATGAGACATGAGCCAAACAAAGCTTACTGCTAGAAACTAGTCTTCAATCAAATTGAGGCAGCCCCTCTTTTCAATTCTCTAGGTCCCTTTGCATCCCTATATAAGCCACATTTAGGGTTCCCTCTCATTTTGTCCATTGAGTGCCCTTCAGACTCTCAATCTAGAGTTATTTCTATGGGTCATCTCTCACATTCTTTTCCTCTCTCATTGTGATGGCATCCTCTCTTATATGCTCCTCTCCTTCTTCCTTCACATAGATGTAACTTCAAAACTATTTTAAGGATTTTGCACCCACTTGTCCACCTTGATACTAAACTCCACAAGGCTCCTATGAGGGGCACCGAGGGGAACGCTCATTTATAGCTCTAGGCGAGCTAGACCAAATCCAAAGCAGCACGTAGGGTGATGCCAAAGTGGGGCCTTAAATCGACCAAGGTGCACTTACCATCTATCTATGTGAGCGACATATGTATTCTAGGTGGACTATGTCTCGTAAGTCCTTATCCTAGCTTAACTTGGACAAGACATTTTTCAAGGTTTAGGTTTTGACTGTGTTTAGCACCCCAACAAGATCGATGGGTTATGTGCATTGTGATATGAGCTCCAAAGACTGCATCATCGATCCCTTTGTTTCACGCTCTTTAATGACTTGTCCATGCGTTCTCCGTGTGACACATGCCTAGCAGTGACCTCACAATCAACTGCCATTTGAATCCCAAGCAAGTTGAGTTTCAACTACTATTTGAATCCCCTCAAATATTCCAGACAAATTTCGAATTCGGTCTGTGACAGACGCCGTCGCCAGTGCTGTTGTAAGACATGGACCCATGGAGCAAGCTCATCAGACGAGCGCAGGCATTTCGAGATGCGCTAGTGCGAGCTTCAGAAGACGCTTCTGCGGCTGGTTCTGGATCGGCAAACCTCACCGTGAAAGATGGCGAGAAGAACAGGAAGTTCTTTCAAGGTAGCTTGCTTGAAAATCTGCTCGCAGAGGAAAGTTCTTGTCTTCCTGACAGAGAAGGCGTGCAAGAAAATTTAGGAGGAGAAGGAGGAGGAGAGGGAGAAGAAGAACATTACGCCGAAGAAGAAGAAGGGGAAGATAGCTGGGATATGAATAATTGCACAGATCTTGAACAGGAGAACCCTGGGGACGTTGCAGAAGAAGCTTTGCTTCAAGAGCTTTTCTTCCCTGCAAACAAGAAGTTGCGCTTTTCTTCATCTCTCAAGCAACATGCTGGTGAGTAACCCCAGGGTTTCTGATTTTGCAATCGATGGAAAATCAACTAGAACTTGCACATATAGGCTGATCTTATTTCTGATTGTCACTCTCTTGTGGTTCTCTATGATTTTGTTGGAGAGGCAGATCTGCTTCCAAAATTACATAGCAAGCACAGCACCCTCATGGCTTTCATTCGGAAAGGGACATGCTGTAGATTAATGTGAAGGAAAAGGACATGCTGTAGATTAATGTGAACACTTTACTTGCGCACGTATTTGCCTCCCCACAAATTTCCATGCAGCAATCATGTGAGCATGGAACATCTCTAAAAGCTTTTCTGCAGGATTCACGTGAAATTGAAGATTTATAAGCTCTAAGGAACCACTCTGTGGAACTTTATGCATTGATTAATGTGACATTAATGCATTAACCACTTTGTTTGCAGTGGCAGATGCACTCCTTGACAGAAATACTGTGTGCCTCACTGTGAATGTGGGAAAGCTAATACTTTGTCAGGGTGTAAGAAATGCTCTGCATGAAATGGTCACAGACGTTGGGACAGATACTTTATTATCTTCCTGCTTGCTCACCCTCATCTTCCCTGTTATTACGGCAGAAAGAGTAGAAGTGGGCAGCTCTCCTGAGCAATGCATCTCCATCAGGCCTATTAAAGGCAATGGCCATGAATTTGTCTTTGATCACCACTCTCAACTGTTCTGGAAGCTACCTTTAAATCAAGACCTTAGCAGCATATGGAATGCACAGCAGATGATGAAAGCTTCCATTGAAGTAGTCGTTGGTGATGGAGAGGTGCTTCATGGAAATGCCTATCTTTCTCTTCAGAACGTAGTCAATCAAAGACCTGCTGCTCTCCAGTTGAACATGGTTTTAGTGAGATGTGACACAAGCTCACGCCACAGAAGCATGCATTCAAGCAATGCTAAGCAGGAGCAAAAAAGTTGTACTAGGAAGTGCCAGAGGAACAGTATCCCAACATTGCTCATCCAGGATGCTCAGAAACCTCTGGCCATGCTTGAAGTAGGCCTGAAGCTTGTACATGATGTTGGTGACCGTGGGAATGCTCTACTACTGAAGAATTTGGCTCCCACAACTGAGGTACAAGGATTGTGAGCCTGCTGTCTTGAAGCGTAGCAGTCTTTCAAGCATATTATCTTTTATTAGTCAGTCTTAAAACTATGCCTCAGTGAAACACTTTAATTGAATGCTTCTCTCCATGAAACCTGGAACTTGAAAGCATCACATCCGTACAGTGTACTGAGAACCACCTCTGTCAAGAATAGCACTTTTGCATATCCTGAATATGTTAGCTACGGGGTACAGCTGTCAGCTACTCATGTGTACTTTATGGTTCATTTGAACGTGATTGCCTGTTCTTCAAGAGAAAGTTTCTATTTTTATACTTACCAGCAGTGTGGGATTTCCATTGATTTGGCTATATGATAACATTTGGGTTCATGGCAGGAAGCATGGCTTTATGTTTATATTCCCAAGGGACTTTCTACAATAAAAGGGGATTCCTTGCATGAGAGGAGAAAATCCCTGATATTAATGATCAAATCTGGCAATCAATCTGTTCTTAGGTTGTTTTTCAAAGGCAGCTTGACTGCAAAAATAGATTATCAGCTGAAAGTAATGGGAGGCAGATTTGCTGATGCTTTGCTGATGTCACCGGATCCAAAAGATATATCTACCATTTTTCTTGAGGTATGGTGCAATCCCAGCGGATTACTAAGTGGAAGAAATGATGGTCTCCAGAATCTTATTGGTTTGGCAAAAGTCCCACTTTGTGCAGTAGTCGACCAACGTGAAAGCCCTGAAAAGAGCATACTTGATGGGTTCTTTTCCCTGTGGCACCCTCGGAGTGATGCAAAGGGGCAAAAATTGAGGATCACAGTTTACCGTGGTTCAAAGACAGAAATGTTGAGAGTTCTACAAGAAAATCGCTCTGCTGAAGTTATTCAAAGGCATTGTAGACTGCTTTTGGAAAGATTACACAAAAAAAAGTTGAGAAAAAGGCATGAAAGCAACGGGGGCAGCTTATTGCAGGTGTGCATTTCCATGCTTCTTTAAATTAGGGCTTCATGGTGACAAGCAAGAACTTTTTGATAGCATGTGTCCAATCTTATTTCCTTCACAAAAGTAAGAGCATTGGAGCTTAACAATTTTGTAAGAGCATTGGAGCTTAACAATTTTGTGCTTGGAGCTTCAATAGGGTGAGACATTGAGGCATGTTTTTGAAGTGACAGTGCAAAGAGCTAAGCACATACCAGTTGAAAAATTATCAAACAATGGCTGTCGCTACAACTGTAGTAAGTCCAACCATTTTTTAAGAAGAACAACTCTGTTTAAAATCACATTTACGGGCTCAAAAATTGCTTGTATGTATGTACTATGTGTATACCTTTTGGGAGATTCTAAACAAAAATTTATGTTACATTTCAAGCACAACCTTCCTTTCTTGTGGTTGCTTTAGGTGTATCAGACTATATCTATTCATTTTGGCTGATTACTGTAAATCTACATGTGGAAAGCTATCTTTATGCTTACGATTGAACAAGTTTTTTAGCTAAACAATAACAGGTTGTTCTTTCTGATAAATAATGTTAGCTATCGAGTGGCTTCAGGAGCTAGATTTGCCAGAGAAGTTACTTGGCTCTTAGGGAGCTTTCTGTTGGCTTCTCTAAGGCTTACAAAAATCTCTCTCATGAATCCGCTGTTGCTAATTTTATTTGCTTACGTATTAGGTCGGATTGATGCACTAACGGATGTCTGTTGCGCACATTTAGAAGCCTTGCTACACAGACATAACTGTGAATAGAGACGTTAGCATATCGGTGATTATAATTATTCTATTTGGTATTATGATTTTATTGGTACATTCAGCTGGCAAGATGCAGGCTGTTCTTTGTAACTAATAAACATTTTGGGTGAGATTCAAGTTTCAAGTGCTGAGAGAGAGTGGGACTATCTGGTGATACCTTTTTGGGACCAAGAAAAAAATTGAGAAAGTATGTAATAGAAATTTTGTGAGAGACAAAACAGTCAGCGACACCCATCTTTGTTAGAAACTGACTGAAGCTTCAAAATTTGCATTATGTTTACCAAGAATGATTTTTTTTTTCTTCCCCAAAACAAAAGTAAAACCTGTCTGAACTTTTCTAATCAAAAAGAGAAAAGCCACAAATGATAGAATGTAGGAATGTTAGATAAAAGCCACCATGGAGGTGCATATTCCTATCTAGGGGACCCCTTGTGTGCCACGTCGCTAACTTGTGGCATTCCCCCCTCTTGAAAGAATTATAATCACCCTCGATTACGCTTGAACCTTTGATCTCTAGTTTGATCTCCTCTAGATAACAGGAAACTGATGGACATTGAAGTCAAGACGGACATGAATCTTAACAAGATTGTATAATCTGAGTGAACCCTTTTGCAGACTTGTAATCTCGGTAACTAATATCTTGGAAATGGT